>NC_141141.1:80218285-80895368 GCF_053477565.2 Lygodium microphyllum | reverse complement strand
ACAGGAAGGAGGATGAACGACTCAGGGGTCTGGAAAAACAGGTTCATAAATCTTTATGAGACAGTGAATGAGTTTGTTCTAGCCCATGCACTTGGTTGGTGGGGAAGATATGAAGGAGACGGTTCAGAAGTGTTATGAACTTAGAGGAGAGTATAGTAATCTAGAAGGCCATTGTGATCCAAAAAAGCTCAATGAATTAGGCACAGTTTTGAATAGCCTAGAACCAGGAAATTCCATTGTGGTTTCTAGCCTCTTTTACAACTCGATGATGATGGCAAGAATGTGTGTCTGTTACGCTTATTTGATCAACATCTGTTGATCTGGTGGCTATTTCCTTTAATTACAGGTTGCGGGACGCTGCTATTCGGCCAGTGGCTACAAAGTCCATACTTTCTGCAAAGTCCCTTGATGCACATATGCGTCAGTTAGTTCCAGAGAGAGTGTCTGAAGATGATAAGCTTGTAGAGTATGATGCACTTTTACTCGATCGCTTCTTGGATGTTCTTGAGGATTTACACGGAGGGAAGAGCAGGAAAATTGATGATTCAAAGGAGGACGTTGCTGTGAAGAGAAGTGGAGACGAAGAAAAGCTGACGGAGTTGCAGTCGAAGAGGGGCGAAGTTGTTGCAAAGAAGACGACGACTAGTGTTAGCAAGAAGAAGATCAACCGTCAAACAGGCAATCGAATTTTGTTTGGTACTGGGACCTGCAAACTGATGACGAAGATGAAAAAGATGACTTCGATGTGAGTGGAGAGTGACAAAGAAACGGCCAACCTGCTTGCTGCGAAGAAGAGGGTGGCAGATGGATTGTGGGCACTCGTTCCACCCATCACCAGGAGGATCAGTAACAACAAGATCAAAAGGAGATTTCTCGACTAAATCTGTCATGCCATGCCTTTCCATGAGACTTTTTCTTCCGTCCCTTCTGTAATTCCACAGCTCTTTCGGCCATTTTCGTATGTTCTCCTAATCCATTTGGTCATCATCAGAAAGACCGAAAGCGTAGCAAGAAGGGATGCCTGTACACATGCCTCAGCTTTGCTGTTGCTTCTGCTGTTATGAAACTTGCGAGTGCTGCCTCGACATGTTGTGTTGCTGTTGCACGTACACAGCTATCATAACATTGTTTTGTTGCTCTGTGTGAACATCTTCTGGGTCCTGATTTTCCAATTGGTGGCCCAATTCTTGGCTCTCTTGGTATTATTGAGGCATATAGAAGTGCTAAAAATAAATTGACAATACGGAAGGTTGCTTTTGACCTGTTGGGGGATTCCTGGTGCTATGGGAGCATTTACAGCACATGATACCCATGACACAGCAAATGGTGGGTCTATTATATGGTCTTTAAAGTTGGATGAGTCAGATCTGTAATAATCGCACAAGGTACAGACCTATGCAGAGACAATGGAGAGACTAGATGCAAGCCTGACCTCTTTGCATTTGGCATGGACTTAAAGGTGGTGCTTGAATCCAATAGTTCTTCAGGCTGTGAACAGCAGGTTTATTGAACAGATGCATGTTAATCAACAATCTTTGCATTCAATATGAAGAGTCTGGAGTTTACTACTGCACAGCCTGATCTCACTTGATTGATCTTCTATCCTGAAATTAGTCAAGGTCCTCTGTGGTCGCGACTTTGCTTTCGAAAACCCTTCGACAGCGTATAGCTGCAGTGGAACTCATGCCGTGCTAGTGCTCAATGATGGTGCAAAACCTACATAATCTCAATCCATGGCATGGAAGTATTTGATAAGAACAAGAGACGACCCCCGAGTGTGTGCATCAACAAGTGCAATGTGAAGTGCTTGTGAATCCATTATCCCCGTGGTGTGCAAAAGTATCGACAAGAAAACATACCTAGCTCCTCAATGTTCAGTAGTAGCTATTGACAAACACAAGTTTCATCTTGTTCAAAAAAATACCAAGCTCGACCAAGGCTATCAAGTTTCACACTCAACAAATCAAACAAAATGACAAAAGAAAATCCTAGGCTAAACAAACACAAGAAATCCAACTACGAAATAACTAAAAAAACTGTCACGCAAATAACTAAGCTAGCAAAAATCAAACCTAATTACAATCTGACTAGGGCTTTTCATTTTTCTAGAAAAACACTTCACATATTTAGCCCTCCCCCTAGTCTGCAACCTTAATTAAAATACCACGAACTCTATGTCATGATTTGCATCAGCAAATTAGCAACAATCAGCACGCAAATCACACCATTCAAACGTCTCAACCCCCTACATTTAGGTATTGCTTTCATTGCATAGGTGTAAGGGTTCATTTTATCATGTTTTGATGTATAAAAAGCAATAAATCACAAACTTTTACAAGGAGATAGGGAAAACTGAAGCTAAACCTCATGCTTTGCCACTACCATACATTCAGAAAAAAAACATTATATTTTTCCTTATTTTTGTAAGACGTATTTTTTTTTCCCCTTATTTTTCCTATTTTCTTGATTTATTTGGCAATAAAATGTGCTATTTTTTGGTTTTTCTTGTTCCAATCACTTCAACATACTAACATTCAGTTTATCTTCCATATTTCCCCCATGGGAACACCTTTCACCCACCCAAAACGGAAAAACTACCATTTTACCGCTTAAAAATCGCATTTCAAGTTTTCGAGAATTAAATAGAGCATGTAAATCATTGCAAAATCAAAATTTTCTAATAAACAGCAATTAATCATGATGCAACCAGCACACAAATAAATTTTCATCCAATAAGAACATAATTATCATCATAAACTATAAAAAATCCTTCATTTTCTTCATAAAAATGGTCATACCGTGTTTTTACGTAACCGGAGACACCTTAAATGACTTCATAACCAGCAGACAGAGTCTCCATTGCTCTCAATCCAATGCTACACATCAATCTTCAGCATCTCCATCACCATTTCCTTCATTCTCCCTCCCGATTCCTCCTTCAAGATGATGCATATGAACAGCCCAAGAGGGAAGAGAGAGGGAGGAGAGAGAAATACTAGATTCTGATCTCTTCATCCAGACAGCCATATCTTGCACGAAGTCTGGAGATATGATCAGCCAAGAGGGAGAAGTTGATGCCCAATGTCTATTGTATGGGTTGCTTTCAGCCCGATATCATGATCCATGAGGGGGAGGGCGCATTTTTCGGCACCTGCTCATGCCATCTTCCTCCACGCCATGCTCACGAATTTTTCACAAAAATTGAGGGGGGGCGAGGATTAAAGGTCCCAAAGGGCACCCCTCCTTTGGCCTTAAATTTTCCACATTTTCAAATCTTGGCCAATTTTTTGCCTCTTCCTCGTCCGGGCTTCGTTTCAGCCTCTGAAAAATCCTACGCATCCGTCTCGGCATCCCGCACTGACTGGCAACTCCTGATATCCTGCACGGTAGTCGAAAAAATTATCAAAAATCCATAAGTGTCACTCGGGTGCCTTTTAAAATCCGTCTTACACTTGGTGCTTAAAATCGTCCTAACTGCAGCCGGCTGCCTTCGATGTTAAATATTTTTCCCCTAAATTTTGGATTTTTTGGCAAATTTTAGGCACATCCCGGGCTCAAAACTCCGTCTCATTGCGACTACGGGATAGGGCGACTTAGCCCATCGAATCCCACAACAGATCGGCACAAAACAACCAAAGGAAGCATCAAGCTGATACAAAATGGATACATACTAAAACCACAGCACAATGCTCACCCTACCCCCTGACAAAACCAAGGTATGAAATCGACAAGGAGTAGGCCTAGCATAATCTGATAGAAGGTCCCAAGCTAGTCACTAACCGACTACTCCAACATGGCCAAACTAAAAAGAACTATCAAAGAGGTCGCCCTAAGTGGTGGTCTGAACTACCTACCTAACTAAGGACAACACAATTAGGAGCTCCTACTAGGCGAGGACTCCTATAGCCTGATCAAGAAATATTTTCTTTTAGTACATTTTTGCTTTTAGGTTTTTATTTTCCCATACTCGAGCGTGTAAAAAGGAGGGAGCTGAGCGTAGTGACCCAAGGAGAACAAGGCATTGGCCTCAAGTCGTATCCTGGTACCCAAGAACCTACCAAGCCCTCGCGAGGCGACATTGAATCCTTTTCTGACACTCACTTTTATTTTCACTCCAACCTTCCTTACTTTCTTCTTTTCCAGCGAGATGCCACCCCTAGGAAGACAAGGCATCCACCCCAGGTCTGACTCGTCCCCAGGAACCTACCAGGCCTTCGCAAGGCAATGATCAACTGCTTATAAATTTTCATTTCTTTGATTTTCTATTTTTATAGGGGCTAGAACCCCTTTTTACACACCTTTGTATATATTTATTGTCTTTGAGATATGCACGGTTTTGTTTTCCTCTCTAGCATCATCAATTTTCCTTCCGACAAGCTTCTCTAACTGCCTCACAACTAACAAGAACTCCTAGAACGGGTGCCTAGCAGGCTAGCAGAATAGGGTCACTAGAAGGCCTTCTAAAAGAGGTCTTTTGATGCCTAACAATGTCTTTATAGGAGGCAATGACTACTCAGACCTCCCCCAGACATACCTAACCTAAACCTGGGACTTCATGCCTTGGACGCCGGTCCCCAACAAGAAAAGAAAATCCACCACAAGTAAACAGACACATATAGCATAGAAACCACGGTACTCATAAAGGAGAGATATCATTGGATAGGGCCACGAGAAGTCTCCATCGACATAGGCTCCTTCCAATCTCTTCTTTAAACTTGTCGAGCATAGGACTAAAACGAGAAACCATTAACCGCACCTATACTAAACAGACGACTAGCCCTCTTGGCCTAATGAAATAAAACAGTTAAAACCTCACAAAACTGGCCCTCTTGGCCTAACGAGATCAAACAAAATAGCACCTACACATCCCTTCCCTAAACAGTGCAGATATACAATAATATGCTCCTATCCAAGGAGGAAACATAGGGCTCACAGTCCTAAGCTAAATGCATAAGTTTATGACCCATCCCTCCTGCATATATAGCAAGAGGTGCATGCATAACATGTTGTATAATCAGCCTATGGGTCTAGGATAACAACGGTAGATTAGTCTCGGCTACTCTTTGCATCACCCATATCAACCATCGCTTGCCATATATTGCATGCTCAGATAACATTCCCCACAAGCGACCGGGTCCTATCTCATTATTGATAGCAATATCCAAACTAGGACCACAATTGAAGAAAAGGTCTTCTTCATAAGCAAGTGTAACGTGTCCACCTGTTATCTTCATGACACGTCTTAGCAGTCCATCGGAAAGGATGTCTAGAAATCTCCGCCCATCACTCCCATGGAATGTTACGCGGTTTGCGATCTAAGACTTTCCGCGTCTGCCACGCAGCGGAAGCATTCCATGCTCTAAAGATTTGGAGACACTACCTGTTGGGTAACAAGTTTACTCTAGTGTCTGATCATAAGAGTCTCAAGTGGATCTTTACCCAGAACGAGCTCAACATGAGGCAATGTCGGTGGATTGAAGTGCTAGAGGTGCAAATTGTATACACGGAAAGGGGGAAAAGTAAGTAACTTTGTGGTATGCAAAAAGGGGGGAAAAGAGGGTGTTTTGCGAAGGTCAATAGGAAGGGGGTTCTAAGAGACCCGAGGTTAAGATGAACCTTTGAGGGACTTGCAATATAATAACAAAAAAAAGGCTTAAAGGACCCTAAAGCAATATGTGGGGGTAAAACTCGCGGGGAAGGGTTTTAAATCCCGGGAAGGGGGGTAGGAAAACCTTGTGAGAGTAAGGAATATTAAAGCCACGGAATGGGGCTTTCTTATTTGACCTCGAGGGGGCTAGTTTTAGGATGCACTAGATGAACAAAAAATGGGAAAAAAGGGGTGTGAAGGATCTTAGAGAGGGGATTTTATGTGGGGGGAAAAGGGGGCTTAAAGAGCCACATGAAGGGGGGCTTCTTAGGAGGCTTGAGAGGCTTCCTAAGAAGCTTCTAAAGCTTCTGGGAAATGAAGAAAAAAAAATTCATGAAGGACCGTGGAATTACAAAGGGAGTTTCGCGTGCAAAGGAGACGACCAACATCATAAACCTGTATCCAAGGCGAAAAGGCCAAATTCGCGATGGCTCCTAAGAAAGCACAAGGCGCAACCGCTAGAGGATCGCCTCCTAACATCCATGTGGACATTTCACCACAAGTCCAGGTTCTTCTTCCTAAATTTGATTAACATCGTTATAATTCAATCGTGCATGAATAATTTTTGGAGATAGGATGCATCTTTTGATTTAAATACTTTGACTAATTTAAAGGAAAGAGCTCACGATGGAAGAATTCGGTTATTAGTATTTTTTCAATAAAATGAACAAGATAAAGCAAGCATAAGATTTCAATGCATGTCTTGCAAGTGGGTTTTATGCATTAATTAGATTAATTAATGCCCATCTTTACAAAACGGAATTATGATAGTACAATTCATCATGGAAGGGATAAACTGCATATCACATTATTGAACATATTTTCTTCGAAATGATTCGTTATAGAAAGTTGCTAGCAACCGTAGGAAATTGCTAGGGCTACATGAAGAAGATTTTTACTCTAGGCAAGTGGCCTAAAAACTCAAAATCAATGAAAGGTTGTGTAAGTTCTGCATATGACAAATTCATTCGGAAATGAAAGTAGAAAAAGGCTACATGTTTTAGCATGAATCTTGTTTGCATGTTATAGGATGATCAATTGAAATGATGCTATAACTTAACCTATGATTTGATCGTAACCGGAAAAGTTAGGGTTTGTAAATCAACTTACACGTAGATAATGAATCATGTGGTTATGGAAATGGTAGCGTAATTATCTTCAAGAATAGACAAGTTAAATTGGTTTAAACCTAAACACCTAAAACCGCGAGGTACTCGTTTAGGAAGTGTTAATTCAATGCCACATATCGCAAAGAGCTAACTAGGGTTAGCACATTGAAGACATTACCTAGTCGCTCATATTACCAAAGCTGAAACTCCTATATCCTAAAGACTTGCCCACATTCACGGAATGTAAGGACATTGGAACATACTTGCAAGAAGTGATCTAGGGTTTTTTCCTAAGAATCTCTTGCTAAAAAGATGAAACTTGGAACCCTAGGACCAACAATGTTGACCTAAGCAATCAGGAATGGATTGTTATATCTAATCATGATTTTGTGACTCCATCTGATGGGTAAATAGCCCCTTAGTTTAATGCGACACTTGTGGAATAATATTTAGAGTCGCACGATCTTATGATTTGATCACAAGGAAATGGCCAATTCCTTAGAATGAGATTGGCAGATTCTTACGCAAGTTATCTTACAAGGGAATGAGTAATCGTCCTGATACAGTACATTTCTTGGGTAAAATGACCAAGATACGAGGATTAGATATTTTCTTGAAGCAAAAGACCAATCAGTGAATTGGAATAATATATTCACTGCTAATAGAACTTAAGATTTTGTTTAGGTCGGGTTAATAGGGTACGGCCCTAACCCAATGATATAGGGTTCACAAACAAACCCTTGGGGATCTTGCCAAGTCGCAATTGATCCTGGATCGAGAGCTGGATGCATTCGGAAGGAAGGATTCACTCCTTAGCAATTGGCCAAAAATAACGACCAATGGAAATGATTGTGCTTGTAACAGTTTTAAGAGCACTGTTTTGCTTTGTTTACTCAAAGAATTAAGGGATGAAAAGATATCTAATACTTCACGTTGAAGGCCTGAAGTGAGAGGCAGCTTCAATTACCCCCGACTGCTTTCCTGACCCTAACCAAGGGGGTTGCTAACCGCGCTGGGAAGGTGGACCGAACACACCATGAGAGGTCTCTCCGTTGAGCTCTACTTGGAGCAGGAGGATGCTTGGTTGTAGGGGGGGGCGTTGGCCATAAATCCCTCGCCTTCTGGGCCGTGCACAAGAGGCCAACGTGACTTGGGATTGGATCTCGAGGTCCGCATACTAGTCTATGGGCAGAATCTTGGATTAGTAATCCCTGTGGATTGCTGGATAGCCTTCGGGTGGATTATGGATAAGCCTGCAGGCTGGACTTTATGTATTTCAAAGATAAATATGATAACTTGTTGAAAAGGAACTTGTTTGACATTGCTTTTCTATGTCAAGTGCTATGATTACGTGAAGGAACCAGTGCCTAATGGGTTAATTAAGGAAGCGGATTGACACATGTCTAACTAAATGTGTTAGGTAATTAAATAACTAAAACAACCTGAGGAAAGTGCGGAGGATGTGGCCATGGGTCCATCCTATGGATGGGTGGTTCCGGTTAGCCAGAAACTTTTCTCAATCATGATGGACAACAAGAGGATCCTTCAAAGAACACGAATAGCAAGAGCGTTGACCTAGAGTCTAAGTTATAAATGATCCCGATTTACGCTATTTTAGGGGAACGGAATGGGACTATGCCTTATGGCAGAGAGGTTGAGCTTCGCATCCCTCTCGTTTCCCATTCTCCTTGAACCAAGTGCAACGTGAATCCGCTTCGGACTTGGCATTTCTGTGTAAAGTAGTTCGCTCGAACTCGACGCTAGTTGCCATTAGGAAATGACCAATATGGAAAACCCTAATTCAGGTCGGTCCTAAGTGGGAACGGCCGGAATACTTCCGCTACATGGCAGACGCGGAAAGTCCTAGATCACAAACCCCGTAACATTCCATGGGAGTGCTGGGTGGAGCTTTCTAGACATCCGTTTCGATGGACTGCTAAGACGTGTCCTGAAGATAAGAGGTGGACACATTACAGCAAGGTTTGCCAGTGAATCTGCAATCTAATTCTAGTAACGTAGAATCAGTTGAAGAGACACTCTCTCAAATTTCTCAAGTAGGGTCATGGCAGTTCGATGATACATACAAAGGATGGGATTCCGCACTGTGTATGTCCCATCTAGCTGATTCAAGATCAACTGGGAATCCCCTTTTACTAACAACCACCGAATACCACCTTGCTTGGCAATATGCAGTCCCATAATCAAGGCTTTATACTGCGCCATGTTGTTAGTGAATCCTACCCCGAGATAAGTAGCTAACTTCATCAAAACTCTGCGTTGGGGATCTCAGATTACTACTCCAACACTCCCTTTTTTATTAGGGCCCCTGGATGCTCTATCAAAATATAATGTGTACATCCACAATGGGTCTACACAGCCTGCCATCACGAACTCATCTATTCGTAATTATGATAGTCAAACTTTAACATGTTTAGAGGTTGAACTGATGGCTCCATCCCGCATTCTTCATTAAACTCAACAGGGATACTTTTCAGCATTCGTAAGCAGTGATGGCAGAAGACTTTGATCTCCCACACAAAGGTTCCGTCTTCTTGCTTAATCACTTTGTATCCTTTGCTCCACCAGATAAGTTTCCCCTGATGGTATCTCTGCTCCATATATGGGTGCTCCAAATAAGGAATTAACCACCCCATTAAACAACTTTAAGTTCTTTAAGATTAACCTTATTTTTAAATTCTACTCCCTATTGCAGATCAGCTAGTAGAGTCATAGACCTACTTTTTCCTATCCTAACAATCTTGTAGGGGCCATCCCATCTAGGTTCCAGCTTCCCTGGAAACAGCTCCCTACGCGCATCGTAGTACAGAACTAATTGCCCTTTTTTAAAGGTATACTTCTTTGCTTTAAGGTCGTGCAACTGCTTCATCCGACGTTTAGCTACCTCCTGGTGTAATAAGATCTGCAATTTCAGTTCATCCAGGTGGGCTATGGTCGTGAAACGTTCAAAGAGTGAATCCTCGTCTCCCAAAGAGTGGTTAATTGCAAACCGTATGGTCAGCAACTCAATTTCAATGGGTAACACACACTCTTCCCCATAAACTAATTTAAATGGAGTATGGCCGATAGCTCGCTTGAACGTTGTATTGTACACCCATACTGCCACATACAACTTCCTGTCCCAGTCTTGTTTCTTCTTAGAGACTATTTTAGACAAGATACCCACAAGCTGCTTATTAGTACTTTCGACTTGCCCGTTGGCTTGTGGATTATAAGAGGTTGTTTTATTATGCTTGATTTGCCAAGCTTCAGTTAGACTTTTGATCACTTTATTCAAAAAATGGGTTCCACGGTCCCCCGACACTAGTTTCTTCAGTGGACCAAAATGGCAGATAATTTGCTCTAAAAGGAAACTTGCAGTCTCTTTTGCATTGTCCTACCTCCTCGCCCGCGCTTCTGACCATTTTGTAAAATAATCAGTTGCTACTATAATGTACCTCTTCTGAGTAGTAGACAACGGGGTGATACGGTCCACAAAGTCAATGCCCCACTTCTCAAATGGAAGGATAGCCATGATAGGCGTAAGTGGGCGTTTCCTATTGTCTCTGCTATCATGTCTTTAAAAAGTATCAAATCTCTTAACGTACTCAAAGGAATCTTGGAAGATGGACGGCCACCAATATCCAGCTCTTAAAGCTATCTGTGCCGTCAACCTTTCAACGAAGTGCCCTCCACAGGCAGTCATGGCACTCTTCCAAGATGAAAGGAACCTCGTCAGGCATCACACATCGGCGGTAGATATCATCAACACCCTGCCGATATAGTGTTCCTACGATCAATAAAAACTTCAAAGCTTGTTGTTTGATTTTCCTCTTTTCTGATTTTGATAAATCAGCTCTAGTCTCTCCCATTGATAGATAATGTGTGATAGCAGCATACCAAGATGGGATAGAAGCTGTATCAATTTTAAACATTTCTTCAATATCACTTACTTCAGCCAGAGTCTCTTTCGGCTCCTCAAAATCCACAAGGTATTCCACAATACCCTGCAACCTCAGTGGCTTACTCTTAATCTCATAATCGAACTCTTGCAAAGTGATTAACCACTTTGCTAGACGATCAGGCGGTTGCAGCTTGTTCATAAGCAATCTAAGCCCTTCCGCCTTCGTATAGAAAACTAGCTTCTCAAAGAGGATGTAGTGCCTGAATTTTTTAGTTGCAAAGACCATCGCAAGGCACAACTTCTCCATGTAGGTGTAGTTGATTTTTGATATGCCCAATTTTCAACTAGCAAAATCTATCGAATGATACCACTTTTCCTCATAGATTTGGACTAAACAGTAGCTGATACTATGCATGGTGGCTGTTGAAAATATGTAAAATATCTCGCCTCTTTTAGGTGCTTTTAAAATTGGTGCTTTTACTAGCTCCTATTTCACATCCTCGAAAGCTACCTTACAAGGGTTGCTCCATACAAATAGACAGCTAAAGGATAATAAGTTCGTTAATGGCAATGTCCTTTTTGCCAAGGCATTTATAAACCTCTTTCGGAGTGCGTAGTGGACTCATAGCGATGACAGAAAGCTATGTACCTCTTTCGGAGTGCGTAGTGGACTCATAGCGACTATAACCTTGATCTTTTCAGAGTCAATTGCTTTCCCCATTGAACTGACCACATGGCCTAGCAATAGCCCATAAGGCACTCCAAAGACACACTTCTGTGGATTAAGAGCGATACAAAATTGTCTGCAGCGCTCAAAGCACTTTCTTAAGATAATCAACATCCTTTCCCTTACAGTGGCTGCCCCTAGGTCATCGATAAATACTTTCAACTCATCTGGGGAGATGTCACCAAAGGTATTGTCTGCTGTTCGTTGCCATGATCCAGGTGCATTGCACAAACCAAAGGCCATCACATGGTATGCAAAAGTACCAAAGACAGTAATGAAAGTCATTTGCAACGCAACTTGTCCTCTTCTGCAATTGCCATCTGGTTGTATCCTACAAAGCAATCCATAAATGAGTATATTTCCCTACCCACTAATTGATCCAAAATCTGGTCAATAAATGGCAACAAGTAGTAATCCTTAACCGTCTGCTTATTCAGCTCTCTAAAATCTACACATAGTCGGATCTGGTTATTTTTCTTCTTCTTGATGACAACTGGTGAACACCATTCTGTGTGCTGTACAGGGAAGATTAAACCATCTTTCCTAAACTTCTGTAACTCCTCAAACAACCTGTCCCTCAATTCAAAAGGCATATGCCTTACCTTCTGACGCACAGTGTAACATTCCCAATTTTCAAAAAGAAAACACACATTCTTCATGGGGGGAACAAGGGCAAATTTTTTAAAATTAATTATCCCTCTCTCCTCCAGCCGACTATTGTGCTGGAGGAGAAGGGAATAGCAAGGGTGAGCAAGCTCCTTTCTGGAGCTTTGCTAAAGGGAGAAGGCCATGCATTATGGCCATGTGGGGGCGGAAAGAATCCCCTCCCTCAGCTATAAATGCCGTGGGAGGAGCCATAGGGTATAGGGGACGGCCGTTGAGAGAGAGCGGCCGACACAACATATTTTCTTCGAAATGATTCGTTATAGAAAGTTGCTAGCAACCGTAGGAAATTGCTAGGGTTGCATGAAGAAGATTTAACTTTAGGCAAGTGGCCTAAAAACTCAAAATCAACGAAAGGTTGTGTAAGTTCTGCTTACGAAAAATTCATTCGAAAATGAAAGTAGAAAAAGGCTGCATGTTTTAGCATGAATCTTGTTTGCATGTTATAGGATGATCAATTGAAATGATGCTATAACTTAACCTATGATTTGATCGTAACTTGAAAAGTTAGGGTTTGTAAATCAACGTACACATAGACAATGAATCATGTGGTTACAGAAATGGTAGCGTAATTATCTTCAAGAATAGACAAGTTAAATTGGTTTAAACCTAAACACCTAAAACCGCGAGGTACTCGTTTAGAAAGGGTTAGTTCAATGCCACATATCCCAAAGAGCTAACTAGGAATAGCACGTAGAAGACATTACCTAGTCGCTTGTATTACCAAAGCTGAAACTCCTATATCCTAAAGGCTTGCCCACATTCACGCAATGTAAGGACTTTGGAACATACTTGCGAGAAGTGATCTAGGGTTTTTTCCTAAGAATCTCTTCTAAAAAGATGAAACTCGGAACCCTAGCACCAACAATGTTGGCCTAATGCAATCAGGAACGCATTGTTATATCTAATCATGATTTCGTGACTCCATCCAATGGGTAAATAGCCCCTTAGTTTGATGCCACACTTGTGCAACAAGATTTAGAGTCGCATGATCTTGTGATTTGATCACAAGGGAATGGCCAATTCCTCGGAATGAGATTGGCAAATTCTTACGCAAGTTATCTTGCAAGGGAATGAGTAATCGCCCTGATATAGTACCTTTCCTGGGTAAAATGACCAAGATACGGGGATTAGATATTTGCTTGAAGCAAAATACCAATCAGTGAATTGGAATAACATATTCATTGCTAATAGAACTTAAGATTTTATTTAGGATGGATTAATAGGGTACGGCCCTAACCCAATGATATAGGGTTAACAAACAAACCCTTGGGGATCTTGCCAAGTCGCAATTGATCCCGGATTGAGTGCTGGATGCATTCAAAAGGAAGGATTCACTCCTTAGCAGTTGGAAAAAAATAACGACCAATGGAAATGATTGTGCTTGTAACAGTTTTAAGAGCACTGTTTTGCTTTGTTTGCTCAAAGAATTAAGGGATGAAAAGATATCTAATGCTTCAAGTTGAAGGCCTGAAGGGAGAGGTAGCTTCAATTACCCCCGACTACCTACCTGACCCTAACCAAGGGGATTGTTAACCGCGCCGAGAAGGTGGACCGAACTTGCCGCAAGAGGTCTCTCCGTTGAGCTCTACTTGGAGGGGAAGGATGCTTGGGTGCCAATGGGGGGCTCTGACCGTAAATCCCTCACCTTTCGGGCCTTGCACAAGAGGCCAACGTGACTTGAGATTGGATCTCGAGGCCCGTATACTAGTCTACGAGCGGAATCTTGGATTAGTAATCCCTGTGGATTGCTGGATAGCCTTCGGGTAGATTATGGATAAGCCTACAGGCTGGACTTTATGTATTTCAAATATAAATATGATAACCTGTTGAAAAGGAACTTCTTTGACATTGCTTTTCTATGTCAAGTTCTATGATTACGTGAAGAAACCAGTGCCTAACGGGTTAATTAAGGAAGCTGATTGATACATGTCCAACTAAATGTGTTAGGTAATTAAATAACTAAAAAAACGTGAGGAAATTGCGGAGGATGTGGCCATGGGTCCGTCCTACGGATGGGTGGTCCCTGTTAGCTGGGAACTTTTCTCAATCATGATGGACAGCAAGAAGATCGTTCAAAGAACACGAAACAGCAAGAGCGTTGACCTAGAGTCTAAGTTATAAATGATCCCGATTTACGCTGTTTTAGGGGAACAGAATGGGACTATGCCTTATGGCAAAGAGGTTGAGCTTTGCATCCCTCTTGTTTCCCATTCTCCTTGAACCAAGTGCAGCGTGAATCCGTTTCGGACCTGGCGTTTCTGTGTAAAGTAGTTTGCTCGGGTTCAACGCTAGTTACCATTAGGAAATGACCAATAGGGAAAACCCTAATTTAGGTCGGTTCTAAGTGGGAACGGCCGGAATACTTCTACTACGTGGTAGATGCGGAAAGTCCTAGATCGCAAACCCCGTAACATTCCATGGGAGTGCTGGGCGGAGCTTTCTAGACATCCTTTCCGATGGACTACTAAGACGTGTCCTGAAGATAACAGGTGGACACGTTACAGTTGGTATCAGAGCGAACCAACGAAGGATTTGTTTTTATGAAATCTTAATAAGATGAAGTAAAGCAAATGTTGTTGTTCCAAATGTTACCTTACTTTCAATGCTGTCTTGCAGAATTATGAAGCATGGAACACGTTCTTAGTGTTCCAAGTCATGTTTATGATTGCGATGCATTCCCCAGATTATCAATTCGTCGGATTATCAACAAAGGGTTGGGATGATGAACATCCTACAGCGTATTTATAATCCATTACCTTTGTACATGGAACGAAGATGGACAGCGGGCACCTCTGGAATCTACTATATAGTTGCCCACTGGTTTGCATACCTTCAAAACAACCTAAAGAGGATCAAGTAGTTGGAAGACTTGAAAGTCGTGAAGTTGTTCATTTTTGTGGAGGCTCATGTAAACTCAACTTTACATATTCAAGGTCGGAGGGTTGAACTGAACTCATATGTATATGGGGACGTGATCTGTGTAATCCCAGCTGACAGGATCAAGGTGTTGGGGCGCCATGAGAAGAATGGGTTCCAAAGGAAAGGATACCCTAATCTTCCAATGACTTACCGATTCTTGAAGATCGATGACCCGAAACCATACTATTGTCCAATTCTTGTAGATAAAAGTAATACAATATTATTCTCCCCAAACAAAATGTAAACAGTTGGCTTATCATCCCAAGACATGTTGTATTCCGAAAGGGCTATGCCCATATAAATAAAATAAGACTTCTTTTTATCAAATGTATGTTTGTTCATGAGAATTGATAAGAAGATAAGTGGTTAGATTGCTTGGTTGATAGCTGAAATGGAGATGAAATATAAATCGTAACGGTTGACGAGTAATAACGTTAAGAAACCTTTATCCAGGCACAACCCCAGGTACAAAATTCCAGTTCGCCTCCAACATCAAGTACTGCTGTAATCCAGGAGAAGAAGTTTCTTCTCAAGTAGATTAAGCCGCCCGAATTTGACAGGAGAGGCAGGTCTGTCCAAGCAGATGCTAAAATTTGGATTAAATCCATGGAGGATTACTTTGAAGCAGCCGGTACTGCACCACCAACCAGGCTATGTTCGCCAAGCTAAAGCTCACCGATGAAGCCAGGCTTTGGTGGAAGCAATGGTGCAGAGATCAAGGGATCATAGAAGGATCCGTTACCTGGGACAAGCTGAAGAAAGCCGTGCAGGGAAGATACTTACCACTTGCATATCGCACGTAGAAAATGAATGAGTTATACGAGCTAAAACAGCTGGGGCTCACTCTTGACGCATACTATTCTAAATTCATCTCACTTCCTAAGTATGCGCCACAGATGGATATGACACAACAGGTGTCAAAATTTTGTGCTGGTTTAAATCCACCAGTGACTACCCGTCTCGAATCTATGCGCCCATCAGATCTATAGGATGCACTCATTCGAGCTGCACCTATAATTCAAAAGGTGCAGGCTAGACCAAGAGGTAACAAAACTTGGTCTTAAAATGACCCGAACAGAGGAGCATTCAGGCCTCAAATGAAGAGAGTTCAAGGTCAAAATTAGGGACAAAGAAAGAAAGCAAGGACTAATAATGTCAACAACTTTATCCCTACTCAAAGCAATGGTCAAAACCTCCATTGTTTCCACTACAACGAGCCTGGTCATTTCAAGAGGCAATGTCCCAAGCTTGGATGAGGACATCACCAAGCACCTTTCTAAGGAACTGGATGTGGACAAGGAGCCGCTACTCGAGGCAGAGGAAGAACCTCTTTCGTTGCCAATAGGAAAATCTGCGAAGAAGAAGAAGATCCGACCATGGAAGCAGAGTTTGAAAGGGCGACAGTCCATGCCGCTCTTCACAAGAAAGAGCCGAATCGCCAGTTCTCGGTGATTCAGACACCGTTGGACTATCAAGCTAAAGGTTTCAAGACCTTGATTGATTGTGGCAGTACACATTCCTTTATCTCACCAGTTTGTGTAAAAAGATTAGGAATAGCCATAGTAGAAGCACCTATCTTGCTTGTGGAATTGGCAAATGCTCGTGAGGTTACTTGTACCAGGAAAACTCCTAAGGTGGAATTCTTTCTAGGAGGAAAGACGACTTCGGTCAAATTTAGAGTCATGAATTTAGATATCCATGAGTGTCTACTCGGAATGGATTGGCTTAAGCCTAATAGCACCCACATTCATTGTGGAAAGTGCAGAATTTCCTTTTAAAACTCTGAAGGGGAATTGGTCACAACTCAAGGTGAGACTGGAGTGCCAAAAATTCAGTTGGCCAAAGCATCTCGGATTATAAAGGGAATCAGAAAAGGACTACCTGTCTACTTGATTAAGCTCAACAAGCTAGATCACAAGCAGGAGTCTAGTGAAGGACCGTCATGGCTAAAGGAATACGTGGACATATTTCCTGAAGAGTTGACAGAACTCCCGCCTCAAAAAGAAGTGGATCATGAGATCAAGCTAGTACCAGGAGCTGCGCCAATTGCAAAGAGACCTTATAGAATGTCCATACCGGAAGTAATTGAGCTAAAGGAACAACTCAAGCAACTGTTAGATTAGGGCTACATCCGTCCTAACAGTTCACTATGGGGAGCTCTAGTATTGTTCCAGAAAGAGAAGGATGGAACACTTCGACTATGTATTGATTACAGAGGGCTGAACCAATCAATTGTCAAGAACAAGTACCCTATTCCTAGAATAGATGAGCTTCTTGATCGCCTTCAGGGTGTGAAGATCTTTTCCAAGATTGACCTCAGGTCTGGTTACTATCAGATAAGGATCAAGGAAGAAGATATCCCAAAGACGGCATTCAACACAAGATATGGACACTTTGAGTTTCTAGTTATGGCATTCGGGCTTACGAATGCGCCTGCCACCTTCAATAGGTTAATGTAGGATATTTTTAGGCCATATCTTGATGACTTCGTACTCGTCTTCTTCGACAACACTTTAGTCTATTCTAAACAGGACAAAGATCATGAGCCCCAACTTCATATTGTCCTTGAGGCAATGAGGGCACATAAGTTGTATGCTAAAATGAAGAAATGTGCATTCTTCAAACGTCAAATTGAATATCTGGGATTCATCGTATCAGTGGAAGGAATCTCAGTAGACCCAGCCAAAGTGAAAGATGTGCTAGAATGGCCAATACCAACAACTGTCAAGGAAGTACGCAATTTTCTTGGATTGACAGGATGGTATAGGGTCTTCATCAAAAACTATGCTTTGATGGTAGTACCTCTGACGGACTTACTAAAGAAGCAAGCATCCATTGGATGGTCAACTCCCGAACAAACCAGCTTTGATAGATTGGAGCAAAGTTTGATATCAGCACCTATCCTAAAAATACCAGACTTCAATAAGGAGTTCGAGGTAGTAATAGATGCTAACACACTTTCCTTAGGTTGTGTGCTAATGCTGGAAGGTCATCCTGTAGCATACTCTTCAAGGAAACTGAAGAGTCATGAGAAGAATTATGCTACCCATGATCTAGAATTGTTAGCTGTCATCCATGCTCTAAAGATTTGGAGACACTACCTGTTGGGTAACAAGTTTACTCTAGTGATGACTGATCATAAGAGTCTCAAGTGGATCTTTACCCAGAACGAGCTCAACATGAGGTAACGTCGGTGGATTGAAGTGGTGGAGGAGTATGACTTTGTAATCAAGTACCGACCAGGAAAAGAGAATGTGGTTGCCGATGCACTCAGTCACAAGGCATTCCTTAATTCTTTAATCTTGCAAAATCCATCAACAGCTAGATCTCTAGCTACAAAGGTATCCATGCCGAACAACCCAATACTTGAGCTAGCTAGAGAGGAAGCATGCCATGATCCAGCGTATCAAAAGATGCTAAGGGAGATATCTATCAAGGACCACGACCAAAAGCTACAAGCTAAGTATCATGAATTCTCTATCAATAGTGAACTTGTCTACTATAGAACGAGGCTATGTATACCGGCAAGCTAGTCACTTAAGCAGAATATATTGTGGGAAGCTCATGATTCCCCTTTCTTAGGACATCCTGGCTATGCCAAGACTCTCAATGCAGTTAGGAAGAGCTACCATTGGGAGAGGCTTAAAGGAGACATTTTCAAATATGTCACTGAGTGTTTGTCTTGTCAACGTATCAAAGCCGAACATGTCAAAATTCCAGGGAAGTTACAACCACTTGACATTCCCCAAATGAAATGGGAATTCATCAGTATGGACTTTGTTGTTGGCCTACCCCAAGTTCAAGGAGGATACAACTCCATCATGGTTGTGATTGACATGCTGACTAAGGTTGCACACCTTGTTCCAATAAAGACAAACTATAAAGCCTCGGATATTGCAAGATTGTTTATCAAGGAGATATTCAAGCTACATGGGATACATAGAAGAATCATTAGTGGTCATGATTCTCTCTTCACATCACACTTCTGGAGAGCTATCTTTGAAGCCATTGGGACTCAACTCTGCTTTAGCACAGCTTACCATCCCCAAACGGATGGCCAAACAGAGCGAGTCAATCAAGTTATTGAGGATATGCTTAGGGTACACTACTGTCGTGAGCCAAAAAGGTGGATTCCATACTTGCCTTTGGTTGAATTTGCCTACAATTCTTCTTACCAACAAAGCATTCAGATGACCCCTTTTCAAGCATTGTATGATCATGACTGTCGAAGTTCCCTAAACTTCTCAAATCCAACCTTGAGGGTTGAAGCTTCAAGGCAGATGCTGGAAGAGATGGATGACCAAATAAAGTCAATAAGACAGGACATCCAAGCCGCCAAGGATAGACAAAAGGCATATGCCGATTTAAAGCAGCAAGATAGAACCTTCGAGGAAGGAGACATGGTCTTCATTTGCGTACGCCAAAAAAAGAGTTCTCTATCCTCAAGAGATTGCAAGAAGCTAAGTCCAATGTATTGTGGGCCATAGAAGATCTTCAAGTTCCTAGGACCTAATGCTTATAGAGTGCAACTCCCAGAGAATCTAAAGGTTCATAATGTATTCCATATCAGCCTATTAAAGAAGTATGTACCAAATCCTAACCATGTACTTGATGACCAACAAGTTGTAATGCCTAGTCAAGGAGTCCTTGAACTAAGGCCTGACAGGATCTTAGATGTTAGGGAGAGACAACTAAGATCCAGAACCTTGAGAGAATACCTCGTCTAGTGGAAAGATTATCCCGAGGAGGATGCCACTTGGATAGATGAAAGCACTTTGAACCTCCAATATCCCCAGTTTATCTCGAGATGAGGACATCTCGATTCCTCCAAGGGGGAGAGAATGTAACATTCCCAATTTTCAAAAAGAAAACATGCATTCTTCATGGGGGGAACAAGGGCAAATCTTTTTAAATTAATTATCCCTCTCTCCTCCAGCTGAGTGTTGTGCTGGAGGAGAAGGGAATAGCAAGGGTGAGCAAGCTCCTTTGCTGGAGCTTGCTGAAGGGAGAAGGCCATTCATTATGGCCGTGTGGGGGCAGGAAGAATCCCCGCCCTCAGCTATAAATGCCGTGGGAGGAGCCGTAGGGTGGAGGGGACGGCTGTCGAGAGAGAGATGCTAACACACTATTGCACGCCAACACAATGATGCTGCCGTAGTGGGGAAGGGAAGCTGTGAGATAGAGGAGGAGCTGTCACGCTGCACCGGAGGGAAGAAGACATGGATGATCTGCTGCTGCTCGTTGCCCAGCGCTATCCACTACTGCCGCCGCCAGAAGTCGTCGCCTTCTCTCTCGCCATGTGGGGCTCCAAAGCAAGCTCCCAGAAGCTTCAGAAGCTTCATCGGAAGCTTCTCAAGCCTCCTAATAAGCCCCCCTTCATGTGGCTCTTTAAGCTCCCTTTTCCCCCCACATAAAATCCCCTCTCTAAGATCTTTCACACCCCTTTTTTTCCCTTTTGTTCCCACCTAGTGCATCCTAAAACTAACCCCCTTGGGATCAAATAAAAAAGCCCCATTCCAGTGGCTTTAATAAGCCTTACTCTCACAAGGTTTTCCTACCCCCTTCCCGGGATTTAAAACCCTTCTCCGCGGGTTTTACCCCCACATATTTATTTAGGGTCCTTTAAGCCTTTTTTTTATTTTTATATTGCAAGTCCCTCAAAGGTTCATCTTAACCTCGGATCTCTTAGAACCCCTTCCTATTGACCTTCGCAAAACACCCTCTTTTCTCCCCTTTTTGCATACCACAAAGTTACTTTCTTTTTCCCCCTTTCCGTGTATACAATTTGCACCGGAGCTTCTACAAAGGGAAGAAATTTTTTTTTATAAAGGATGGTGCAATTACAAAGGGAGTTTTGCGTGCAAAGGAGACGGCCAACATCATAAACCTGCATCCAAGGCGAAAAGGTCGAATTCGCGATGGCTCCTAAGAAAGCACAAGGCACAATCGCTGGAGGATTGTCTCCTAACATCCACGTGGACATTTCACCACAAGTCCAGGTTCTTCTTCCTAAATTTGATTAACGTCATTATAGTTCAATCGTGCATGAATCATTTTGGGAGATAGGATGCATCTTTCGATTTAAATACTTTGACTAATTTAAAGGAAAGAGCTCACGATGGAAGAATTCGGTTATTAGTAATTTTTCAATAAAATGAACAAGATAAAGAAAGCATAAGATTTCTATATGCAAGTCTAGCAAGTGGGTTTTATGCATTAATTAGATTAATTAATGCCCATATTTACAAAATGGAATTATGATAGTACAATTCAGCATGGAAGGAATAAACCGCATATCACATTATTGAACATATTTTCTTCGAAATGATTCGTTATAGAAAGTTACTAGCAACCGTAGAAATTGCTAGGGCTGCATGAAGAATATTTAACTATAGGCAAGTGGCCTAAAAACTCAAAATCAACGAAAGGTTGTATAAGTTCTGCATATGACAAATTCATTCGGAAATGAAAGTAGAAAAAGGTTGCATGTTTTAGCATGAATCTTGTTTGCATGTTATAGGATGATCAATTGAAATGATGCTATAACTTAACCTATGATTTGATTGTAACCAAAAAAGTTAGGGTTTGTAAATCAACTTACACGTAGACAATGAATCATGTGGTTACGAAAATGGTAGCGTAATTATCTTCAAGAATAGACAAGTTAAATTGGTTTAAACCTAAACACCTAAAACCGCGAGGTACTCGTTTAGGAAGGGTTAATTCAATGCCACATATCCCAAAGAGCTAACTAGGTTTAGCACGTTGAAGACATTACCTAGTCGCTCGTATTACCAAAGCTAAAACTCCTATATCCTAAAGAGTTGCCCACATTCATGGAATGTAAGGACATTGGAACATACTTGCAAGAAGTGATCTAGGGTTTTTTCCTAAGAATCTCTTGCTAAAAAGATGAAACTCGAAACCCTAGGACCAACAATGTTGGCCTAATGCAATCAGGAACAGATTGTTATATCTAATCATGACTTCGTGACTCCATCCGATGGGTAAATAGCCCCTTAGTTTGATGCGATACTTGTGCAACAAGATTTAGAGTCACACGATCTTGTGATTTGATCACAAGGGAATGGCCAATTCCTCGGAATGAGATTGGCAGATTCTTACGCACGTTATCTTACAAGGGAATGAGTAATCGTCCTGATACAATACCTTTCTTGGGTAAAATGACCAAGATACGGGGATTAGATATTTTCTTGAAGCAAAATACCAATCAGTGAATTGGAATAACATATTCACTGCTAATAGAACTTAAGATTTTGTTTAGGTTGGGTTAATAGGGTTTGGCCCTAACCCAATGATATAGGGTTAACAAACAAACCCCTAGGGATCTTGCCAAGTCGCAATTGATCCCGGATCGAGTGCTGGATGCATTCGGAAGGAAGGATTCACTCCTTAGCAGTTGGCCAAAAATAACGACCAATGGAAATGATTATGCTTATAACAGTTTTAAGAGCATTGTTTTGCTTTGTTTGCTCAAAGAATTAAGGGATGAAAAGATATCTAATGCTTCAGGTTGAAGGCATGAAGGGAGAGGCAGCTTCGGTTACCCCCGACTGCCTACCTGACCCTAAGCAAGGTGGTTGTTAACCGTGCCAGGCAGGTGGACCGAACCCACCACGAGAGGTCTCTCCGTTGAGCTCCACTTGGAGCAGGAGGACGCTTGGGTGCTAGGGGGGGCTCTAGCCGTAAATCCCTCACCTTCCAGGCCCTACACAAGAGGCCAACATGACTCGGGATTGGATCTTGAGGTCCGCATACTAGTCTATGGGTGGAATCTTGGATTACTAATCCTTGTGGATTGCTGGATAGTCTTCGGGCGGATTATGGATAAGCCTATGGGCCGGACTTTATGTATTTCAAAGATAAATATGATAACTTGTTGAAAAGGAACTTGTTTGACATTACTTTTCTATGTCAAGTTTTATGATTACGTGAAGAAACCAGTGCCTAACGGGTTAATTAAGGAAACTGATTGATACATGTCCAACTAAATGTGTTAGGTAATTAAATAACTAAAAAAACCTGAGGAAATTGCGGAGGATGTGGCCATGGGTCCATCCTACGGATGGGTGGTCCCCGTTAGCTGGGAACTTTTCTCAATCATGATGGACAGCAAGAAGATCGTTCAAAGAACACGAACAGCAAGAGCATTGACCTAGAGTCTAAGTTATAAATGATCCCGATTTACGTTGTTTTAGGGGAATGGAATGGGACTATGCCTTATGGCAAAGAGGTTGAGCTTTGCATCCCTCTCGTTTCCCATTCTCCTTGAACCAAGTGCAGCGTGAATCCGCTTCGGACCTGGTGTTTCTACGTAAAGTAGTTCGCTTGGGTTCAACGCTAGTTGCCATTAGGAAATGACCAATAGGGAAAACCATAATTTAGGTCGGTCCTAAGTGGGAACGGCCGGAATACTTCTGCTACGTGGTAGATGCGGAAAGTCCTAGATCGCAAAACCCGTAACATTCCATGGGAGTGCTAGGCGGAGCTTTCTAGACATCCTTTCCGATGGACTACTTAGACGTGTCCTGAAGATAATAGGTGGACACGTTACAGACAGGATGACTGCCTTCTTTTACAGGAATAGTATGAATAGCCAGGCTGCGAGGAATGCCTCTCAGCTCATCATAATTCCAAGGAAAGATGTTGCAGAATTCTTGAATCAAGGACACATAGTCCTCTCTTTCTGCTGAACTGAGCATGAAACCTAATTTAATTGGTTGTGAATCATTCGGTGTGCCAAGGTCCAACTCAATCACATCCGCGTCTCTTATCCTATCTTGTGGCTCTATCGGCTCATTTAGAGTTATCTGATAAATATCCTCTGTAGTGGACCCGTCTCTAGATTCATCACTGGATGATGTCTCATACCATATGGATCATCTGTTGTTTCTAATTCAGTAGAGAATAAAGGAGCTCTCTCACTTTGAGGAGACTTAGAGTAAGCATTGACTATTACTCGATTAGCACCTCTACCTAGAACCACTCGACCGGCGGGTATATCGACTTGACAATCTGTTCGTAAGATCCAAGGCCTGCCTACCAAGACTCGATAGCTAGGACATCCTGCAAATCTTATTACCCTATAGTCCAAGAAGCATTCTACACTTGCAATCGTAACATGGACTTTAGTAATGCAACCTTTTGGTTGCCTTAGACTATCATCAGCCATTCTAAGAAGGGTGGAGCTATCTTTTTGGATGCCTAGAACCAACCTCTCCATCAACTCTGAACTCATGATATTGATGGAGGACCCAATGTCTATAATAGCATACTCCACTAATATTCCATCCACGTATGCTAGAACCATAGGGCAATTCTTTTCAGCATGATCAAACCAATCTTCCCCTAATCATGCTATGCCCAAAGGTTCTACAATATACCCAATACGCAGGATCTTCTTGAATTCCTTGCGTACTCCTAGAGATAGTTTAATCAACTATAAGAGGTTTACATTTGGTTTGACTTCGCAAAGAGAACTTGCTAAATCAAAATCATGATAGGTAGCCAAAGCTCTCTTTTCTCGCCAAACCATCCTTTCTTTTGGTCTTGGGACCGGCTTTGCTGCTTCTTTTTTAGCTCTTGCCTTCTTTCTTGGCACTTCCTCATCCTTCTTAGGATCGAATTTTTTGTCAATAGGCCTTAGAGATCCACCTTCCACACCAGGATTCAGGACTTGCATCCCCTTATCCCCTTTCTTAGGGTTTTTCTCGACCGGTTTTGGATTATCTCTATCACCCTCTTTAGCCTTTTGGCCTCTTGTCATAGCTCGTAGGTTAGAGGTTTCAGCGCCATTGATGCGTACAGCCTCAATAAGGTTGACTCCATTGCCTTGTGGCAACTCTTCTATAGTGGGCTTTCCCCTTTGCAATATTTGTCTTGGTCCATCATTTTGCTGCACGTTATTACCTTGTGCTCTATGATTAACTGGACCTGGCTGTTTACTCCCTTGTTGGAGGGAACTAATCTTACTCCAACAGGTAGCGGCTAAGTGGCCTGACTTCCCACAAATATCACATTTAACATTTGGACAGTTTCTAGGGAAATGTTGTCTGCCACACCACTTACAGCTGAATCTTGAGGGACCACCCTCTTTAGGGCATCGACTCCCTATCAGATTCTGCTGCTTCTTCAGGAAATTGAGGTCAACAGCTATTTTCCGATATTGCTCAGAAATCGTGTCGGTATAGTGCTTCATCATATCCTTAACTTCACCAAGGACATTAGAGGCACTCGACTCATAACCTTGATCGTCTATCCGTCGTTCTAGTAGCCTAAAAATTTGATTAGGCATTGGTTGTTGACTCACAAGAACAATATTAGGGTTCAAAACTTGGCCTCCAACATTTGGTGGAGCCACCTGACTAGCCATAGGCATAGTCACACTGGGAGGAGCTAGCAGCAAAGGTACATTTTGAACCATGCTTCCTCTCCCATTAGGGTTATTCAAAGGCATCCCTTGACTTCCATTTATCAATGGTAAATTTCCTCCAGGTACTAGACCCACATTAAGATTTATTCGAGAGGAGTAGGCCATTTGTAATCGTGACTCTACTCCCTCTACCCGCGTGATGGTAGTGTCTATATCAGCCAAAGCCAAATTGCTCAATTGTACCTGAATATTGAAATTCAATCCATGCAAGAAGTATTGCAATTGGGCAGCCGGCGGAATAGGAATGTAAGTTTGTAACTTACGAAACACTTCCTTAAGCTTCTTGGCATAGGCTTTCACATTCTCATGGGGGTCTTGGCATATTACATTCAACACACGCAACCAGTATTGGCCACCTCTTTCAGGGGCATATTCTCCTTGGAAAGCTGCATAAAATTGGTCGATTGTGGTTATGGTTCTAGTCTCTATGCTATGATACCATACTAAAGCCCTTCCTTATAATGTCATGTTAAAGAACATAATAAGATGTCCCTCATCTTGGATGCAATAATTAAACATTAGTCTTTGGAATTCACAAATGTGAAACTCCGCATCTTCTTCAGCTAACCCATTTAAAATGGGCAAAGGAACTCCTAAACCTAGCAGATCCGGCGTCCCTACAGGAATTGCAATGGGTTGTGCCATGACGACAATCGGATTGACAATAGGAGTTTGGACTGACGGGATCACACCCCCACTTGAAGTGGGTTGACTTGGTGGAAGAGAGGAAGAACTTGCACTTCCTCCTGCACCTAAAGGACTATGTGCAGCAGTTGGGTTACTAAGAACACTCCCTGTTATGTGTATTGGGCTACTCCTTTAAGGATAATAGCGACTTACAATCTCCAACTGCCGTCTAGCCCTCTTAGCACATTCTGCTTTTTTTATTTCGGCTTGCAGTCCTTGTCAAAGGACATAAACCAACTTTTTGGTCCCTAAAAACCCTAGATTCGAGAACCACCACTTGTTGGTAGCTCCCGAAAAATGCACCACTGATGGGACCTCAAATGGGTTGACACTGGCTATGGAACTAGCCGGACGTCATGCTCATAATAGACAAACACACCCTCACGGCCTCGCGGGCCAGGAGCGTCTATCTCCTGCTGCTAAAGAACTAAAGCCTAATCTATGCATTTATAGTTTTGTAGTCCAACGTTTCCCTTTCTATAAACTCTACAAAGGGAGAACCCATACTCATTGGCAAAAAATACCACGACAATCACATACATGGGAGACAACCTCTCGGTGGAATCACCGCAGTCCCACTCCAGTCTCCTACAACCACTGATGGGACCTCAAATGGGCTGACACTGGCTATGGCACTAGCCGGACCTCATGCTCATAATAGACAAACACACCCTCACGACCTCGCAGACCAGGAGTGTCTATTTGCTGCTGCTAAAGAACTAAAGCCTAATCTATGCATTTATAGTTTTGTAGTCCAACGTTTCCCTTTCTATAAACTCTACAAAGGGAGAACCCATACTCATTGGCAATAAATACCACGATAATCACATACATGGAAGACAACCTCTCGGTGGAATCACCGCGGCCCCACTGCAGTCTCCTACATTGCAAGGATTGGCCCCTTGATGCGCTACTCAACAGATAGAACAAATGAACAAACTCCACTCTTTCACTTTGAGAGTATTCCAGGAGATACCATGTGTCGTTACCAAATAATCTCCCAAGAAACCGTGTTTTTACATAGCCATTAGACGGAGCCTCCATTGCTCTCAATCCAATGCTGCACATCAATCTTCAGCATCTCCATCAATCTCCATCACCATTTCCTTCATTCTCCCTCCCGATTCCTCCTTCAAGATGATGCACATGAACAGCCCATAGAGGGGAGAGAGAGGGAGGAGAGAGAAAGACTAGATTCAGATCTCATCATCTAGACAGCCATATCTCGCGTGAAGACCGGAGATATGATCAGCCAAGAGGGAGGAGAGAGAAAGACTAGATTTTGATCTCATCATCCAGACAGCCATATCTTGCGTGAAGACCGGAGATATGATCAGCCAAGAGGGAGAAGTTGATGCCCAATGTCTGTTGTATGGGTTGCTTTCAGCCCGACATCATGATCCATGAGGGGGAGGGTACATTTTTCGGTGCCTGCTCACGTTATCTTCCTCCACGCCATGCTCACGAAATTTTCACAAAAATTGGGGGGGGGGGGGGGGGGGGGTTAAAGGTCCCAAAGGGCACCCCCCCCTTGGCCTTAAATTTGTCCACCTTTTCAAATCTTGACCAATTTTTGGCCTCTTCCTCGTCCGGGTTCCGTTTTAGCCTCTGAAAAATCCTGCGCATCCGTCTTAGCATCCCGCACTGACTGGTAACTCCTAACATCCCGCACAGTAGTCGAAAAATTTATCAAAAGTCCACAAGTGTCGCTCGAGCGCCTTTTAAAAGTCGTCTTTCACTTGGTGCTTAAAATCATCCTAGCTGTAGCCGCCGCCTTCGATGTTAAATATTTTTTCCCTAAATTCTAGATTTTTTGGCAAATTTTAGGCTTATTCCAGGCTCAAAACTCCGCTCTCACAAGACCTATGATTTGTTCACAAAAGTGAGCCTCCATCTTGAGGACTGCAATATAGAAATCATCTTTACAATTGGAAATTGTGTATTTGAGAAGGTGGTTTTCCTATCCATGGAGATTATTTCACCACCTGCAATAGTCTCAATTTCGATCATGGCTCCATCAAGGCTATTGATGTATGCATGACCTAGTGTGCATTTCATTTCAAGTTGTGAATTCCCTATAGACATGGAATTGGACTTTAGAGAAAATTTGATCTTTGAGTGTTTGAGAAACATATCGGAGATGCAATTTTTGTACCTATTGACTACTTGAGAAATATACTAGAGAAGTAGTTTTTGTACCCTACTAGCTACCCTCATCAAGTGAGAAATTTTGAGTCTTTCATGCAAGTGGCTTTAGACTTTGCAGCACCACCTGAGCATGTCTCACAAATCATTGAAATAGCTACAACAACTTATTTTTTCAAGTGAGAAATATGAGAATGTATTGTGTTAGAGTATGCATTATACTATATGTCTATGGAGCATGCCTCAACGTCTTCATCCTTGAAGGCATATAATTCAATCCTATAACACCATATTGACTGTAACGTGTCCACCTATTATCTTCAGGACACGTCTTAGCAGTCCATCAGAAAGGATGTCTAGAAAGCTCCGCCCGGCACTCCCATGGAATGTTACAGGGTTTGCGATCTAGGACTTTCCGCGTCTACCACGTAGCGGAAGTATTCTGGCCGTTCCCACTTAGGACCGACCTGAATTAGGGTTTCCCCTATTGGTCATTTCCTAATGGCAACTAGCATCGAACTCGAGCGAACTACTTTACACAAAAACGCTAGGTCCGAAGCGGATTCATGCTGCACTTGGTTCAAAGAGAATGGGAAATGAGAGGGATGCGAAGCTCAACCTCTCAGCCATAAGGCATAGTCCCAATCCATTCCCCTAAAACAACGTAAATCGGGATCATCTATAACTTAGATTCTAGGTCAACGCTCTTGCTATTTGTATTCTTTGAACGATCTTCTTGCTGTCCATCATGATTGAGAAAAGTTCCCGGCCAACTGGGACCACCCCTCCGTAGGACGGACCCATGGCCACATCCACCGCACTTTCCTCAGGTTGTTTTAGTTATCTAATTACCTACCACATTTAGTTGGACATGTATCAATAAGCTTTCTTAATTAGCCTGTTAGGCACTAGTTCCTTCACGTAATCATAGCACTTGACATAGAAAAGCAATGTCAAACAAGTTTCTTTTCAACAGGTTATAATATTTATCTTTGAAAACCTAAAGTCCCCAACCCGTAGGCTTATCCATAATCTTCCCGAAGGCTATCCAGCAATCTACATGGATTACTAATCCAAGATTCCGCCCGTAGACTAGTATGCGGGCCTCGAGATCCAATCGCGAGTCACGTTGGCCTCTTGTGCACGGCCCAGAAGGCGAGGGATTTATGGCCAGAGCCCCCTCTAGCACCCAAACGTCCTCCTGCTCCCAATAGCGCTCAAGGGAGAGACCTCTTGCGACGCGTTAGGGTCAGGTAGATAGTCAGGGGTAGCTGAAGCTGCCTCTCCCTTCAGGCCTTCAACCTGAAGCATTAGATATATTTTCATCCCTTAATTCTTTGAGCAAACAAAGCAAAACAATGCTCTTAAAACTATTACAAACACAATCATTTCCATTGGTCGTTATTTTTTGCCAACTGCTAAGGAGTGAATCCTTCCTTCCGAATGCATCCAGCACTCGATCCGGGATCAATTGTGACTTGGCAAGATCCCCAAGGGTTTGTCTCTTAACCCTATATCATTGGGTTAGGGTCATACCCTATTAACCTGATCTAAACAAAATCTTAAGTTTTATTAGCAGTGAATATGTTATTCCAATTCACTAATTGGTCTTTTGCTTCAAGCAAATATGTAATCCCCGTATCTTGGTCATTTTACCCAATAAAGGTATTGTATCAGGACGATTACTCATTCCCTTGCAAGATAACTTGCATAAGAATCTGCCAATCTCATTGCGAGGAACTGGCCATTCCCTTGTGATCAAATCACAAGATCCTGCGACTCTAAATCTTGTTGCACAAGTGTCGCATCAAACTAAGGGACTATTTACCCATCGGATGGAGTCACAAAATCATGATTAGATATAACACTCCGTTCCTGATTGCATTAGGCCGACATTGCTGGTCCTAGGGTTCCGAGTTTCATCTTTTTAGCAAGAGATTCTTAGGAAAAAACACTAGATCACTTCTTGCAAGTATGTTCCAATGTCCCTACATTCCGTGAATGTGGGCAAGTCTTTAGGATATAGGAGTTGCAGCTTTGGTAATAAGAGCGACTAGGTAATGTCTTCAACATGCTAACCCTAGTTAGCTCTTTGGGATATGTTGCATTGAATTAACCCTTCCTAAACGAGTACCTCGCGGTTTTAGGTGTTTAGGTTTAAACCAATTTAACTTGTCTATTCTTGAAGATAATTACGCTACCATTTTTGTAACCACATGATTCATTGTCTACGGTTAAGTTGATTTACAAACCCTAACTTTTTGGGTTACGATCAGATCATAGGTTAAGTTAGAGCATCATTTCAATTGATCATCCTATAACCTGCAAACAAGATTCATACTACTAGGCTTTTAGGATTTTATGTTTAAACAGGCAGCCTTTTTCTACTTTCATTTCCGAATGAATTTATCGTATGCAGAACTTACACAACCTTTCGTTGATTTGGGTTTTTAGGCCACTTTCCTAGTTAAATCTTCTTCATGCAGTCCTAGCAATTTCCTACGGTTGCTAATAAATTTCTTTAAGTTTCCACATCTCCTTTGCCTTCTTAATTGAAGAAACCTCCACAATACCATTCTCATGAAATGAATAACAACACGGTGTTTGGTAATCAGTGAAAGCATAACCATCAGGTAAAACAAGACAGGCATGTACTTGGATAAGCATTCTTTCATGTGGCAAAAGCCCATCTACTTCCATTTCTAATAACTTAAATATTGAAGTGAAGAATGTCCTCTTATAATAATTTTCATAAGATATTTTGTTAAAGCGATTATTAGTATTTACTGCTATATATAATGCTACCATTCTCTCAAAGTCACAACACCAATACACATCATGCAATCCATGTCTCAATATGTCATATAGTAGTTCTCCATTTCCCGCAATGTGTTCTAAGGGAGAAGAAGTAGCACCAAAGGCTTCTTCCTTTCGAACTCTCCAAGCAAAAAACAAAGTACGTACAACACCTAAACATTCTTTTGACCAACCAATACATCGACTATAACTATAGAAGGCATGTGCAATATCTATGAGCAACAAACCTAGGTCAAAAATTGACTTTGGTATCTCATCAACTATACCTAAAATATATGGTAAGCACCATTGAATGAATTTTGGTTCTCTTCGGCCTTAAAGCTTTCATTGTACTTACTTGGATTACGAGGCCATCGTCCATGACGAATAGAGGGTGGAGAGAGCTTATAAGCATTGTCACAACAAAAATCTATCATCTTTTTCTTTTCATTGGACATGGCTCTCATGAGTACTCGTATGTATTTTTGAAATATATTTAGAGATAACACATGCATCGCATCATATACCAAGTCTATTGACAAGTTAAAACCATACAAATCATAAAGTTTCCATAGAATAGAGTCTCCAGCTAATCCTGCAAGCTTTAGTTTTCCATCCTTTTCAGCTTGTGTGGATGCCCTCTTTGAACTTGATAAGGCATCAATCATTTCACCTATGGACCGTTGGGTTGGAGGATATCTTGCTTGATATCGACTACCATCGTAAAGGTAACGTCCTTGGAATGAGGGATTACTAGTATCAAGAGTAGCTTGAGCTTTGTCTCTACGACAAAAGAATTGCCCACCATCTTTGAAGGATCCTATTTTGCATTGCGCAAGATGATCCCCTGTAACCATCATTAGCATTAATCTAACAACACAAAAGTTTGATTGTCCCATTGGATTTTCAAAAATCTTTTCTACAGGGTAGTTGTATGACACTTGCATACCATTTATGTAAAGGTCTTGTAGCTTACTAATAAGTGGTCTTAAAAAAGTTTGAAATACATCAAGAGTATTACGAATAAATTTAGAGCAACTAAAAGGTATGAATAAAACAGGAATAATGCCTAATATGGAACCCTTCCCACCATTAAGGACCTTAATTTCAACCACACCACAGTCCTTTTGAGTGGTACGAGAGGCTTGGGAGCCATCCCAATGTAAAAGAAGTGCCAAGTTCTGAGGATCACCTCTACACATTTTCCTTTTACATTTGTTGAGATGTCGACATTTTTTACAAACAAAATTATACTCTTGCATCTCTTGGTCAAAACCTTGTTCTAGGACTATTGAGAAACAAGACCTTGGAAAAGTTGTATATACTTTCCCACATGTAGGGTTGTTGCACGCAACAACCATCTCATACTTAGCATCAAAATTCCAAAAATCTTGATACTCATGGCACTTTGTTCCATCCCAAAACTCGTTTATGAATTCTGGTTGCATATGGATGTCTTTCCCTAACCATCTTGTTTTATGACGCCACATGCTTAGGAAATCATGACAAACTGTCTTGGATCGCAGTAAAAGATCTAATTGTTTCTTTAGAGGTAAATAATCAATAGCTAACATTTCTCTCCTTGGTTTATTGCATTTTTTACACTTTTCACAACATTCAATACAATCACGCTTTAGTATTCTTTTTCGCATATTTTGTTTGCAAGAACACAAGACTAAATCTTTGGCATAAGAATCTTCTTTACTAGGTGTAAGAAGTTCAATTTCATGATCATTTTTTCTACTTCCCATACAAACCTATAGCGCTCAGGTTGGACCATGCCAAGACCATGATATATAGATTCAAGTTGCTCCCAAGATCTCGGGACTCTCACTCCATCAAGGTTTCCATCCCATGTATCAGGTAGTTGCACTAATAGCTTACTTAAACTTGGCTTGTACTCTTCAAATCTCTGAGCTCTAGCCCTTGGATAACCCATGTCTCCAAACAATAATTGGAGCATCTTCTCTTATGCACTAATTGATATTTGGTTGTCATCCCAAAGAGCTTGAAGCTCAATTACTTTTTGTATAGTTTGTTGATATAATGATGGCCCAGTAATAGATATGTGATTGTCTATAGAAGGATCTATTTGAGGAGACTCAACATGGTTAATTGAGTTGTTGTCATGACTAAAGGAGGGACTTATAGAAGTATTGATAGTTTGATCATTGCCTTGTTCATGTTGCCTTTCATTAGGAGGAGTAAGACCAATTTTCATACTTAGTGCATCATATTTGGCCTTCAACTCCTGGTGCCTAATAAAAGTTTGTGGACCAACACTCCTCCAACCATTACAATATGCAAGGCAATCACACCACCTACGTCGTCTATTTAATTCACCTATGTTAGTTTCACCATGCATTAGAGATGATTCTTCGTGCCTTTGGTTCTCAAGATGATCTCCTTGCACATTTGAGTCCCTTGGTTCAGTAGGATGTAATCTTTCTAGAGAAGAATGCGTAGTCCCAAGCATGTCATTTTTAGCGTGTCTAAAATAAGTACTACGATTCACTAATTGCCAACCTTCAGCACTATGTGCACACTTATAGTTACATGTGCATTTTCTTAATGTGCTTGAAGAAGAAGACATCCCTTACTTGAGTATCTTCAATTTTTAGTCCAAGGTTGATGAAATTATGAGCTCCACAATTAAAACTCCAAGACTGCAAAAAAAGGCCCATAACATAGTTTATGTTAATAACATATTTTAGTTGTGCAATTAATATCATAGTTTATACTAGTTTAAACAATTAAAAACATTTTTAAAAAAATCAATCTTTCCTAAACACTTCCTTAAAGTGATGGGGTCGAATTTTGTAAACATTGGCATTAGTTGATGAGCACATAAGTGGGTATAAGGCCAAAATAAGGGATTGGAAAGTCGAGGAAAAATGAGGGAAAAGAAAAGTTGATGTACACAAATAAGGGGGATGCTTAAGCGTATAGGTAGCTTATTATTTGCAAATAGGGAATAAGAACCTTTTCCAAATTTGATAGAACCATCCAAGTCATACCCTTTGTATGAAAGGATATTTATTATATCATGAAACACACTCGAAACACACCCTTTGCAAATAGGTATGCTCAAATCTATAGACTATCATTAGACCTTTGGCCTTGCTGCAAAAATGGTAATTTTAAGATAAGTGATTGTGTGGCTATATGAAAAGATTGGAAGCTACCAAATTGGAGCATTGAGTGTATCCTTGAATAATGATCGATATAAGGAGGTGTACATAGAACAATTAGAGGGCTATGTGCATTAGACTTTCCAAATTATGTGCGCAAGCTAAGGAAGGCTTGATATTGGCTAAAACAAGAACCTTATGCATGGACAAATATAATGAAAAAGTTCCTATATTGGATTTGAAGTTAACAAGGCTAATCAGTTAATGTATGAAAATAAGATAAATGTTAGCAATGTCATAATTGCAACCTATGTAGATGATCTTATTATGACAAGAAGTGACATTTAGTATCAACACTCTTATGTCTCCCTCTAATATTGCTATAATACCTCTATTCCACTCTAATACCTACTCCAATACAAACATTCAAATACCTTAGCTCTAATGCCTTCGAGACTCTAAACAGTCAGTGTAGTAGTACTGCTACCAGAACTGGCACTTCTCTCCTTGCATGTCATGCAGGAGGGACAGGGGTAGCACCGGAGCAAGCGTTTCGAGTTATGGCTGCTCTGCAATCGCAACGCCATGTTCTCTCATCCTCTGAACATGAGGACGAGGCGCAAGCTTCTTCCATTGCAGGCGCCAAAGAGGAAACCATGGACCATACCATCGCCGGCAGCGGCCCTAGTACAACATTAACGTCGATACCCGGGGATGTAACCCTTCACTACAAGGAATTGGGCAATTAGCGATGCCGATTAGAGACGGCGGATATCGGCATCACTATTTGCGTCGCTATTGGCATCGCTACTCGACGCAAATAGCAACGCCGCAGGGAAAAAAACGCAACCGAAACCCGAGCGCGGTTTTCATTTCTTTTGCTTCGACTTTTGAGAGCGAGAGCGAGGGAGAGAGTGAAGGCTTTGTGAGAGAAGAAGAGGAAGAAGACTTTCCGCCGCCACCGCCGTTGTTTGTGAAGGAGAGGAGGAGCCCTCATCGCAAAGAGAAGCCCCCCCACGCTCGCCATATCTCATTGGTGAGTCTCCCTCTCTCTTTCTTTTGCTTATTCAAGGTTTAAATCGTTCTCTTTTGCTTGTTTAGGAGAGGAAATGAAAGAGAAGGAGAGGGAGAGGGAGAGAGAGGGAGAGAAAGAGAGGGAGAGGGAGAGGGAGAGGGAGAGAAAGAGAAAGAGAAAGAGAGGGAGAGTGCATTCTCTCTCTCCCTCTCCCTTTTGCTTGTTTAATGTTTAAATCACTTTCTTTTTTGCTTGTTTAGGAGAGGAAATGAGAGAGTAAGAGAGAAAGAAAGGGAGAGAGAGAGGGAGAGGGAGAGAAAGAGAAAGAGAAAGAGAAAGAGAGGGAGAGGGAGAGGGAGTGGGAGGAAATGAGAGAGGGAGAGAAAGAGAAAGAGAGGGAGAAGGAGGGAGAGTGCATTCTCTCTCTCCCTCTTCCTTTTCTTAGTTGTTCCATTACAGTCGAGTAACATTATTTTAGGTATGCCTTGGCGTCACCAGCATAACCCAGATATAGATTATTCCACACACACAATGCATATTAATTTTCAAGGAAAATCTATTACATTATATGGTATGCATGCATCTAATGTTTTTCCACTACTTTCGCATACTCAAGCTAAACGTGCATTACGCAAGAGTAGTAAATCCTACCTCATTTGGGTAAATGAACTGCAAGTAAAGGAAAATCATATGCACCCTAGGCATAAAGAATTTCTTGCATATTTTAAGGACTGTTTTGCAGAAGACCTACCACCTGGTTTACCTCCTTCACGTCCAGAAGACCATAAGATAGATTTGATCCCTGGCACACAACCACCTTGCAAAGCACCATATAGGCATAATCAGATAGAGCAAAAAGAAATTCAGAGTCAAGTTGAGGAATTACTAAATAAAGGATTGATTTGACCTAGCAGTTCTCCATTCGGTGCACCTGTTCTGTTAGTTAAGAAAAAGAACAATACCTACTGTATGTGCATTGACTATCGAGCTTTAAATAAGATCACTGTAAAGAATAGGTATCCTATTCCTAGAATTGATGACCTTATGGACAAACTACAAGGATCTGCTATATTTAGTAAGATAGACCTTAAGTCTAGTTATTATCAGGTGAGACTAGATAAGTCTGACACATTCAAGACTGCATTTAGAACACAGTTTGGTCATTACGAATTTTTAGTGATGCCATTTGGATTGACTAATGCACCTGCTACCTTTAGTAGAATGATGAACCGTATATTTCTAAAATATCAGTATTGTGTAATTGTCTTCTTTGATGATATTTTGGTGTTTAGTCAAAATGAGAAAGAACATTATGAGCATTTGTCATTGGTTTTTCAGTTATTGAAAGAAAATCAACTGTATGCAAATCCTGAAAAGAGTGAATTCTTTAAAACAAAAATTGAGTATTTAGGTCATATTGTATCATCTGATGGAATTAAAGTTGATCCTAAGAAAATTGATGCAATATTGAATTGGCCTGTACCTAAAAATGTGCATGAGTTACGCTCATTCCTTGGTCTTGCTAGTTTCTATAGGAAGTTTGTATGTAATTTTTCATTACTTGCTTTACCATTAACCAAACTTCTGAAGAAAGGAATTGTTTGTCAATGGACTGAAAATCAACAAAAATCCTTTGACTTACTGAAACATGCATTAACCAATGCCCCTGTTCTACAATTGCCTGATTTTAATAGACCATTCTTTCTAGTAGTGACCGATGCTAGTGGATCAGGAATAGGAGCTGTACTTATGCAAGACAATCATCCTATAGCCTATTCTAGTTCTAAGCTGAAACCCTCTCAGCTGAAATATTCCACATATGACAAAGAACTATTAGCAGTTGTACAAGCATTAAGACAGTAGAAACACTACTTAATGGGTTCAGAATTTATGATTAAGACCGATCAGCAAAGTATTAGACATTTACTTAGCCAACCCCAAATCTCTGACCGTCATATCAAATGGGCCTCCTTTATTCAAAGTTTTCATCCTATCATTCAATACCAACCTGGAAAAGAAAATGTAGTGGCTGATGCATTGAGTAGAAGACCTACCATTCATAATATTTCTGTCATATCTTTTGATTCTTTGATTGCTATGAAAGATATATATCATCAAGATATTACTTTTCATGCTGACTGGAATAAATTGGTTCAAAATAATTTCATTCCTATTGATTCATTATCATATAATGATGGATTTATGTTTTATGAAAAGAGATTGTGTGTTACAATTCCATTCCGATCTTTTGTTTTGAATGAAATTCATTGTCCCCCATATCAAGGTCATAGAGGTATCATATCTACCTTACGTACGTTAACTGAAGATTTTTATTGGCCGCATATGGATGCTAATGTATCTAACTTTGTTTCTGAATGTTTGGTTTGTCAAAGAGTTAAGAGACATCATGGTAAATAGTATGGATTACTTATGCCTTTGTCTATTCCATCTAAACCTTGGGAACAAATTTCTATGGATTTCATTACTGGTTTACCTAATACTAAATCTAACCATGATATGATTTGGTCAGTTGTAGATAGATTTAGTAAACAAGCATATTTCATTCCATGTAAGAAAACTTTAATAGCATCACAAGCAGCACAATTGTTTTTGAAAACTGTTTTTACTAACCATGGATTGCCAAAAGTTATTATTTCAGATCGTGATTCTAGATTTTGTAACAATTTTTGGATTACTCTGTTTGCTAACCTAGGCACAAAGATTGATTTCTCATCTGCATTTCATCCAGAAACTAATGGACAAACAGAAGCCACTAACATCACAATTCTAGATCTTTTATGTGCATATACTATCTCTAAACCATAGACATGGGATACACATTTGCATTTATTACAGTTTGCATATAACAATACACCGCACACATCTACAAAGAAAGCACCGTTTGAAGTCATTTATGGATATAGATTATCTACACCTGTTGCATCTTTGTCAAATAGAATTCAGAGTGCTGATGATATTGCTAGTATGCATAACAATATTTTTGATGAGGTTAAAGATATGATTGCTAAAGCCTAGCAATCATATACCAAACAAGCCAACAAGAAAAGACAAGCAATGAATTTCAAAGTTGATGATTATGTTTGGCTGAGAATAGAAAAACGTAGACTGCAAAGCGTACATAGACATCCAGTTGTCAAATTAGCCCCTAGATTCTATGGACCATTTAGGATCATTCATAAAATTAATGATAATGCATTCAAGTTAGAATTACCACCTCACTGGAAAATTCACAACACATTTCACATTAGTTTATTGAGACCATTTAGAGGCCAATTACCTGTACACCCTGTTTATGAAAACCCACCTTTATTAGAGGAAGAGACTGAAATACTTGAACTAGAAGCTATCATAGACACTGACTTTATGACCACTAGAACTGGCCGAAAGTATTCTAGATATCTAGTTAAATTTAAGAACCATCCTGTAGAGGAAGCACAATGGATGCACGCTAGAGACTTAAATGCTTTCCCCACTCTCTTAGCTCCACATTGAGCTAATAGCAATTGAGGTCAATTGCTATCCCACCCCGGGGGTATGATGCCAGGAGGCATATTTCACGGTGGATTCCGTGCCATAGTGGATTCCGTGAGGTTTTACGTTGGATTCCGTAAACTTTGATGATCGGGGCTCATACACATAGTGGATTATTTGTGCGAGAAGTTGATGGGGACGCCTGTCCTTTTCGGGCGTTTCATTAATTTAGTGTGTACATGGGTGATTCCATAGCGGGTGATTCCGCAAAATGCATATTAAATTAATAAATGTTTATGAGTTTAGAGTGCACACTCGTAATAAATTAAGGTTAGAATTTATTTCTAACCAGTTGATTTATTTATGTAGCTGAAGACTGCTAGGTATTCATTTTTGTCGATTTAATTGTATTATTTTACTAATGATTGTGAATGCTTCAGTTGATGTGTAGAGATAGCAGCAGTGGCAGAGGAAAGCATTGAAGGATAGCAAGTATTCGATCTATGGATTATATTCTGATAGGCACCACGCCTATATTTTGTCATGTCTATTGAGGCATCAATTATTTATTATTATTTTGTATGCGCCCTTGCGCACGGTTATGTTATTTTTATTTGGACATTGTGTTGGGCGTGCCAAACTCTTTAGGCACCGTCCATTAGCTTTATTCCTATTTTTGTAAAAGCAAACTCAAAAGCTAAAAGCTTGATATATTTTTGTAAATTGGGCTATTATTGAGCATGAAGATGAAATATACACAAAATACATGCTTTGTGAAGTGCTCACACAAGGCATGGGGGGAGATTGCACCCAATTGGTCTCTTGCTCTTGTCATTCATGCTTTTTACCTTGTAACTTGTGCAAAAAGTAGAGTTCATTGTTCTTGGGGACCTTCCGGCATTCACTACGCGAGCATACAGCGTCCGATCTGCGCACCAAGATCCATCTCTGCCTGGTGCATGTAATGCTGCAAAGCATCCATTGAAGCTAACTGTGTCTTTGACAACAGGCATGTCACATCATCATGGCTTATGCAACCATTAAGCTTCTGCACATCAATACCCATTTTCGAGTACACGAGTGTAGCTGATGTGGGCCTCCAACCACCTATCCACATAAATGCTGCTTCAAGAGCAAAGGAATGATGCCCTGCAGGAAAAAAAACTTTAACCAATACAAGAAAACATGCCTCAACACAAAACTCTATTCAGTGGGGGCAAGTAGAAAGAATCAAACACAGTAAAGCCAAAGAATACTTTCATTCTCTTCTTGGCCACCCAAAAGTAAATTGAAATCTCACTCTATCACCTACACACGTGTATACAACAGATTCTCTGAAATTCATCATTTAAGCTTGAATGTTTTACTTACTAGACACAATATGTGTAAGCCAGGCTGTTAGTCAAGACCATTTTCCTGATGAGAGTTTTAGAAAGAAGAGATATAATATGTGCTAAGAATAACTTTGAGAAACAAGCTAGAGTGTTTGAATGGTTTGAGCAATCAATAAGCCCATCTTGAGGCAATGAAAGTAAGCCATTGAGCGTGTTTAGATTAGTATTCTATGCATGTCTGGATAGAATGACTACCAACTGTGTACTGAAAGTACTCTGTACATGGCTCCCTAATGCAATGAAGGTAAGTCATGCAGTATCCAATTCCAATAGAATATTATTAGTGCTTTTTTAATGCTAGCTTAGAGTACATTTGTGTCAGGCAATTCTCTTGGACAACCATCACTATATGTTTATTCTGTTCTCTTTCACAAGATGTGTTGTAGAAAAGTTCTAAGTTTTCATTTGTTGAAATGCAAGCCATGGGGACAAATGGAATTGTGAAGGAATGCTTCTTGTCATATGGACTTATGGGAAAAATGGAATAATGAAGGAATTCTTCTTATTGTATGGGCTTATGGACCTAAGAGTCTCGCAACGGCACAATTCAATACAAGTTAATGCAATCCACAAGCAATGCAACAAATAAAAAGTGTGTGAAGCCTGACCTGAAATAGTTGCAAGCAATCCATGAGTAGTGGGGGGAGGTTTGTGGGAGGCTTTGTAGATGCTCATGCAATCCTTCACAAGGTGCCTAACATGGGAATCAGGGCTCTTGGAGACGAGGGCGAACCGGAGGGCATGTACCTTGGCCTTCCACTGCAGCCAGATCTGAGCCAGCTGCCATGAGTCCTGGGCTTCCATGGGATCGATTAATGCTCGATGCGATGGATTGCGATGCCGAGCGTTGGATGTTGGACGCATGTAGTAGCAGAGCCCCTGCCCCATTGTTAGCCCTCGATTGTGCACAGTCCGAATGAGTACCCGCACTGTTGCGAAAATCAAAAGAGAACTCTATTTTCTCTTTCCTTCTTTTAATGTGAAGGTTTGATCACAAAGTATTTTGAGGTTCCTGGAAAAATATGCTATTGGGCTCCAAAAAGCCTTCCCACAAGCTTCAAAAATTTGTCTTTCTAAGGAGCTTGTACACTTTGAAGACATGCTCTCTCCTCCTCATCTTTCTACATGTTGCAAGCACTTCTCTTACGGTCTATCTAGATAGTAGATCATATTTGAGAATTCTTATTGGCCCAAATGGTGCTAATGTTAATGCCCTGATGAGATTCCATAGGTTTAATATGTCTTCGTCCAATACACCTTTGTGCCCAAACAATGCATCTTCATCATAACCTCTACATTAAGGCCTACAATTGTAATCCACCCTGTCATGTTCTTTTAGACAAAGCCTGCTTGCAAGGCAATGCTAGAGAACATGGAGAATTGACTCCCAAGATTGATGGCACATGACACACCATGCATGGATTTGTGTAAACTTATTGAGCCTCTCCTTCATGTTTAGCTTCTGCATATACACCTTACATAGAGGGGTTTTCAATTTTTTTATGGAGTACTAGACCACACTTTTCTAGTGCATTTCTGCCATATCTTCCAATGTTCCCTAGGGAAGATGGGTCTCCACTCCATCTACTGCTGCTTGAGGAACACATCATTCTTCCTGAATTCCAAATGTTTCTTGTGCTTAGCTTGAATCACATTTTTACCTCTAGCTATGACTTTCCCTTGAATTCCTCTTCGTATGAGTTTAAAATTTCTAACCATCTTCTCAGACTTTTCTTCTCCATGGCTTTGGAATTCTCTATCATCTTTTTTTGGGCCTACCCAATGCTCCTAATGATGATTTTTCCTTAGCATTTAAAATAAAGAAAATAGAGAATAAGGTATTTTGAATTTATTGTTTTGATCCTTTGTACCATTTGACTTCCTTTTCAAGTCTTATATTTCTTGAATATATCTTCTTTGATTCTTAATATCAAGGTGCTCCTAATTTCCCATCAAGCAAAGTATGTTAGAGCTGCATGAGGGATGCATGAGGAATACACTCCCAAGTTGAGTCTAATATGCTTCTTGGCCATTCCCCTAGTTACAATGCGGGAACTTCTAGTGTCTTATACGATAATCTAGGCTATGGATCTTCAATCTTCATTAATCTCATTGGATTCATGATGCCAAAACTAGGCCTTTCCTGTGCATGTATTTTTGGTCACTGTTGCATGTCACTTGGCTCACAACATACATAATGTACAAGATAGTCAAATGAATTCCTCCATCATATGCTCAGTAATTAAGTCCCCAACCCAAAAACATGCATGTTACTTGGCCTATGATAGATATGAACAATCGTAAAGGAGTGTTATAAACTTACTAGCATATATAGCCCCCAACCCAAATTCACATGCATGCTCTCTTGATAAAGGGCATGCCTAAGCACAAGTTGTTGACATTGGCACCTTTAAATCTCAACAAGTAACGTAACGATCCATGTTGGTATGTTATTATAAAAGTGTAGTTAACTCATCAATATTTAAGGACTCAAATAATATTCCTAATTATTATCCTGAACATATCTCTTTTAATTTTTTGCATAACATTGATGGCACTCCATCTTTTAATCTTTCCCTATTATTCATTTCAAGCTTTAAGTTTTTCCAACCTCACTTATGATTTGAGAGGTTTTGTGAAAGTAATTCACTCAATTCTTATGCAAGAGTTAGAGGCTGTGGGGGAACCAATGCAAGAGTTAGAGGACTAAAAGGGAACTTAGGTAACTTCCAAGTTAGCTCATATTAAGCTAACTTCCAAGCTATGGAGTTTTTTATCTATCGAGTGCTTTGCAATTTACCATTTTTTTGACTGGGTAGATAAGAACTTAAGACCTTATCATATTATTCCAAGCATCCTTCAAGTATGGGTTGAATCCTTCCCTTTCTAGAGAGGAAGCGCTAAACCTAAATAGAGATTGGCTTCCATTTCTTTCTCCAACTAAACCGATCCTTCTTAGATGGACTTCCTAGGAACCTCACATTCCGAGAGATCATAGAGAGCCAACTAATTAACATTCTATCTTTCTTTGAGCCTCCATAATCCTGAATAGAAAAATAGTCTTGTCAACGAAACATTTGCAATTAAGCTTTTAAAGGGAAAGCTTTTCTTTCTCACCTCCATTAGATGCCGAAGACTTTGGTGGTTGAATTTCTTTGTTTCCATCTTGCTTTAACTTTGACATCTCTAGGATTTGGGTTCCTCCTCTTGAGGGTTGTTTGTTTTCTTGGATTTACCCTTCTCAATCTATGAGCTTTTTTCTTTTTGCTTCTTTTGTGACTATGTTGCATGAAGTTCTTCCTTATCTTCACTCTTTTCTCCTTGGGCGCTTCTTAGCTCCATTCCTTTGCAAAGCACCCACGTTCTTTGCATAATATAAAGCATGTAACCAAGAAGAGAGAGAATTCTACATTGACCAGCAACTCAATCCCATTAGGATCATTGATGCCAGGAGGCATATTCCACGGTGAAACAAGAGTCCTACTTCACTTCTAGTGTCTTATATGATAATCTAGGCTATGGATCTTCAACCTTCATTAATCTCATTGGATTCATGATGCCAAAATTAGGCCTTTCCTGTGCATGTATTTTTGGTCACTGTTGCATGTTATTTGACTCACAACATACATAATGTACAAGATAATCAAATAAATTCCTCCATCATATGCTCAATAATTAAGGTCTGATGCTAAGAATCTTGAAAACACCCAAATTCTTTAGAATCAAGCAACTACAGCTCGAATTTTGCTAGTTGGAAGCCTAGATCCCTTAGCAACTTTGCTAACTCATTCAATCTTAGGTAAATAGGCTTACTTTTGCTCACATTAGTCACAACCCCAGATAGCTCTAGAAAACTTTCATACACTTTCATCAAATACATCTACTAGTTGCCTCTCTACTTGCACAATATTGGTAAGTTATTGTTGGCAAAGAATTGGGAGACCAAGTGTCTTCTTAATGGTATAGGAAGCCCCTTGCTTACCCCATGTTGCACCTTCAAATCCAAATTCCTAAGCAAAGGGTTGGTGATTATGGTAGCGAAGAGTAATGGGACAATGGGACACCCTTTGGCATCGACATCTTTACCTCAAATGGACCTAAGCATAGACCATTTACAAATACATTCCAAAGAGGATGAAACATCCCTACATAAATTCCACGATTCCTCCTCAAGGGGGACCTTCCCTTAAAATACATGTACATGTTGCATAGAGAATACTTAGCATTTCTTTGCCGAATGCATGGCAAAAAGGATACCACTCATGGACATAGCACTTGCTCCCCAAATTCTATTTTGACTCTCTTTTAATTCTCATTGAAACATTTTTTGTCACCCCACATCTTCTTCTGTAGCTCTTCCATGTTTATGCTAGCAACGACAATGTTAGCATAATCCATCTCCATCCCATTGTCTTGCTTCTATTGCTTTATGTTAGTGCTATGTGTTCCATCATCTCTTACTCCTTGTTCACCCCCTGAATATGCTTCATGCATGAAAGTGGGAGTATATGCCACATGTTGGTAGGAAATGTTGCTTTTTTAATGAACTTAATACAACTGCCCTAGTTAATAGACCATGTGCCATGACTATCTATTGAGAGCTCCCCTCTTCAAGTTTCCGCATACTCAAGAGGTTCTATGTCTTTCATTTAAGGAAAAGGCTATTACAATTTGAACTGTTTCTATTTTGGTAATGGATGGATACTTGTTTGTAAGGGGCTCAACTAACTTTTGATGACTATTTGTGCTTGTATGGATGCTAGGTATATCCCACACTTTAGGGGGATTTGAGGGGAATTTCAAGATTTAGAGCCATGGCATTGAGTTGAATTGAATGAGATTTTTCTTTGTTTTAATGTGATAAGGAAATATTTATATTGTTAAAAATGATATTTTATTTATGGATGTGTAAACTATTTGTGCTATGTGAGTAAGAATTAAAAGTTATTGAAATGCACAAGTGTATCTTATAGCACATGTACATTTTGGATGCATACAAACATATCCATTACAAGTGTGTATCGACATTGTCTTATTTGAGATTGACTACATGGTTGATGGTTAGGCCTATCAATTGTGATGTATATTACTTAACATGACTATATAAGCATGACTATGTTAGATATTCTATACAAATTTGTTTTGATTTACTATGCATGCACATTATCCTATGATCCATAGCTTCATAATTTTATCCAATAAACATGGCTATATTAGGTGATATATAGAAATTTGCCTTACTTTACCATATAGACACTTATTTTACTAGTTATAGCTTCACATCTATCTAGTAAAATTAAGAACCTAGTTCCAATTTAAAAAACCCTAGTTACTAGCTAGAAAAAAATGTGTATTTACTAGTTATAAGGCTACTTACAATCTAGTTTAGTGTCTAAAGTTCCTTGTGAATTGGGTTGGCCGTTTCAGCATGGATGTATGAGTGTGTCTGTGTGTAATTACAGAGGGTGTCTTCTCTGATTTTGGATGGCAGGCAATTGCAGATGAGGAAGATGATTGGCGGCAGAAGAATCGCAGGGTGACAAAGCTTGAACATAATTTGAACGTGATGATGATGGCGTTATTGGAAAAGCAATCCTAGCCTCGGGATTTTGAAGAGAAGAAGAAGAAGTTTATAAAGCTCCCTTCCCGCAAGACCCATCGTAAGAGCCTTTCCGCAAATAGGCTTCAAATCCCACAAGACATCCGTAAACCCATTCCTAGCCACCACCTCGGTTTCTTCCTAAGAAGCTCATAAAGCCCCTTTTCCGCAAGCACCGTTTATCTGAAGTCCCGCGAAGGAATCTCCTATGTACGATGGAGAAAGGCAAAGATCATAAGGCTGCATACCAAGGTGAGTAAATTGGTAGACCGTAAGGCAAACCACAAGCCAAAATCATGCCTACAATGGCCCTAAAGAGTCACAAGGCACGCCTGCGAGAGGATCTTCTCCTAGTATTTACGTGGCTATTCCCCGGAGTCCACAAGTTGAGGTTTTATCTATTTGGATTCCACACAAAAGTATTGAATTATTCACGATAACTTCATGGATTAGGAAGCACTCATGCATGTTCAAATTCAACTAGTCAAGTTAAATGCAATTGGAAAATGAATTGGCTATTTGAACATTTACTAGAATTAGCTCAAGTTATGAAAATTGGTCATTGGTACGTTCAATGGAATGAATGAAAAGAACATAAGGTGTCTATGCATTTTTAGGACCTTACCAGTAAGTTTCCTTTTGTGCATTCAAAAGTGACGAGCCTAGGACGACTATTGCCTCATTACAAGGTTGAAATTATTGAGGTACACCTTTTACTAGGCATGGAAAGATGAATGGCATGTCACATTTTTAGATAAATCTTCTTGGTAATGATTCATTAAGGAAGTCCTTATCACCCGTAGGAAATAGCAAATCATGGAAATAATTCTAAGGGCTGCATTAAATAGGTTAACTCTAGCTTCAATTGGCATGAATCTCATTTAACTACGTGTAGTTAGGAAAGGATTGCATGTTGCACATTCATCGCACGTAAGAATTTCATTCATCAAGAGATGTAGTTAGGGAAAGGTTGCATGGTTCATTTAAGCATGAAATCTTAAAAAGCTTAAAAAAAGAATTGTGAGCATGATTCGTGAATGCAAGTCCTAGTAGGATCAATGGAAGTTATGCTGAAATTTAACATGCCTTTTGGCCTTAACAAGAAAAGTTAGGGATTGTGAATCTAGTCGTACGTAGAAGCAATGAATCTTGTGCTTACGTGAATTGTGACAAAATGCAACTAGTTTTCCTCTTTAGATCAAGTAAACATTTCTAGGAATGGTTCGTCCTTATCAGAAGAGAATGGTAAATTCATCGAAATGAGATTGGCAGATTCTTACGCAAGTTTATCTTGCAAGAGGAGAAATAATCGTTGTAATATAATACCTTTCTTGGGTAAAGTAACCAAGATACGAGGATTAGATATTTGCTTGGAAGCAAAAGACCAATTAGTAAATTGGAATAACATATCTACTGCTAATTGAACTTAAGATATTGGTTAAATTGGGTTAGTAGGGTACGGCCCTAACCCAAGGATATAGGGTTAACAAACAAAATCTTTGGGGATCTTGCCAAGTCGCAATTGATCCTGGATCAAGTGCTGGATGCATTCGAAGAGAAGGATTCACTCCTTAGAAATTGGCCAAATAAACAACCATTGGAATTGATTGTGCTTGTAACAGTTTAGAAAGCACTATTTGCATTGTTTGCTCAAGGAACTAAAGGATGAAAAGATATCTAAAGCTTCAAGTTGAAGGCCTGAAGGGAGAGGCAGCTTCAGTTACCCCCGACTGCCTACCTGACCCTAACCAAGGGGGTTGTTGACCGCGCCGCGAATGTGGACCGAACCCGCTGCGAGAGGTTTTTTCGTTGAGCTCTACTTGGAGCAGGAGGATGCTTGGGTGCCAGGGGAGGCTCTGGCCGTAAATCCCTCGCCTTCCGGGTCCTGCACAAGAGGCTAACGTGACTCGGGATTGGATCTCGAGGCCCGCATACTAGTTGACGGGTGGAAGCTTGGAATAGTGATTCCTGAGGATTACTGGATAGCCTTCGGGCGGATTATGGACAAGCCTACGGGCGGAACTCCTTGTATTTCAAAGAAAAAAATGATGAAATGTAAAGAAAGAACTTGCTTGATATTGTTTTTCTATGTCACATGATAAGATTACGTGAAGGAACCAGTGCTTAACGGGGTTAATTAACGAAGCTGATTGTTATATGTCAAATTAATGTGCTAGATAATTACATAACTAAAACACACCAAGGAAAGTGCGGAGGATGGGCCATGGGCCCGTCCTACGGTTGGCTACCCGATTTACACTGTTTTAGGGGAACGGAATGGGACTATGCCTTTTGGCAGAGAGGTTGAGCTTTGCATCCCTCTCATTTCCCATTCTCCTTGAACCAAGTGCAGCGTGAATCCGCTTCAGACCTGGCATTTCTGCGTAAAGTAGTTCGCTTGAGTCTGACGCTAGTTGCTGTTAGCTAATGACCCATTAGGAAAACCCTAATTCCGGTCGATCCTAAGTGGGAACGGCCAAGATACTTCCGCTACGTGGCAGACGCAGAAAGAACTAGATCGAAAAACCCGTAACATTCCATGGGAGTGCAAGGCGAAGCTTTCTAGACATCCTTTCTGATGGACTGCTAAGACGTGTCCTGGATGATACTAGGGGACACGTTACAGTTGGTATCAGAGCCGACCAACAACGGAATTGTTTTTATGAGATCTCAATAAAATGAAGTAAAGAAATTGTTGCTGTCCAAACATATTCTCATCTTCAATGTTGTCTTGCAGAACTATGAAGCATGGAACAGGTTCTTAGTGTTTCAGGTCATGTTTATGACCACGATGCATTCCACGGATTATCGACAAAGGGTTGAGATGATGAACATCCTAGACTGCACTTACAATCCATTGCCTATGTACGTGGAACGGAGATAGATGGGTGTTTCAAGGATCTATTACATAACTGCCTATCGACCTGCGTACCTTCAAATGAATTTGAAGAGAATCAAGTGGATGGAGGATTCGAAGATCGTGAAGCTGTTCGTCTTTGTTGAGGCTCACGCAAACGCGACCCTACAGGTCGGGGATCGAAGGGTTAACCAGAATAAGTATGTGTACGGGGAAGTGATTCAAAGAATCCCTACCGACCAAATCAAGGTTTTGGGACGTCATGAGAAGAATAGATATCAAAGGATAAGATACCCTAATCTTCCAATGAACTATCAATTCCTGAAAATCGATGACCGCAATCCGTACTACTACCCAGTTCCTATAGCTGAATGCAACAATATATTATTCTCCTCGAATTAATGTATTAACTTGTTCCATCGCCCCAAGAAATAATTGTACCGCGAAAGGGCTATGTTGATATGAATGGAATAAAACTTTTTTTAAAAATCAACGATTGTCTTGACTGTGAATATTGATAAACAAGTAAAGTGATTTGGTCACTTGGCTAAAGGAATACGCGGACGTAGTTCTTGAAGAGTTAACAGAACTCTCGCTTCAAAGAGAAGTAGATCATGAGATCAAGCTAGTAATAGGAGCTGCGCCAATTGCAAAGAGACCCTGTAGAATGTCTATACCGAAAGCAATTGAGCTGAAGGAACAATTCAAGCAACTGCTAGATCAGGGCTACATCCGTCCTAGCAGTTCACCATGGGGAGCTCCAGTACTGTTCCAGAAAAAGAAAGATGGAACACTTCGACTATGTATTGATTACAGAGGGTTGAATCAATTAACTGTCAAGAAGAAGTACCCTATTCCTAGAATAGATGAGTTTCTTGACAGTCTTCAGGGTGCCAAGATCTTCTCTAAGATTATCTTAGGGCTAGTTACTAGTAGATAAGAATCAAGGAAGAAGATATCCCAAAGACGACCTTCAACACTAGATATGGACACTTTGAGTCCTAGTTATGTCATTAGGGCTTACTAATGCGTCGGCCACCTTCAATAGGTTAATGTAGGATATTTTTAGACCATATCTTGATAATTTCGTGCCCGTCTTCTTTGATGACACTCTAGTCTATTCCAAACAGGAAGGAGATCATGAACCCCAATTTCGGATTTTCCTTGAGACAAGGAGGTCACACAAGCTGTATGCTAAGATGACGAAATGTGTATTCCTCAAACATTAGATTGGTTATCTGGGATTCATCATATCGGCAGAAGGAATCTCAGTGGAGCCAGCCTAAGTCAGAAATGTTCTAGGATGGCCATATACCAACAATTGTTAAAGAAATACACAGCTTTCTTGGATTGACAAGATGGTATAGGGTCTTCATCAAAAACTATGCTTTGATTGCAGCACCTCTTACAGACTTACTAAAGAAGCAGACTTCTATTACATGGTCAACTTCCGAACAAAATAGCTTCGACAAATTGAAGCAAAGTTTGGTATCAGCACCAATTCTAAAACTTCCTGACCTCAATAAGGAGAGCGAGGTAGTAACTGATGCTGGCATTCTTGCCTTGGGATGTGTACTTATGCAGGAAGGTCATCCAGTAGCATACTCTTCAAGGAAATTGAAGAGTCATGAAAAGAATTATGCCACACATGATCTGGAATTACTAGCTGTCATCCATGCTCTAAAGCTTTGGAGACACTACCTATTGGGTAACAAGTTTACTCTAGCAACCGATCATAAGAGTCTCAAATGGATCTTTACCCAGAACGAGCTCAACATGTGGCAAGTTCGGTGGATTAAAGTGCTGGAGGAGTATGATTTTGAAATCAAGTACCGACCTGGAAAGGAGAATGTAGTTGCTGATGCACTCAATCGCAAGGCATTCCTTAATTCACTAATCTTGCAAAAAGATGTATTTTTGGATATCCTTCTAAATAAGGAAAGTTGTAAACCGAAAATTAGTATATCTAAGGAACTTTAGGGTTAACCAAGTTGGGTATGCCCTACACCGGAATGTAAAAGATCTTGACAATTTACAAGACACCTTGGGAACGAGTGTTGATACACTCAAAAGGAGAGAACACTTCCTTAGCAGTATGCCAAACAACCTAATACTTGAGCTAGCTAGAGAAGAAGCATGCCATGATCCAGCCTATCAAAAGATGCTAAGGGAAATCTCTATCAAGGACCAGGAACAAAAGCTACAGGCTAAGTATCATGAATTCTCTGTCAATAGTGGACTTGTCTACTATAGAATGTGAGCATGTATACCGGCAAGCCAGTCACTTAAGCAGAAGATATTGTGTGAAGCTCATGATTTCCCTTTCTCAGGACATCCTGGCTATGCCAAGACTCTCAATGCAGTTAGGAAGAGCTACTACTGGGAGAGTCTTAAAGGTGGCATTTTCAAATATGTCACTGAGTGTTGTCTTGTCAACGTATTAAAATCGAACATGTCAATATGCCAAAGAAGTTGCAACCACTCAACATTTCCCAAGTGAAATGGAAATTCATCAGTATGGACTTTGATGTTGGCCTACCCCAAGTTCAGGGAGGATACCACTCCATCATGGTTGTGGTTGACATGTTGACTAAGGTCGCATACCTTATTCTGGCAAAGACAAACTATAAAGCCTCAGACATTGCAAGGTTGTTATCAAGGAGATATTCAAGCTACATGGGTTACCCAGAATAATCATTAGTGATCATGATTCTCTCTTCACATCACACTTCTGGAGAGCTATCTTTGAAGCTATTGGGACTCAACTCTATTTTAGCACAGCCTACCATCCCCAAACTGATGGTCAAATGGAGCGAGTCAATCAAGTCATCGAGGATATGCTTAGGGCACAGTGCTGTCGTGAGCCAAAAAGGTGGATTCAATACTTGCCTTTGGTTGAATTTGCCTACAATGCTTCTTACCAAAAAAGTATTCAGATGACCCCTTTTCAAGAATTGTATGGTCATGACTGTTGAAGTCCCCTAAACTTCTCACATCCAACCTTGAGGGTTGAAGCTTCTAGGCAGATGTTGGAAGAGATGGATGACCAAGTGAAGTCAATAAGATAGGACATCCAAGCCACCAAGGATAGACAGAAGGCATACATGGATCTGAAGCGTCAAGATAGAATCTTCGAGGAAGGAGACATGGTCTTCATTCGCGTACACCCAAAGAAGAGTTCCCTATCCTTAGGAGATTGCAAGAAGCTAAGTCGAAGGTATTGTGGACCATACAAGAACCTCAAGTGCTTAAGACCTAATGCATGCAGACTGCAACTCCCTAAGAACCTAAGGGTTCATAATGCATTCCATATCAGTCTATTGAAGAAGTATATACCTAATCCTAACCAGTTACTTGATGACCAATAAGTTGTAATGCCTAGTCAAGGAGTCCTTGAACTAAGGCCTGATAGGATCCTAGATGTTAGGGAGAGATAACTGAGATCTAGAACCTTGAGAGAATGCCTCGTCCAGTGGAAAGATTATCCTGAAGAGGATGCCACTTGGATAGATGAAAGCTCTCTCAACCATCAATATCCCCAGTTTATCTCGAGATGAGGATATCTCGATTCCTTCAAGGGGGAGATAATGTAATATCCCGATTCGCTAATAAAAGCACGCGCATGAACTTGCCCTAAATGAAATTTTTTTAAATTTAATTCCCCCCTTATCCCTCCAGCCGACTGATGAGCTGGAGGGGGAGGGAATTAGAAGGAGCAACTAAGCTCCTTGGTGGAGCTTTGATTTAAGGGGGGGGGACATGCGTGTCGACGTGCAGGGGAGGGAAGATCCCCCTCCCCTCCACTATTTAATGACAGGCCGTAGAAGAGGAGAGGGCTAGGAGGGAGGAAGAGCTTAAAGACACGCTGGTTGCCGTGAAGGAGGAGGTCGTGCTACGTCATGTGAAGGAAGGAAGCAGAGAGACTGCACTGTATTTGTGAAGGGAGAGGAGGACTGGAAGTCGATGCCGTGCGGCCATGCTGCAGGACCGGGAGGACGCCGCGTTGAAGTAGTGGGAGGAAAGAGGGAAGGGAGAGGTCGTGCTGGTGAAGCCACCCCCGTAGAGCCAGGCACTGACGGACAGAAGGAGAGGCCGCGAATTGACCGCTGTCGTGCAAGCCATCCCGCCTTCCACTACGCCAATTGCTGGGCTGCTGCCGTTGATGCCGCATGCTATCGTTGAGCTCACGTGTCACCACCAAGACCTTCTGAGTCGTCATCATCCTCTTCCACGTCATTATCATCCTCCCTCTTTCCACATTGGACCTGCACACACCCCCCCAAAAGCTTCTTAGAAGCTTCTAAGGGGGCTTCTCTAAGCCCCCTTCCTATTGGATCCACCACAAATCCATATTAACCCCGATTTTTATGGCCCTTTCCCATGGGTTCCCCATAAAGGCTATTTTATCCCCCCACGGGTTCCTTTTAAACCCCTTTTCCATTGCAACACCCACAAGCCCCCTAGCCCGGGGTTTGAAGAGAAGAAGGGGAAGCCTATAAGCCCCTTCCCACTGATCACCCACAAAGCCCATTCCTAGCCTCGGGATTTTGAAGAGAAGAGGAAGAAGTTTATAAAGCTCCCTTCTCGCAAGACCCATCGTAAGAGCCTTTCCGCAAATAGGCTTCAAAGCCCACAAGCCATCCGTAAACCAATTCCTAGCCACCACCCCGGTTTCTTCCTAAGAAGCTCATAAAGCCCCTTTTCCGCAAGCACTGTTCATCTGAAGTCCCGCGAAGGAATCTCCTATGTACGATGGAGAAAGGCAAAGATCATAAGGCTGCATACCAAGGTGAGTAAATTGGTAGACCGCAAAGGCAAACCACAAGCCGAAATCATGCCTACGATGGCCCTAAAAAGTCACAAGGCACGCCTGCGGGAGGATCTTCTCCTAGTATTTACGTGGATATTCCCCGGAGTCCACAAGTCCAGGTTTTATCTATTTGGATTCCACACAAAAGTATTGAATTAGTCACGATAACTTCATGGATTAGGAAGCACTCATGCATGTTCAAATTCAACTAGTCAAGTTAAATGCAATTGGAAAATGAATTGGCTATTTGAACATTTACTAGAATTAGCTCAAGATATGAAAATTGGTCATTGGTACGTTCAATGGAATGAATGAAAAGAACATAAGGTGTCTATGCATTTTTAGGACCTTACCAGTAAGTTTCCTTTTCTGCATTCAAAAGTGACGAGCCTAGGACGACTATTGCCTCATTACAAGGTTGAAATTATTGAGGTACACCTTTTACTAGGCATGGAAAGATGAATGGCATGTCACATTTTTAGATAAATCTTCTTGGTAATGATTCATTAAGGAAGTCCTTATCACCCGTAGGAAATAGCAAATCATGGAAATAATTCTAAGGGCTGCATTAAATAGGTTAACTCTAGCTTCAATTGGCATGAATCTCATTTAACTACGTGTAGTTAGGAAAGGATTGCATGTTGCACATTCATCGCACGTAAGAATTTCATTCATCAAGAGATGTAGTTAGGGAAAGGTTGCATGGTTCATTTAAGCATGAAATCTTAAAAAGCTTAAAAAAAGAATTGTGAGCATGATTCGTGAATGCAAGTCCTAGTAGGATCAATGGAAGTTATGCTGAAATTTAACATGCCTTTTGGCCTTAACAAGAAAAGTTAGGGATTGTGAATCTAGTCGTACGTAGAAGCAATGAATCTTGTGCTTACGTGAATTGTGACAAAATGCAACTAGTTTTCCTCTTTAGATCAAGTAAACATCTCTAGGAATGGTTCGTCCTTATCAGAAGAGAATGGTAAATTCATCGAAATGAGATTGGCAGATTCTTACGCAAGTTTATCTTGCAAGAGGAGAAATAATCGTTGTAATATAATACCTTTCTTGGGTAAAGTAACCAAGATACGAGGATTAGATATTTGCTTGGAAGCAAAAGACCAATTAGTAAATTGGAATAACATATCTACTGCTAATTGAACTTAAGATATTGGTTAAATTGGGTTAGTAGGGTACGGCCCTAACCCAAGGATATAGGGTTAATAAACAAAACCTTTGGGAATCTTGCCAATTCGCAATTGATCCTGGATCGAGTGCTGGATGCATTTGGAGAGAAGGATTCACTCCTTAGAAATTGGCCAAATAAACGACCACTGGAATTGATTGTGCTTGTAACAGTTTAGAAAGCACTGTTTGCATTGTTTGCTTAAGGAACTAAACGATGAAAAGATATCTAAAGTTTCAGGTTGAAGGCCTGAAGGGAGAGGCAGCTTCAGTTACCCCCGACTGCCTGCCTGACCCTAACCAAGGGGGTTGTTGACCGCGCCGGGAACGTGGACCGAACCCGCCGTGAGAGGTCTTTTCGTTGAGCTCTACTTGGAGCAGGAGGACGGTTGGGTGCCAGGGGGGCTCTGGCCGTAAATCCCTCGCCTTCCGAGTCCTGCACAAGAGGCTAACGTGACTCGGGATTGGATCTCGAGGCCCGCATACTAGTTGATGGGCGAAAGCTTGGAATAGTGATCCCTGAGGATAGCCTTCGGGCGGATTATGGACAAGCCTACGGGCGGAACTCCTTGTATTTCAAAGAAAAAAATGATGAAATGTATAGAAAGAACTGTGATATTGTTTTTCTATGTCACGTGATAAGATTACGTGAAGGAACCAGTGCTTAACGGGGTTAATTAACAAAGCTGATTGTTATATGTCAAATTAATGTGTTAGATAATTACATAACTAAAACAAACCGAGGAAAGTGCGGAGGATGGGCCATGGGCCCGTCCTACGGTTGGGTGGTTCCGGTTAGCCGGGAACTTTTCTCAAAAATCTCGAAGAACGGTGGAATGATCATCATCATCAAAACGAATAACGAGAACAATGACCTAAAGTTACATCCTACCTGATTTACGCTGTTTTAGGGGAACGGAATGGGACTATGCCTTTTGGCAGAGAGGTTGAGCGTTGCATCCCTCTCGTTTCCCATTCTCCTTGAACCAAGTGCAGCGTGAATCCGCTTCAGACCTGGCATTTCTGCATAAAGTAGTTCGCTCGGGTCTGACGCTAGTTGCTGTTAGCTAATGACCCATTAGGAAAACCCTAATTCTGGTCGATCCTAAGTGGGAACGGCCAGGATACTTCCGCTACGTGGCAGACGCGGAAAGAACTAGATCGAAAAACCCGTAACATTCCATGGGAGTGCCGGGCGGAGCTTTCTGGACATCCTTTCTAATGGACTGCTAAGACGTGTCCTAGATGATACTAGGGGACACGTTATAGTCTTAAGCAAGCTAGAGGCATGAAAAGCCTTAAGCCTTTCGGAAAAATAAAAGCACAAATGTGTTGATGTAGAAGAGAAAATCTATAAAAGAGAGGCACTATGAGAGCCTTATCTTGCCATCAAATTCCAAGGGAGTGTATTAAGGTTGAGGATTGAGCCCCTTGCCCACTTTGAAGTTCTCGCCATCAAGTCTCATATGAGGGTGGCTTTAGTATGAGCTTTAAGCTCCTCGTCACTTCGAAGTATTCACCATCAAATTCAAGGGGAGGGGCTTGAGGTTGTGCATTGAACCCCTCACCCACTTTGAAGTTCTTGCCATCAAGTCTCATATGAGGGCGGCATGAGTATGAGCTTTAAGCTCCTCGCCACTTCAAAGTATTCGTCATCAAAATTCTATGGGAGTGGCTATTGAGTTTGAGCTTTGAGCTCCTCGCATTCCTTGAAGATTCTCCATCAAATCCTCACATTCCACCTTTTTCTCTTCTCTCTTAGATCAAGATTACGACATTGTTTTCTCATTGGTCAGTGAACCTTTGCTTGCTTTAAAGAGATAAGGCAAATTTCTCTACAAGGGCCTCATCCTATTTGCTACTGAACATCATATCAATGAACAATTTGTTATCACAAGTTTTATCTCAACATTATCATATAACTTTTGATCATATCCTTTAACTCCCCTTGACCAAGAGTCTTTTGAACTTGTATCTTGTCTATATCTTTAATCAATCAGTATGTTTTCATATTTTCCTTGTATCTAAACTTTTTCTTTTGGGTAATTATTTTGAGTTGAGTACTCTTCACCACTCTTTGCTCCCATCGCACAAAGTGTCCCTATGGCGAGCAACTTTCACAAACTCGCATGCGTATCTTGTGGGACATCTTGTGGACCCAACGTGAAAGCATTGCTTTTGATCATCAAGATGGGAGACTATTCCAATAATCCATCTTCATCATCAACTACTTGTTCATTTTAGATTAATGAGAAGAAGACTTTATCACAAACTCTCTTTTTAGCCATTATGACACAGAATTAGTAGATGCCGTTATCTATGTAGTAGTAGCAGCAATTACATCAGCAGCAGTAGTTGGATCACCAATGACTTTTGCATCAAGAATAGAAGCATACGCATGGTGCAACCAAGACGATCGAGGCTGTGGTTAGTGAGTGAAAATTCTTTGATGGTTGCGATGTTTCATCCTACATTAAAGCCTTTGAAAGCCATATGCACTTCTTTGGAGTTCCAACCAATTGGAGAATTATTTCTTGCGGCTTGTCATGCCTACTTTGTAGGTTTGAGTGATTGATTTGTTTGTACAAGACTCTAACTAGGATTATTTCTAAAAAGTTCTCAAAGATGAAATATTTCTAGAGGATTATGGTATTGCTACACGAAAGACATTCAGAGAGTGGGTTTATCAGCCCAACAAAGGACTTGTTACTTTTGGGTTGTTGCAGCAGTTTGAAGAGCGATACAACCAGTTGGATGCACTAGAGCAACGAGCTTTGAGCTCGGAGAAAGTGGAGTTATTCTTGTAGAGGACTAATCCTACACTTCAAGATGATTTGGGAGAGTTTCTAGAGGTACACAGCCTATGGGATTGAAGACGGATTGGTAGGATGCTGTCGATGTAGTTTCTACACTGACAAAGAGGTGGAGATGGAAGGCTTGCTTGTACAAGGGGATGCACTCACCACCAATGATGTCTTCTCCTTCCATGACTTCTCCTACTTCTCCAATTGCACCATCCATTACTTCTCCTATTTCTCATCATGTGTCTATGCCTATGCCTATTTCTACTATGGTTGTCAAACGATCTGCAAAATCAACTGTCAAAGATATGGTGGAGGAGATATCAAAGAACTTAAAAGACCTACAAACCAAGACGACTAGAATGGAGCAATAGCCACTTATTCCAACTTTAGTTTCGGCCCCAATTTCTTCTACTCCTGTGAATTCTTCCAAGAATGATCCTGTTTGTCATTGCATGTGGTGTGATAGTCTAGATTATGAGCAAAAGGACTACCAAGATTTTGAAGAGGCATAAGGGTGGTATGAAGAAATTGTTCGAGGAGTCTCTTTCACGCTCTTCTTATGTGTTGCGAGAGGTGGCAAGAGAAGCTGCTACCTATGGCCTTTAATAAGAGCAATCATTAAGGGACAAATCTCATTTATGGTCCTATGTATTGCATGCAGAGAAAAAGGGAAAAGCTTCATTATCTGAACTTTCAGCCCTAGGTGATGTGATTAAAAAAGGGAGTGGATGGGATGATTGTGTTAGAAGACAGGCATAGGAACCCACTATAAGCAAGGGAGTATAAGGGCAGATGAGTGTGAATAGCCCTAGGGGCAGGGGAAACCCTAACCCTAGCTTGGAAGAGGCTATATAAACAGCCTATGGGTCACTATCAAGCGTGGGAGAGTGTACCCAAGTTGTACTCTAAGCAACTTAGTAAGCAAGATTTTGTTCTTGTACTTTGAGCTCTCTTCTCCCTCTTGTGCACACATTCCAATGCTGCAACTCTGGTTTCCAACATGGTATCAGAGCCATCTCTGATCTCCTTAGCTTCCCTCAGCCTCAGCTATCACTAAGTACACATGAGCTATCATCTCCTTCATCTTATCCTTCTTTCCTCCATAGCTGCCTGCAACCTACCTCCATTGGAGGATTTGGGGAGGACAAAGGAGGCCATATCTCCCTCTAATTTCTTCTAGGGACTTCTTGCCTATCCCAGGGTGAATCAGCGTGGCATGATAAACCTCGGGATTAGTTGAGGGCGTGGGCAGCATTGCCAAAATCCCAAAAACAGTGCAGTTGCTGACAGCATGGCTTCTTCAGGCATGGCATGGGCAACATGCAGCACAATCTCAGCCACCACTATAGGGCTTCTATAGCCCCCCTAGTGGGCCATCCTCCCACAAGAGGGCTTCTGGAATATTCTCTCCACAGAGAGAGAACTTTGCTAAACCCTAGCTGTGTATTTTGTGGCAGCCATAGCCAGCAAGCTCTAAGCTTGACATTCTATCTTTTTTTTTCACTCTAAGCTTCATTAATAGTGATTCTAATCACTGAAGCATATTCTCTGAAGCTTATTCCAGATTCAAAAGCTCTTGGGTATGCTCAATGGACATCACTAAGTGCATTGGGAAGCTGACTTCCAACCAGGTTTCATTCAAGCATTTCACTAAGCTTGACATTAGTGTTTCTAAACACTAATCATTAATCATCTAATCATTTGCTTGCTAGGTATTCACTAAAATCTAGTGAGTTTTTTTATTCCTCTTCGTATATTGTTGTAAGGTTATGTGTACAATTATAAACACATAGACCATCATACACTAGAAGTGTATTGCATACAGTGAGTGATTTTGTTCAAGTACACTGGTAAATGAAATCAAAAGGATGAGTGTCATTGTACTCTCCTCAGAATCATCAGCAACAAGCATTGAGATCATAGACCAACCTTGCCCAACACAAGCTTTATCCACTAAGCCATACCACAAGGAGGAGCCTGAAGTCCAGTCTAGGTTTACTTCATTAAAACCTAAAAAGACTGTTAAACCTCAGAATAAGTTTGTACATAAGAAAGGACCACCACAGTCATACTTTGAAATATTATATTTATATGATTTTCAACCTTTCTCTTCATTGCAATTTTGATTTCAATTTGTCTGATTTGCTTCCGCATTCAATGGAAAATTTGTAAGGGACTAGACACTACCCTTGTCCTAACAAGTGGTAAGACCTTCCCAATGATCACAACATATGCTGATGTCCGTCCTCAAATTTGAAAGTTTGATGGCAAAGATTTCCACCCATGGCAGGTACTTATAAAATACAAAATGATGGAGAGAGGGTATTTGCCTCTCATTCAAGGAAGTAGAGCTGTAAACTCTGCAAATCTGGTTGATATAGAGAATGACCAACATGCTCAAGCAATCATAATGTTACACTTAGATGAATCCCCAATTCATCATATTGATCAACTAACCACTGCTAAAGAAAAATGGGATGAGATTGAAAAGCTCTATGGAGCCACTAGTAAAAATACTAAAATCTTCCTTAAAATTGAATTCTTTAGCTTGGAATATCTTTCAGGAGAAGATTTGGAAAAATTCATCTCTCATATGAAGGGACTTATGGCAAAGCTTGCCTCTGTACAAGCTCCAATACATGAAGAAGATGCTATTGCTATTCTCCTAAAAGCTATAAAACAGGTGTTTCCTACTCTTGTAACCACTCTCACCAACATTCCAGATCCTACATTGGCAAGTACCATTCAATCCTGTTTGGATGAAAAAAAGAGAAACCACAAACAAAGCAGCAACAGTCAGGCATCTTCAACTTCCCGTGATCAAGTATTGGTACATACAGCTCTCACTAGATGTTCTTTCTGTAAGAAAAAATGACATCTTGTAAACAACTACTCGAAGAAGTATCCCAAGAAGATGAAATGTAACAAATGTAAGAAGACAGTGCATATCACTAGTAAATGCCCCGACACTCCTCATATACCCAAATAATTGGTGGCCAACTATGCCTCCATTCCATCTGAAGATCAACGGTTTTGACTCTTTAAATCATCTACCCAAAAAAAACCTTGTAAGCCTGACTTATAAAGGCATCCCAAGAAGGGGGGGAACCTCTTACATGCTTTGTAATCCAATGCTACCCTGGCATTGAGGGGGGGTGTTAGAAGACAGGCATAGGAACCCACTATAAGCAAGGGAGTATAAGGGCAGATGAGTGTGAATAGCCCTAGGGGCAGGGGAAACCCTAACCCTAGCTTGGTAGAGGCTATATAAATAGCCTATGGGTCACTATCAAGCGTGGGAGAGTGTACCCAAGTTGTACTCTAAGCAACTTAGTAAGCAAGATTTTGTTCTTGTACTTTGAGCTCTCTTCTCCCTCTTGTGCACACATTCCAATGCTGCAACTCTGGTTTCCAACAAATTGAGTTAATGTCTTCTCTATCTATGCCTATATGGAAAAATCTCAAGAATTTGAAGTGCTTGTTAAGGAGAAGCGGAAAAACACCATATTGGGGAATATGAAAATTTCCCATAAGTTTCGAACACGTGGTCAAATCTTTAGATTTTTCATAACTTGAACAGTATAACTCCAAATTGAGCATTCTATAGCTCAATAGATTCCATTTTTCAAGCTTTTTCCAATGATAGGTCATGTCATATGGTTTTGAGAAACTTATGGGCATGTTATCCGGGTGCCACATTTTTAGGATTCAAAAAATGGAAATTGGGAGATTTCCAAACTCACTAATATTGTGTTGAAAAGAGATGATGATCAGCCTGAAGCTTCAAAGAGGGTTACTAGGAGGAGTGATCCGGTTTCTCAGTCTTCTTCTTCAAGATTGAATAGAGTAGAGTATGACTGATGTTCAAAAGTTGAAAGTATAGGAAGATCAAAAAGCCTCGAAGACAAAGGATCTGAAGCTGAAAAAGCAACCTGAATTCAAGCTGTTTTTCAACATTGAGTCGAGTATGGACTTGAAAAATGTACTTGAGGATTGAATTCTTAATTGCAAAATTGAATTCATTCTTGGAGAAGTCTTGGGAAGTGCAAAAGAGAATTTCATGATATTATCATTGACATCATTAAAAGAAAATGACAGGTTATTGAAGAGCCGGCATAGGATATGATCCATCGAGAGGCTTTAGTAGTTACTGAGGCTATTATCTATGGGTTGCAGATTGAGGATATTGATTCTGATGAGGAAATTATTGAGGAAACTACAAATGGAGCTTTATGTATGTAGTCCAAGAACTCTTCCAAGAAGACTCTTCAGCCTTTACTTCAACATGTATAGTATGTGATAGTGATGATGTGCCTAGATTGGTGCCTTGTAGCAAATTTTCTCAAAGTCACAAGCCTCGTGAGACTACGCAGATGGTAGCCAAGCTTGGTGAGATAGAGACCCCTCGTGTTGCTCTTTTGGATCATGGCTCTGAGAGTAATGTCATAGTGCATGGATTGTATGATACTGGTAGATGGCCAGTTGATGTGGATCATGGTTGGCGCATGCATGCCGCCAACAATAATGTAGGAGATTTGTATACTACTTGTCCAAACTTCAAGATTTCTATTGAAGATGTGAAAGAGTGTCATCATTTCTTTGTACGTAACTCTTATTCCTATCCTATTATTTTTTGGCAACCATTCATTGCTGAGTCTCGGATGGAGACTAAGGTTTTGAATGATGGGTCTACCTAAGAATGGATCCAAAGCAAAGATGGAAACAGGGTTGTTCAGTTCATGACAGTTTGTGTCAACCATCAGCGGAATAAGGATTCTTTGAGGGATTCCCCACCGGATTTTTGCTAGGTACCACTATCTTGTGAGATGATGATGGTACAAGATAGGGAGCGCTCTTGCCTCCTAGCAGCTAGGCAATTTTTCCTCAGGTATTTATGGTGTATCTGCTAAATGTACTTTGTGTTTTCAGCATATTTCGAACATGCCTAGAGCTACCATGCAGTATGTAAAGAGAAAAGAGAAAGAATTGAATCTTGCAGGCGTTTTACAGGATGAAGACAGGGTAGATGGTCCTTATGATGGGCTCTCATGCTCAAATACTATGGAGGATCTTTCAACATTGTTGAAAACTGAAAATCAAGAGTTTTCATATGTCTTACAGGTCCATTCTCTCGTGATGTATTGGAAAATTACTGATTTCATGGGTGTTGAGAAATCTCATCAAAAAGCGTTATTTGCTAAAATATTTCAACAAAAAGAGTTGGGTTCCATTTTTACACAGCAAAATTTGTGTTTACTAGGGTATTTACAACAAAAGTTGAAACTTGCAGGTTGTAGCAAAGAAGCCAGAGTATAGACAAAATATGAGACAGTTAATAAATTAGAAGGTTAGACTAGTTGCAAGATCGCTACCATTGGATAGTGATGAGATGATTAGGAGAGCAGCTATGCAGCCTACTTGACAAGACCCTACAGGTATTGGACATAGGTTTTCAACCAAGACACTAAAAGAGATGAAGATTGGGACTAAAGATTTTTCGCTTTCAGTAGAGCTAAGATGTTTTGAAGAGATGTTGATCATACATGGGAGAGATTTTGTTTTCTTCCATCATGAGATTGGATATGCGTTGATCCTAGGGTTGTGACACCTATGGTAATTTTTACGATTCCGTATGTCCCTTGGAATCTAGGACCTATTCTCGGGGGGGGGGGGGGGGTGGGGTAGGTAACCTTATAGAAGCACACTATATAACGTGCGTTCAAAAGATACTTTAAAAACCCCTTTTAAATTTTTTTTCACCATTTTATATACCCCTTTTGTGAATTTTTAATGCAATAGTTATATCCCCTTTGTAAATCTAAAATTTGAATCGAATGTGAATTTTCATGGCCCCTTCTGTACAATTCAAATCAAAACATGATACTACCATAGTGACTACTTCTCCAACTCAGCTCTTCCAAATGGAAAACCATGCATTGAGCATCATGTTTCCTTTTACCCCATCAAGTGTAGCATTATGAGCTTTCATTGTTCATGCAAGATCCCAAGCAACTACCACACTAGTTAGGTAGTTACCCTCATCTACTCTTTACATCCACACCCTTGATTGTGGTTTTTTACTTTGAGTCTCACTTTTGTATGAACTATTGGGCCAAGTCAAACAAACAAACATCCACCAAACAAAAATCATTGCCTACATGATCATTGCAAGCTTGTGAGCAATCCATTGTAACACCCTTGGTCTGATGTATTGATTTCATTGGGGTGACCTCTTGGGAAACTCAAAGAAAATGTCCATAACCTTTGTGATCCTCTTAGGTCATTGAGTATTCCGGAGCGACACCCTTGGCACAATGCCTTAATCTCATTGGGGTGGGACTCTTTGGGTCCAGACTAGAGCCTTCCTTTCACTCTCTTTGATCACCCTTTTTGAGCATGAGAAGGAGTGTTAGGCTACCTTAAATTGCCTTTCAAAGTACCATGGTTCTTATATCAGCCCCAAAAAGTAATTTTGTGTTTTAGACATCACACAAGACATTTCAACAGGACAAGTAGCTCAAAATGTTGTATTAAAGAGGACCCAATGTGCACTCCCATTTTCGTAAGTTGATATTTGTGATTCATTTATATAGAAGTTTTTTTTCAATTTTTGCATTTTAAGAAAACCTAACTACATGGTTGGTAGATGTTTTTTTGGATACAACCATGATGTGGGACTTTGACTTGATATGGTCTGTGAAAATCGTGTGCAAGTCTGAACTTGAAGGGCACAAATGCAATCATTTCTGATCATACTTTTGCATACAACTCTTACTCTCCCTTTATCTTTGTAGTCATTCAATGTTGCCTCACTAAGCTCAAAATAAGATTCTGTATAATTTCAAGTCAAGACTCTCACAAATGAATCTCCAAAATGATTATAAATTAGCCCTAAGATACATATACAAAAGTGATTTTAAAACAAACCCAAACCTTACTAAAGCTCAACTCTTTCATAAACAAGTAATTATCGTATACGAAAATAACATTTTACTAGAGGTTTCAATGGTTAAAAAGATGTCACTTGCCATCGTGAGTGTTATTAAAAATATCCATCTCCTCTACCTGCAGTTAAAACCACAACCACATAATCTTCATTACTTTCTTCTACGTATTTTGAGCTAGACGTCGCTCCCATCATCAACCCTTGATTTGTCAAATATCTTATTTGATGTGCTTGACCTTCCAATATATGGATTCTCATGAAATTAAAAAGACATGAGTAAGCGGATTGCTTGCCAATGACTCGCAATCCATAAGGAGCTTATGTTAGGAACGTGGCTAAAGTTAGGTTTGCACCTTAACAATAGCCTTCTAACATGAGTGGAAGATAATGATTGGCTTATCTTCTTGCCTTCTATGCAGAGAGAGGGGGTGCTATCCATACTAAGATGTGATTTACTACTACACCATTGTACCACTTCTATTTTGATCACTATCCATGATAGTTTACAAGGTTGAGCAAGTTGAGCAACCTCGATTTCCCTCCTCCAACACTTCTAATCTACCTTGATGTAACTAATGCCTAATTTTAAGGACTCCTTTTTTTCAAGGATCCACAACTCTTAACTCATAAAATGGGCCACTTTACTCAAGATAGTGAGCCACTTAACTTGAGTAAAGTGTGGCTAATCTTTTGGAGCCATGCACCACCTTGCCATGCACCATTTTACTAGCATATGCCCTAAAGGGAAAGGCTAATAAAATTGCAAGGAGAGGAAACAACTATGGATGCTTTGCCTCACCCGACAAAAGCACCTGGTGTGTTGCCTATAATCCTCAAACTTGTCTAGATTTTAATGTGAACACAAGGTAAATTCATATTGATGAAAAGCTATGATAGAATTCACTCCCCCTCCCCCATGCTAGTTGTAAATATTTGTCTTATGAGAACATATATGCCTTTAAGTATTGATCCCCTCCCCCCATCTTCCCCCCACCCATCGCCCTCCCACCCCACACACCCCTCCTCCCCCCCCCCCCCCCCCGGCTCCCTTAAAAAGTGTGCTTTTGAAAATTTTTTGAATAAAAACACCCCTAATGTAAATTTTACATGCGGTGCATTTATAAAACCCTTTTCTTTTAAACTGTAAGTCAACATGATAAAAATACTCTTTCTTTTGAACTCACGTGGAATATTACATGTTCTATAAAGTGATCCCCCCGAGGACCTATTCCTGTGCCTAGATCTCACTTGCCCAAATTGGTGGAGCTTTTGAATGAGTGGATTAAGATGGGAAATCTAGAACATTCTGTAGCTTCGTATTCTAATAGATGGTTCAGAATTCCTAAGAAGAATGGGACACTTAGATTCATACAGGACTTACAGTCGATGAACAGGGTCACTATATGGAATGTTGGTGTAGGACCTATTGTGGATGAGTTCATAGAGGCTTTTGGTAGATGAGTTATTTATTCACTTGATACCAGCTATGACCAGTTCCAGCTTGCCCGTGAGAGCAAAGATTTGAGTACGATGAAGACACCTTTAGGTCTTTTCTGAATGTGTACCCTTCTGCAAGGAGCTACTGTTTCAGTTGCTCATATGATGAATGGAGTAAACAAGGACTTGCGGGATTTATTCTAGAGATTACCATGGCTTTCATTGATGATCTGCCTATCAAGGGTTGTTTGGAGAAAGAAAAGGATGAGACTTTAGATCATGATGGATGCAGGTACTTTGTGGTCACGCATACAGAGATGTTGAGAGGATTCTTTGTAGGCTAGAGGAAGTCAATTTGACCTTGTCAAAGTTGAAGTCTATTTGTGGTGCCAGAGAGGTTTTGATTGTTGGACATATGTCTGATTATTATGGCAAGGGGCCTTCCCCTATAAAGGTTGATGCCATAGAGAAAATTATGGAGACTTGCTCTTCTACTTCAAAGGTTCATAGGTTTCTTGGATCTTGTGTATTTTATTTTATTTGGATTGCTCATTTTTCTCATATTGTGCATATTCTCTACTAGATCTTTAGGAAAGGACACATTTTCATTGGGACATGAGACACACTAGAGCTATGCAAAAGCTGAAGAGATTGTTGAGAGTTGCTCTAACTCTTTGAAAAGTAGATTATGAGTATGGAAGACCTATTCTACTCACTGCTGATACTAGTCCTATCAACATTGGTTAGGCTATTGGCCAAGATGATGAAAATGGGAATAAGTACGCCATTTGGTTTGGGGAGAAAGTTCTTAACGAGCAACAATGTATGTATCCACAGATTAAGAGGGAGCTCTTGGGAGTTGTCATGGCTCTCAAGAAGGATAAAGAGTACTTCATTGGTGTTGTTATGGTGGTCGAGACACTGACTGCTTGCCTCTTCTAGGTATGATCATGAGTTGTTCTACTGCAGATATTGCCATGCTTAGGTGCATTAGGTACATAAAATCCATGAATCCAGAGTTTAGGCACATAGCAAGTAAAGACAACCCAATAGCCGATATGATTTCACAAGCGAGGCATGATGACATGGATTTTTCTTGCATTGATGAGGTTGATGATGGGACCGATCTTTTAGCCATGCATGTTGATCATACTTGTCATGTATCTACTTTGGAGAGCTTTGATGAGTCTTTGTATATAGGAGAGCATTTACAGATTGTCGTTATTTGAGTACCATGTCTAGATAGGATGGATGGATTGATGTGGACTTCAAGAAGATCAGAAGAAAAGCTTATGCTTTCTTCTTGCCGAATGGACTACTTTGGAAGCATCCACGAAAGAAAGTAGGACAACCAATGAGAGTTGTATGTGATAGACCTTCACATGTGCAAATCATGAAAGAGTTTCATGAAAGTCTTTGGGTTGGACATAGAGTTGTTTGGCCAACCTATGAGAAGATTAAAGAGCACTATTGGTGGAGAGGCATGTACAGAGATATCTCACAGTTTTTTGATACATACACTGATTGTCTATTGTTTTTTCCAGTGAGGCATAGAGATGAGCTTCACCCTACCTACCCGCTATGTATTCACTACAAGTGGGTTCTTGATTTTATTACTATGCTTGTTGGATTGTAGCAAATATGTTACATTTTTCTAAAATGAGAGAATCTCACAAATCAAGTGAAAGCAAGAGCATTAAGAATGAAGTCTACTTCAGTGGTCTTTTGTAAGTTTCTTTTGGAGGATGTTATTTGCATATATGGATGCATTGGGAGAATTACTACATATAGAGGTGAGTTAGATGTTGATGAGGCTAGGGAGTTTTTCTCTCACCTTCACATTAAACTTGCTTTGACTTTAACATATAATCCAGAAGTCAATGGGAAGAGCGAAAGAGGCCATCCACCGATTGTGAAAGCCTTGGCCAAAGCATGCAGTGGATAGGGGTCAAAGACTGGTCTAGATTGTTGCCTTATGCCTTATGGGATGATCACACTACTCACATTGTATATGTTAGCTGAGCTGATGTACAAATAGAAACTAGTCATGCCTATAGAGACTTGCACACTTACTTGGAGTGCATTACCATGGCAACAAGATGAAATTATTAGAGAGGATCTTTTGGCTCTTCGTATTCATTAGTTGGAGAGGATATCTGAAGATATTGAGAGAGCTATTCAAAACCTCAAAGAGGCAAGAATTCGCAACAAAGACTGATTTGATAGTAGTTATAGATTGAGACCTAGAGAGATTGAGGAGCGAGATTGGGATACACGACAATGGTTTGGGCCTTATTTGGTGTAGCATTTCCATGACAATGCCACCTATTCTTTAGCAAAGCTTGATGGTACGGCCTTATGGATATCGATTGTAGGAAAGAGAATCAAAATATTCAAGAGGAGAGATGATGTAGCCTATGCAATTGAAGAGTTGGATAATGAGATTTGTGATGGATTTGAGGTAGGAGATGAGGTAGATGAGGATGTGGATGTTTTAGATGATTTTGCAGAAGATGAGAGATCACATTGACCGTTGAACTTGGCAATGATGAGGATGGATAGTTCTGGCCCATCCGAAGAGTGTGCAGGTTTGGAGGGGGCAGATGTCGTAACGTTGCATATCCACCACTCCGAATCTAAGGGCGGAGTTTTTCATCAGGATTTTGATCTCATTACTCATCGTCATTAGGAATCTATTTTCTATTAGGTGTGTGATTTTGTGTTTGCATTGATGCACGAGCACATGTAGATAGGCTAGGCACATTTTCTTCAGTGCATTCATAATTTTTGTGGAGCATTGTTAGATTGGTTGCATTGCATGGATTTTCATTTGCATATTTGACCAAATCATGAATGATTGGACACAAAGTTTTTCTACATAGCATATTCTTACTAGGGCACATTGCATGATAAACAAGTCCATATGAAGAGAATTTGAAGACTCCAAGGGTGTGCACTCCATAATGGAATTTATGGAATAAGGTAAATGAAGTATTATGGATAAGTGAGAATACACAAGGGATGGTGAGATTTACAAATGGCCCAACATAGTGAAGTCATAAGAGAAGATTACATAAGTGAAGATACTCTGAATGCCCGAATACTATTTCGATGAGAAGTTTGAAGACATTGAGGAACTTGTGACTCAACTAAATTGGACTTTGAATATTGTTTGTCATCATTCTAGAGGTACTAAACTAGAAAGCATCAGTTGGAACTTTTCCAAAGCTACAAGATGAGATCAGTATTGAGGAATATTTACATGCCATCTTTTCTGAAGGGACAGCAAATGCAATCTAGAAAATAATAAATACACATTCACCAGTGGTAGATTTGAAGCTTCTCATAACAACTCTACTTCAATCAATGCATGGAAATCTTCAATAATTGCTTCAAAAGTATTGCAGGTGGGAAAAAAAATAAAACTATCTTGAAATTAAAGAGACAAGCCAACAAAAGTATCAAACCTTATCAATGAATCGAAAGATACTAAAGCATGATGGAAACAAGAGCTCTCAGCTACAAGATTTGACGTGGGAGAAGAAACAACTATAATGGGGATGAACGATCACATACTAGACATCCAGATACTGGGCATGGAGGATATGATATGTGCCCTTTTAATTCAACATCTTTTCTAGATAGTTTGGCAATTGGAAAAGAGGGTGAACTTAAAATCGGTACATTTGATGACATTAAAAAAATGCACTGAATGAGTATGCTCATGACATTTTCCATCAAGAATCGTCACGAACTTTCGCCATTTGAAGTGCTAAGTATCTATGTAGTGTAGAAGAAATGGAAACACATTCTGTTCGACTATTAGATGATCAAACATTTGAAAATATTGTTTCATATCAGTTGGATGCCTATGAATAAGGTTGCTTAATAATGAGGTGCTCCTTCATAGATGACAACACTATTTACTATTGTATTGAAACATCATATGCCATCCCAGAGGTAAGTGAGCACTCCAAGAGTTGTATATTAGTGTTTCTGATTGAGGATCAAAAGATGCAACTCATAACGGGAAAAGAGACAAAAGAGGTTGTGTATAATTTGAATGCATTCAATGGAAACCTTTTAGCTACTATGAACCAAAAGATTCAATTTGTATGAGTGGACATCTCAAGAAGATGGCACACGGGAGCTGCATTCCAAATGTGGCCATCATGGTCATACCTTAGCTCTCTAAGTGGAGAGACGAGGGGACTTTATTGTTGTTGGTGACCTCATGAAGTCAATCTCACTATAGTGATATGCAATCTTGAGGAGTGCGCCATTGAGAAACAAGCTCAAGATTACAATGCAAATTGGATGACCACTTCTAAGCATAGTTTTCAAGCGAGATGGTTTCTTGATTAAGACGAGTGCTAAATTGTTGTTCAAAAACTGATGATGTAAGAAATCGCTAACAACACGGAACTTGACAGGCAGTTCCTTTACGACAGTCCACAAAGTATCTTAGTCCTTAGCTATCAACATAGAGCTCTCACAAGATTGAGTAGTCAAAAAGACTAATGTTAAAAGGTTACACTATGATCATGTTATCAGTGCAAGGATGATCAATAGTTCATAAGCTGAAACAGTAATATGGAGAACGATAGATCCCATTATCTATAGCACACTTGAAGCTCACGAAAAAGGATAGAAAATCAAAGGATAAATTATCTTACAAGCCTTACTATTCAACATTTAGTGCAATTTTACTGACATCACACAATCTAGAGAAAGATGACTGGAGGTTTTGAGTTGTCTGGAGGGGCGGGGCGGGGGGGGGGGGGGGGGGGGAGGCCATAGTAGTCACCTATGCATGATGATGAAAGCTTGAGAGGGTGATGGTTTGCAGCACGATAATTACAATGGAAAGGAGAACTGTGGAGTACTCGACATCAGTTCATAGTGTCTTAAAGACGAAGGAAGGAAGAAAACAAAGATCAATTGGGTTGGCCGTTGTGGCACGGAATTCACATGGGGGTTCGTGAAAGTCGCTTGCCACAGGGATGCTTTTAGATGGAAGAATTCAACGAAATAAAACTTATCCAGAAGAATATTGAATGAGAAAAACAAATTCTTTATTAGAAATATAGGCAAGTTACAGGTTCATGAGACTTTCAGATTAGATCAAAAGAGTTATGGGAAAGACAAGAATGAATTCTCAATTTGAGAGAGGAGAAGAAGGTGGGATGTGAGATTTTATGGGAAGAATTTCAAAGAAGGTGAGGAGAATCAAGAACAAACTCAAGCCACTTTTGTAGAATTTATGCTGAGAATTTCAAAGAGGGCAAGGAGCTCATACATTATCAACTTGAAAGCCACTCCGCAGATCTTGATGATGACCTTCAAAGTAGTCGAGAATCTTAAAGCTCAACTCAAACCCAACTTCATAAATGACTCTCGACAAAAACTTCTGTGTAGACAAGGGGCTTAACGCTCGACTTCATGCCTTCTCTCCAAAATTGGATGAAAATCTTCAAAGAAGGCAAGGGATACAAACTCCACCTCTAGACTAGACTCTCACTTGATTGGATGATGGATCCCCACCTACGGCTCTCATAGTGTCGCCCTTATATAGTTTTCTCTCCTACATCTTCATGTTGTGCTTTTCTTTACCCAAAAAAAGCCTAAGGCTTTTTAGCTTAAAACATTAAGGTTTAGCTTTTAACGCTTATGCTTAAAGAAAGCATAACGCTAAATTGCCACATCCTCTCTTCTCTTCGTAAAATTTAATTATTAAGCTTTTTTCACCATCCTTTTTGCCACCCCCTATATACGCTTGCCGGTAATGGCACACTTAGAACTTGAGGCAATGCGGCAACCATCTGAGGATCAAGTCTAATTAGAGGGCTACTTGTGATTCACTACTATCATGGGTCCAACCAAAAATGCAATTTCATGAAATGCCACTATGGGGTAGCAGCAGCTTGATAACCCATGCAGATAGCTACACCTTGGCTTGATTATTCAGGTCGGGTTTGGTCTTTGTACTCCTGATCTGTAGAAGAAGATCTGACAATCAAGATGAAACCCTTCTTTCTATACACAAGAGCAGTAATAACGTTGATGATAGGCCAACAAGGGGATCATTTGTTTCAGCTTGACTCAATGGAAGCTCCAATGTAGTTGCAATGGTCGATGGTTGGCACTAGACCATAAATTTCTGTCATAACCTTCTTTGGAAAGTCTAGTATGACTGTAGTGCATCTTGAATCTGAGGCTTAGACACCAGCCTTCTGCCACAAGACGTTTCTTTGTGACATGTATGCTTAGCATATTCAGTGTATGATAAACAACTTTTTATTTGTAGGCCATATAAGTCCACAGCTCAAGTTCATATGCAATTGCAGAGAGCATGTTGTCGCGATGTCTATTAGAAGATTCTATGGTAGCTTTAAGTTCAGCCAACCTTGCTGACACCTCCTCTATCATTTGAGCTTGTCGTTCAATCTCCTCAGGAAAATGTTATTTTTTTTCTCCAAATGCTTCTCAAATCTTCATAATCTTCACCTTCATTTTCTCAAAAAATACTATCTTCTCTACCTTTTTCCCACTTCGGTTGCAACATATGTTGAATCTGGTGTGCATACCAGACGACTTCAAAGTCATTCTCACCAACAACATTGGACGCTTTAGCACGGTATTTATGTGCAATACATGAAGCAAAGGGAAAAACACTTAAAGCATGAGCTTGTGTATAGCTAGTCATCTATCCACTTTGCAGCATGCTATTTAAGTTCTTTAAAAATCTCCTCCATCATATCTTCGACAGTCACTTTTGTAGTTGGTCAACAACCGCAGCAAGAATAGAAATAGACATAGGCATAGAAACAAGCATAGAAATGGAAGAAGTAGTAGATGGTGCAACAATAGTCTAGGAGATTTCGTGGTAGGAGAAGACATTGTTGATGGTGATTGAATGCCGTTCTGCAAGCGAGCCTTCTATCTCCACCTCTTTGTCTGTGTAGAGACCGCATCAACAGCATCCTACCAATCCATCTTCAATCCCATAGGCTACGTGCAGTCTTCACGAAGATCTCCCAACTCATCCTCAAGTGCACGATCAACCACTTGCAAGAATAACTCTACTTTTTCTCAGTTTAGAGCTCTTTTTACTCTAGTCCATCCAATAGCTTACAACATTAAGGTTCAGCTTTTAAAGCTTATGCTTTAAGAAATCATAACACTAAATTGTCACGTCCTTTCTTCTTTTCTTAAAAATCATAGTAATTAATATTTTTCCACCACCCTCTTGCCACCCCCTGTATACACTTGCCGGTAATGGCACACTTAGAACCTGAGGCAATATGGCCACCATCGAAGGACTAGGTCTCATTCATGAGGGTTGCTTGTGATTCACTACTATCTTGGGTCCAACCAAAAATGCAATTGCATGAAATGCCACTATGGTCAATACAAGCACAAGGCCAAATGGATACAGCATTGCATTGATGTTCATTGCCAAAGGAGGTGCCATGCACAAGGTTCTATGGTAGCTTTAAGTTCAGCTAACCTTGCTGACACCTCCTCTATCATTTGAGCTCACGGTCCAGTCTCCTCAAAAAAAAATTATTTGTTTGCTCCAAATGCTTCTCAAATCTTCATAATCTTCACCTTTGTTTGCTCAACAAATACTATCTTCTCTACCTTTTTCCCCACTTTGGTTGCAACATATGGTGAGTTTGTTGTGCATACCAAACAACTTCAAAGTCATTCTCATTAACAACATTGTACGCTTTAGCATGGTATTAATGTACAATACATGAAGCAAAGGGAAAAACACTTAAAGCATGAGCTTGTGTATAGCTAGTCATCTATCCACTTTGCTGCTTGCTAAACTGTCAATCCACCTATGAAATTTGTGCATATTCCCTCTTCCTTTTTCTGCGATTAAGCAGGTCTTTTGCACCCAAAAAATACGAGACCTTTGAAGTATTGCAAGAAATCCTATACTCAAACCCCTGCACAATCAATGCATTCCATACCACTATATCTTGAAGTGGCAAAGTGCCGAATACCTTGCTTGCCTCTGCTAGCAATCCACATTTCATATACATAATAACTAGTCCTTTATGTAAGTGAGGCTCTTTTTCCATTTCCCTTTTCACTATTTCAAAGTGTGTGAATTCATCTAATTCAAAAGCTCCCATTGTATTGCAAGTTTTCAAGATAAAAACAAACATAAGTGCGTCCAATAATGACATCTTTCACCTACATTTCTTTGAAAACCATGAGCACCTCATCCTCAAGACCATGTTCAACATATGTTGTGGTTAATGCATTCCATAAACTTTTTCATATGAATATAATCAAACATTTGCTATGCTTCCACAAGCAATCTACAGTTACCATATGTCCACAAGTGTGTTGGCCTTAGAAAGCTCTCTTTTCAAACTCCGTTTTGATTGTTTTAGCATGTAAAAGATGGCATGACTCTTGGTCTTTTGTAACAACAACATCTATTAAGCACAAAAGTGAAAGTATTAGGATACTCCAAAGTGGCTTTGCAGTGGTGGACGTGCAATGTCACAACATCCGTCCCCTCCAAACTTGCACATCCCCCGGATGGGCCAACTTTTTTATTGTTCCCACCAAGATCATATGGGTAATCATTTCGGTAATATGACAAGTAGATAAGTTGACATAGGTTATCACAGCATCCTCCTCAGTCATATAGATGAATCAAAGTAAGTATGTTTTCATAGATCATCATAGTATCCAATGGCTTGGTCTTCTTTTCTGCAAAAATCTTCTACATAACATCCAGATCTTCTTTGGTTGGTTGAACTTTAGACAATTCCATGATTCCAAACTCTCTTTCTTACTTCAATGGACCAAGTCTTGTTTGTGCCTTGTCCACATTGACGTTTATATCCACATCCATCATAGGCAAATCCTCATCACTATCCAAAGGTAATCTAATCTTCTTGTCATCTGTCTTATATTTTTTCAGTACTCTAGCTTCTTTGCTACAACTTGTAAATTTCAGCCCTTGTAGTAAATATCGTGGTAAATACAAATTTTTCTATGTATAGACAACACCCAACTCTTTTTGCTGAAATATTTCAACAAAGGACACTTTTTGCTGAGAAATATTAGCACCTAAATTTTCTTATAGCATGAAATCAGGAAACTTACAATTCATCTCTAGAGAATTGACTTGTAAGACATATGATACCTCTTTGTTTTCAAATTTCAACAATGCTGAAAGATTCTCCATAGTGTTTGAGCATGATAGCTTGTCATAAAGGCCATTAGTAATCTTCTCATCACAAATATTCTCCTCAATCTTCTTCAAGATTGTAGTCATCTCGATGTCGGAAAGTAGCTTGAATCGAGGTTGTGTTTTCGGCTTTGGATCTTTTCTCTTCGGGGCTTTCTGATCTTCTTGTACTTTTGGCTTCTAAACATCAGCCAGACTTTGCTCTAGTTCTAAAGAAGAAGGCTAAGAAACTTGACTCCTTGAGATTTTTCCATCCTAGAAGAATTTGTAGGGGAAGATGAAGTTGGGGCTAAAACTGAAGCTAGTTACTGCTCCCTTTCTAGTCATCTTGTTTTGTAGGTCTTTTAAGTTCTTTAAAATCTCCTCCATCATACTTGACAATTAGTTTTGTAGTTGGTCTAACCATTGCAGCACGAATATGCATAGGCATAGACATAGGTTTAGAAATAAAAGAAGTAGCAGATGATGCAACAAAAGAAGTAGGAGAGGTCGTGGTAGGAGAAGACATTGCTGATGGTGATTGCATGTCATTCTTGTAAGCAAGCCTTCCATCTCTGTCTCTTTGTCAATAAAGAGAATGCATAGACAACATCCTGCTAATCCGTCTTCAATTTCATAGGTTGCATATGGTCTTCAAGAAGCTCTTCCAACTTATCCTGAAGTGCACAATCAACCACTTGCAAAAATAACTCTATTTTTTTCAAGTTTAGAGCTCTTTGCTTTAATGCATCCAACTGGTTATATCGCTCTTCAAATTCCTGTAACAACGGAGAAGAAACAAGACCTTTCTTGGGTTGATAGACCCACTTTCTGAATGTCTTGTGTGTAGCAATACTATAATCCTTTAGAAAATATTCATCTTTGAGCGCTTTCTTGAAAACATTCTAATTAGAGACTTGCACAAACAAATCTGTCACTCTAACCCGCAAAGCATGTGTGACAAGCCATAAGAAATAATTGCTCCAGTTGGTTGGAACTCCGAAGAAGCGCATCTAGCTTTTAAAGGCTTTAAGATAGGCTGAAACATTCTGGCCATCAAATAATTTGCGCTCACTAACCACAACCTCGATCACCTTGATCGCACCATGTGTATGCTCTTCTTCTTGTTGTAACATTCATTGTTGATCCAATTCTTGCTAATGTAAGTACTTTCTTCTGCTGTTGCATAGATAACTACATTTGTTGATTATGAATCACGATGGTTGAAGATAAGAGTTTGCAATAAAGTCTTCATCTCATCAATTGAAAAGGAAGAAGTAGTCAATGATGAGGGTGGATTATTCGAAGAGTCTCCCATCTTGATGATCAAAAGTGACGCTTTCACGTTGGGTTCACCAGATGTGGCACGAAATTCGCACGAGGTTTTATGAAGGTTTCTCACTACAGGGACGCTTTGAGATGGAACAATTCAATGAAATAAAACTTATCCAATATAATTTTGAATGAGGAAAACAAATTCTTGATTAAAAATACATGCAAGTTAGAGGTCCGTAAGACTTTCGGATTAGATGAAAAGAGTTATGGGAAAGACAAGAATGAATTCTCAATATGAGAGAGAAGAAAAGAAGGTGCCATGCAAGATTTTATGGGTAGAATTTCAAGGAAGGCGAGGAGCATCAAGCTCGAAATCGAGCCACTCTCGTTGAATTTATGCTGAGAATTTCAAAGAGGGCAAGGAGCTCATAGCTTGACTTGAAAGCCATTCTACAGATCTTGATTATGACCTTCAAAGTGGGCGAGAAGCTTAAATCTCAACTCAAACCAAACTTCATAAACGACTTGCCATGAAAACTTTGATGTAGGTGAGGGGCTTAAGGCTTGACCTCAAGCCTTCTCTCCAAAATTTGATGGCAATCTTCAAAGACGGCAAGGGATACAAGCTCCACCTCTAGCCTCTCTCACTTGTTTTGATGATGGATCCCCCCCTAAGGCTATCATAATATCACCTTTATATAGTTTTCTCTCCTACATCTTCACATTGTGCTTTTCTTTACCCTAAAAAATCCTGAGGCTTTCTAGCTTAGCACATTAAGGTTTAGCTTTTAAAGCATATGCTTTAGGAAAGCACTACGCTTTAAGAAAGCATAACGCTACTCTGTCGTGTCGTTTCTTCTATTTGTAAAGCTTAATTATTAAGCTTCTTTCACCATCCTTTTTGCCACCCCCTGCATACGCTTGCCAGTAATGGCACACTTAGAACCTAAGGCAATACGGCAACCATCGGAGGACTAGGTCTGATTTATGAGGGCTGCTTGTGATTCACTACTATCTTGGGTCCAACGGAAAATGCAATTGCATGAAATTCCACTATAGGCAATACAAGCACGAGGCCAAATGGAGACTCCACTACATTGATGTTTGTTGCCAAAGGAGACTCCATGCACAAGCCTATTGCAATCAGAGGAAATGTAGGTAGCAATGGCTTGATAATCTGTGCAATAGGTTGCACAAACGTGTAGCAATTAGAGCTACTATAGGGTAGATAGTTGCACGCTGGCTTGATGCTTTAGGGGGGTTTTGGTCTTTGTACTCCTAATTTGGAAAAGAAGCTCTAACAATCGAGATGAAATGCTTCCTTCCATACGTAAGAGTAGCCATAACATTGATGGGAAGCCAACAAAGGGATCATTTGTTTGTGTCTGACTCAATTGAAACACTAATGCAGTTGTAGTGGTCGACACTTGGCACTAGACCATAAATTTCTATCATAATCTTCTTCGGCAAGTCCAGAATGATTGCAGTCCAAACTCAATAGCCACTCCCATAGGTCTCCTCGCAACTTCAAAGTATTCGTCATCAACATTCTATGGGAATGGCTATTGAGTTTGAGCTCTGAGCTCCTCCCTTTCCTTGAAGATCTCTCCATCAAATCCTCACATTCCACCTTCTTCTCTTCTCTCTTAGATCAAGATTACGACCTTGTCTTCTCATTGGTGAGTGAACCTTTTCTTGCTTTGAAGAGATAAGGCAAATTTCTCTACAAGGGCCTCATCCTATTTGCTACCGAGCATCATATCAATGAACAATTTGTCATCACAAGTTCCATCTCGAGCTTATCATATATCTTTTGATCATATCCTTTAACTCCTTTTGAGCAAGAGTCTTTTGAACTTGTATCTTGTCTATATCTTTAATCAATCAGTATGTTTTCATATTCGCCTTGTATCTAAACTTTTTCTTTTGGGTAATTATTTTGAGTTGAGTACTCTTCATCAATGTTTGCTCCCATCTCACAAAGCATCCCTGTCGGCAGGAAGTGACTTTCACAAACTCCCACGCGTATCTCATGTGACACCATAGGGCCCTGGAGGTTTCGGCTATAAGGCTTGACAGTGAGCTTTGGAGTGAAAGAGCAGTTGTCAAGCCCATTTTAGGTCGCGATATAGCATCATTGAAAACCTAGCTTCTATCTTTCCTATTCATGAGAATGTGTATCTTAGTAAAAAACCTTCCTTCAAGGTTTATCCCACGCTCACAAAGCAAGGCTTCTTATATTCAACATGTGAAGACCCTTTAAATCTTGGCAACCGTGTTTGTACAAGTCTATAAATGATCAAAATTCAGACTTTCTATGGCAGGAAACATAATTCTTGAAGGCTCGTCACAAGCTGACGAAGAAAGGCTACTTCCATTCAACATGTTAAGAGCCCTTTTGAATCTTAGCACCCTTTGTTTGCAGGAGTCACTTATTATCAGAATTCCGACTAGATGAATGCAGAAGTCAGTTATTATCCATATGCTACCACAGAACAGCGCAGTTTAAGTTCAATACGTCAAGTTGACCGGTTCAACTTGTTGGGTAAGTCCTTCAGGCTCGTGGTGCATAACTTTTTCATGATTTCTAATGCATAATTGATTAATTCGCTGCGGTCAACATCTTACCTTTCCAGTCATTTCAATATGCATGGGTCTGAAAAACGATGTCCTGTCTCTCTATACTTAAAAATTCGATTCAGAGCGTCGCAGCCCTGGCTCAGATACACGAGAAACGTGTTATAAGACTAGCTGGTCCAGAATGCAGAGATTCAGTCGCTCCAGGCGGCACGATTGATATTAGTACATCAAGGCCTCTCTCATATAATTCGTAGTTCCCTTTGTTTGTCTACTAAATATATCGTAATCTACGGTTGATCGTCAGCGGATTTTCAAGTCAAATCTGGCTTCAGACGTTGTTGCTGACCGACGGGCTAATGACGATCACGACGACGATCGACCAGGATTCCGAAAGTCACTTGCTAGAGGCTTTCTAAAAGGGTAGACGATACGCCTGGACCCCGGACAGGAGAAAGAAAAAGCAGAGATGTGTAATGCAGGCGCAACATTAGGGCATCTTGCCACGATTTCTTTCTCCCAGAGCGAGTTCGCACTGATGAACATCCCGGACTAACTGATGCAAAGATTAGCAAATTATTCCGATCAGGTCTTAGAATGTCTCCCAAATGATATTTTAGCTGGACACGATCCACGTAGTACTGGTCAGGATCAGCTATATCGGATGGAGGCTCCTTCTGGATTCATTTTTAACCCTCTAATAGACGCTATCTCGGACCGTAATACATTGCTTTATACTCTTCCACGGATCAGAATAGCATTCAGCCTCAGTGTTATCTTGATCATGCGGTGCCTAATTACGCCCACCTGGCGTCCTGCACGTCGAGCCTACACATGGCTCTTGGTCAGTACTGGCAAGATCACGAGCCCCCAGGTGAATTCCACTGTAGTACTGAGCCGGAACGGCGTGCACATTGTAGTGATCAAACGCAATATACAAGCGTGCAGCCGAAGCAAGGGTTTGGCGATCACGCAAAATTAAGAAGAGCAATATGTTAAGGTTGGACCATATAGCAGCAGTGATCTAGCAAGCTATATAACAAGGTTACAGCCATACACAAATCACAAGAAAGGGCATGTCGATGTTGGGCCCTCGTTAAATGGCGAGTTACGCCGTCAATTCAAGGATTCTGCGTCAAGTACTATTGAAGACAGGCTCATTCGTTCCGAACGGGAATTTGTGCACAGGCAAGCTATTTCCAAAACGTGTACCAATTGTAAAACCCTTTAGAAAACTATGTTTTTGATATATTGTAAAACCCTTTAGAAAACTCTATTGTGATTGGTGAATCTCACTTCCGCAATCTCGGTCAAATTTTCCTTCTGCGGACAATTCCTTCAACCATTCGTTGTGCAATATGTCAGCACCACGCTTCTGCACTTACAAGTAGTCTGAAGTAATGTGAAACAGCCTAACTCACTCATTTGCCCTCACCCATACACACATCTCACGCGCGTGCGCGCACACAGACACTCTCTCTCATATATGCACATAATATCCTATTAGAAATGTCACACAACTCTAGGAAGTATGCAAAATAGCATAGAGCACCTTCTTGCAACCCCTTTCCCAATGGCCTTAGACACCCTACCTCCACATTCCTACCCACCAAACGAACCAAACGATCCCGCATCTGAGACGAATAGGAGCAGTTGGGTAACTTTTGCTAATATAACACAAGTTATAAAATGCACAACAATGGCTATCATTGCTTTTGGTGTGTCTCCAAAAGGGACTATGGGAAAGTCCCCTTAGTGCGCATGAGCTTGTTGGCACTTCATAGCATACTTGCAAACTATACATTATCTATATGCTTTATGCTTGTATGTAGCTTGCATGCAAGTCTGAGCTGTGGATTATACATGCATATGCAAGATCTAGGCACAACATATTACATGAATAGACCTTATAACCATGGCTAGATGGTGCCCATGACCCATGAGGAAAACCTTGTAAACCATAGTGTGGCTTATGTTGTAGATGACAAATAGACACATTTTTTGAACTTGAAGAATTATTTGTCTAACACCCTATCTAAAGACCCATGTCTACGTGAGTCATGTTTGCAATTTGAATGTGTCTATAAACATGCTTATAGACACAATAGTTTTCGATTTATAAGACTGGGAAGGTGCTAGTTGCAAGTTGTAGGTCCATTTGGGATGCAATTATGTAAATAGCAGTTCCTAGTTTTCTTTTCTTTCTATGCACATCAAAGATGATGTCATTATGCCATATTGAGTCTAATTAAGAAGATTTTAAGTATGACAGTGCATCAAACTGACATGCAAAACAACAATGCATGTGCATTGTCTCATTCAACAAGACATTATGACAATTCTAGCATGATACAATAATGAGATTGTCCAAGGAACCTTCTTTTGTCCACTTGAAAATGTTGACGAGCGTTGTCGTGCTGCTGCGCATCCGAGCCGTAAACACCTCCATTTTTGTTGTGCATTTGTGTTATCTTTTCGCGTGTGTTTCATTGTGTGTGATTGTTGCATTATCTTTCCGTCCTTTTCAGTACCCGCATCCAATGTACATACTCCACTTGTGTGTTTGTGTTTGTGTGTGTTTCAGTTTGTATGCATGTTCTGTGTGTGTCAGAAAAATATGAAAAACTGATGCCAAAGAGTAATATTATGTTGTCAATTTCAATGATGAATTCCAAGAAAAGTGCAGGATACCATGGAATCAAAGGAAGCTTCTTTCTAAAGAGCGGGTTTCAGAACGTTGTCAACGAGTGGTCAAAGCATTCAAGAATGCAATTGGTGGCTATGTAATTTGCAAGAATGGTGACTTTCTAAAATCAAGGTTTAGTGCCAAAACCATACTGTTATGTGATCAATGCGAACGAGAATATCATGTGGGTTGTATGAAGAAGAAGGGTGTGGCAGACCTGCAGGAATTGCCTGATGGGGAGTGGTTTTGTAGTGCGGATTGCAATCTCATTCATAATGTTTTAGAAGGAATGGTTTTAGGTGGCCCAGAGCCTGTTTTTGAGTGGCACAAAGGAAGGCTCGGGAATTCGCTGTGGATGCTACAATGAAGTGATTAGTTGTTCATCATTTGAAGCTTATGCTGGTATAAGCCCCAAGGATAATGATGACATTTGTGCAGAATGTGGTGATGGGGGAGATCTTGTTCTCTGTGATGGATGCCCAGGAGCATATCACATAGAATGTGTTGGTCTATCCTGCATATCATACCGGAGGGAGATTGGTTCTGTTCTCTTTGTCAAAACAATCTTGGGGGAGATAAGAGACAAGTGTCTAGAACAAGTGTAACAGGTGGGATAGGCTTCCTATTTCGAAAGTTGGAGGGAAAGATCAAAAGCTTCGCATCCTCAATATAGCCTTACCGATGCTATGTTGAGATTGGGGCGCATTGCTATGGGAATTATGGACCAAGCTATGAAAAGCTTGTGGTCATGGTTGATGTCATCGACGAGAACAGGGCTCAAGTGGACACCCCAGATATGATGCGTGGAGCCAGGAACTTTAGGCGGCTTTTTCACTCGCCGATTTAGAGATTGACATTCCTGGAATAAAAAAAGAGAAAAAGCAGTTGACAGAGAGGACTGAGGTGGCAGATGATCGATATGAGGATTTGAATGATCGGGGGGGAGACCTTCGCCATCGCCTTTACTGGGAACCTCTTGATCCTGAATCGTTTGAAATCTGGCAAACTACAGGGAATTTTCCATTCTAGAGCATATCTCTGGTTTCTGAGAAGTTTAATTCATCGAATCCTATTCGCTCCCTCACCCATCCTCCCCTTTGTACATTCCTGCGTTCTGAAAGGCGGCAGATGATCGAGATGAAGAGCTTGATGCGAATGAGATGACCTCTGGGTCGATAGAGAATGTCGAGTGGAGAGGGGGAGTTGAATCCGCAGTTTGATGCAGTAGTAAATGACATCACGATCCCAGCTAATGGTTTGACATAGGCCTGATTCGGATGCAGGGAGTTTCGGGGGAAGAGGAAGTTCTTGATCGTAGGCGGAGCTCTCAGTCTCAACGACAATGGATTCAAGGAACAGGCCGCAGATGTTGGCGCACATCAACAAGTTGCTCACCACCACCGTCTATGACACTCTTTGGGTGCCTAATAGGTTTATGAGCTCAATGATGCTGATTTAAACAAGGTGTTGGCTGTCTTGAAGCAGGCATCAACAGCACGTGCCTTTTGGGCTACTTATTTGCCTCAGTTGGAGGTGATATTCGGCTGCTAGTGCTGTTGATATTTGAGCTGATGTAATTGGTATTTATGGGGCTAGTTTGGCTAGGAAAATATTGGGTTTCGCTGCCCCCAAACAGGAGGTATTGCTAGCCACAGTCAAATAGGGTTGCTCTCAAAAAGCCTGCTGTCCACTGCTATCGCCTTCTCCTGTGGCAATTCTTGCTAAAATTTGAATGCTGAGAACAGCCTTGAACTGGTGCTGAATGTTGGGTAGACTTATGGGTTGATTTCTCAAACGATTAGATCGAGAAAAGACTCAAAATTGTTTCCCACAGACAAGAGAACTCATCAAGCCTATGTGCCAATGGCAAAACTGTTCTCGAACACTTGAATGCAAAGCTGGTTATGAGATACTACAGATTTTTCTGAACATGGACCTCATGTAAATTACTGGACAAGCAATATAGTGAACTTTGGCATCAAAAATTCGATTTCTTCTTGGTAGCCTCTTTCCTTCCTACAACATGAACTCCGTGTTCAGCATCTCTTACACGAAATCTACGACATTTCTGGTGAACCGGACGTGAAAGTGTTGCGTCAATTTTCAGCAAGATGGGAGACTTGCAAGAAGAGATGACAGATGAGAATGTCATGAAGCATCTGTTTCAGTCATTTACATCCTATATGCAGCAGCAAGCTCACGCGAAACGCGATAGTGATGCCATGGATGCCTTGAAAGCTGTCCAACAAGAGATGAAGCAGTTCAACGGCCAACAAGTTTCAACTTACCTGCATTTGTATGAAGAAAAGATGAAGTTCTTTGGGGTTTCTCAAAATGTTTGGAGCCGCTACTTCTTTCGGATCGTGGTTCGCATGCTTGAAGTCGGAATTTCAAAAATTCAAGGAACACATGCTGGTTGGACAGAGTTTAAGAAGGCATTAAAAGATGAATATTTCTTGGAGGATATAGGTCTTATAAACCGCAGGAATTTCTTAGCATGGGTTTCTATGCCTAATAAAGGACTTTCAGTTACCGCCCTTCTGCGAGAGTTTGAGAGCCGCTATGATCAGTTGGATGGAATTGAGCAGCAAGCTTTGGAGATGCAGAAAGTGGAATTATTTTTACAAGTTGCTGATGCTGATTTACAGGAAAAGTTGGATGATCTTTTGGAAGATCAAGCTACCGATTCAGGTTTAAAGACCGAGTGGAGACATGTCATTGATGCTGTGAATGCGCTTGTTAAGAAGCAGCGCAGGAGGGTACGATTGCATCGTAATATAGGATCTGCTTCTGAAAAATCCTTGGAGACCTCTACTTCTACCCCTGCTGCAAGTTCTATGCCTAAATCTACTTCTCCTGTTGTAAATCCACCAATTCCTGCTGCTCCACTGCCCTTATCAGTAGATGATGTTATTAAAGGCTTGGCAGATTTGACGATTGAGGCAGTCAAAGCTGAGGTCGGGAAGTTAAAAGAGCAAGTTATGTCAGTACCTGTTTTAGCACCTGCTCTAGTGACTGCTTTTCCAGCTGGCCAAAGAAAAGGGAGACGATGTATTTGGTGTGATAGTACAGAGCACCAACACTGCAGAGATTGTGATGCTTTTCAAGAAGCGCGTAAGAAGAACATAGTGTTTTGGAGACAAGATGGGAAGATATGGCTGACAGAGACTGGTGCTCCTCTTGACACGAACTTTGGTAAGGGAGGCATGAAAAAGCTCATTGATGATATGGCTACGCGATCAGCTTATGTGAGAGTTAGAGAAGATGCTTCAGCTTATGGAGTCCAGCTTGAGCAGAAATCAGATGGAGACTCTGCCTTATGGTCCTATGCCTTGGAGATAGCGAGAAGAGGGAAAGTTCAGGCATCCACTATGACTTGTGTGGGCTCTAGCATCCGAGGAGAAACGGGATGGGATTCTCCTGTTGACAGGTATTCTATTTTTTCTTATATGGTGAAAACATAGGGTTTAGATGCCATGGTTGAGGAAAAGAGAAGAAGAGATGAGGAGGGTCTTAGCCCCTCCAAAAAGACTAGAGGGGGTGACTTTGTTTCACCACCTGTTACAGCTCCACCTATGACGAGTTCACCAGCTCAATCAGGTCCTGAATAACCTATGGGAGACAAATAGATGAAAGAAAAGAGACAACCAAGAAAGGAGCCAGGATTCAAGCTCTTGTCAGACCTTGATATGCAGACGGATATGAGTAAGATTTTTCATGAAAGAATTTTAAATAGTAAAGTCACTTTTACTGTTGGAGAAGCTCTTGGGATTGCTAGAAGAGAAATACAGGATCAAATGTAGGATCTTTTGCGGAGGAAACGACATGCAATGGAAGGACCTGCTTTACAGGGGTTATGGCATGGAGCTCTTGGGGAAGAGCATGATGATGCAGTGATGGTTGAGAATGCTTCTGTCAATCTGCAGTTGGAGAAAATAGTTCAGCCTATGCAGTATGAAGATGATGATACCCCTATCCTCATTCCTCGCAGCCATTTTTCATGCAGTCATTGGGCTAGAGCAACCACTAAGACGGTGGTAAGGATTGGAGAGAAACAGATTCCTTTGGTCGCTTTAGTCGATCATGGTTCCGAGATTAATCTTATTGCTCGAGGTGTTTATGAGAGTGGCAAGTGACCTATGGATGCAGAGCATGGCTGGCGCATGAGAGCAGCCAATAATACTTCTGGTGATATGTATGCTGCTTGTCCGAGCATCAGAATTTCTATTGGTAATGTTGAAGAGGATTATCATTGCTTTTTTCAGGATTCTTGCTCTTATCCGATTATTCTTGGACAGCCTTTCATTACAGAAGCAAGAATGGAGACCAAAGTGTTGGATGATGGCTCAGCCTATGCACGGATACGCAGTAAGGATGGTATGCGAGCTGTACAGTTTATGACTGTTGGAGTAAATCATCCGAGAAACAGGGACTCCTTGCGTGAGGCACCACTACCTGCGAAGGAGTTGGATTTTCATTAGGTACCGCTGTCTCGTGAGACGCTAGTGGTACGGAGCGGAGAAAAGAGGAGATCTCGCCTCCTGGCAGCCAGTCTTTCTCCACTAATTTTGTTGGTTTTTCTTCAGATAGTTTAGTGAGTTATCAGAAAATTTGAGATTTGTCTAGAGCTGCCAGGTAGTACATTGGTCTTAAGGAGAAAGAGTTGAAGACTGCAGGTATTTTGCAAGCAGAAGAGCATGTGGATGGGCTGTATGAAGGAATGTCTTATACAGATGCATTGTCTGAGATGGAAAATATGCTGAAATCTGATGTATGTAAGTGTTCAAAGATCATACCTGTGCAAACCTTGGATATGTATCAGGAAATTTCTGATTTTATGCTAAAAACAGAGTCAGGGGCTGAGAAAACTCAGCAAACGGAATCTATGGCTGATCTTGATCAGCTTTCAGAGTTGCGAAGGGCTGAAACCTTTCAGCCAGCAGAGTTAAATGCTGGAAAAATTCAGCATATAGAGTATGAGGCTCCATCATGGCAGTCCACAGAGCAGAGGGCTGAAACCATTCAATCAACAGAGTTTAATGCTAAAAATTTTCAGCATACAGAGTTTCAGGCTGCACCCATGTAGTCCATAGAGCAAAGGGCTGAAATCTTTCAGCCAACAGAGTTGAGAGTTGTTGAAAAATTGCAAAAATTGCAGCAAAGAAAAGAGTGCCTGACTGATGCCAAGGTTGACACGAAGTATAAAACAGTTGATAAGAAGATTAAACCGGTTGTAGGGCCGCTTCCTCCTGATAGTGATGAGCAGATAGAAAAAGCTATGAAGCAGCCTATGTTGAGAGATCCTGCAAATATTGGATATAAATTTACAGCTGAAACTCTTGCAGAATTGAAGATTGGAAATGATGATTTCTTGCTTCCAGTGGAAAAAGAATATTTTAGAGAGATGCTTGGACGACATGGTAAGGCATTTGCTTTCTTTCCTCATGAAATTGGCTGCATTAGTCTCGAATTGGTTGTGCCTATGGTCATCTTCACTATTCCTCATGTGCCATGGAATATACGTCCTATACCTATGCCTAGAGCACACTTGCCAAAGCTGATAGAGTTGCTGAATGAGAAGATTAAGATGGGAATTTTGGAGCCCTCTTCTGCGCCCTATTCTAACAGGTGGTTTACTGTACCAAAGAAGAATGGTACCTTAAGATTTATTCAGGATATGCAGCCTGTAAATAGAGTGACAATCAAGAATGTGGGAACAGGTCCAGTTGTGGATGAGTTTGCCGAGGCTTTTGTAGGACAAGACATCTATTCCCTAGGTGACTTGTATTCTGGTTATGACCAGTTTCAGCTTGCCTTGGAAAGCAGGGATATTACCACTATGCGGACACCTATTGGTCTTGTGAGGATGCATGCCTTGCCTCAAGGTGCCACCAACTCAGTTGCTCATATGATGAATGCTATGCATAGAGTTCTGCGAGACTATATTCCGCAGTATACCATGCCTTTCCTAGATGATGTGCCTATTAAGGGTTGTGCAGAAGAAGAAAAGAATGAGAATCTTGATTTGCGAGGATGTAGACAATTTGTGGCTGAACACTTGGTTGCTTGTGAGCAAATATTGACACGATTAGAGGAGGTGAATTTGACTCTTTTAGGACTGAAATTTGTCTTTGGTGTTAATGAAGTTATCATAGTTGGGCACATGGTTGGTTATTATGGCAGGAAGCCTTCACCTGCAAAGGTGGATGCCATAAGCAGGATTGCAAAGTAATGCTCGACTACTTCAGAGGTGCGGAGATTTGTGGGAGCTTGTGTATTTTACATGATTTGGATTCCTCATTTTGCTCACATAGCAGATGTTCTCTATCAGCTGCTTTGAAAGGGGCAGAAATTTCATTGGGATGAGAAGCATTCGAAAGCCATGCGTAAACTCAAGAAGCTGTTGCAGTCAGCTCCTACTCTTCGCAAGGCGGATTATCAGTGTGGACGGCCAATCATGTTGACAGTTGATACCAGCCCTATTGGCATAGGATGGGCAGTGGGACAGGATGATGCTGATGGAAACAGATATGCAATCCGCTTTGGAGCTAAAGTTCTTAATGAACGACAGAGGAGATATCCGCAGATTAAAAGAGAGTTGTGGGGAGTAGTCACTGCACTGAAGTGTGATAAAGGGTATTTTATTGGTGCTTCAGTTGTTGTGGAAACAGATTTTTTGCCTTTGCTTGGCATGATTACTAGCTATTCGACTCCAGATATAGCAATGCTTCGGTGGATTGCCTACATCAAATCATTGAATCTAGAATTTCGACACATAGCAGGAAAAGATAATCGAGTTGCTGACATGCTGTCTAGAGCGAGATATGAGGATGAGGAGTCAATGCTTGCAGAAGATGATGAGATAGAGTTTGCAGCTTCTGTCCTTGTTCATGATTGTCATGTATCTACTGTTGAAGCCTTTACTAAAGAAATCTATGTTGGCGAGTGGCTGCAAATTGGACAGTATCTGAGTTCATTGACTCAAAGAGCTAATTGGACAGATGATGTATTCAAGAAAATCAGAAGAAAGGCTTATGGGTATTTCTTGAAAGATGGTTTTCTTTGGAAGCACCCAAAGAAGAGAGGCGGCCTACCCTTGAGAGTAGTTTGTGAGGCAGCAATGCAGATACAGATTATGCGAGAGTTTCATGAGAGTTCTTGGGCTGGACATAGAGGTGTGTGGGCTACCTATGAGAAAATCAAAGAAAGATACTGGTGGAAAGGGATGTATAAAGATGTTTCCCACTTTGTGGAGACTAGCAGGGACTGTTAGCTTTACTCTTTAGTGCGGCATCGTGATGAGTTCCATCCGACCTATCCGCTATGTATGCATTATAAATGGGTGGTTGACTTGGTTACTTTGCCAATGGGACTTTGGCAGATGAGATATCTTGTCTTGGCCAGGGAGGATCTTACAAACTATGTTGAAGGCAGATCTTTGCGGACGATGACCACCACTATAGTATGTAAATTCTTGTTGGAAGAAATATTTTGCAGGTATGGATGTATAGGCAAGATTACTACTGATCGTGGAGAGCTAGATGCAGATGAAGCTAGAGAGTTTTTCTCACGGCTTGGGATTAAGTTGGCTCTTACTATTGCCTATAATCCAGTGGGGAATGGCAAGAGCGAAAGAGGACATCCGCCGATAGTTAAGGCATTGGAAAAAGCTTGTAGAGGTCGGATTGGAGATTGGCCGAGATTATTACCTTTTGCAATATGGGCAGATCGCTCTACACATAGCATGACTACTGGATATATGCCTGCAGAGTTGATGTATGGGCAAAAACGTGTCATGCCTACTGAAATTTGTGCTCTCACATGGAGTGCTCTTCCATGGCATGACAATTTATCAAGAGAGGACCTTCTAGCTCTTCGGATTCGTCAACTAGAGAGAAGTGCAGAAGATGTACAGCTAGCAGTTGATCATTTGAAGGCAGCCCAACTCAGAAACAAAGACAAGTTTGATTTGAGGCATCGCTTGCGGCCTAGAGCCATAAAAGAGGGAGATTGGGTTCTAGTCTACGACAGTAGCCTAGAGAATCAGCATAGTAGCATGAGAAAAATGGTTCAAAGATGGTTTGGACCATATGAGGTGAAACAGGTTTTTGATAATGCTACCTATGAGTTAGCTGAATTGGATGGGATGGTATTAAGGGTGCCCATTGCTAGAAAATGAGTCAAGATTTTCAAGAGAAGAGAAGATGAAGAGTATGCACTTGAAGCATTGGCAGAAGAAGAGCAGTCAGAAGAAATTCTAGCAAAAGAAGCAGAGAATATGGATGATGAAGCTTATGAAGAAAGAGGTCTACCGGAAACTGATGAAGGACTAGACCTGTTTGTGGACTTGGATGATCCTGGATAGTTGGCTCATCCGGAGGATGCACAGGTTTAGAGGGGGTGGATGTCGTGCTGCTGCGCATCCGAGCCATAAACACCTCCATTTTTGTTGTGCATCTGTGTTATCTTTTCGCGTGTGTTTCATTGTGTGTGATTGTTGCATTATCTTTCCGTCCTTTTCAGTACCCGCATCCAATGTACATACTCCACTTGTGTGTTTCTGTTTGTGTGTGTTTTAGTTTGTATGCATGTTGTGTGTGTGTCAGAAAAATATGAAAAACTGATGCCAAAGAGTAATATTATGTTGTCAATTTCAATGATGAATTCCAAGAAAAGTGCAAGATACCATGGAATCAAAGGAAGCTTCTTTCTAAAGAGAGGGTTTCAGAACGTTGTCAATGAGTGGTCAAAGCATCCAAGAATGCAATTGGTGGCTGTGTAATTTGCAAGAATGGTGACTTTCTAAAATGAGGTTTCGGTGCCAAAACCATACTGTTATGTGATCAATGCGAACGAGAATATCATGTGGGTTGTATGAAGAAGAAGAGTGTGGCAGACCTACATGAATTGCCTGATGGGGAGTGGTTTGTAGTGCGGATTGCAATCTCATTCATAATGTTTTGGAAGGAATGGTTTTAGGTGGCCCAGAGCTTGTTTTTGAGTGGCACGAAGGAAGGCTCGCGAATTCGCTGTGGATGCTGCAATGAAGTGATTAGCTGTTCATCATTTGAAGCTTATGCTGGTATAAGCCCCAATGATAATGATGACATTTGTGCAGAATGTGGTGATGGGGGAGATCTTGTTCTCTGTGATGGATGCTCAGGACCATATCACATAGAATGTGTTGGTCTATCTTGCATACCGGAGGGAGATTGGTTCTGTTCTCTCTGTCAAAACAATCTTGGGTGAGATAAAAGACAAGTGTCTAGAACAAGTGTAAGAGGTGGGATAGGCTTCCTGTTTCGAAAGTTGGAGGGAAAGATCAAAAGCTTCACATCCTCAATATAGCCTTACCGATGCTATGTTGAGATTGGGGCGCATTGCTATGGGAATTATGGACCAAGCTATGAAAAACTTGTGGTCATGGTTGATGTCATCGACGAGAACAGGGCTCGAGTGGACACCCCAGACATGATGCGTGGAGCCAGGAACTTCAGGTGGCTTTTTCACTCGCTGATTTAGAGATTGACATTCCTGGAATAAAAAAAGAGAAAAAGCAGTTGACAGAGAGGACTGAGGTGGCAGATGATCGATATGAGGATTTGAATGATCAGGGGGGGAACTTCGCCATCGCCTTTACTGGGAACCTCTCGATCGTGAATCGTTTCAAATCTTGCAAACTACAGGGAATTTTCCATTCCAGAGCATATCTCTGGTTTCTGAGAAGTTTAATTCATCGAATCCTATTCGCTCCCTCACCCATCCTCCCCTTTGTACATTCCTGCGTTCTGAAAGGCGGTAGATGATCGAGATGAAGAGCTTGATGCGAATGAGATGACCTCTGGGTCGATAGAGAATGTCGAGTGGAGAGGGGGAGTTGAATCCGCAGTTTGATGCAGTAGTAAATGACATCACGATCTCAGCTAATGGTTTGACACAGGCGTGATTCGGATGCAGGGAGTTTTGGGGGAAGAGGAAGTTCTTGATCGTAGGCGGAGCTCTCAGTCTCAGCGACCATGGATTCAAGGAACAGGCCACAGATGCTGGCGCACATCAACAAGTTGCTCACCACCACCATCTATGACACTCTCTGGGTGCCTAACAGGTTTATGAGCTCAATGATGCTGATTTAAACAAGGTGTTGGGTTGTCTTGAAGCAGGCATCAACAGCACGTGCCTTTTGGGCTACTTATTTGCCTCAGTTGGAGGTGATATTGGGCTGCTAGTGCTGCTGATATTTAAGGTGATGTAATTGGTATTTATGGGGCTAGTTTGGCTAGGAAAATATTGGGTTTCGCTGCCCCCAAACAGGAGGTATCGCTAGCCACAGTCAAACAGGGTTGCTCTCAAAAAGCGTGCTATCCACTGCTATTGCCTTCTCCTGTGGCAATCTCTTGCTGAACTTTGAATGCTGAGAACAACCTTGAACTGGTGCTGAATGTTGGGTAGACTTATGGGTTGATTGCTCAAACGATTAGATCGAGAAAAGACTCAGAATTGTTTCCCACAGACAAGAGAACTCATCCAGCCTATGTACCAATGGCAAAACTGTTCTCGAACACCTGAATGCAAAGCTGGTTATGAGATACTACAGATTTTTCTGAACATGGACCTCATGTAAATTACTGGACAAGCAATATAGTGAACTTTGGCATCAAAAATTCGATTTCTTCTTGGTAGCCTCTTTCCTTCCTACAACTTGAACTCCGTGTTCAGCAGCTCTTACACGAAATCTATGACAGCGTGTCATACATACATGTGAATCCAAATTTTGGATTGATATACAAAAAGAACTAGTCATAGATATAGATATTTTCCTTGGATTCTCTATCTTTTAAGCCCAATAATTCTTCTCTTCCTTTAGATGAATATTCTCTTCTCCCTTTGGCTCATTATGTTTTTCTTTTTGTCAATCCACCTATACATAAGGCAATATAGCTATTAGCAACAATTAAAATAAAAAATATATAGATTATAATTTCATCGTCCTATATTTTGTTTTTTATGCCTTAGTCTTGCTAGTACTCTAGGTGCTCTATGCCTAGATTCTCCTAGCACTTTGCACTAATGTTCTTCTAGTGCTTGGCACTAGGATTTGAAAACAAGTTTCATGTGGCAAGAGGGATCATGGGAAGTTCTTTACCTTGCCCTATCTTTTAAGGGAATACGTGCAAGACTGGCAACCAGACCCACAAATAACCTAAGAAAGGAGGTACAAGTATGATGCAATTTTAGAGTCATTTCACAACAAATTATACCTCGTATGCCAAAGAAGGTCCTAACTAAAGGTTTCGTGACATAGGATGATTGAGCAGCTTGATGATCATCAACATTTTGTTTAAATCATGATCCCTTCTTCGATACACCTATTGGAGACCTTCGAAGTTATTGAGCCTTCTACTAAAACTCCTTCATACTAAGAAGTTTGAGGTAAAATCTTGTCACAATTCTTGATGTGAAAAACAAATGCTAGCTTTATATTGAGAAGTTTATAATTAGATCCATGCATAGATTAATGTGCATACCAAGGTTGCTCGGTCAAGGCACTCATGGTAGAGATTGAGAAGAATTGATGGAAGAAATCTTCATTATACTATGGAAAGAGACATGACAAGTCTAGATGGAGTTGCATGGATCATCTCACTTCAAATTAGACGGTATCAAAACATAAACGACCAAGATGTAAGTATCTAATCATGATGTCAAGTTTATACATTTATGTTGTGATTGATTCTATCTAATTCTTGTGAAGTGTAATTTTACAAACTTAATGTATATTCTCAATATATATACAAAACGTTTTAGTGGGGTGACATGTGGCGGCTCTATGCTCCCCCCCACAAGAAGCCACTTGCCCTTGTGAGTTGTTGAAGAATGGGCTAGTTGAGGAGATCCTTGCTCTCTTCTCCTATTAGGTTCAATAGGATTTTTCCTTGAGAATGTCCTCTTGATGTGCAAGATTGATGGGATCTTACTTTGTCTCCCATTTGTTAAGACAACTCACATCCTTGGAATGATAATATGCCGTATGCATAGCCTTGATGGTTCCTTGGAATGGGAACACTTCCTATGCATCACTCGATGTTTCTTTGAGCACATTTGGATTTTTTTAAATTAAGTAAAAGGAAAAATGCCTAATTCTCATGCATTATGAAACACAAATAGTTCATCATTCCTATCTATACATTTACCACTTTAGTTCACCCTTATTAGGTATGATCTAGTCTTCTCATGAAGTGATGTTGAAATTGAAGATATATCATCACCCAAATAGAGTCTCAAGTATCCTCTATATGATTTTTCTCTCACCACTTTAAGGACATCCATGACTACCACTGCCACTCTCTCTTGTATTTGCATTCATCGAAAAAAGACATGGATTACATTGTACTCTTGTTTGCATTATAAGTGAAATATGACTTTACATAAAGCCCAAGTTTTGTATGCATATTGTACAATGAAAATTGAAAGCCACTCAAGCTCATCTTTGATTCTTAAGCACAAATTCTAGAAAATCCCAATGAGCATGTCTTATTGGTGCACATGGGACTCGCTTCCTAGGAAGTGCTTGTTGTGAATGAGGATTTGGATCTCCTTCATGAGACAATGTATGTATCATGCACGGAGTGAGTGCAGTGTTTTGATTTTTGACACATGCCTCCATCCTCCTTTACAATGCTTTGCTTAATAAGCAAGCCATTACATCATAAAGGATTATGACTCCTATGACCATGTAGATAAGGATATGTGCCTCCATCTATTTAAAAAATCCAAAAGAAATAAAATAAAGCTCACTAATATTTTTTTTTAAAGGAGATTGACTAAAACCCATAATGTAAGATCGAGTAAAACTAATGATTTTTTCATATATAAGAAAGAGAAAACAAATACCAAATTGTGAAAAGCCTTTCTCATTGTTATTCTCTTTCTTTTTGTTCTCTCATTGTTGCCCTTTGTGTGCGTATATACAAAAATAAAGTGACATAATTGAAAGTTTAAAAAATAAAAATTTAGGCTCAAAACTTCCTGCAAATGGTTTCAAAATATATCTAGTTATATTTGAAGTTCACTAAACAAATATCCACACAACTTGAAATTCATATTTTATGGAGTTGATGCATTAGCATATGCATGACACTTCATGTTTCACTTGCAACTTACCTACATGCTCTGTAAAACTCTCTGTTCCATCATAGTACAGAGAGTTATTCTTACACAAACGTGATCTGCACAATATGGAGATATGTTCTTATACAAATGTGATAAAACCAATAGGTGCATTTGTGGATGCATAAAAAAGGTTGCTTTAGTTCATCTCTATAGACCATGCATCTTGTCACACTAAAATACACATAGTTCATGCTTCATTATCATAGTAGAGATCTCTTTTAAGCTCATGATAATAAAAAATCGATTAAAACAAGTATAATAGTAATACATAAAGAAAATAGATATAACATAGAGAACCTAAAACAAAAGGAGAAGAGACTATGCCTGAAGATGAAATCACCTTCTTTAAAACCAAACTTTCTTTGCATACTTAAAAATGTATATGGATTGCCTCCTTTAACAAACAAAGAAAACAAGAAGAAGAAAAATAAGATTTCAACGAAGAGAGATAAAGAGGGAAAGTATTAAAAATGAACTCGCCTTTATATGTGTTGAGAAGAATAGGAGATGAGGAGTCAAATGTATTCTTCCACGAAACCTCTCAACCATGACATCTCACATGAGAGCTTGTAGTCTTGTCTTGTGTCTCATCTATCATACAATGCTCTCTCAACCCTTCTCTTATTTTGCTTCACTCAAAAGAAAGATTCAAATTGAAATGAAAAGAAGATGGGATATTTTATTTTAGTTTTTGGTGTCTTGTTAAAGTGCATGTTTGTAGAAAATTCAAAATGCATAGTGTTTTGTGTGAAAATGTGTGTTTTAAATGAGTAATTTTATTTCATTTTCACATAAACTTAAGTACAATCAACACTTGTCATGGTTGTTTTTGCATTTTTTGAGGCTTGCAAGGCCTCAACTAGTCCCACAAACTTAAATGAGATTTCTCATGGGTTTATAAATGCACTCATAAAACTGCAGCATCCATCTACATCTCTACTTTGATTTTTTTTACTGAAAGCTCTGTAGTAGAAGCTCTCTCTGTTTTTACAATTGTGGATACTGTTGTGCTACATTACAATGACAGAACATAAAGGTAAAATCAAGGTCTAGGAGGAGTTGTCACATCAAATAAGGTATCATCTCATGGATAGTAATGACCAAGGACCCTCGAAGGATGCTCAAGTATATTGAGAGCTAAACCAATTGAATAGTATAATGTGTGAACATAAGAACTATCTATTGAGATATCGAGCTCCACTCGTGATATGCCAGGGTGACCGTTGTGTATTTATGTCACCGACTTGTGAGCTGCAGATGCGGTTGGTACACCGCCCATGAATAATAGCTAGATGACAGCTATCCTTATCTACTCTATTTCGTGGCTCAGTTAGTATATCATCTTATTTAGTTGAGTTTGGTTTGAGACCCATATATAGGGTTCTTCTATTTCTCTGTATGAGTGTTCTTTTTGGCTTACACAACTAAGAAGAGGAAAACTGTTTTCAGCCTCCACCTATGTGTGTATTCCCCCATTGTGCAAGTAAGAAAGCTACAAGTGAAACTCCTTCCTTCTCTTCCACAATCTTGACATGGTATCAGAGCCTAGTTCGTGGTAAGGAGCTCAAGAAAGAAAACCAAGTTCGCAGTGTTCTAGTAAGAGGACCAGTGTTGCTTTCATTTTTCAAGTTTGGGAGCAAGTCTCTGCAGGTAGCACAGCCGGAAAGTGCAAGAGTGCATTGTATCAGATTGAGACGCCCTTCGCAGTGTAGCAAGAGGGTAGTATATGTTGCCCTATTTTTTTTATTCGAGGCCATTTCGGGGCTTATTTTAGAGGCGAAAGTTTTCCGCATGCACTCAGGAAAATGCCCTTTTTTTGCTGTGCGACCACTGTTCTACATGCCGGTGAAAAGTTACCGTAGAAATTGAATCGTATGCCTGTGCGCAGAGACATTGGGAGTTACAGAATCATCCTTGTTGCCTGTTGATGCAAAATTGTCACTAGGAAGTGACTAAGTGGTCAAATACCACTTTCGTCAGTTTTGTAGATTTGCCCTTGTGAGGCTGAAGCTGTGTTTTTTGCAGTGATAGAATTCTTTACAGTGTTTTGTAATGGCGTCTGATTCTCTTTCACACATTGTCACTGAAAAGCTTGACAAGAACAACTTCCAAGCATGGAAGTTTAGAATGACAAATTTCCTTATGGGAAAAGGATATTGGGAATTCGTTGCAGGAAATGAAGAAGAACCAGTTCTTCCTGATGTTTCCAATCAACAGCAAATGCAGGCATTTAAAGGATGGCATGAGAGAGCCAGAAAAGTTATGTACTGGCTGTCTATTAGTATTTCAGACTCTATGATTGTGCATATTCAGGATGCAAGTATGCCAAAGGAGGCATGGGATACTTTGTCAAAAATGTATAGCACAAATACGCAAGCCAGGAAAATGCAGCTCAAGCAAGAGTTGCACAATGTGCAAAGAGAAAGTATGAGCATCAATGACCACCACATGAAGGTGAAGAAGATTGCAGATGCACTTGCTTCCATTGGGTCACTAGTAGAAGATGATGATTTAGTTTTGTGACTTTGAATGGTCTAGGAAAGGATTATGCACAGTTCCAAACATCCATTTCTGTCCGTGAAAGATTTCCTAATTTTGAGGAAATGATTGCTCTTCTAATTTCTGAGAAGCAGAGAAACGGTGGTGCATCTTCTTCAGGAGGAAATTCAAATGCTGGAAGAGGTAGAGGCAGAGGTAGAGGAGGCCGATCTGGAGGCCTAGTAGAAATCAGAATATGCAGCAAACTCAAGAAAACCAGTCCTATGGAGGAGGACGTGGTAACTCTAGAGGCAGGGGGAGCCAAAGAGGTCGTGGTGGATGGCAAAGAGGCCAAAATGCAAACAGCAATGTTGAATGCTACTATTGTGGTAAAATGGGTCATATGGCTAAAGACTGCTATAAAAAGCAGAATGACATCATGAATGAAAAATTGCAACAAGGGAATTATGCATCTTCTAGTAGACAGGGTGATGACAAAAATGAGCATTTGTTTATGGTGCAACACATGACCAATTCTGTGATAAGTGCAAAAGAAAGCAACGATGTGTGGTATGTTGACTCAGGTGCATCAAACCACATGACAAGTCATGCAGAATGAATGCAAGATACAAGGAAAATGGAAAAACCAGGATTTGTGGAGATTGGTGATGATATTGCACATCCTATTGTGCAGATTGGAAAAATTCATTTGTCTATGCAAGATGGGAAAAAGAAATACCTGTTGGATGTATTTCATGTCCCGAATATCACCAAGAACCTGGCTTCTATTGGTCAAATGGTTGAGCAAGGCTTGCAGGTCAGATTTAATCCTCATGGATGCTTTGTTGAGGATATGAAAAATAAAGGTCACTTGATAGCAAAAGGAAAGAAGAAGGACAGAATGTTTACATTGGATGCAGACATGCCTCAATTGAGTGCAGCAATGTTTGCACATGGGACTGGTGTAGTTGCAGATATTGATATCTGGCATAAACGCATTGGTCATGTTAATGTACAATCACTTAAATCAATGCAAGCCCAAAATATTGTTGCAGGATTGCCTAAATTCAAGGTTGCAGAAATGCGTAAGGTATGTGAAGCCTGTCAATTTGGAAAATAGGCAAGGAAACCATTTCCTAGACATGTTCAAGAGAGTAAGAATCCATTGGAATTAATCCACTCTCATGTGCGGACTACTAAAGCTGCATCTCTTGGAGGCTGTCATTATTTTGTCACTTGTATTGATGACTATAGCAGAAAAGTTTGGGTGTATTTTATGAAAAAGAAAAGTAAAGTTTTTGGGCATTTCAAAACTCTTAAAGCTATGGTTGAAAAAGAAACAAGCTTGCAAATAAAATGCCTAAGGTCAGATGGAGGGGGAGAGTACCTCTCAAATGAGTTTGCAAGCTTCTTGCAGGAGCATGGCATAAAGCAGCAATATTCATGTAGTCATACCCCATAGCAAAATGGAATTGCAGAAAGAAAAAACAAGCATATTAGAGAGGTATCTCGTGCCATGCTCAATGAAAAAGACCTGCCAAATTTTTACTAGGCTGAGGCAGTTGCTACAGCAGTCTACATAATGAACAGGACTCCCACTGCAGCAATACATGGCATGAATCCAGAGGAGAGGTATACTGGTAGGAAACCAGATATTTCTCATTTGAAAATTTTTGGTTGCATTGCCTATGTTCATGTGCCAGATGATTTGAGATCCAAGTTGGATCCAAAAGCTGAGAAGTGCATCTTTATTGGTTACTCTCTGCAGTAGAAAGGGTATAGATGCTATAACCCTTCTATTCGTAAGTTTACAGTGAGCAGAGATATTGTTTTTGATGAGATAAGTAGCTGGTATAAACCAATCAATGTGATTGATAATGTAGATGCACAAAATGGTAATGCTGCACAGAATTCACAGTAGCAGTCACAAGATATTAGTGGACTTGGAGTGTTCTCTAGCAGTGGTTCACATTCTTTGCCATGGACAGGCAGATTGAGATCAGGAGAATATCCTCAAAGCAATGCAGATAGTGATATGCAGGTATCATGAAAAGGAAAAGAGAAGGTAGATCAGCCCATGTTTGATGTGAATGCAGGTCACTCTTATGTGGATGGCGAATCTAGTGGCTTAGAACATAGCATTGATGATAAGTTGGGTATTCCTTCTGTTTTTACACCTGGAGTAAGGAAGACCAGGGATGTTTTGAGAGCATCTAGAAGTGAGCCTACTTTGCGCAGGTCTATCAGAGCTAGGTATCCTGTGGATAGGCTGAAATATGATGGATTTATAGCCATTCACTATGCTTATATAGTCAAAGTGATACAGGAACCATAACCCACTTCTTTTGAGCAAGCCATGGGAAAAGAAAAATGGGAGAAAGCCATGGATGAAGAAATTGATGCCTTGGTAGCAAATGCTACATGGGAATTGGTACCTTTGCCTAAAGATAAGAATGCAATTGGTTGTAAGTGGGTTTATAAGGTGAAGCACAATGCAGATGGTTCTGTGAACAGATACAAGGCAAGATTAGTAGTCAAGGGGTATGCACAAACATATGGCATTGATTATGAAGAAACATTCAGTCCGGTTGCAAGGATGGAAACCGTAAGAGCAGTCATTACTATGGCTGCATCAAAGGGATGGTCTTTACATCAGATGGATGTAAAGAATACCTTCTTGCATGGTGATTTGCAAGAAGAGGTCTATATGGAGCAGCCACCAGGTTATGTGCATGTTGTTCACCCTGAGTTTGTTTGCAGGTTGAAGAAAGCCTTGTATGGCTTGAAGCAAGCACCTAGAGCATGGTTTGATAAGATAGAACAGTATCTTGTCACTATTGGCTTTCAAATTTCCAAGGCAAATTTCTCACTTTATGTGAGAAAAACATGGAAAGATATTATCATGCTTGTCATTTATGTTGATGATTTGATTATCATAGGTGATAGTGATGAAGATATCATTCATGTGAAAATGCTATTGAAGCAGAAGTTTGAGATGAAGGATTTGGGAGAGCTACGTTATTTCTTGGGCATTGAGGTGATTAGATCACCAAGTGGGATACGGATCTTGTAGAGGCAGTATGGATTGGACATGCTGTCCAAATATGGGATGATAGGCTGTAAGCCTATTTCAGTTCCTTTGGAGCAGAATGTGAACCTGAGCGCAGATGCAGGTGAGCTTCTCGAAGACCCTACTATGTACAGATGCATAGTAGGAAGTTTGATTTATATGACTATTACCAGGCCAGATTTGAGCTATGATGTTGGATTGGTAAGTCAGTTTATGCAAGCTCCAAGGAAACCGCATTTGGATGCGGCTAGATGCATACTCAGGTATGTGAAGTCCACATTGCAATATGGACTATTTTATGAGACTGGGGTTCAGATACAGTTGCATGGATACATTGATGCTGATTGGGCTGGTAGTATTTCTGATAGACGATCTACCAGTGGATATGTGTTCTCTTTTTGGAGTACTGCAGTCACTTGGAGCAGCAAGAAACAGCCTAGAGTTGCCTTGTCGAGCACAGAGACTGAGTATAGGGGTGCAGCAATGGCTGCATGTGAGGTAGCTTGGTTGCATAAGCTACTTTATGATATGGATCAGTCTATAAATGGGCCAGTTGTCACTTATTGTGACAACATGAGTAGTATACACTTGGCAAATAACCCAGTCTATCATGCTAGAACAAAGCACATTGAGGTGCATTATCACTATGTGCGGGAGAGGGTTCTACTAGGTCTTATTGATCTAGTTTATGTCAGCACAGAGGATTAGGTAGCTGACATATTTACGAAGGCATTGGGCGCACAGAGGCTACGCAAGTTCAGAGACCTGCTTGGTGTGCACGAATTGGGATTGAGCTTGAGGGGGAGTGTTGAGATATCGAGCTCCACTTGTGATATGCCAGGGTGACCGTTGTGCATTTATGTCACCGACTTGCTAGCTACAGATGCGGTTGGTACATCGCCCATGAATAATAGCTAGATGATAGCTATCCTTATCTACTCTAGTTCATGGCTCAGTTAGTATGCCACCTTAGTTAGTTGAGTTTGGTTTGAGACCCATATATAGGGTTCTTCTATTTCTCTATATGAGTGTTCTTTTTGGCTTACACAACTAAGAAGAGGAAAACAGTTTTTAGCCTCCACCTGTGTGTGTATTCCCCCATTGTGCAAGTAAGAAAGCTACAAGTGAGACTCCTTCCTTCTCTCCCACAATCTTAACACTATCATGCTACAAGATAATGATTTGGTGGTAGCCATGGATCAAACTAAGTCAACCACATTGATAGGCTTGTGAAGTCCAATGCTTATCTTTCATCTCAAAGTACACAATCTAATGTCGATTGTTTGGCTCAATTTACACAATGGATGACATTTAAAATGGGGGATAAGAAGAATAGAGAAAAATCACAAGTAAATGCGGATAAAGTACCTTTTAAACCACTTAATTTAAATTCTCATAGTATCATAGGAAATGGCGAATTATTAAAAGTCAACACAAAATTGGAGAGCAATCCCAATAGAACAAAGAGCATTTTAGAAATAAAAATAGTTTAAATTTTCATGGGAAAAGAGGATTAATCCTTGCAATAAGATTTCCACAATCTCTTGAAAGAAAACTTTCAAGAAATAAATGCAAAATGGATAGTCAACATGATTATCCATATAGTGCACAATTGGTCTCCAATGATTGAGAGTAAGAGATAAGGTAACATTGTCAAAATAAATCATTCAATCGCTATCTCCTTGCAATATTGAGGATTTCATTATGAAATTTTCCCATGGAGCAATGAATACAATATAGATTTTGGAACCCTACAAATTGAAGGATCTATTCATGCTGCTTGGTGGCCCTATATGAAGAAACAAAATATATGGAGACTTGGAAAGAGTTTAAGGCACTTAGAGTGCAATTTTTTGTCTCCATGGTGGAAAAACAGAGACTTTCTCAAAGATGACTTCAGCCTATAGCAAGGAGGACTAACTGTAAGGGAGTACACCAATCAATTTCAAAACCTTACAATATATGTGGAAAGTATAAGTGATGATGTTAAGTTTCATAAGTACATATGTAAGTTAGAACCAAGTTTATTCACTAATGTAATGGCTAAATCTCCTACAAGTTTATTCAAGGTGATTGAATTAACAGAGAGATATGCTGGGAGATACTGGAGGGAGTCTACTTTTTGGCCATCTATGGGACAACCAAACACTATTATAAAGGAAGGAGAATTTAGAGGAACTTTTGGAGGAAGTAATGTATCAAATAGTAGCTCTAGGGTAACAACTTGCCCATCTTTAAATATGTCAAGGAAATAATAAATATTTAGGATGCCCACTAGATCAGACTACAATACTTGATGTTGAGTAACTTAAACATAGGTATATAAGCGAGTTACACTTCACCTAACTTAGTGTACTTAGTTTGAAGATGAAGGTTATATGAGAACTACCCATTTCACAAGTAGTGCAAAAGTTCAAAGTTGAATATGAACAAATGCTCAATATTTCTCACTATATTACAACCATGAAATTGTAGTAGTATTTTGAAATGCTTGTAGGAAGTAGCAACATTGGGTGGCGCAACATAGGTGGCCAAACCATGTTTGCCATAAAAGCTCATGGAGGAGCTAGACCCTATATATATAACTTACATTTGCTAAAGGTTTGAGAATGTTGCTTCTAGGTCAAAGCTCCAAGGCAATATGTGATTCATTCCTTGGTAAGATTATAATGACTTAATTAGACCCTCGCTCTATTTCATGACACTATTTTTATGTAATTATGTGAGATTTTTCGTGATATGTGAGTGAAGACTTTACATTCATTGTTTGAACATACTATAAACATCACATTGGGAAGGGATTTCATATGAGTCTCCCTTCTATATCAACTAGATGTTGTTTTTTCATCATTTACAACTAATCATTCTTTTATTGTCATTTTTAACTTTGCTATTTAAAGTGAATCTCTGCATATTCCTAAAAACTTAATGAGAAAATATCTATACGTTTTTTTCTAAGGAGCAAGGTACACTCATGCCAATAGTTTGGCAAAGAAATTCATTTCAGTAATAGATACAACACACTATTTCTCCAATTTTTCTTTTTTGTTTAGCATCTCTTTCTATCATAATTCCATGGGATGTTGATCAAATTGCAATTAACCACATATTCATGAAATTTGGAATTTTCATAAATTTTGGAAGTTCCTAATGTGATTAATGTTTTGACACATGGTCAAATCTTATCCCCTTACTTAAAGGTGAAATTTTCCCTAGATACTATATAAGGAATTCCCCCAAGTCCCTCTGTTAAATATGGGGTTAAGATTTAGCCACTTGGTCAAATCTTTACTCCTTATGTCGAAGTGGAACTTGGGAGATTTCCAAATTCTCTAATATGATATTAATTCCCATACTAGCCTAAATTCTCAAAATACATTGGTGAGCTAAATTACATCTGATCCAAATGGACTTTATAAAAAAATAATATATTGAAACATTGCACTTACTAATTTTCTAATCTAGAAATTAATTTTGTCTTGAAGGATTGGTGGTGTTTCAAAAAAGACTTATTCAAGAAGTTCTCAGTGCCCTCATTGATAATAGTATACATGGGTAGCCCATGAACGATGTGAATAATAGACCTTACAAATCACGTTTTTAATAAAAGGAAGGAAAAGAGGGCTAGTTTTGCGAGAGTTTCCTTGAAAATTGGGTTGATTATTTAGGTCATTCCATTATTGTGGTGGGTCCATCCCATTCTTGCACGAATGCAAATTACCCTAAGAATTGTTGATAGATCTTTTTCAAGAATTTGTAATTTGTATATGGTTATCCCCCAAAACTTTCAATCTTCAATTACTAGATTTTATAACAAAAGTAAGATCATTCCTATTTGTGGTGAGCTTTTCATGGTAGCAAGGCTTCATTTATTTTGGAGTCCAATATGTCCAAGATTTTATATGGCCAAAATGCCATTGTTAATGAAGGACTTCAAGTGACCTAAGGCTACCTCAACGAGCTTGTCATACCAAGCTTCAAAGAGTAGGTTTGGTAAACATCCATTTATCATCAAACCCTTCATCCACAATAGCTATGGGGTGTGTGTGTGTGTGTGTGTGTGTGGAGAGAGAGAGAGAGAGGTGTGTGTGTGTGTATGTGTGGAGATATATATATATATATATATAGAGAGAGAGAGAGAGAGAGATAGAGAGAAAGAGAGGGAGTGTGTGTGTGTTTTTATGAGTGAGAGATTAAAAATTATCATTTTATCATATCAAACAATGCATATCCTATCTTTACATGGTAAAGGAAGTTGAAGCTTCCCTATATAAATGAATTTATTTACCAAAGACTTTTGAGAATATTAATCAAAGTTAAAGAATTATTCAAGCTTGAGTTTGTTTATGAAAGATTTACAAAAGGTTCTATTGTCCCTAAGGACATTCATCCAAAAGTTTTATGTAGACAAATAGCCTTAAAAAATACACTCAACAGTATTTCAACCCTCAAAGAAAATGCATCTTATTGTTGAGACTTCAAGTTCTTTCACCTTTGGTTAGTGTGTACTTGACACTTAGCTATTGTCTAGCTATCTCCATATGCGAACATTGAATAAGTCGGTGACTTTAGGTTTAATCAGAGTTAGTGTAGATGGTCACTTAGACCTAAGTGTTGTATTCACTTCAGTTATGTGTGATTATAAACAAGCAGGGTTCAAATGCAGGAGGAGGTGGAAATTTTAGAGGCAGGGGGAGATCTAGCCCTAGAGGCAGAGGCTCATGGCAACTATAGAGGATCTCTGACAATCCTAAAAAGCATAAGGATTGTCACTATTGTGGTAAGTATGATCACATTGCCAAGGACTTCTAGAAGAAGCAGAATAATCAAAAGGGCAAGCAACATGGACATTATGCCTCCATTATGCATCGTCCAGGTAGATAGAAGATGCATCTAGGGATACATTGTTTGCCATGACATATGTGAAAGAGAGGGTTGTTGAGAAGTCTACTAAGGATGAAATTTGGTATATTGATTCACGAGTGCCGAATCATATGATGCCTCATGGTGACTAGTTTACTGACATGGTGCTTGTCAGGAATGGCTATGTATGCACAGGAGATGACACGCAGCATAGCATTGAGCATAAAGGCAGAGTACCTGAAGTGATTCATGATGGTAGAAAGAAGAATCTGCATTATGTATTGCATGTCCCATCTATTACTATAAAATTACTATCTATGGGCTAGATGATTGAGCAAAAATCTGTAGGTTCATTTTAATAAGTATGGATGCTTCGTTGAAGAGTTTGGTAATGGCTACAAATTGATTGCTTGCTGTCATAGACAAGGTAGGATGTTCACTTTGGTTGCCACTTTACCACAATTGAAATCAGCCATGTTTGCTCATGGATCATGCATAGTTAGAGACTTAGAAACATGGCATAAGAGAGTGGGGCATATTAATCTTTGGCGGCTACAAATGATGCAGAAAAAAAAACTTGTGATAGGTCTACCCAAGCTTGCATACATTGATATTGGTCATGTTTGCTATGCTTGTCAATTTGATACAAATAGTCAAGTTTGCCTTTGGTCAAGCATGTACAAAATACTATGCAACCATTGTAGTTGATTCACATTGATGTGTGGGGGACATCCCATAAGCATCTATGGGAGGTTGCAAATACTATGTGACATTGATTGATGACTTTAGCCACTATACTTGGGTGTATATATTGAAAACAAAAGCAAGTTGAGAAAGAATTTGATTTCTACATATCTTGTTTGAGATTGGACAATGGTGGGGAGTATGTATCACATGAGTTTGACAAATTTTTGGCTAAAAATGGCATACGTAGGCAGCTTACATGCAACTACACTACACAACAAAATGAAGTATAGCTGAATAGAAGAACAAGGTGTTGATGAAAGTTTATGGTGCAATGATGAATGAGAAGAATATGCTACTCTATTATTGAGCTGAGGCTGTTATGACAACCATGTATATCTTGAAGAGGACTCCCACTGTAAGCATTCATGATGTGACACCCGTTCAGAGGTTGTATGGTTACAAACCTGATGTGAGTCACATGAAAGTATTTGGGTGTATTGCTTATGTGCATATTCTTGATGAGAAGTGAAAGAAGCTAGATCCAAAAGCACATAAGTGTGTATTTATCAGTTATGTGCTGGAAAAGAAGGCATATAAATGTTATAATCCCTTTACACACGCAACGCTTGTGAGCATAGATGCTATATTTGATGAGATGGCTACTTGGTATGCATCACCTACATCAATACAATCTGATATGCCTTTTGCACATGCTTCTACAACTGATTTGCAATAGAGTACTACATTGACAGGTCCTAGTGTGACAAATGTATCTTCCTCTATATCTCCATGGACAGGAAGATTGTGTAGTTATAGCTCACTGTCCACTAACACCACTATGTCAATGAGGGGGAGATATGATGTGATGGACATCAAGAAATAGAAAGAGAAAGTCTTTGAGGATGCATCTGGTATGATGACACCTGGCATGATTACTTCAGGCTATGACTGAGCTTGTAGTTTAGACAGTGAACTTTGTATTCCAACTATTTATATGCCTGATACTAGGCAAAGCACGTACATTCCGCCTCATGAGAGAGGGGAATCAAGTAGGCTCTGCTACTCGTAGAGGGTAAGGTATCACGTGGATAGATTGACTTACAATGGTTACTATGCGAAGCATTATGCTTATATGACAAAGGTTATGGAAGTTAACGAACCTGCCACTTATGCTAAAGCAATGATGGATAAGAATTGATGCACAGCTATGGATGAGGAAATAATTGACTTGGCTAAAAATAATACTTAGGATCTTGTTCCACTGCCAGATGGAAAAAAGACCATTGGCTGCAAATGGGCCTATAAGATTAAATGCAAGTCCGATGAAAGTGTAGATAGGTACAAAGCCAAGCTCGTTGCTAAGGGTTATGCTTAGCCGTCTAGACTAGAATACAAAGAAAATTTTAGCCCTGTTGCCAAGATGGCAACCATACAAACAATGATTACATTGGCTACTACTAAAGGCTAGAAATTGCAGTAGATGGATTCCACGAATGCTTTCCTCAATGGTGACTTGGAAGAGGATGTTTATGTGGATTAGCCCAAAGGATATGTACACCCTAAATTTCAGCATTATATATGCAAGCTAAAGAAATCATTGTATGGGCTAAAGCAAGCTCCAAGAGCCTGACATGCAAGGATCAATAATTACTTGTAGAGTTTGGGATTCACAGTGTCAAGGCTGATCATAGTTTGTTCACAAAAAAGACAGAAAAAGGCTTGGTAGTGCTGGTTATTTATGTGGATGATTTGATAATCACAGGTGATGATGACTTTGGGGTACATAATATTATGAGATTGCTGAAATTTGAATTTGATATGAAGGACTTAGGTGAGATGAAGTATCTCTTCGGTGTTGAGGTAAACTAAGGTACGTTACTCATGCATATATGTGTGTATCACGTGGGTTCAAAATTTTTACATTTTTTACATACACAAGGGTATAATATAAAGGGGTTATTTACAGATTGAATAGAAAAGGGTTATGTTTTATTTAGGGAAGTTTCACCGATAAGGATATTTATAAACAGGTCTTGAATGCACCTGATATAGAGGATATACATATAGTAACTTCCCCAAGGAGGTAATCATGCAAGGTTAAAACTGGTTTGTGGCTGATGTAGAAACACTATGCCATGGAAATGGTAAAGAAATATGGCATGACTGAATGTAAACCGCTTGATACACCTCTTGATCAGAATGTCAAGTTGAACATTGGCAATGAAGCTGAAATTGATGATGTGACTATGTATAGGTAGATGGTTCGAAGCTTGATCTACTTAACCATCAACAGAGTTTTTCTATTGGACTCATAAGTCAGTTCATGCAAAAGCCCAAAAGCCACATTTGGATGCTGTTAGATGAATTATGAGATATGTAAAGTCCATTGAAGATTATGGGCTATTCTATGAGAAAGATAAGGCCCTAAAGCTAGTTGGATACACGGATGCAGATTAGGCAAGATGCTCATATGATTGCAGGTCTACAACTAGTTATGCCTTTGTCTTTGGAAGTGGAATGATCAGCTGAAGCAGCAAGAAGCAACCAACAGTTGCATTGCCTAGCACTGAGGTAGAGTATAGGGGTGCTACATTGGCAGCATGTGAGATTGCATGGGTACTCAAGCTTATGGATGATTTGGACATATAGGTGGATCCTCTAGTGACTTTTGTGACAATATCAGTAGTGTACTTGTTGCAAGAAATCAAGTATACCATGCTAGAACTAAACACATTGAGATACACTACCATTTTATCATAGAGATGGTTCTTGTACAGGCAGAATAGATCTTATGTATGTGAAGACGGATGAACAGGTTGCAGATATCTTTACCAAGTCTTTGGGTAAAGATAAGTTCAATGTTAAGACTTCAAGCTCTTTCATCATTAGTTAGTGTGTGCCCGACACTTAGCTATTGTTTAGCTATCTCCATATATGGACATTGAAAAAGTCGGTGACTCCAGGTTCAATCACAATTAGTGTAGATGGTTAGTTAGACCTAAGTGTTGTATTAACTTCACTTATGTGTGATTATGGAATAATGAGAAATGAGAGGAGATAGTTCACTGCTACTCTATGTTGCTTCAACCCTTCTTTGACTTTCAACACTTATATCATGAGAACTTTTAAGACATTTCTAGTGGAATTGTTCTTCTATTGCTTTATCTTATTATCTGTTTATTAAAATTCTAAGATGCAAACTAAATGCTTATTCTTCTTATGTGTGAAATGTGGACTATCATACTTTCTTAAATATTATTAATTTATTCATATGTTTTATGAGTACTTAATATATAGTTTAATATGATAGAACTAGTGGTAATGAGTGAAATAGCTCATTATGTCCCAAGCTCTCTAGATTTAAAGATTACACTTCATGTGTATATCTGTGATGTATAAAATAAAGTAATGAATGTTATGGACCAAAAACATGTTCTTGTTATGATTATGTGTGAAAAATTGTCTTCTTTTTTTTAAATACCAAGTATAGTCTTTGTTTTTATTTTATCGACCCCAAATGTCTAGTGTTTTCTAAAGAGGTCCATTGGGTGAGATCATATGAAATTTTAAATTAGGAGTTACATATTTTTCCATTGACCCATTAAATCAAACAAGTTACCTTGTATATAGGTACTTTATATATACTATCATTCTTGTTTCCAATACTTCTTTTAATTAATTGTCTTTGTGTACTAAACATAAGTTTTGGTAGGTCTTAAATGAGGGAAATCATTGTGATGGTCAAAACAAATTTTCATTATGGGTTGAAATTTTGAGTTTATTCCTACAATAGATTCCTTTAAATAAGGCACATTGCTACTTAATTACACAAGTGCAAAACCCTAACTATATCATATACGAATGATCATATAAGAGACCCAAGGAGTTAATATTGACTAAAGTATTAATATTTCATTTCTTATATAATTCTTACATTCTTATTTATCAATATAGAAAACATGAGCACTATTTTTTTTCTTTTCTCTTTGAGTAATTATTAGTCCTCATTCTAGGATAAAAATAGTTTCATTAGTGTGGCTTGTGTCTCATTATGTCAACAATCAATGTGATCCAGGAGTTACTATAAGTTCACAAAAAATACGTGTGATGAAGCATGTAGAGAGGCAACAAGACCACCCAGAATATGTGGTGACTACCTATGAGGGTAGACACAATCATTATGCCATGGACATTCAAGGGCGTCTAGATAACTAGCTACAAACATTCTCATGTAATCATGTTCATACCTTTAACATCATAGGTGGTGCTCTAGAATATCATCGTAATACTAATCAAGTTTGTAACAAACCAACAATCATGCTATCCAACCCATTTCAAAAGGTATCCAAGGATGTAAGCACGTACTTGGATAGTTTATACCACATCCATATGCAACCCTCAACTAGCTATCACTAGCTTCTATACCTTTGATGATAATGAATTCTCCATAGTAGACCTATGCACAACCAGGTGTATACTTTCAAGGGCTCTAGAAGATGTCATTTAGGGTATGGCCTTTCCATAGTAGACCTATCCACAACCAAATGTATACTTTCTAGGGCTCTACAAGATGTTCATATTTCACATGTCATATTGAGACATGTAAAATATTCAATGTAAATATTATAAAATGAGATTTCTTTGGGAATCAAAATTATGACTAAGTATGTATATTAGGTCAAAATCTCAATGCAATTTTATAAACCACCTCATACACACACACATCCATATTGTAAAATATAAATTCTAGGGTATCAAGAGTTTGACTAAGCATCTATCTAACTGAAAATCTCAATGTTTGAAATTATATAAACACATATACACACCCACACCCACACACGCACACACACACACACACACTTATGTGCACATATATTAGCCTTTTCAATGCTTATTGTTTCCTAGTAAATAGCGAATTTAACAAAATTTGGATTCTTTTGAATTTGCGGCCATTTCCCTTCAAAACTTGATCACTTTTGGCTTAAAAAAATTTTAGATGTTGGGCCTTTTCATTGAAATATGTGTCTATAAAATCATTGATCTCATTACACGAGTAATACCATCGGTCTAAAATCAAAATACATGTCAGAAAATTTTATCACTAGCACACACTACCAATTTTACTGACATAAGAAAGAAATTTATTTCCATCTTTGTCTCTTTGTTTTATCCTTTATCTTTTTCTAGCTCCCTCTCTCCTTTACTTTCTTCTCTCTATCTCTATCTCTTCCTCTTCCTCTTCCTCTCTTAATTTCTCTCTTTCTCTCCCTTTCTATCTCTTTTTCTTATTCTCTGTACCTCCCTCTTTCTCCCCTTTTTTTTTAGCTCTCCCTCTCCCCATCTCTCCCTCTTTGTCTCTTAATTTATCTCTTTATCTTCCTCTTTCATTATTCCTTCTCTCTTCCCCATCTCTTTCTCTACCTCTCTGTTTTCCTCTTTTCCCCCCTCTTTCTTTCTTTCTTCCCTCTCTTTCACTCTCAATCCCTTTCTCTAGCTTCCTTTTTCACTTTTTCTCCCTCTCTTTCTCTTTCTCCTCCCTCGTTTTCACTCCTAGTTTGTGAATATTCCTCTTTATCTCCCTCTCTCTAGCTCTGTCTTTCTCTTGATCTTCTCTATCCCTCTTTGTCTCTTTCTCTATTAATGTCTCTATTTCTCTCTCTCTCTCTCTCTCTCTCTCTCTCTCTCTCTCTCTCTCTCTCTCTCTCTCTCTCTCTCTCTCTCTCTCTCTCGCTCTCTCTCTAGCTATCTCTTTCTCTCTCCCTCATTCTTCCTTAACCTCTCCTTTTCTCTTGATATTTCTATCTTAACATCTCTCTTTCTCTAGCTCCCTCTCCCCCTTTCTCTCTTCTCTCTATCTCCATTTCTCCCTCTTTCTTTCTATTTGCTTCTCTTTTAATTTCTCTTTCTCTCTATTCCTATATATATATCTCGTTCTTTCTCTCTTTCTCCTCTCATTCTAGCTCTCCATAACTGATAAACCACAAGAGAGACTAAACAAATATAGTGAAGAAAAGCTCTATTCTTCTTCTATTTCTCTCTCCCTCTCCCTCTACCTCTATCTAGTAAACACTTGAAATGATTTTAACTTAAGAAAGAAATCCTAATCTCCTTTTATGTTTACAAACTATCAAAGTAATTAAACAAATACATAGAAGAACAAGAAGGAATACAAAGTAGAGTTTTGAAGCTTACCTCTTAGCTTCAGTATAATGTGTGTCCTTGAGGTCATGTATGTATCAACATTGCAAAACATTAGAAGGAGAAGGGAAAAAAAAAGAGGAAAAATGAAGAAGAAGGAGCTATGGAGGTTACCTTGTTTAAATGAATGCACAACAAAATGACTAGCGTAAAGATAAGTGTTTCTTGAGTCTTTTTTACTAGAGTCAAAATAAATTCTAGTATATTTTCTAATCAGAATTGGTATATGCATTAGTATGTGCACCAATGATGTTTTAAAACCAATAATTTTTCAATTTATATATGTCATTTCATGTGACTATAAATATACTTTATGTAGATTTTAAAAAAATAGATATATTACAAGGGATGAGAATCATAGGTTGCGACATTGACTCATTTTCTGAAATAACAAAAAAACTTATGGGCAGTCTACACTGCTAATAAATAGCACATGACTAGCTCTTAAATTACATTTATAACTTAGCTTATAATGTGATTTTTTATTATTTTTTAATGAAAAGTTTCCACAAATTTCATGAATTTATAGATGGATAAAATCTAAACATGCTTTTCTTGTAAATTTCATGCATTGTTTCATGGAAACTTAAATGCACTATTCGCAAACAAAAAAACTAGGGAGCTATTGGTTGTAGACTTGTGGCGCCAACCATAGCTCTACAACCAACAACTCCCTGGCTTTCCCCCTCCCCCTCATTGTGTACTCATGGGGCATGATCTTTATGAATGCAATATTTATGTAGCTTGCACAAATGTGAGGGTTACCATTGGTAACATGCACCATGATAAATATTTATATCTAGAGGGTACTTCTACTTATCCGATTCTTTTGGGATAGCCATATATCATTATTGTCTATATGGAAAAAAAAGTGTTGGACAATGGGTCAAGTTAGGCATGAATTAGAAGTAGAGATAGAAAATTTAGCTATCTAGTTCTTAGCTATGTGTGTGAATCATGCTAGAAGTAGAGACATGGTATGGAACCATCACTAGCACCAAACGTGAAAGAGTTTAGGGAAGCGAGTTTTCAATGATTGGTACTATTGAGGTGGGACTACAGTGGTGTTGCATCGAGAAAGCTCTTGTTCATATTATTATAGTGTCATGGCACTATCTGTCCACTCACAAAAAACCCAAGAGGACTATGGTTTCATAGAACATATTTGCAAACCTTTCGAGTAAGCTACATACTTCTCCAAGGGAGATTCGTCTTAATTCTCTAAATACCTTAGGAAAATGACTCCTTTTGAAAATTTGGGTGAAAAATAATATAATATTTCCAAAAAATTTAATGTTATAAGGTTTTAAATAAAAACTATCATGGTGTTGTGATTTTTTAAATTAAATCACTTTTGAAGGATTTTTAATAGACAAGCTAGTATCTTGATATCATAAAGTTTACATAATATACATTAATTTTTTTAAAACTTAATAAATAATTAGACATGGTACATGATAATTATCTTAAAACTTGAAAAATTAAATCAAGAGAACTTTGATGCTTAATTGGCAAGAAAGATTTCCTTGTACTTTTTTAACAAAATATACAATCATTAACCAATTCATATCTTTGATCAATAAAATAGACCATTAACATGCTATCATTTCACAAATATATTGTCAACTTGCTTTTACATAAGTAAAATTTTATATTATAAAATAAAAATTAATATCTACATAATAATATTGTATGACAAAATATGAAAACTAAACTTTTCAAATCCTAGTATGAGTTAATAACTCTACAAGTATTATTTAGTTTGCACATAGTTTAAGAGATCCAGCTTTTGTTTCATGGTAGGCTCAGGTAGGTCGTCTTCAGCCATAGGATCATCCATATGTGGTTCCGTCATCCTGTAAAACTCAAAAGACCTTTCTCACTCAAAATCAGGTTAGCGGGATAAGCGTAGCTCAAATTTGGGGTTACAAGGCTATGTGTTTTTTGGGTATTTCTTTCTCAATTTTCAGAAAATCTGCGATGTTTCCTTCTTCGTATGCTGAAAATACTTCAGCGGACTTGCGTATTGGTAGAATACCTTGCCACGAACAACTTTGCAGTTCGGAGTTTTTGCGCAGGAACAACCCTTCTAGGAGTTTTGAGCACAAGTCAGTTCTGACTCGAGTTGACTAGTCTGACTTGCAGAGTTGCAGACTTAGGTGACTTGCAGAGTTGCAGACTTGCAGAACTTAGGCCGACTTAGTGAACTTGCAAAACTTGATTACAGTCGACTTGCAGGACTTGATTTCTGGTGCGCAGGACCTGAAGTTTGTTGACTTGCTGGAGTTAAGAGCTTTGATTGACTTAGCTTAGTTATGGAACTTATGGCTTACCAAGCCAAATCTGATTTTCGGGTATCGCAGTATGTTGACAACGTGACTGAACTCGGCGAGATTATACTGACACCGCCCGAGATGAATTTTCGAGATTAAGCTTATTAAAGCTTAACTAAGCTTTAATACTTTTGATTTTTTTAAGATTTTAGGCTTGTAATTGAAACTTAGCTCTGGTTTTTGACGACTTGATGAAGGAGATGAATGTGTGGTCCTCCGCCTGTACAGCCTGGTCCTTCGCGATCTGATAGCAGAAACAGGGGTTCTTGATCGCCAGAAGTCTGCCTGTATCGACAGTTCGCAACAAGATTGACTGTAGAGCCCGATCGTTCCAGGAGCTCCGCCTTCGCACGAGATGGGTAGCGATTGGAAGCTCTTGATCTCAGCTCCGCTCTGATACCACTGATGCACAGATCGGTCGCAATATGCTCACGTAGTGAATCCCGGAAGGTCCCCAAGAACAATGAACTCTACCTTTTTGCACAAAAAACAATGTAAAAAGCATGAACGACAAGAGTAAGAGACCAATTGGGTTCAATCTTCCCCCATGCCTTGTGTGAGCGCTTCACAAAGCATGTATTTTTATGTATATTTCCATCTTCATGCTCAATAACAGCCCAATTTACAAAAATATGACAAGCTTTTAGCTTTTGAGTTTGCCTTTTACAAAAATAGGAAATAAAGCTAATGGACGGTGCCCATAGAGTGTGGCATGCCCAATCTCAATGTCCAAATAGAAATAACATATCCGTGCGCATAGGCGCATACAAAATAATAATCAATAATCAATGCCTCAATAGACATAACAAAATATAGGCGTGGCGCCTATCAAAATATAATCCAAAGGTCGAATACTCGCTAGACTCCAATGCTTTCCTCTGCCACTGCTGCTATCTCTACACATCAACTGAAGCATTCACAATCGTTAGTAAAATAATACAATTAAACCGACAAAAGTGAATACCTAGCAGTCTTCAGCTACATAAATAAATCAACTGGTTAGAAATAAATCCTAACCTTAATTTATTACGAGTGCGCACTCTAAACTCATAAACGTTTATTAATTTAATATGTATTTTGCGGAATCACCCGCTATGGAATCACCCATGTACACACTAAATTAATGAAACGCCCGAAAAGGACAGGCGTCCCCATCAACTTCTCGCACAAAGAATCCACTTTGTGTATGAGCCCCAGTCATCTAAGTTTACGGAATCCACCGTAAAACCTCACGGAATCTGTGGAATATGCCTCCTGGCATCAGCTCTCCCTTAAAAATTGGCAATGGGACCACATTTGCTGGCCTATCATCAATATTTCTAGGATGGATCTGACTAGGAAGGGGACCTTGAGTCACCATGGGGACTTCTGTAAAAAGTGCTTTTAGGGCGTCAAAGGAGGCTTCTGCTGTTGCGAGCTCGTTCTCAACTTTGATTTTGGCCTTCTCTCTTCTCATGTATCTCTAGACTCGTTCCAACACTTGCCTCTTTATTGCATCATTCATCAAGGGTTGGCTTCAACCAGTTGGTCTAGACTCAACAGGATAGTATCAGAGAGGGCTTCGTCTCTGATGGATTCTCTAGCCAACGTCTCTTCTACTTCCTTCTTTTCAACATCTCTGAATTCAGCTTTCAAACCACTACAGAGGGGGAGATATTCTGTTCTGAAAGTATCAAAACTCATTCTTCTTAGGATTGTTGTTGCATCATTATAATAATGCCAGCTTCAGAGGGTTTCATCAGTGTACGTTGTGAAAATCACTCTCTCTACCAACTTCCAGTGGGTTGCTAATTGGACAAACAGAAGATTGTTAGTGCACCAAGCATCCCATGTATCTTGTTGTTGAGCATCCACGAACAAATTCCAACTCTTTCCCTTCTTGTCTTCGTGAATCTCCACAGACCAAGACTCCTGAAGCTTTTTCATAATCTCCCACTTGATGATGTCTAGAAACTTCTCAATGAATGCCAAATCTTCCATGGATGGTCATACTCTCTTTTTCTGCTCTTCAGTTTGTTTCCAAAAAGTTTGCCACCAAGATGCAAGTTTCTGCTGCTTCACAGGAAGAGGAAACAATCCACCACGACCATGCATCATGATGGTGATATGTTTCCGCCATTGTGGGATGAACTTCTTATGGAAAGTGGCTTTGATAATGAGAAATTCCAACTCTTTAGTGGAAGAAGGAACTTTGCAAACATCCATTGAATTCTCCTCTTCTTGGCAATGCAATTTCCTTCATTTTCAGCCTCTTCTAGTGCTTGTTGATGGCAAGATTCCCCGGCTGCGCACTAAAAACATGGAGCCCCAAGAGGAACACCAAGGAACAGGGAATTCTCTTGCAAGAAAATCTATCTTTTAACATCAACAAGCTTTTATTTCATTCTTCTGATTATCAAAACAAAGAAAACAACAAATCTTCACGTAGCATCATAGTAGATATCTCCCACGGATTTGATAGAATCAACCATAATCTTCAACATCTTCATAAAATTCTTCAATAGAATAAAGAACACAAAATAATACACCATCTTTGAATGGAAATAAATCACATATTATCCTTCTTCAATGTCTTCATAGTTCTCTCTCTCAATCTCTCATATACATTTACACTGTTTTGATAGAATTGACTATCTCTGGCTCTCTCTCTCTCTCTCTCTCCATCAATAGTACATCATCTTCTCACTAAAATACTCTCTTAATAACTCTCAATAATCCTTCTTAGGTCGTGGATGCACCTCCCAAGAGGTATGTCTGATATGAAGAGTCACCAGAGCCACTACAGTGTCTTTTCATAGCTCACTACTGTCACTGTCACTTAGTCTCCTCTTCAGTCTTCAGCAGTTGCTTCTTCCACTTGTTTTAGCTCTTTTGAACTTAGATTCATCCTTTCCAAAGGTTAGAAAACTTTCCCAAAGTCACACATACATTCTACAGAACACTTACAGAAGGTCTATAGAAGAGTTACAGTATAGAACCAGAACAGCTACAGTACAGTTACAGTACAGAGACAGAGCAGAGACAGAACAGAGACAGAGGCTCTATAGAAGGTCTACAAAGGGTTACAGAAGGTCATTAGAACCTCATAACTCATACTCAAACCATTCCAAACTATCAAAAACTATTTAATAAGCTTTCAAAAGATCTCAATCTTCATCAATCATCAATCCATGCTTCATACAGAAGAAAATCAGAACAAAACAGAAGCTATACAAAACCAAGTAGAACCTATCAGAACATCACAAAACCTCATATCTCCACTGAGAATCATCATGAACTTCCAAAACATAATCAATATTATCCAAAACACTCTCAAATACTTCCATTAACAACCATACATCACTCTGAATCCATAAAAACTCAATCATTCAGACCTCAAAAACAACAAAAATCAGTCAAAATTTCAGTCTTTTTCCACTCTCAACATTCACATAAAACCCTACGCTTAGTAGCATGAATCTTGAATGCATGTTCTACAAGAATCAATAGAAGTTATGCCGTAACTTAGCATATGCTTTGATCTTAACCAGAAAAGTTAGGGTTTGCAAATCTACTCGTACGTAGGCAATGAATCATGTGGTTACGAAAATAGTATCGTAAATATCTTCAAGAATAGATAAGTAAATTAGTTTAACCTAAACACCTAGACTGCGAGGGACTCGTTTAGGAAGGGTTAAATTGATGCAACATATCCCAAGTGCTAACAGGGATTTAGCACATTAAGGATGTGGCCTAATCGCTCTTATTGTCAAGTTGAAACTCTTATAAACCTAAAGACCTGCCCACATTCATGGAATGTAGGGACAATAGGACATACTTGCAAGAAACGATCTAGGGTTTTTACCCTAAGGATCGCTCGCTAAAGAGATAAAGCTCGGATTGAGTTGGAACCCTAGGACTGATAATGTCGGCCTAGTGCAATCGGGAACAGATTGTTATGAAGACTCCCTAACCCTATTCCCTATCTAATCATGACTCTGTGATTAGAAGATGCCATTTGATGGGTAAAATAGTCCCATAGATTGGATGCGACACTTGTGCAACAAGTTGTAGAGTTGCATGATCTTGTGATTTGATCACAAGGGAATGGCCAATTCCCGGGAATGAGATTGGCAGATTCTTGCGCAAGTTTATCTTGCAAGAGGATGAGTAGTTATCCTGACATAACACCTTTCTTGGGAAAAGTGACCAAGATAAGGGAATTAGATATTTGCTTGGAAGCAAAGGACCGATCAGTAAATTGGAATAACATATTAATTGCTAATAGAACTTAAGGTATTGGTTAAGTTGGGTTAATAGGATACGACCCTAACCCAAGGATATAGGGTTAAAAAACAAACCCTTGGGGATCTTGCCAAGTCAAAATTGATCTCGGATCGAGTGCTGGATGCATTCAAAAAGAAGGATTCACTCCTTAGCAATTGGCTTGCGTATTTGTACTATACATTTTTGACAAAGTATCCCATGCCTCCTTTGGCGTACTTGCATCCTGAATATGCACAATCATAGAGTCTGAAATGCTGATAGACAGCCAATACATAACTTTTCTGGCTCTCTTATGCCATGCTTTAAATGCCTGCATTTGCTGTTGATTGGGAACATCAGGAAGAACTGGTTCTTCTTCATTTCCTGCAACAAATTCCCAATATCCTTTTCCCATAAGGAAATTCGTCATTCTAAACTTCCATGCTTGGAAGTTGTTCTTGTCAAGCTTTTCAGTGAAAATCTGTGAGAGAGAATCAGACGCCATTACAGAACACTGCAAAAAATTCTGTCACGGCAAAGAACACAACTTCAGCCTCACAAGGGCTAATCTGCAAAACTGACGAAAGTGGTATTTGACCACACAGTCACTTCCTAGTGACGATTTTGCATCAACAGGCAACAAGGATGATTCTGTAACTCCCAATGTCTCTGCGCACAAGCATACGATGCAATTTCTACAGTAACTTTTCACCGACCTGTAGAATAGTGGTCGCATAGCATAAAATTGGGCCTTTTCCTGAGTGCGTGCAGAAAACTTCCGCCTCCAAAATGGGCCCCGAAATGGCCTCAGATCAAAAAAACAGGGTCGCCTAGGACTAAAGCCCTTTCCCGCAGTATATACTGCCCTCTTGCTTCACCGCGAAGGGCGTCTCAACCTGAGACAATACACTCTTGCAATTTCCGGCTGTGCTACCTACAAAGATCTGCTCCCAAAACAGAAAATGAAAGCAACACTTCTCCTCTTACCAGAACACCGTGAGCTTGGCTTGCTTTCTTGAGCTCCTTACCACGAACAAGGCTATGATACCATGTCAAGATTGTGGGAGAGAAGGAAGGAGTCTCACTTGTAGCTTTCTTGCTTGCACAATGGGGGAATACACACAAAGGTGGAGGCTGAAAACAGTTTTCCTCTTCTTAATTGTGTAAGCCAAAAAGAACTCAAGTACATAGAAATAGAAGAACCCTATATATGGGTCTCAAACCAAACTCGACTAACTAAGGTGGCATACTAACTGAGCCATGAACTAGAGTAGATAAGGATAGCTGTTATTCATGGGCGGTGTACCAATCGCATCTGCAACTGACACGTCGGTGACATAAATGCACAACGGTCACCCTGGCATATCACGAGTGGAGCTCGATATCTCAACAGATTCCACCTGGATGGACAAAAGCACTCTCAACCATCAATATCCCCAGTTTATCTCGAGATGAGGACATCTCGATTCCTCCAAGCCTTGCCTTCAAGGCCTCTTTCAGAGCTGTCACCTCCCTAGTGTATACCATCATTTGCCTTGTTTTTTCCACTCAAAAAACCTGCAAAAGCCTCCTTTTTTTCTTCTATCTTGGCAATCATAGATTTTATTTCCTCATTCATCCTCTCACATTAGCTCTAGAGCTCTTTCACCAACTCATTATATTTCTGTGTTGTGCATTGTCGACGAGACTGAAGTGGTCGATACCTCAAGTCTTGGCACCTTTAGACCTTGGCCAAATTCTGCATCTGTTGCCAGTCTCTTGGCTCCTACCATTATGACCCATTATGATGTCATGGGTGCCATCTCCTACACTTTTCTTAGTAGGTATTGCCATCATGTTACATTCAATGACCACCACTTCTATGGCTCCTTGTACTAGGGTGGTTGTGGTGGCCATGACTAGTGATATTGCATGCATGGAGGCCTTTCCCTTTCCTTCTACCATTGGTCTTTTCTTGGTCTCCTCTATAGCAGCACTTATGCCAGGCATGTCCTCATGTGTTGGGCTCATCATGGCTAGCTCCTAAGATTGAGAGGGTTGTTCCACTCATCTTCCGATAGCAATGGCCACCTACTCCTCCTCCTCTCCTCTTAATCTTTCTTCCTCCTCTTCTTATCTCTTTTTACGTTACTCTTTGAGCTTCCTTGAATTTTGAACCCTCTGTAATTCTCTACTTTCTTTAGTGGTGGATATGGCTCTCTTGATGGAAATATTTAGCATGATTATTTGATTGTCCCCTTGGCTAGATGGTGTTGAGCCTTGCTGCCTATGCTCGCTCACCATTCTCCTGCTTGAGATTCCTAGTTATTGAGGTTGATGGTTAGCCTCCCTTTTCTTAGTTGCTTGCTCCAATTCTTCTTATTGAAACCTATTAACTTCTTCTTCCCCAAGGTTCCCTATAGAGTATTAGATAGGAGGGCTTGTTGGAATGGGTATGTGGAGCTCATGGATTGGCAGAATGTTCTGGTGTTTCCTTCCCTTTCTCTTCTCTTCCCATCTCCCCCCACAATATCTTAGATTAGTGTTGTTAGCACTCCTCAAAAACCCATGTTTGATGCCTTGGATACGGGTTTTTTTCTTTCTAACTCTCGGGCCTCCTCATTGCTAGGGATTCTCTACCTGTGGATCTTAGGGCTAATGTGAGTACCTTAGCTAATGGCATGAATTTTTATTCAGACAAAGGAGTTCATGTTTACTTCATCCAAGGCCTTCGCTGCAATGCTCTCAAGACATGGTACCCTTATCCTGCTCATGCATGCATTATACCTCTGGCTCCAGAAGAGAACATGCACCATCTTCGCTTGCAATCTAATAGTAGGATTGGGGATGTCTGCTATATTGATTCTATAATTTGTGTGCACTTGCTACTTATTCATCCCTAGAATGCCATATATATCTCTTTTTGGCCTCTTTTCTAGCTTGCTAACCAATCCTAGAGCTTTCTCAACCAACTCCAAGCTGAGCACATCTTCCACACTCTTGGTTTTGTCTCCTTGTTTGATTGCCACTATATTGCTATTCTTCTTGGCATCAAAGGATCCGAGGAACTCTGTGCACCTATTGTGACTATGTATTGGCCGACCTTCTCTAGGTACTTGGCTAGATTGCATTGTTTGACAATCTGCCTAGCCACATCCTCAATTTTGCCATGAGCTCTTCGAGGTTGTGTATGATTTGGTATCGTAACAATTGGTTGAACACATGCATTTCTATGGTGAGGTGATATTTTTTTCGTTCTTCTTTGGAAAATGGTAGTCCTTCCATTCGGATCCCTAACATAACACAACAGCTCTTAATGAGTTCTCTTTGAAGGACAATTTTTGGTTAGGACAACAAAGTAGTTAGAAGGAAACTTTATCAAATAGTGACATGTATAGGCCAACGAATGAAAAAAAATTACATATCAACAATGCATACATTCCATGCAATAAATGCATGCAAAAAGTTTCATTGAATGAAATTCCATTCATCTTTCCTCTTGGAGTTCAATCATATTTTGAATCATATTCACTTTTCACCTTACTCCCTCCCCTCTTGGAGCAATGAGAAACCTTCCTATGATTTGAGAATGAGGGGATAAGAGAATTTAGGATGCTCTTGATGGGCTCTAGTGTTTCATGAGGCCAATTGTATAAGTTTGGGTTAAGTATGGATTTGACATGATATTGTCCTCTAATGGTCTCTTTTATATCAAGATCGGTACTCTAAAAAATTGAGGCCACGTAGATGGGGTCATATTCAAAAGTCTTGATGGTGCATCCTTGCTCTACATTGGTCATAATTTGACAATCCACGTGCTCCCATTGGATGTCAAGAGAGTACTATTTTCGTAGGAAATCGAACTCGGATTTAGCTAGCTTTTTCAGCTCATCTAGTTCATCGGGCAACATTAGAACTTTACTTTTCTTGAAGGATGTGATTAGCCATTGGTTTAAAGCTTTTTTCTTGAGAAATTTTAGTGGCAATCAACTACTTTGTGATCGTGAAGCTTTTGTGAATATGAATTCAAATACCTTCCAAGAACAAGGCAAAGAGCATACATCATTTTCTCGGGAAAGTTCATAAAGGTATATCCTCTACATCATGTGCATTCCAGGCCTATTTATAAATATCCTTATCGCTGAATTTTTCTTAGATAAAACATAACTTTTTCTATTCAATCTATAAATAACCCCTTCACATTACACCCTTTTGTATGTAAAAGATATATGAAAATAGTATTTTAAAAAATACCTTATTTTAAACCCACTTGATGCACACATATATTCATGAGTAACTTACCCAAGATCATTTGTGATGTGTTCTTTAAGCATGTTGAGGTCCAAGCATTCATAGCTTGTAGCAAATAGGGTGAAAATGGAGTCTAATCATCTCATACATGTTAGTAAGTCATCTCCCATGTTCATTTCCATATCAAATGCCAATTTGAGAATTGTTCATTGTTGATAAGATGGTTTAAGGTCTATGGATGGTTGGGGTTTGACTGGACTAGACTACTAAGCTATAGTAGCCTTTACTATGAGTTGGTGATCGAAGTGTTTGTTATTTTTTTCTTCTGATGGAGCTTGCAATTCATGGGCCATGTGGATCTCTATCTATGTAGTGGGTGGTGCATTAGAGGTATTCAAGTAAGTCCTATTGGTATTGGGTCTAACTTTTAGGCCATAGAACCACTCAGTGTTCATGGGTTGAGCATTTTCTTGCTCACTCTAGTTTTTACCTCCTGTTGGCTCTCACGAATACCTCTCGAGGGGGGGTGGTCACTCATGAATATATGTATGTATAACGTGAGTTCAAAATAAAAGGTTTATAAAATACTATTTTTATACATTTTTTACATACAGAAGGATGTCATATAAAGGGGTTACTTACAGATTCAATAAAAAAGGGTTATGTTTTATTCAATAAAAATTCACAGATTAGGATATTTATAAATAGGATATGAATGCATGGCATGATATAGAGGATATATACATAATGAGCCCCCTTGAGATGGGTACGTTGATGTTGGTTGGAAGGTTGCGGTGGATGTGAAAGTGTGTGGATCTTGGATTTAGGCAAAAACACCAAGGTGTTGTTGTCATAGAAGCCTTGGGCACACAATAGGGATTTTGGTACCCATGTTGTCATGGTCCTTTGTCTATTTATGTAACGCCAAATTTTTCTCTCAAGTCTGGTGTATAGGATACAAGAGCCATGAAATCTTGCAGATGCGCCCTTGGTACGCTAGGATTTGCATTTTGAAACCCACTTGGTTACCTGCATTGTAGCTTTGGTTGGTGCTTCTAAGTGTTGTGAGTATTTCCTAGTGGATGTCTGTGCGGGTTCACTACCCCTCTACTTAGTGTTGACACTAAGTTTAAATACCAGTGGTGCTGTGGGCTTTCATGAACCCACAGTACCCTTGTTGAAAGCTGTGACTATCCTAACATTGCTTTTGGAAAGGTGGATGTGGTGAGACTTGTATGTCAGCATTGCAGTGATTCTATTTCTTGAAAGCATGATCCAAAAGTGATTCCTTGCCAACACATTTTTTGTTAGGTAGTACATAAAAGATAATTGGGAGGCTCTAAGTCTTGATAGAAACCATTACTTTGCACTTTCTTGGTGCTAGATAGGATTACCCCCAAATGGGCTAAGCTTGCCATTAGTTGGTTGCACTTGGGACTGACCAATGAGGGTCCAATGGTCATAAGTGAGGATATTTTTTTTGGCTCCATTGTCTATTAATGCATTAAATATGTGTGTCTTTTGGGCATTTACCATTATGTGCAAGTAGCTAGTGCTACTGTTTCTTTGTTCTTCTGTCTATGCTTGTGATGGTTGCCACTCACATTCATGGGTGGTATTATCATTGAAGGCTCATGTAGTGGGTGTGATGGAGGGTGGTACTTCTTGATGTGACTTCCATTAAAGAAGCCTATACTCTCTCCTTGCAAGATTTTAAGCTCCACACTGTCGATCTGACTAATGTTACACACTTTGAAAGGTCCCAACCCCCTAAACTTCATCTTTTTTTTGTTACCCTTTATAGAGTACAAAAACACTAAGTCTCCTCATTCAAAGTCAAAGTGTTTGCATGCTTGTCAAACCAACTGTTACGCTGTGCTTTTTCATAGAGTAGGACATGGGTTGCAATGAGCCAGATTTCAAATAGTTTTTCTAGTTTGACTAAGCGATTTGTCCATGCTACCTTGCCATCCCATCTCTCTTAGATTGCTAATTTCAAGCTTTGAATGAAGAACTCTACTGGTAAGATTGCTTCAGTCCCATAGGTTAGCTTGAATGATGTTAATCCTACGGTTATTTTATAGGCTATCCTCTGTAAGCCCATAATGCTACCATTAGCTTATTGTCCCATTCATTGCAAGAGGTAGAGACCACCTTGGTTAGGACAATCACTAGGATTTTGTTTGTGGCTTTAGTTTGACTATTGGTTGGAGTGTAATACGGTGAGGATTAATAATGGATTATCAAGGTAGACAATAAGTAACACAATATTAGTGAGTTTGGGAATCTCCCAGTTCCCATTTTTTTTGAATACTAAAAGAGTGGCACCTGGATAACATGCCCATAAGTTTCTCAAAACCATATGATATGACCTATCATTGGAAAGCACTTGAAAAATGGAATCTATTGAGCTACAGAGCACTTGATTTAGAATTATAGTGTTCAAGTTATGAGAAATCCAAAGATTTGATGACGTGTCCCAAACTTATGGGAAACTCCCATATTCCCCAATATGGTGTTAAGTGGGAAATTACTTCATTGATGAAGTGTATGCCTTGATCACTGAAAAATTATATGTGACATTCAAACTTTGAAATCACTTGCTCCCAAAGAAATTTGACAATGGTCCTAATGTCATTTTTTTGAGTAGCTCAAGCTTCAGTCCACTTGGTGAAATAGTCTATGGTTATGATTATGTACCTTGCCTAGGCTATGAGTATTGTGCTACAGGGCTGATTGGATTGATGAAATCAATCCCCATTTTTCAAATGGTTGGCATGCTATTGTTGGGGTCAAATCCATCTTATCCTTATGAATTGGGACCTTGGATTGTTGGCACTTATCACAATGCTTCTTCACAAGCTTGGCTGCATCACAAAATAGTGTAGGCCACCATAATTGAGACTCAGGAGTCTTACATGTTGTTAACCCTCAAAGGAACAAAGGTGGAAAATCTGAAAAATCTAAAGCAGAAGACAAGGCCAAGGCAAAAGCAAAACAGAAGGTGAAGGCACGCCAAGAAGAATCCAAAAACGCAAGGAGTGTAGAAAAGTCCTAAATCAAGGAGAAAGGCGCACAAGAGAAGCGCAAGTTAATACTCTTATAAAAGAGCGCAAGGTGCACTAGGATTTATTTTAAAGAGTGGCGGGCTCTCACCGGTGAAAATTGTAAAGGTAAATGAGCGGTAGGGAGGAAGCTAGGAAGATGGGAGGATAGTGGGAAAAAGGGCCTAGGCCATGGCCTGCCATGTAAAAAAGGGGAAAAGAGGATGATTGCCCAAAAGGGATTTAGGGTTTTGTATATAAATTTGAAAAGTGAATGAGAAGATCATTCTTGTGTGTGGCCAAAAGGCAATCTCTTCTTCTTCTTCTTCTTATTCTTATTATTATTATTATTATTCTTCTTCTTCTTCTTCTTGAGGGAGTCCCTTTTTGCTCTCTCTAAGTCCTCCTTCTCCTTTTTGCGGCCTTCATCCTGCTTCTTCTTTTGTGTCCTCCTCTTCTTAGGTTTCTTTGCTTGATTTTTTCTTGATTGTTCCTTATGTTCTCCCCCTTCTTCGTCACTTTCGGTCCTGTCGCTAGACAACTCTTGGTCCTGGTGAGAGGGGGCGACCTGTTGGGTGTTTCTCCTTATCCTTCCTCTACATCCTATGCCTCTTTTACTGCCTCCTAGATGAGGGCAGTCAAAACACTTCCATAGCCAACAAAAGAGGCTTTGGATGAGGCTTTCTTCCTCTCAGTGCTTTTGGAGGCTGGGTACTCCCCCCTGCTGGCTTGCTCCCCAAGGCTAGTGCTTTTGCTGCCTGGTATATAGTCTTGCACACATAGCCATTCCAGTCAACCTCATCTAGGGTGTGAGCTACTATGTTCTCCAGCATAGGCACATTGATCCAGTGCATGAGGAAATTGTAGTGCTAGTTGGGGGACAGTGCATGCACAAGTTTTGCTTGCATGCAGACTTTAGCATCAGGGATATCCTGGATGTTGATGTCATCATTGGTCAGCACCTCTTCCCTCTTCATCTTAAGCAAGGCATAGACATATCTTTTCTACTTCTTCTCCACCTTAGGACCTAACCCTAGTGCCTTTTCCACCAACGTTGGGTTCAAGGGTACGTGTACCTATTTGGCCTTCTCCCCCCTTCCCACTATTACAGTTTCACATTCATGATCTGGGTTGTATGTTTTGAGGAATTCCACACATTTTGTGTGGTTAGGCTCTTGTGCGAACTTCTCGAGGTACTTAGCAAAGTTGCACTGCTCTACGACCCTCTTGGTTGCTTCCTCCTTGGCTACTACTTTCTCAATATTATGGATGGTTTGAAATTTTAGTTGGTTGTAGGAACGACTTTCCAAGGAGATGTCGTACTAGGTCCTCTCCTCTTCTGTGAAGGGGAGTCGATGTGGGCACGGTCTTTTTGTGACATCTTTTGTTCTTGTCATGAACCATAATTCCCATTAGTGCTTTCAAAAATAATAATTTGTTGAAAAGAAAGACTTTATGTTTGTTGAATGAAAGCAGTAAGATCCAACATAGATTCTTCCCTTTAGACTTTTTGCCTTTTATCTCAAAGCTTTTGTGACATTCCTCCTACATCACCAATTTCTTATGTGTTTATGCTTTTGCTTGATCTTGATTGGTTTTAATTTGATTCACCTTACCCCCTCCCCTTCCAGATTGAAAAGAATCCTTCCTAGGATTGAAGGTTAGGAGGTCAAGGGCAGTTAGCATTCAAATATAAGGGTTACTTGCGCATGAGCCAAGTATAGAATTGTGGGTTATACTCCAACTGAGTCTTGTGGTCTAGATCGAAGGGTCAGGTACTTACATGTGTGATATAAGTGTGGACATCTGTTAGGAAATCTCTGGAGTCAACACGGCTAGCGATGTGTAGCTCATCTTTGGTCAAGAGACGATCAAGATATGGGTGTTCTTTGACGTGCTATTCCATGGGTCGGCCACAAAGAGTGGTTAACACTCTATATGTAGTGGGTGAGACATAGGTTGGGTCATACTCTGATGTCTTGATTACGCAACGTTGCTCAGCGTTGGTCATGATTTGACATCCTTTGAGTTCCCATTGCAATTGCCAAGTGTACCAGTTTCGTAAAAATGGGAAGTCGGTGTCAGCTAATGCTTTCAACTCCTCAACTTCTTTGTCAGTGATGGAAGAAGTCACTTGCTTATTGTAGGATGTAATGAGGCACTGTTTCATGTCTTGTTCTCTTGATTTCTCAGTGCATAGCAACTCGGCAGGAGCTAAGTGGGGTGTTTTGACAAATGTGAATTCGAATGTTTCCCAGGAATAAGACATCATGCAAACTTCAGTTGCTAAAGGCTCTTGCAATAGGCCTAAGTCCAAACGGTCATAGTTGAGAGCCAGTGACATGAATGTGGCATTTAAGCATCTAAGACAAGAAATAACGTCATCCCCTCTGTCTTCGGCTAGGTCTACGGCTAGAGTTAAGAATGATTTTCGCTCGTAGGAGGGTTTAAGGCCTGCAGGTGGCTGTGGTTTGATAAGGGCTAGAAGGCTTGGTGGCAGATGGTGGTAGTTACCCATGAAGCAGTGGTTGAGCCTCGTGGATGAGCATCGGAGTAGTAGCTACTATGGATGGGCTGCTACATTCGGATTGGGTTTGGAAAGTCTTATCAGCACTAGTAGGGGTTGAAGTGTATAAAGGCATTTGTGGTTTGGGCCGATAGGCTTGCTCAACACTTCTGGGCTTATGCACGGGTGATCTTGTAGGTGGCAAGTCCTGGAAGCATTGCGAATTCTGGTTATGAGGTTCTATGGGGCTTCGGGTGATCAAGCTTGAGGGTGGTGTGTGAGTAGAGCCTTGGACCATTCGGGCCTTAGGGATCCATATCGAGGCATTTCCCTCATAGTAGCCTTGCGCTTGCAAGAGGGATTTAGGAACCCATCTTGGCTTGATCATGCTTTCATTTCTGTAATTGCATTTCAACCTCCTGGGTTTTGATTTTCTTGTGTTACGAGGACGTGAATGTCTTCTCCTAGGCAGTGATTGCGGTTGTTTAGGCCTCCATTAAAACTTAGGTTGTTGGGCCTTAGCTTTTACTGCTGTGAGTGACGGCTTGTGAGATTCGGTGGATGGTGGCTCAGCACTATCCCGCTCCCTAGACTTGGCTACGAGTACTTCTACTAGTGGCCTTGCGGACTTTGATGAGGTCACGCAGCCCTTGCTAAAGGCTGTAACAATGCGGACGTTGCCTATGGCGAGGTGGATGCGCTGCAACTCATAATCAACATTACAGTGAGTTTGCTTCTTGAAGGTTCACCCTAGCAATGACTCTTGCCTGTGTCTTTAGTGTTTGGAAACATGTAAAGGATCATTGGTACATTCTCAGACTCGATAGAAACATCGCTCCTGCACTTGCCGAGAAGTGCATACGAGCGGCCCCCATATGGGCTAATTTGGCATTAGTGGGCTGTAGTGGTAATTTACCAAGTTGAGTCCAATGATCATGAGTTAAGACATTGAATTTTGCTCCCTCCTTGATCAAAACATTGAAAGTGCATGTTTGCTTAGTAGTGACCATGATGTGGAGGTATGCGGGTTCTACGGCTTCCTCATCCTCATCATCAATTTCCATGATTGTGGCGACTCGTACTTTGATAGGGGGTTCTAACATTGCTGGCTCATGCAGCGGATGCGTGGGAGGGTAGTACTTCTTAATGCAACTGCTATTGAAGAAGTCTATGCCCTTGCCGTCTAGAGTCTTGAGCTCAATGTTGCTAGTTTGGCTGACTGCATGAACTTTGAAAGGCCCAAGACCTCTAAACTTCATTTTCTGCTTGTTTTCTTCAAGTGAGTATAGGAGCACTAAGTCGCCCTGTTCAAAGTCACGCTGCTTGACATGCTTGTCAAACCATCTCTTACGTTGTGCCTTCTTGCATATGAGAGCATGAGTGGCTAGAAGGAGAGTTTTCGAGAGGCGTTCAAGTCCATGCTCCAGAACTTGGACGATGTCATCTGTCCAATATGGCATTAGATCACCGTTGAACAAATCTCTCTCGCTGGAAAGGTTGAACAGATGGGTGTTTAGCAATTCATCGACAATGCCTTGTGGAGGGGAGCTACGGAGCTCTACCCCGAGACCTACGGACCGCTTATTGATCAAGCATTCCAAGCCAAGCGGCCATGGCTACCTCTCACATAGCCGATGCACAATGCCTACCTTACGGGTGTAGTGAGCTTACCTTGATACTCGATTGAGTTCCCTCCTCTCTCTTGCACTCCGGTAGCTCCAGATCCTTGTGGCAAGCTCAAGCAAGCTCAATCCCCCTCCGTCAGGCTCCATCCTCCATATCGGCGCAAGAGAAGAGAAGAGAAGATGAAGAGAGAAGATGGGGAGCTTCTTCTCCACGATCCCTCACTCTCACACCCTCCCTCCCTCACACTCCCTCACTCCCTCACTCAAGCACAAGCAAGAAGGCAAGAAACAAGAGAGGAAGAAGAAGAAGCTTTGGCCACACACAAGAATGAGCTTCTCATTCACTTTTGAACTTTATATACATGCCCTACTTTTTGGGTGGTCATCCCCACTTTTTACATGGCCGGCCATTAGCCTAGGCCTGCTTTTCCTATTTTTCACCCTTCTAACTTATCCCATTCACAACTAATATATACAATTTGCACAAGAGTGAGCCCGGCACTCTTTTCACAAGGATTTGGGAGTGCCTTCACATTTAATGGCATGCTTTTACTCTTTTCTTTTCTCGAGGCGACACTGAAGCCTTCTGGAGAGGTCATCATTCAAATTTTCGGGGTCTAATCTCCATCCGGGGTGCCTTTTCCTTTCTTTGTCCTGTTCCCTTTTGGTTATCTCCTTCTTCCATTTTTTCTACACCTCTACTCCATTTTTCGATCCTCTGTGTTGTGGTAAACATCACCCCCTCTTAGCTGAGTACTAGTCCCATGGCACTGGGGTGGGGAGCAGTAGGGTAGTTGGGGTTGCTGCTAGGTGGAATTGGTGGGTAGATGACCACAATCAAAAGGTGTTCTTGTGAATGAGAGATGATGGAGTTTGAATCCTGGTGATTGGGAGAGATTCTGGCGTGCTTTGATCTTCATGAAGATGCTCGACATTTGTCACACAGTTGTAGCTTCCCTTCTGCGACGACTGTCAAAATTGGGGCTTTGTAATCATTTGGAGAATATGTGGTTCCAAGATCTATGCCAATGGTGGGTCCATCACTGAGTTTTTCGTCTGCTTGATTTGGTTGAGTCATGGTAGCCATCAGTAGGCAGATGGTCGGCCACATCAAGCATGTTGGTCCATTTAATTGTCGGAGTATGCAAAAGCTCCTAAAGCTGCTGTAGTGGTGTTTGTCCGACTTATGGAAAAATTCCTGGTTATTAGCAGATGTCATGGATGGTCCTCCATAGTTGGGTCGTCAGTCACTGAGTCACGATCATAGCCTGCAAGAGAAATTTGTGCACTCCCTAAGGGGTGTGTCTGTCTCACGGTGTGGTGTAAGTGCATGTGCAGTGGAGCTGGGAGATGGGTCTAACCTTTGGTAGGCCCTTGGTAATGTCCCAAACTTAAGGACCCAGTTCGTGTGTTGTTGGAGGTGTAGTGCAGAACTTAGGGTGACAGGTCTAGAAGTCCTACCCTTGATGTGTCCTAAGCCTAAAGTGGCGGGAGAGGCTAGGGGTAGACCCTAGGTGTAGTGAGCAAAGTGAGCCCTCGTGCTTTTTTTTTCTTTTTTTTTTTGAGAACTGCATACAAAGAAGGCGTTCTGGCTAATGCCTATCACTTTCAGCGAGAGTACGGGGTGGTCGCAAGCATTGGGATAGAAATGCACGACTTTGTAGATATTCTTTAATAGCGGCCCATGCCTTCAGAGGTGTGGATGACAAGAAGGGATGATTACACCTTGTGAAGTGGGTATCATTCATATTCTCTAAGATTTCTAGGAAAAAGGAGGGAAGCACGGTTTCCCTCATCATTAATCTAGTCATAGCCCTACTATCTATCCCTAGGTTTATGTCAAAAAAGAGGGGAGGGAGGTGGGCTTCCTCGGCTGTAGGTCTCTGTATTAATAGGAATTTGATAAGACTAAGATAATTACAGGTGGTTAGGAAGGCTGGATTCGGGCAAGAAGAAAAATCCGCGAGAAAGTGGTTGATGGATGGGAGGAGATCCTCTATTCTAAAACTAGGCATTCCTCGAGACTCTGGGCATTTACGTTATATATTCTAGGGAAGTCAAAATCCCCATGAATGGTTCGGTCATAATCAACTCCATGCTTACAGGGGTAGGGCATGTAGATGGGGTCGTTGCGTTCTTTAGGAAGTGAGCTGCAGAAGGCGGTCCAGACATCAAAATTGGCATCCCAAATTCTCCTCTACCACTTCGGTTGTGCCTCGTAGCCTTGCACGGTTTTGGGAACCCTGTTTACCTTGTCCTACCAGTAATCTGTAGGCTCTTGCCTCAACCTGGTTATTATGAGGCTCCTTTCTTCTATCCACCTGTTTGCAAGATCATTGGCCAGGTTCTTGATCTTGGCTAGAATGCCTAGAGGCAACGCATGGTCTAGAGAGCGTGGATAAGAAAATGAAAGCTCAAATGGTCTCGTTTGGAACTCCCGGTCACGCCATATGATCAATTCCTGAGGCCAATCGATAGGGTTGGGATCCCCTTGTAGTGGCACCGGCTCTTCAGGGAATTGTCTGGGCAGTGACAGTGCTCTGCATTATGCTTCCTCTGCTAGTTCCTGCCTTCTTCTTCTGGCTGCCACAATGCACTCGGGCATGTGGGCATCTTCGAGCTCTTCAAGTGGGAGATATGGTAGAGGCGGACTGGGCATTCTTCGTTGTTCTTCTTCAGCATCTTGCTCCAAGTTTAGACCCTCTTCGACATTCTGCTCAGCCAATGCTGGGGCCACTTGTGGTGGTGGTGATGGCTGCTCCTGTTCTTCGAACCCAAGTTCCTTAAGCTCATCAGTTGAGAGGCCGGCACGGCGTAGATAGTGAAATTTTTGCTCTTTCATGATTCCTGTTTTTGTTGGAAGCTCCCACTCTTGAAGGCCATATCTTAGTGCTCAAGTAGTCAGTTCTAGCTTCCTTCTTACCTTCTCCACTCAATCATTGCCCTCTGCTTGGGCGACATGTAGTATTGTGCTGAGAAAGGCTTGCCTTTGGGCGTTGGCGTATACATCGGCTGCTTTTGCCCTGGATTCGGCAAGCACTCTCTCGCACTCAACCTCTACTAAGCGTTCCGTTAACTGCCTAACCCTTTCAAAGTTGTTCTTTTCCCACTCGTTGTCTCTCTGGACCATCTTCATTCTTCCCTCTTCCAGCTCACTTGCCAAGGTGATTACCACCTGCTCTGCTATTCATTTGTTACGATCTAGAGTTGGTTCCACTCCCTGGATTTCCGAGCTAGCTGTTCTTCAGCAAATTTTTTCTCTTGATTTGCAATGCTGAATCTCTCAACAATTAGTTCTGACTTTTCTTACGCTAGCTGTTTGTGGTTTTGGATCTCCGCAAGGTGCAATCTTCTTTGTGTGAAGGCCATGGCCATGAGGGCCTCTGTGTCTTCCTTGGCAATCTCCAATGCACCTTGCAGTCGTTGTGCCTCCTGTTGCAGCCCTTGTGCTTCTGCTGCGAGGATTGCCAACCTTTCCTGTGCTAGGAACTCTATCTCTCTCTCCAGTCTGTCTTGTTCCTTGTGTTCATACCATAGCTTTGCTATGGTATCCTCTTGCCGCTCGCTTGGCTCGCCTTCTTGAGCTGCTAACTGTCCATACCATTCTAGTTTGGCATTTCTCTATTCCAGGTCAGCATATTGCTACACTAGCAACTTTAAGCTCCGCTTCTCTGCCACCATGTTTTTCTCTTTGTCCTCCAGCCTTTGTCTCAGGCGGCTCTCTTTTTCCTAGGCTTCTTTCATTTTTGCTTCTAGTTGATCTTGTAGTACTTTCACCTCCCTTTTTCGGTTGGCTCCTTGCCTTGAAACTTCTAGCCTCAAGGCTGCAAAAATTTCCTTTTCCTTATCCAACTCCACCAAGGCCACCTTTTTTTCTTCCTTTGCCTTGTCCAAGTGTGTTAGGAGCTTAGCCACGTAAGCGTCGTAGTCCGCACCAGGTGGAATGGGAGTAGGGGCTGTAGTGGTTGACGCCTCTAGCTTTTGCCGTTTCGGATATTTCTTGGACTCAGCATCTGCAGTAGCAGCGGGTCTTTTTGCTCCGGTTTTCGGTACAATCTCAGCCACTTTACTGACAAGCATCTGCATCATGCTCATCAGTTGGGCCGTGTTTAGAGAGGGCGTGGGTTGCGGGGTAGTTGTGGTGTCGGTTGGCACTGGCACAAAGGAGGAAGGCAGGGGGTGCAACATGGATTTTCCCTTGCCTACAATCACTTGGGCCGCTTCCACACTACCACTTTCTTCAGCCTCATGGTGGGGACTCAAAGGGTTGATCTCTCCTATTCCATGGGTTTCTTCAACAGATCTACGAGTGGCCTTTGCTAACTCAGCTAGTTCTTTCATTCTTAGCTCGTCGACTTCCTCCTCCGTCCTTCTTTGCCTCTCTTCTTCTGCCCTTTTTGACTCTTCTCTAACTCTTTTGATTTCTTCCTCTTTCTTTTTCCTTCGTTGCTCCTCCACCCTCCTTGACTCTCTTTGAGCCCTCTTCACCTCGGCCCGCTCCTCTTTTCTCAGTATTTGCTCCTTCTTCTTTTGGCTCTTCTCAGTCTTCATTTGCTTCTGTGGTTTGGCCGTTTGAGTGGGTGGTATTTTTGGCTCTCCTTCATCGCTTACTGTCTTTTCGCCCGAGCCGTCTTCCTCATGGTGAGGTGATATTTGGTGCATAGCTTGCTCTTCCTCTATGCGGGCATCCTTGATAGCCTCATTGATGATTGCCGTGAGGACACCTTCGTATCTGATTGTAGAGGCTTTTGTGGTAGGTTTTTTTCTTGTCGATCGTGTGGTAGAGGCTGGAGATTCCCCAGCAGGCAGTGCTGCAGCTGGAGCTAGGAGCGCATCTAAACTCGTGATAGTTTTTTGGACAGAGACATTCCAATCCACCTCCTTTGGAACTCCTGCTGCGATGCTTTCCAGCAATGGCACCCCAATTCTATTCATTAGTGTATTGTATCTGTGGCTCGAGAAAAGGGTGTGGACCATCTTAGCTTGCATCCTTGTCGCAAGGTCTAGAATGTCAGCCAAACTGATTCCATCCACCGTGTGCACGCCCTCTTTTCTGATTCCCATCATGGCGTACACATCTCTTTTTGGGGCGCCTCTCTTTCTTGGGCACAAGCCCCAGGGCTTTCTGGACAATGTCTGCGTTAAGGGGCCCTTGCACCCTTCTTTCCTGGTCACCCGCCCTTACTAAGACTATGCCATAGCTCCTTCCTTCATCAAAGCTCCTTAAGAAGTCCGTGCATATGCTGTAGTCTATAGTCTGTCTGACCTTTTCCACGTACTTTTGGAGGTTACATTTGTCCACCAACTTCCTCACGGCTGGCTCTTCCAGGATGGCTTCATCTAAATTCATGGTATACTTGAACGTGAATTGGCTAGATCCATGCATCTCGATGCTCATTCCCTACTTTGTTAGCTCCGCTTCAGGGAATGGGAGTTTACTTTGTCCAGCCATGGTAGGTATTAGTCATCACACCAAGTCAACATTAGCGTTATAACTTGACTTGTCACTAACAAAAACCCAAGAAAGAATGCATGTGACAATTTGTCATGCTGATTCAGAGGAATGAAACTTGGAAATAATTCACAACCAACATCTATTTCCTCCTTGCATTCTTTCCTATTTGAATTCAGTTGATCATTTTCATCCATTATACATCTTGCTACATCACTTGGCTCTCATTTTCTCCCCCCCCTTTCCTCAAGTGTTAAGGGAGTCCTTCCTAGTATTAGCAAGGGGAGGAGGAAGGCTCGCATGGGCTGTGTGGGGCGAGTTACTTGGCCAACAGCCAAGTATAAAGGTTAGGGTTATATTCAAGATGGGCATGATGATCAAGTTCGCATGATCGTATGGAAGCTTGAGTGATGTAGGTCAAGACATCATGAAAGATGTCCCCGGAGTTGAGGTGACTAGCAATGTGTAACTCCTCTTCCATGAGGAACTGGTCAATGTAAGGGTGGACCAACACCTGGTCATCTAAGTGTATGTTGCATGTAATGTCCAAAACCCTAAATGAAAGAGGTGCCACATAAGTAGGGTCGTGTTCAATTGTTTTTATTGCCCTCCTTTGCTCAGCATTGGTCATGATATGGCAGTCTTTTTTCTCCCATTGGAGTCATAAGGCATACCACAGTTGTAAGAATGAAGAAGCAGAGTTGGAAAGCTGTGCGTGAGCTCCTCCAGTTCTTGTTCAGGTGTAGAGCAAGCAAGCTTGCGGTAAGAGGTGATTAGTCTTCTGAGAGCAGCTTGCTCCTTTGAGATTTCTCCATTAGCAATTAATTCGGTGGCAATTTTGGAAAATTTGATGGTCATAAACTCGTAGTCTTCCCAAGTGCATGGCAATGTATGAATATCAGAAGCAAGGGGTTCGTCAAGAAGTCCTAGGTCAAGCCTCTCATAGCTCCTAGCGAATGTGGTGAAGGTGTCATCCAACTCCTTGATGCATGTCACTACGTCGTTTCTCGAGGTCTCAGCAAGATCCTTGGCCACTGAAAGGAAAGATCATCTTTCGTACGAAGGCTTAAGGCCTGCTAGTGGTGATTTTAAGTGTCAAAGTGCTTTAAAGGCGCCCGAGCGACACTTGTTGATTTTTTATAATTTTTCAGACTAACGTGCGGGTTGTCAAGAGTTACCGGCCAATGTGGGATGTCAAGCCGGATGCCCAGGATTTTTGAGAGCTCAATTCGGAGTCCGGACGGGGAAGGAGCCAAGAAACTGTTCAAGATTTGAAGAGGTGGACATTAGAGTGGTCAAATGGGTAAGTGACCCTTGGGGAAAATTTTTAATGCCACATGAAATGTTGGGATGAAGGAAAAAAACGTGAGGAGAGAGAGAGGAGGATGGCGTGAACAGTATGGCGCCGAAAAATGCGCCTAGATCTTGGGGATGTCTCCTCCTGCCTGTGAACAACCATACATAATGACTATGGGGCTTCATTTCCCTCTGGATGCTGGTCATTTCGCCATGCTTCACTCGCGCAATGGTGGTCTCTATGGAAATCTCTGATTTTAGTCTTTCTCTCTCCTCCCTCTCTCTCTTCTAGAGGCAGATTCATGTGGGAAGAAGAAGGATTGACGGATGCTTGTCCAACCGAGATGGGATTGCTCTGTGATGCAAGAGGAGGGTAGATTGCTAATTCCGGACTATCATGGACATTAATGGCTGCTGGAAATCAGTCCCGAGACATGGCAAATAAAAACCCGCAAACCGCAAAGAACGGTAATTTTATTTTTACAAAGGGAATTGATGTTTTTATGCAATTTTCTTCGTGAATATTTGTTCCCATGGGCTGATTATGCATCATAATGTTTTTTGCTATGAGTTTGATCAGTTTATGCTCAAAAAATCAGAAAATCATAAGTGTTATGACTGAAATTAATGGTATAAAACCCGTAAAACACGCGTTTAAGAGGCAAAATGGGAGTTTTTTGCAAAATAAAGGGGAAACATGAGACATAACATTAATAAAACCTGAAATTTTGCTGTCAAAGAACTAAAGGGCCATAGCCCATAATCAATTTCAATTTCTAGTCATTTTTTATTCAAAATAATAGAGGAAAAATGCCTAAAAATGGTGAAAAATGGGTTTTAAATGGGGGAAAATTAGGAAACGATAAAAGAAAATTTCCAAAAAATTACATAAGTGTTTGTGCAATGTATAATGAAGGTAGAGCACGAGGTTAGCCTGGTTTACCCTCATTTCTATGTTTTTGTCCGTATTTATTGCTTTCTCTACAAAGAAATACACATAAAATGACTCTTACACCTATCAACGATTGCAAAACATTAAACGGTAGGGTGAGAGGAGAGTTTGAGTATCAAAGTACAATCTTAAATCTGATTTATGTGTTGCATCATGGTTATAGGACATCGTTTTAAAATAAAGGAAAAGGCAGCATGAGCGTAAGGCTCGGTGTCTCTCCTTGTTTCAACACATAAACATTAGCATGGAAATCATGGAAAGATTGGTTTCGCACGATGCACAATGCTGATTTTCTATTGTTTGTGCACTAAACCATTCACATTATGCACTATGCATGGTTCACGGTATCGAAGGAAAATCTCTTGGACTACATAGCAATTGTTTTCTTAGGACTTTGACCCACGATTGAGAATGTGAGGTTATCCCTTGCTGTAGGGTAGAGGGTCGGTTTCCTAAGGGACTGTGAAGTGAGAAAGCATAGTATATCTCCTAGAAATACAAGAAATATAAAAGAGAGGAGTTTGTGTTCGTTTGTGTTATATATTTAGCAGCGCATCAAAGGGCCAATCCCTGAGATGTAGGAGAGCTGCAGTGGGGCTTCGACTATTAGTCGGTGGAGTGCCTCCTACGTGTGTGTAATCAAGGCGTTATGCCTATGTATAAGGGTTCTCCCTCTGAGGAGTTTAAGGGAAATGTTGCACTATAAACTATAAACGCGGGAATTAAGCTTTAGGGTAGTTTGTCCTTCAGCCTTAGATTGACGCTCCTGGTCTGCGAGGCCATGAGGGTATTTGTGTGTCATGAGCATGAGGTCCGGCTAGTGCTATAGCCAGTGCCGACTGGTTTTAGATCCCATCAATGGTGCGTCTGCCGGGAGACACTTATAAGTGGTGGTTTTCGGATCTAGGGTTTTTAGGGACCAAAAGAAAGTTGGTTTATGTCCTCTGACAAGGACCGTCAAGCTGAAATCCAAAAAGCCGAACGTGCTGAGAGGGATAGACGGCGGTTAGAGATCGTAAGCTGTTATTCTCCTCAAAGGAGTAGTCAAGTACGTATACGAAGCAGTGGTCTTAGTCAAGCAACTACTCCACCTATTCCATTAGGTGCAGGAGGAAGTGTAAGATCTTCTTCTCCTCCACCAAGTTTACCCACTTCAAGTGGGGGTGTGAATCCGTCAATTCAAGCTCCTATTGCTAATCGGATTGTCACCATGGCACAGGGTATTGCAATTCGTGCAGGGATGCCGGATTTACCAGCCTTAGGAGTGCCCTTGCCCATTTTTAATGGGTTAACGGAAGAGGATGCATAATTTCACATTTGTGAATTTCAGAGATTGATGTTCAATTATCACATCCAAGACGAGGAACATCTCATGATATTCTTCAATATGACGTTAAAAGGAAGGGCTGCGGAATGGTATCACAGCATAGAGTCTGCTACTCTCTTCTTTCTCAATCATGTTTTGTAACATAGTATAAAGGCATTTTCGCTAGAGGCTGTGAGGTAGAGAGGCATCCATAGCTACACAAGTTTGAAGGAGTTCAAGAATTTGAAGGTTTGCTACTCAAGAGGCTTAAAGCTTAAAGATTAAATATTGAAGGCTTGACAAGGACTATAAAGTTTTGAAGGAATTGAAAGGGTTTCCACTCAAGAGATGTATCAAAACATATCTTCTTCATTTATTCATTATCTCTTTGGTTTAAATTGGGTGTCTGCCATTGCCTAAAGCTAAGGGTTGCTTCAGAAAGGACCCTTCTTAAGGGGGATCTTTAAGCCTTATGCTTAAAGGGCATGCTTTAGATAAGCCAAGGGATTACTTCCATACAAACTTAGGGGCTTCTTCACTCAATCGGGGGGTTTCAAGGGTATGCTTCCTTAGTGAATAGAGAAACAAAGAAGAGAAGAAAGAGAGATCTATTTGAGTTCAAGTCTCTCAAATTCATCATTTTATCCAAAAACTATAGTTTTCATTAATTGGTTGTAGTTCCACATACACTCTTGTCCACTCGCATTTTGAACTAGTCAATGCTGTTTTGAGACTATCATGTGCTGTATATTAGTGAGATAGAGAAAGAAGAAGAAATAGAGATCAAGCCAAGTTGAAGGAGGAGCTTAGAGCTCTCAGCAATCATCTAGTATCTAAGGATGTCACAAATCCATTCGTTTGCCATCACAACATGTAAGAGGCCTTCATCATTTTGTGTTGTCCAAAAAATACCAACCCTATTGCCAATTATATATTTTCATTATCTTCTTTATTTCCTACTCTATAAGGTTAATGTTAAAGCCCCCTAAATCCCTTTCACACTCAGCCTCTTCAAATTGATTTTTACAAAGGCTCCTTCACACTAGGAATTCCAAATTGGTTATTATTTGAGCCTTCTTCACATGGTAAGAACTACACTATCTTATTCCAATATTGAGCCTTGTAAAAAAACTATTTTGATCTAAAGCTCACCAATACATCCATCAAAATTTAGAGTAAATAATGTATATTCATCATCATAAGAATACTTTAAGCCATGTATACATGTATGCATCTATGTATCCCATTGAGCTACCCGAAAAACAATGGTTTGTTTTCATCATGCATAGATGTCTAAGTTTATTATTCAAAATCAATTCGAAGGCCATTTTCATGCCTCAAAAATCACTAAATACTATGTATATCACTGAGTCAAAGTCAAATGAAATCCCAAACTGTATGTATCCCAAGATTACTCAAGTCATGAAATATTTATCAAGCCAAAGCAACGTGTATTTGTGTATCCAAAAAAAAGAGAATATCATAAGAATTAAATTCAAAGAGCAGTTGATCAAAGGAAAGACCAAGTTAAAGACCATGATGGAAATGAAGTTCAAGAAAGTGACCAAGTTTTTGTTTCTTTTTTTATTTTTGTTTTTTGGTGTTGGCGGCAGGTGAGTGTGATGTATAATTATTGTTAGGTAGAAGCGTGTGCTGGATATTGTTAGCATACTCAAAATGGCCCTCACTAACAAGCATTAGAGTGCGAGATTGTATAAAATGTAGAAGTAAATAGCCATTTTGACAATGGCGTGACTATCTAATGAGAATTGAAGTGTGAGCTATTGTACTAAAAGGAAGGCATGACTCTCTCAAACAAACAAGCTTTGAAGGTGAGAGATGATAGAAGTGTGGAAGAAATAATAGCATTGAAGTGAGATATAGTGCTAACACATGCAAAACAGTTGGAATGAGAGAGAGTGTGTGTATGTGTGTTTTTCTCATGTGGGAGGGAGTGGAGTGTGTATGGTCATTAATGTTGAGTACAGAAAGATACATGGGTGTGTTTGTATAGGAAAGTGTATTTTTGAGAGAGAGAGAGAGAGAGAGAGAGAGAGAGCTTAATCTAAATGGTTTTTATGCTATATATTCCTGAAAAGTTATTCATGAATAGAATGAGAATATTAACTTTGGATATTTTTCATGTGGCATGATAGTATCTCTTAACATGGCTATTTTCTCAATGTACTAAGATTTCTAAGACATTTGCTATTTTTTCAACTAAATTTAGTTTAGTACATTCTTACTTTCTCTTTGCAACCTTGGACATTGTTTCTCCTTCAAGTTTTACTTCATCTAAGTGTAATATAAGGGTTCTCCTTAGGCTTGAAATGAGAGAGTAGATTAGTTTATTATCGTCCATGGAAGGCCAAATTATGACCCATCAGACCTTTCTAGATATACAATGATTCTCTTCCCCCATGGTAGGAAAGGGCTAGCTATGGTGAAAGAATGATCTATGCAGTCTGGTTCTCCCAAAAGCATAACATGCGGGTGATGAGAGCCCCTAACTTTGATATAGGAATAGTGGTGAAAAATTGGTGAAGTGGCCCTTGTAAAGGGATATCAAATTCAGCCCGTATGTGTGCATATCCTGGGCATGTCATAATCATGTGCTTGTTTGATTCTACACTCTGTAGTCCACACAGCTTGCATAACCTCATCTCTCTTGCATGTCCACTCCATGCACCTGTCTCGATTAATAAAGTGTGTGATCAAATTCAAAGTCGTGCAATACTCCGTGAAATTACCACTGAGAGTAGGTTGGCTATGTATGGCTTCGTGTGTGCCTCTACGTGCATGTAGAATTCCCAACATGAAGGATAGATATGCATACTGTAATAAGAAAGTTTGCCATTTTCTCCCTTGCTTTAATGTTTTTCTTGATACACTTGTAAGAGATCTGATTGAAATGTATCCATGCATATATCTTGGGATGCCATATCTAGATATCTATCCACTTTGCACCCTTTAAACCATTTTCGCATATCCAGTACCCATTCTATTGAAAGCACTTTACTTTTCCACGTTTTCTATAGGCATGTGCTAACATCCCATTCCTGTTTGGGGAGCCTATTGTCATCCATTTGACGTACTCGAGTGGTATATCTTAGTACTCGGATCATAGCATGTACCTCAATTGGCCAACAGGCGATTTCCAAAAGCATAAGTACACATGGTGTCGTGATTTTGATGCCCAAATATCTAGGAATAAAATATTTTTGTAGCTTCTCAATGTCATTCCATGTAGAAGAGGAGATGCTCTCCCCCCCACACTTCCACTCCCTATAATACTGTCTGTAGAACATATGCACCAAAAATCATACACCATATTTTTTGAGCATTTAGTATCTTTATGGTTGCAGTGGTTTTCAAAGTGATAATACTTTATTTTCCCTACCGCTAATCGCCGCTCCACACAAGTATGCCATGTGTAGTCTACAGGTATCTGAATCCCCAAGTATTTGATAGTAGATACTATCTCTATAGACTATCTTGCATAATGTACCTCTAGAGGGGTCCTTGATTGCTTAGTGTGCATAGCCATTAGCTTTGTTTTTTAGTCATTCACCATCAAACCTTTATCTTGACAAAACCATTTAAGAATCCCCATGAACTGCTGCGTATGTTCCTCAGTATATGTAAAGAAGACCACATCATTTGCATAAAGCAGAAGTAGGATGGAAAACATACCAATATGCAGACTTTTTGGATTCCTCTTCATTCATAGCCATAATAAGTATTTCCTCTAGCTTATCAATGTATAAACCAAATAATGTAGGGGAGAGTGGGCAACCTTGTTTGACTCCCATATTAATCTCAAATACTTGTGATAGCCCACTGTTGTGACCTCTGAGGCGGCACACCACTCATTGATATATCCTGTAAATTCCCATGCATAGATAATTTGGGACCCCTAATTCTTACATTAGTTGCCATAAGCCAACTCTTGGTATGGTGTTAAAAGCCTTCTTAGAATTCACAAAACAACAATACAAGGTTGCTCCCTCAAGACGACTCTCATCCATAAGCACACATAAAGTAACCAAATGGTCTATGGTGTTATGACACCAGGGTGAAAACCTACTCGTCCATAAGCTCCTTTGTTATTAATTTCTACCCATTAATTGCATTTCCAAGATAGTGTTGAATAGCTTTGTCATGGCTGAACTGACCATAATCATACGTTAGTTTGTTAGCAAATTGCCATCTCATCCCTTACGTACATCACATTTGATGGGGTTTACCCCTTTATGCATGCAAAGTATTGTAACATACTATAGCATATGAGCATCTATAAAATCCCCCATAACATTTGATAGTTTGGTTTACCATTTTCTCCATGCTTGCCTTGGACATTTCTCAAACTCCCTAGCATCTTCATTCTCTTTGGCCACTACATATCGTTGTCACTTTTTATGTGTGAGAGCAATATATCATTTTTCTACCTCACTTCATTCTTGTCCCTTAGGGAGGATTTTCAACTTTCTACATGTAGCCTTACATTCATCATCAAACCATTTCTTGCATGGAAATCCTTTGACATTTTTGTGATTGCTCTTTGGTTTTCCAAAAACCTCCATATCCATATTTAACATTCCATCTCTTAGATCATCCCATGTGCTCCTAGTAAGATTGCTCATAAGACTATCCACATGACCAGCATATGCATGTTTCTTGTCTACATCAAAACGAAATGCACCAGTAGCTAGTGCGTCCCCTGCATGTCCTACATGGTGGAAAATGTCAAGTGTCAAGCCCAAAGCTACTTGATCCGATTCTGGATGTTTTTCACCCAGCCAGAACTCTCTGATCATGCATAAATCATTCATGTGTACCATTACATAGCCTACCACATTGGAACCTCCACTAGTTGAGTAGCACATGTATCCTTTAGTAATTGGGGAAAAACTTCATACCATTCAATATTGGAATGTGAAAACCATTAACCATATCCATCAAAGCACATCCATGAGCGTTAATGTACGTATCCTCAGATTGTCTACACCAACATGCATCTACATCCTCAATCTCTTCCTTGTCTAACTCATCACGTGCTATGGGCTGAAATTGCATACGTCCAATATGTGCATTTAAGTCACCTAAGACCATCACATGTCCTTGTTCCATATATGTGCATGCATCCATACTCAAATCTTCAAGAGGTTCTTGCAAATCCACTTCATGTTGTGCATACAAGGGGGACTCCTTATGTGGAATGTAACATCCCTCAATGTACATCGATGTAGTGTGCTTGAGCATAATCCATATGTACCACTTAAGTTGGTCTACTTTACATACATCAATCATTCCCTCCAAATGATATTTGTATATGCATGCAACTCCTCCTTGCCCTCTTTTTCCTACATGTGGCTAATAAGAGAGAGAGAGAGAGAGAGAGAGAGAGAGAGCTTGCAACATTAGAAATGTCTAATAAATACCCTAACACCAATTATAAGTGTGAAAAGATACATCTAAGTATGGACATTGGAACTACACACACATACACACAAATACATGGAGAGGTTTATGGTGTTTGTGTGTGTGTGCATATATATATATATCTCACACTCAAATTTTAGTGTGCAAATATGTACTATTTGTGTTTCTCCAAGCAAAGGGAGGTAATAGTGTGATGGTGTTGAGATGTAGAGAGAGAAGATATGTAGAGACGTGAGAGGGAGAGAAGAGACATACCATATGCACTACCAAAGACTACATCATATTGATCACAATCTACATATATATAGGTGAGACCTAGTCTAGATAGGGTGAGCTATATATAGCTCCAACACCCCACTCAAACAAAGGTCTCTAGTTGGATATGAAAAAACTCTTCGAGAGCATAAGGAAAAAAATCAAGATCCCATATACAAATATATAAACATGATCAAGAAAGATTATTGTGTGCATGTGAGGTGAGACCAAATGTGTTTATACAAAGATTACCAAGAAGTGTGAGGTAGATGTGCATATGTGAAGTGTATGGTGCCTACTACAAGGAGTATGTACAATGGCACTACAATGTCATAATAGATTAATTCCCAAAGATTGAAGTTGAGACAACTCCAAGTTTTGAGCGCAGTAGAGTGAAGGGTGCTTCATTGAGTCTTTGGTGAATATATTTGAAATCATCTGATCACTTGAACAATGTTTAATCATGATTGTTCCTTTCTTTACTTCATATCAAACATAATGATAATGCACTACAATGTGTTCAGACTTGTTATGCCGAACATAGTCTTTAGTAAGACTAATAGCACTTTGATTATCACATCAAAGTGGTGTGATGGAGAGAGGAGGATGGCCAATATCTAATAGAACTTTTCAAAGCCATACTAATTCTCAAGCCACTAAAGATGAAACTACATATTCAGCCTCTATATTGGAAACAGCAAGACAACGTTGTTTCTTACTAGTCAAAGAAACAAGACAACCATTGATAAAGAAACAATTTCCACTTGTAGAACACAGATAAGTGAGAGCTTGCCCAATTTATATCTGTATAGACCAAAAGTTGAAGTGAATGTAGAGAATCAGAGTTTTGTTGGCATCAATAAACCAACCCAAAATCTTTAGTGCCTTTCAAATACTTCAAAACTCATTTAGATGTAGTCCAATGTTTAAGGCATGGAGAACTAAGATGTTGTCCAAGAAAATTTGTATAAAAAATAATGTTAGGTCAATAATTTAAGCCAACAAATTGAAGACATTCAATAAGATTACATAAGGTTGATGTAACGCTAATTGTCCATCATTTTGCATAAAGTGAGAGTCTTTGGTAGAGCTCACAAGACAAGGAGTACTAATAGGATGTGTAGAATCCAAACCAAACTTTTGAATAATATCTTTAATGAACTTTGTTTGACGTAGTTATAGAACACCCTTTTCTCAAAAGACCTGAATCTAAATACCAAGATATGAGTGTATGTCTCCAAGATCGAGCATGTCAAACGCATAAGATAAAACCTTCTTTACTTGTTGAAGGAAGTTGAGATTGTTAGAAACAAGTATAGTATCATCCACATATAGAGCAAGAGTAACAAAACTATCATTGCATAGCTTGACATATAAGTTAGGATCTGAAGAACAAGAGATAAAACCTTGTTTTGTAAGGAAGAGATAAATATTTTGATACCAAGCTCATGAAGATTGTTTGAGACTGTAGAGTGCCTGATGAAGTTTACAAGCAAGATTTTCCTTATGTTTGACTATAGATCCCTCTAGTTGCTCCATGTATATCTCTTCCTTTAGATCATCATTAAGAAAAGTAGTTTTCACATCCATTTGGTAAACCTCCAAATCAAACTCAACAGCAAAAACTAACAAACTCAAATACTAGTAATACAAACAACAAGTGAGAAAGTTTCCTAATTTAAACTCCTACAATTTGTGAGGAACATTTGGCAACTAGCCTTGCTTTGAATTTGTCAAGTTTTCCATATACGTTTTTTTTTGTCTTATAAATCCACTTGCATTTAATAACATTACCTCCAAGTGGTAATTGAGTTAGAACCCATGTATCTTTAGAGAGAAGAGATTCATACTCAACTTCCATGGCCTCCTTCCATTGTTCCTTTTGTAGGGGTGCCATGGCATTACTATAAGAGAGAGTATCTTCACAAATATTAAGAGCATTCTCAAGAATATTAGCATCATAAACATGACAACTATCATGCTCATTATCAAGTAGAAGATCAACATAAAGATCAAATCCAAGGTCATCATCATCAACAATAGGTGCCTGATTTGAAGAGTCAATATTATCCCATGAAGGAGGTTCATCATCATATAGAAAATGAAAATAAGTGAGTAATGACTTTGTATCATCAATGTCCTCTAGTGACCATGTCTGCCCAACATCCTCTCGAGACCATGTGTTGCCCATAAGTTGCTCATTGGAAATAGCATCACGACTTATGATTACCTTCTGGGAAGATGGATCATAAAACTTGTATCCCTTAGAAAAATTTGAATATCCAATGAGAATAACTTTCAAACTAGGAGAATCAAGTTTTTTGCGAGTCTCTTTGGGTACATGAATATAAGCAATACATCCAAAAGTTGGAAAATATGAAATAGAAGGAGTTTCACCTATCCAAGTACTAATCGGTATTTTACCAGAAGGAGCAGTTGTAGAAGATGATTTTGCACAAATACTACTGTTAAGATTACATTAGCCTAGAAACATTGAGATAAGCCAGAATGAATGAGCATACACCCCATGGCAATGAGAATAGTCTTGTTTTTACATTCAGCAATACCATTCTCTTGAGGAGAGTAGCGAATTGTTTTCAGTTCTGTAGCTTTTTTTAATTGCTGAAAAGATAATAAATCTTTTGATTTACGTGGCAAGAGAAAAACTGTGGTGTATCTTGAGAAGTCATCAATAAAAGTCATGAAATAATGATATTGAGATTTTGATGGAGGAAGAGGTCCACACATATCAGTGTGAATAAGATCAAGCAAATCTCTAGAATGAGTTGTGATGGAAATGAAAAAGGGTTTGCAAAAATGCTTTTCAAGTGCACAATATTCACAAATACCCATATGAGGACTAGCTTTGAATTCCGTACCTTGAACAAGGTCACAATAATAAAGATCAACAATCTTTGCAAAATCAAAGTGAAAAAAGCAATGATTTCATATTTTAATGTTAAGATTGCCAGGAGCTATAACAACATTTGCAACATCTTCATTTAAAGATAACTCAAAAATATTACCGTTTGGAGGAGCAATAGTGATGGTTTGGCCATCTTTCTCAATGCGACACTTGGTATGGTCAAAACCGACAAAGAGACGAAGATCTATAAGTCTTGCAACTGAAAGAAATTCCTTTGTAGATCTAGGACATGTAAAACTCCATGCATGATTCTTGTTGAAGAAAGAGACTTGGCAAGTTGTGTCATTAGCAAGATAAACCAATTTCTTGATAGGAATAGAATGATAATTATGTAACCATTGGGACTAATATGTCATGTTTCCCGTAGCACCAGATTCAATAGTAAAAAGAGATCCATCAGGAACATGAAATATCCTTTCCAAAGAGATAGAATAACTCACAAAATTTTCTTCTTCAGTAGTGTTGTCATGTGTCTTTTCAAGATTTAGAGAGGTAATTGAAGTTACAATTGAAATGGAGCTAGCTACCTACTTTATTGTGCATCACATATGGAAAAAGGGACCTCCCTATCCTTTAGGAGGTATTGGGTATACTTGGGATGAGATCTCAAGCTAAGATAAAATGGTTCTTTATTAGTGTTTATATTGTTGTCTATATGGCAGATGGAATATGATGACCATTTTGATGAGCTTCTAGACTTGGTTGGTTTAAGGAATCGCTAAACACAACTTAAAAGACCATGATTTAATGAAGCTAACATGAGGTTAAAATTTTGAATGCCTCTCAAGAGTGATTTGGAAGAGATAAGATAATTGAACTGCCTCCAATGCACATTTTTTGAAAAGGTATTCATGGTTTGCAGTTTATGGGAGTTCCATCATCTAGTTTTTTTAAAAAAATCTCACTAAGGACTCTTTATTTAGAGAGATTCGTGTAGCTCTTAAAAAAGTGTAGCCTAGATAACAAGGAGGAGATTCTTGGGGATGTCAAGAATCACTAGTGGGGAAACTTGCTTGAGTTACTACACCAAACACACACAATATACATAAGAGGAAGCTCACTTAAGAACACAAGAAGAGAGAGGGAGGCTAAAATGTTTTCTTGCTAATTTCTTCTTCTTCCTCCTCACACTTTACAATGTACACAAAGTATAGATAAGATACAACATAAAGGAAAGTGGCCTACTGATTCAAACAGTGCATAACTGACTATACTAATAGACTCATGATATAACTATGCCAAATGTTGTAAGTAGGTGGGATAAACTAAATATAATAAGTGATAAGTCACTAGCCCTGTGAGGATCATAATGACCACCAACGCGCTAAGTGTAGGTGTGCAGGCCCACCTAGCTAGCCAGTCTATCATTAATGTCTGCATGTGTTGAGCTTGCCATGTCAACACTCCCCCTCAACCTCAACTATATCTTTGCAACTCCAACAAGTAAGCTTTGAAACTTTTAAAGCTTCTCTACATCCAATGCCTTTGTGAAAATGTTAGCTCTTTGATCCTGTATATTGACATATACCAAGTCAATCTCTCCTACAATTACCTTCTCTCTCACAAAGTGGTAATGCACCTCAATGTATTTTATCCTAGCATGGACCACTAGGTTCCTAGTTGGTTGTATGTTGCTCATGTTGTCACAGAAAATGACAACTTGACCATCTCCCTGCATATCCAAATCATCCAATAACTTTTATAGCCATACCATCTCACATGCTACCATATCATCACCTCTATACTCAGCTTATGTACTCGATAAAGAAACTATAGGTTGATTTTTATTACTACTCCATGTAACTTTTGCACTACCAAGGGAAAACATGAATCCACTGGTAGATCTTCCATTGGGACATGCTACCAACCAATCTAGATCTATGTATCCAAACACCTACATATCCTTACGTGTCTCATAAAAATTTCCATAATGCAAAGTGGACTTCACATACCTCAATATCCATATAATTGTATCCAAGTGAGGCTTTCTAGGCATTTGTATAAAACTGACTGACAACACCAACAATAGAGCTCAAGTCTAGCCTTGTGATAGTCATGTAAATCAAACTTCCTACTATCCTCTTGAGCATAGTAGGATCTCATATCTCATCCCCTACATCAGCACTTGACTTCACATTTTTCTCGAATGACACTAAAAGAGGATTATATGATGTCATACCATACTTAGATAACATATCCAAGCCATATTGTCTTTGGTACAATCATATACCATCATTACATTTTATCACCTCAATACAAAGAAAGTACCTTAGCTCACCCAAATCTTTCATCCCAAACTTCTTCTTCGAAAATTCCTTAACTTTAGCAATCCCACTGTCACTATCACCTACAATAATCAAGTCATCCACATAGATGACTATGATCACTAAGCTTTCATCTCATTTTCTTACATAAAGTGAGTGATAAGCATCAAAAACATAAAATCCAATTTTAATAAGATACTCTCCGATCTTGTCAACATACTCTAAGTGCTTGCTTCAGCCCATAGAGCGCCTTCTTTAACACTTGCACATATATCTAGGATGCTATAAATCCTCATAACCTAATGGATGCTCCATATACACCTCTTCTTAAAATTAACCATGAAAGAAGGACTTCTTGACATTCATTTATTGCAAACTCCAAGACTTGGTTTTTGCCAAAGCAATCACACATCTAATAGTTGCCATTCTAGCAAATTGACTGTATGTCTCTTCATAATCTATACCGTATGTTTGAGCATAGTATTTCGCAACCAGCCTAGCCTTATACTTGCCAATAGAAGCATATGTACTATGCTTGATTTTGTAAACCCTTTTACAACCAATAGCTTTATTTCCCTTAGGTAATGGTGCCAAATTCCAAGTCTTATTGAACTCTAATGCAACCATCTCATCATCATTGATACATCCGAATGAGCAGACCACTAACAACATCCTCAAAGCAAGTGGACTAAGCATCCTCAAATACCTTTACCATATAAGCATAATGGTGAGATGCCTTCAAAACCAAATCTTCTAATAGGATGTCTAACCTTATTAGACCTATGTACCACTTGATTACTTAGTGGAGAATTTAAATTACCAAGTGCTCTTTGTACACTTGGAATCCTGACTAAAGGAATACTAAGCTCATCATCTAAACCCTCTAAGCCCCTAGAATCTCCATCAAATCCCAAATGACTAGTAGATATATCATTACTATCTGATACTTTCTTCTTCCCTTTGTCTTTACTTGCAACACTTCTAGATGCACTTGAAGGTGTGGGTGGGGCTACTTCTTAGTCTCCCAGACCAAGAGCTGGCTATGGATATAGTACTAGATGTTGTTTCTGGGTCCACTAAGGCTCCATGATTCTTGCTTTTCCTTATGCATATTACTACCATAATCATAATCATCATCCAATACATCACTAGTAGATGCATACCAATTGCTCATCTCATAAAAAATAATATCCATGCTCACTTGAACTCACCTATGTAACAAGGTTATAAAAACGATATTCTTTCTACTCTAAAGACTATCCAATAAAAATACATTTTGCAATCTTTTGTAGCTCTTCTAGCACATGAATATATACAATACAGCCAAACACTTTCAAGTATGACATATCAAATTTCTTGCCTGTAAATAATTCTTTGGGGGTCATTCCATGAATTGCAGCTATGGGCGTGCTATTCATAATATATATAGTAGTATGAACAACTCTAGGTGTTATCTTCATAATATAGATAGTAGTATGAACAACTTGAGACAAAAAAAAATTGGCATATTCTTTTCAGCCATCAGTGCCTGTGTAACTTCTACAATATACTTATTTTTTCTTTCTGTAACTCCATTCTGTTGTGGAGTATACCTGCAAGTAAACTGTCTCTTTATCCCATGAGACCTCAAAAAGTCACTAAACTCTTTAGAGAGGTACTCTCCCCCTCCATCTGACCTCAAGCACTAAACTTTTAAATGTGTTTCTATTTCAATAGTAGCCTTGAAAGTTTTGAAGTGCTCAAATACATCACTCTTTTCCTTCATGAAATATATCCATAGCTTCCTTGAATAATCAGCAAATAAACTAACAGAATATTTATTGCCAGCAAGATATATAATCTGTGTAGATGCCCAAACATTTGTATTTACAACCTCAAGTATGTTTCTACTCACATCTTTGTCATCCAAAAAAGATTATCTTACCTGCTTTAGAAACTAACATGTTTCATACACTTTATGAAGTTCTACAACTCTAAAAGCAGGCAACCCTATAATAAATCCTTTGGACTACATTAATTTTAGCCTTTTCACATTTGTATGTCCAAATGTTTATACCATATTTCAATGTCCACAATCACTGATTTTTCTTTAGCATACATAGCAACATTCATAGCAAGGATTCTAGCATCTAAAGCTAACATGGAGCCAACTCTACTTTCTTTATTTATTAACCTATACTTATTATCAAAGTCTTCTATAAAACAACATTTTGCATTAAATCAAACTTGCAACCCAGGCCTTACCATTTGACTATCATACACTACATTCTTTGTGATGATTGATGATACATGTAATACATCTAACAAACTCTTTGTCTAGCTATCATGCAAGGACAAGGGAACCTTTCTAATGTGTGAAAGTGGGTGGCATGAATCATCACTCATTTGCACATAACCTAGATTTTGTAAATAATGCATCTCTCCTAACCATTCAACATGATTGGTCATATGATTAGATTCATGTGAATGAATATGCCATACATCATCATGTGTCCCCTTTCCTGTAATAGCATTCATCATATGCTGCATAATAAGCAAATGCTCATTTTTATATTCATTCTATTGTAAAGAAAATGCATAGTTATCTTGCTATATTTTACCACTGCGCAGATCATCTATACTATTATTTGCAATCTTGCGGCTCTACTTGCATACCGAATCTCACAGCAATATGAGATTTCTCTTTGCCTTGCGTCTAGTGTCTCCACAAGCACTATCCAAGAGAAAGAGTGAAGGAATGAGAGAGCTTCTTACTTGTTGCTTGCTTGCTTAAATCCTTGCTTATTCTCCTTCACTTAGTCCTTCAAAACGAGTCTCTCTTAGTAACCACTCTGATACCATGTTAATAATCACGTGGTGGAAGAGTTGCTTGGGTTGCAACATCGAAGACACACCATAAAAAGAAGAGAATGCTCACTCAACAACACAAGAGAGATGGTGCATTTTTTTGCTGATTTTTTCTTCTTCCTCCTCATGCTTTAAAATGTACACAAAGAGTAGATAAGATAAAGCATAAAGGAATGTGACCTACTAATTGAAATAATGTGTAATTGACTATACTAATCGACATGTGCTATAAATATGCCAATTGTAAGTAGGTGCAACAAAATAAATATAATAAGTGATAAGTCAATGGCCATGTGAGGATCATAATGACCATTGACATGCTAAGTGTAGATGTGTGGACTCCTCTAGCCAAGCGGTCCATCCTCATCTAGAAGTGTGGACTCATCTAGCCATGATTACATGGGGAAGAGGGGAGGCTTTTTTCATGAAAAAACCATCATCTTGGGAAGAGGAGTATTGATTTTATAGGGAAGTAACTTCATATATGTGTGGAAGTTGAGAATAACCACAATTTGGGGGAGGGGGGATCCTTATATAATGAAGTGATAAACAGAGGATGATTGTAGCATTTCTACTCAATGCTTTGAAAATATGTGACCTCACATGGAGTTGATCCCACTGTATCGCTTCTGGGTATCCCTTCATTGTTGTGGAGTTTTCTATCATTAATATTTTGACAATGATGAAACATTATCAACACACAATCTGAGTAAATAAATGAAGAAAGGAGCAGCATGGCTTGCTAGGTAGGAGGGGAAGAAGTAGGTAGTGTATGAAGAAGTCAATCTAGTTCATGTTCATGAGCAAAGGGTAATCGTGAGAAGAGATCATCATAATAATCACATGTTGTGAGAAGATGACCATGCCATGATTAGAGAAAACTATCTATGTATACTATGAATCATGGATCTAGATCATTGCATTGATTGAGGAGTGGTTGTGAGTTATGACTAACAAGAGAGCAAAAAAGCATTAGGCTTGCAACAATAGCTTAGAAGGAGACAAAACTGCACCTTTCACTAAGGTAGTGTGCTATATGGTTGTAGAGTTTGGGGACTATATGACTATTCTGAAGCTGCAAGAGTTTTGAGAGCTTGCCTTGATGGTGATGAATAGAAAGAAACTAGACAAAGGGAGATTGTGCTTATGCTCATAGTGATTTAGATTAAAGGCGGTGAATCTTTAATTGTGGCAGTATCACATATAAGATTCAGGGAATACTTTGCTTTATCTCTACCATGTCTTTTAGGACAATAAAGAGAAGCACAGAACCAGGATGGAGTGATTGACATGTCTAAAAGGGAAGCAACAAAAATCATTCTCACTCAACATATGCTTATGGCATTAAGGCTCTTATTTTGATGAAGAAAGCAATTTCAAAATAGGGCCACATGCATAAAGAACATGATCAAGGCTTGCTATTGATGTGAGAAAGTTCATATTTGAAAAGGGAATATATTAAAAGTGCTAGAAGATTACAAAAGAGAACATAGGTCACACTTTTATGTTCTTCTTCTTCATGCATTAAAGCTTTTAGAAGTTTTTAAATTTAACTACAAGAGTATCTTATGATGGATCTAGTGAGATGTATTTATAGAATCATACCTTTAATTATGTGCATCTTTTATTGACAACAAAGGGAGCTACTGAAGTGATGATAGCAAAGGCCTATGAATGTTTGCAGGGTTATGTGCTTTGTCTAGATATTGGGGTTTGAAGAACTAAAAATATTTATGAAAGGGGTGAAAGAAGAGCACTTCCACTTATACCATTTCAAGGTTTTAAGTAGACAATATTGGAGCATGTAGGGTTAAAGGTTTATTGTAGGGATAAGAGATAGACGGATGTAGGAAAATTGAGAGATGGAACAAGATAAAACAAAGAGAATCTAGAATTTGGAGGATTTAATGGAGACAAAAAGAGATCAAATTGAAAGATTTCATTTCATACACCTCAACAAAGCAATGAATCTACAATACATCTAATAGATTTGATAGATATGCCCAAGAGAAAGGCACATGCACATACTTGAGACGATTTCCCAACACTAACTAAGACTATGGCACAATAATACATGAATAATCTTTGCTAAATATAATCCAAAAGTTTTAGGTAACACCTCAAAATCTCATTCATATATCAATCTATTAATGGAACATGATAGGTGGCACTACCATAGACAAGACACATGAATCAGAATGCATAAATCCCTATAAATAACCTCTATAAGCTTGAGAAGCACTTTAGCCTTGTAATTATTATAGTTTTATAACAATAGTAAAATATGATGTAGATGCTATCACAAATCCAAGAGAAAATCTATGTTTGTTGTCTATACTATGTCTACTAAAGGTAGAGATCAAGAATCAAGTAGCAGAACTCAAGAGAAGCCTTGTTTGAGAATCGAATCTCTATTTCTAGCTCGATATCTTATTCTTGACTATTATTCAAAACCCAAAACACTCCATATGAAGAGCATAAACCCATCAAAACTCCTCTTTGATGTTCAAGGAAGGCATTCCTAACGTTCAAGACCAAGAATCAAGTGAGAGATCACCTCAAAGACCTTCTAAGTGATAAAAATCTTCAAGGATAGCTTATTTACTTCTCTTCCCCTATTTTCCGTTGTTCAAAAATAGTATCTTTAGTCTCCTTTCTCTTCTCTAATGTTGTAGGAATAAAAAATGGGACCGACACTAGCCTTAGGGCTCTAACCCTCCTATTCTCACCAAACAATCTTCACACCCTCGTAGCCAGGAGTGATTGGAGTCTACAAACTTCTCTAATTAAATCATCAATTTGTATTGATTTTTAGTCCAATGATGTTGACCCTGTTGAGATATCGAGCTCCACTCGTGATATGCCAGGGTGACCGTTGTGCATTTATGTCACCGACTTGTCAATTGTTGCAGATGCGGTTGGTACACTGCCCATGAATAATAGCTAGATGACAACTATCCTTATCTACTCTAGTTCATGGCTCAGTTAGTATGCTACCTTAGTTAGTTGAGTTTGGTTTGAGACCCATATATAGGATTCTTCTATTTCTATGTACTTGAGTTCCTTTTGGCTTACACAACTAAGAAGAGGAAAACTGTTTTTCAGCCTCCAGCTTTGTGTGTATTCCCCCATTGTGCAAGCAAGAAAGCTACAAGTGAGACTCCTTCCTTCTCTCCCACAATCTTGACCTGGTATTAGAGCCTTCTTTGTGGTAAGGAGCTCAAGAAAGCAAACCAAGTTCGCGGTGTTCTGGTAAGAGGACCAGTGTTGCTTTCATTTTTCTGTTTTGGGAGCAAGTCTCTGCCAGGTAGCACAGCCGGAAAGTGCAAGAGTGCATTGTCTCAGATTGAGACGCCCTTCGCGGTGTAGCAAGAGGGCAGTATATGCTGCGGGATAGGGCTTTAGCCCTAGGTTGCTCTGATTTTTTGATTTGAGGCCATTTTGGGGCCTGTTTTGGAGGCAGAAGTTTTCTGCACGCACTCAAGAAAAGGCCCTGTTTTATGCTGTGCAACCACTGTTCTACAGGTCGATGAAAAGTTACTATAGAAATTGCATCGTATGCCTATGCACAGAGACATTGGGAGTTACAGAATCATCCTTATTGCCTATTGATGCAAAATCGTCACTACGAAGTGACTATGTGGTCAAATACCACTTTCGTTAGTTTTGTAGATTTGCCCTTGTGAGGCTGAAGCTGTGTTCTTTGCAGTGACAGAATTTTTTGCAGTGTTCTGTAATGGCGTCTGATTCTCTTTCACAGATTGTCACTGAAAAGCTTGACAAGAACAACTTCCAAGCATGGAAGTTCAGAATGACGAATTTCCTTATGGGAAAAGGATATTGGAAATTCGTTGCACAAAATGAAGAAGAACCAATTCTTCCTGATGTTCCCAATCAACAGCAAATGCAAGCATTTCAAGCATGGCATGAGAGAGCCAAGAAAGTTATGTACTGGCTGTCTATCATCATTTCAAACTCTATGATTGTGCATATTCAAGATGCAAGTACACCAAAGGAGGCATGGGATACTTTGTCAAAAATGTATAGCACAAATACGCAAGCCAGGAAAATGCAGCTCAAGCAAGAGTTGCACAATGTGCAAAGAGAAAGTATGAGCATCAATGACTACCACATGAAGGTGAAGAAGATTGCAGATGCACTTGCTTCCATTGGGTTGCCAATGGAAGATGATGATTTAGTTTCTATGACCTTGAATGGTCTAGGAAAGGATTATGCACAGTTCCAAACATCCATTTCCATCCGTGAAAGATTTTCTGATTTTGAGGAGTTGATTGCTCTTCTAATTTATGAGGAGCAGAGAAATGGTGGTGCATCTTCTTCAGGAGGAACTTCAAAAGAAGCTGTCTTCTTGTAAAATTCCGTGTGGGAAAAAATAAATCAGACTTTTGAAAAAAAATTCCCCCCCCTTATCCCTCCAGCCGACTGACGAGCTGGAGGGGGAGGGGAATAGAAGGAGCTACTAAGCTCCTTGGTGGAGCCTTGGAGGGAGGGGGGGACATGCGTGTCGACACGCAAGAAGCAAAGATCCCCCTCCCTCCACTATTTAAACGAGGGGAGGGGGGGCCGCTGGACAGAAAGGCTGGGGGCCGTGAGAAGAACCGAACGCCACCATAGCTCCGAGCTGAAGAAAGGGAGTCGAATCGCCACTGCCACGCCGACCATCTGCCCTCCATCACGTCACCATCGACTGCTGCAGTCCAGTCCTGCCGTTTTGGCTGAATTAGCTTTTCTTCCCCCCCCACGTGGCCCTTCGAGAAGCCCCTTGGAAGGTTCCAAGGTGGGCTTCTTAAGCCCTTGTTCTTTCCCCCCCTCTCGGGGTTTTAAATCCCCCCCCTAAGGCCCTTGTTCTCCCCCCCCCGGGTTTTCAAACCCCCGTAAGGCCTTGTTTCCCCCCCTCCTGGTATATTCCCCCCCCTAAGCCTTGTTTTTTTTCCCCTCCGGATTTTAATCTCTCCAAAGCCCTTATTACCCCCCCGGGTTTAAATTTTCCCCCCCTAAGCCCCCTTGTTTCCCCTCCCGGTTTTAATTTTCCCCCCCTAAGCCCTTGCCCTTTTCCCCTCCGGATTTTTCTTTAAACTATTCAAGTCACACCCCTAAGCCTACTTTGTCCTTAGGCTACCTTGCAGACTTCCATTTTTCTTGCATAAATTCCTTCACTCACTTTTTAAATCTTTTTGTGCAAGTGCTCTTGTAGCTAAGCTTTGTGTTCTTAGTCTTATCAAACAAGCCGATGTCCACACACTTCCATGTCCTAAAAATCCAAGTCATCATCATGACCTCGTATGGTATCCCGTAAGGAAGAATATAGCCGTGAGATAAAAGATAGGGAGGGAAGCAGAGGGAGTGAAAAGAGGGAGTGAAGGAGGAAGAGTGGGAAAAAGGTAAAAGATAAGGAAGGAGAAGACGGTGGAATTCCAAGAAGAAAAAGGAAAAGGCTATCTCACATTCGAACTACAATGCCGCCGAAGAAAGTCCAAGGTGTAGCGGCGGGAGGGTCATCTCCCGGTATCCATGTGGATATCTCCCCTCAAAGCTAGGTTTTTCTTCTTGGTGTTAATTCGGTTTTAAGTCAATCATGCAAAGGAAAATTGTTAAGAAAATATATATTTGTTCGAGTTATTTTTAACGAAGGATTTAGCTTATGAATGACAATGTATACAAATTAGCTTTCTTCAAATTGCATCAAGCATTATAAAATTATAGGCAAGATTAACCATTTACTATAGTAATATATTCCTAAAGTGTAGAAATTATATCTTGCACCATTAGTCTTATTCCTTTCGCAACGAATCATGGTAAAATGGCTAAATTCATGAAAGGTTTCTTTTTATGCTCAAATTACTAGGGAGTTATCTTTGCTAGTTGCACATCTTAGCAAGGCAACTGTTGTTATTTGGCATGAGTTCATCTTTAAAGAAAACAGAAGTTAAATGTTAGGAATTAACAAGTATAAAAATTAGATATACAAACTCATTTGGAAAGAAAATGTAATGGGGAATTGTTGGATGACACTCTATTAACACTTTTCCCCTGCTATTTGAGGACTTGGGACTAATAAAGTGTGAATACACCAATTTCTCAGCTAGGCCTTTGTCCCAAGAAGTATCGTCGCTCTTTGTATCATCTTGGCATTATGCTATATGCCAAATTAAACTATATTGATTGGGAAAGTTAATTGTCACAAGGATAGTAAAACCGTGACAAGACGAGTAAGATTACTTTCTAAAAGCTAACTGAACCAATCTTTTCAAAAGCTAACCGAACCAATCTAAACATAGAAACATTCATACCTAAACACTTGACTACTTTCCTTACCGTAAAGACAATAATTTCATAAAGATAAGAAACTAGGAAACCCTAGGCCTGACATACGTCAGCTTAAGGAATCTAAACAGGTTATTCCATCGCAGGACTTACGCAACATGTATGAAATCATTTTGTGATTGATTCACAAGGAAAAAGAGAGAAAAAAAAACCCTCATCAAGGACGGCAGATCCTTATGCAAGCTATCTTGCAAAAAGACGTATTTTTGGGTATCCTTTTAAATAAGGAAAGTTGTAAACCAGAAACTAGCATATCTAAGGTACCTTAGGGTTAACCAAGTTGGGTATACCCTACACCCGAATATAAAGGATCTTGCCAAGTTACAAGATATCTTGAGAACGACTGCTGATACACTCAAAAAGGAAAGAATACTTCTTTAGCAGTTTGCCATACAACTGGGTTGATTAATGGAAATGTTGTGCTTGCTAGAGATTTTAGGGCTCTATTTGGAATTATGAATTACAAATTAAACAAGTACCTATACTTGAGGTTAAAGGCCTGAAGGGAGAGGCAGCTTCAGTTACCCCCGACTGCCTGCCTGACCCTAACCAAGGGGGTTGTTGATCGCGCCGGGAACGTGGACCGAACCCGCCGTGAGAGGTCTCTCCATTGAGTTCTACTTGGAGTAGGAGGACGCTTGGGTGCCAGGGGGGCTCTGGCTGTAAACCCCTCACCTTTCGGGTCCTGCACAAGAGGCTAACGTGACTCGGGATTGGATCTCGAGGCCCGCATACTAGTTGACGGGCGGAAGCTTGGAATAGTGATCCCTGGAGATTACTGGTTAGCCTTCGGGCAGATTATGGACAAGCCTACAGGCGGAACTTCTTGTAATTCAAAGATAAAATGATGAGATGTTAAAAGAACTTGCTTGATATTGTTTTTATATGTCACGTGATAAGATTACGTGAAGGAACCCGTGCTTAACAAGATTAATTAAAGAAGCTGATTGTTATATGTCAAATTAATGTGTTAGATAATTACATAACTAAAACAAATCGAGGAAAGTGCGGAGGATGGGCCATGGGTCCGTCCTACGGTTGGGTGGTCCCGGTTAGCCGGGAACTTTTCTCAAAAATCTCGAAGAACAGCGGAATGATCATCATCATAAAAAAGAATAACGAGAACGATGACCTAGAGTTACTTCTTACCCGATTTATGTTGTTTTAGGGGAATGGAATGGGACTATGCCTTATGGCAGAGAGGTTGAGCTTTGCATCCCTCTCGTTTCCCATTCTCCTTGAACCAAGTGCAGCGTGAATCCGCTTCGGACCTGGCGTTTCTGCGTAAAGTAGTTCGCTCGGTCTAACGCTAGTTGCTGTTAGCTAGAGACCCATTAGGAAAACCCTAATTCCGGTCGATCCTAAGTGGGAACGGCCAGGATACTTCCGCTACGTGGTAGACGCGGGAAGAGCTAGATCACAAAACCCGTAACATTCCATGGGAGTGCCGGGTGGAGCTTTCTAGACATCCTTTCCGATGGACTGCTAAGATGTGTCCTGGATGATACTAGGGGACACGTTACAGTTGGTATCAGAGCCGATCAATAACGGAATTGTTTTTATGAGATCTCAATAAAATGAAATAAAGAAATTGTTGCTGTCCAAACATTTCCTCATCTTCAATGCTGTCTTGCAGAACTATGAAGCGTGGAACAAGTTTTTGGTGTTTCGAGTCATGTTTATGACTGCAATGCATTCTCCGCTTTATAGACAGAATTGGGATGATGAACATCCTGGAGCAGATTTATAATCCATCACCTTTATACATAGAACGAAGATGGACGGGGTCTTCAGGAATCTACTACATAGCTGCCCACCGGTTCGCTTATCTACAGACCAACCTAAAGAGGATCAAGTGGTTGGAAGACTTGAAAGTCGTGAAGTTGTTCATTTTTGTGGAAGCTCACGTAAATTCGACTTTACATATTCAAGGTGGGAGGGTTGAAATGAACTCATATGTAAATGAGGTAGTAACCCATGTAATCCCAGCCGACAGGATTAAAGTGTTGGGCCGCCATGAGAAGTATGGATTCCAACGAAAAGGGTATCCCGAACTTCCAATGAATTATCGATTCCTAAAGATCCATGACCCAAAACCCTACTATTACACAGTTCCTGTAGACAAATGCAATACAACGTTGTTCTCCCCAAACTGAATATAATGATTGAATTATCATCACACGAGACGTATAAGGCTACGTCCATATAAATATAAATAAGGACTTCTTTTATCAATATCTGGCTGTGCATCAGAGTTGTTAAAAAGTTAAGTAGCTTCATGATTTACGAGATAGCTGAACTAAATATAAGCTAACGTCAATTATCATATAATAACGTTAAGAAAACTTTTATCCAGGCACAACCCCAGGTACAAGTTCCAAATTCGCCCCCTACATCAAGTACTGCTGTGACCCAGGAGAAGAAGTTCCTCCTCAAGCAGATAAAGCCACCCGAGTTTGACGGGAGAGGCAGATTCGTCCAGTCTGATGCTGAAATTTGGATTGAATCTATGGAGGATTACTTTGAAGCAGCTGGTACTGCACCTACCAATCAGGCCATGCTCGCCAAGTTAAAACTCACCGGCGAAGCTAGACTATGGTGGAAACAATGGTGCAGGGATCAAGGGACCTTAGAGGGGTCCGTTACCTGGGAGAAGTTAAAGAAAGCCGTGCAGGGGAGATATTTGCCACCTGCATATCGTACACAGAAAATGAATGAGTTCTACGAGCTAAAACAGCTAGGACTCACCCTTGACGCATACTACTCTAAATTTGTCTCACTCTTAAAGTATGCGCCACAGATGGACATGACGCAGCATGTGTCCAAATTTTGCGCGGGCTTAAATCCACCCGTAAATACCCGTCTCGAATCTATGCATCCGTCAGATCTTCAGGATGCACTCATTCGAGCGGCGCCTATAATTCAGGAGGTGCAAGCTAGACCAAGGGGTAACAAAACTTGGTCCTATAGTGACCCGAACAGAGGAGCATTCAGACCTCAAGTGAAGAGAGTTCAAGGCCACAATCAGGGACAAAGGAAGAAAGCAAGGACAAATAACGTCAACAACTTTGTTCCTACTCAAAGTAATGGCCGAAACCTCCGATGTTTCCACTGCAATGAACCTGGTCACTTCAAGAGGCAATGTCCCAAGCTTAGCGGGGGACATCGTCAAATGCCTTTCCAAGGTGCAGGCCGAGGTCAAGGAGCCGCCACCCATGGAAGAGGAAGAACTGCCTGCATTACCAATAGGCAAAGATGCGAAGCAAAAGAAGAGCAAGATCCGACTATGGAAGCGGAATTTGAAAGAGCGACAGTCCATGTCGCTTTACACAAGAAAGGGACGAATCGCCAGTTCTCGGTGATTCAAACACCGTCGAACTATCAAGATAAAGGTTTCAAAACCTTGATTGATTGTGGCAGTACACATTCCTTTATCTCACCGCATGTGCAAAAAGATTAGGAATAGCCACAGTAGAAGCACCTACCCTGCTTGTGGAATTGGCAAACGGTCGTGAGGTAACTTGTACCAGGCAAATTGCTAAGGAAGAATTCTTTCTGGGAGGAAAGAAAACCTCAGTCAAATTCAGAGTCATGAATTTAGGTATCCATGAGTGTCTACTCGGGATGGATTGGCTTAAGCCTAATGACGCCCACATCCACTGTGGAAAGGGTCAAGTTTCCTTTCGAAACTCTGAAAGGGAGTTTGTCACAACTCAAGGTGAGGCAGGAGTACCAAGAATCCAATTAGCCAAAGTATCGCGGATCATAAAAGGAGTCAGAAAAGGATTACCTGTTTACCTTATCAAACTCAACAAGTTAGATCAAAAGCAAGAGTCTCATGAAGGACCTTCTTGGCTAAAGGAATACGCTGACGTATTCCCTGAGGAATTGATTGAACTTCCGCCTCCAAGAGAAGTAGATCATGAAATTAGGCTAGTGCCTAGAGCTGCACCAATTGCGAAGAGGCCTTATAGAATGTCCATACCTGAAGCAATTGAGTTGAAGGAACAACTCAAGAAATTGTTGGATCAGGGTTACATCCGGCCTAGCAACTCACCATGGGGAGCTCCAGTACTATTCCAGAAAATGAAAGATGGGACACTTCAACTATGTATTGATTACCGAGGGTTGAATCAATCAACAGTCAAGAACAAGTATCCTATTCCTAGAATAGATGAGCTTCTTGACTGTCTTCAAGGTGCAAAGATCTTCTCCAAGATTGATCTCAGGTTAGGTTACTATCAAATAAGGATCAAGGAAGAAGATATTCCAAAAACGGCCTTCAATACAAGATATGGGCACTTTGAGTTCTTGGTTATGTCATTCGGGCTTACAAATGCACCTGCCACCTTCAATAGATTAATGCAGGATATTTTTAGACCATATCTTGATGATTTCATGCTTGTCTTCTTCGATGACACTTTAGTCTATTCTAAACAGGAAGAAGATCATGAACCTCGATTTGGGATTGTCCTTGAGACAATGAGGTCTCATAAGCTGTATGCAAAAATGAAAAAGTGTGCATTCTTCAAGCATCAGATTGAATATCTGGGATTCATAGTATCATCAGAGGGAATATCAGTAGACCCAGCCAAAGTCAGAGATGTGCTTGAATGGGCAATACCAGTATCCGTCAAAGAAATACGTAGCTTTCTTGGCTTGACAGGATGGTATAGGGTCTTTATAAAAAACTATGCTTTGATTGCAGCACCTCTTACAGACTTACTAAAGAAGCAGACTTCTATTACATGGTCAACTCCCGAACAAAATAGCTTCGATAAATTGAAACAAAGTTTGATACCAGCACCTATTCTAAAACTTCCTGACCTCAATAAAGAGTTCAAGGTAGTAACTGATGCCAGCATTCTTGCCTTGGGGTGTGTACTTATGCAGGAAGGTCATCCAGTAGCATACTCTTCAAGGAAATTGAAGAGTCATGAAAAGAATTATGCCATGCATGATCTGGAATTATTAGTTGTCATCCATGCTCTAAAGCTTTGGAGACACTACCTGTTGGGTAACAAGTTTACTCTAGTAACCGATCATAAGAGTCTCAAATGGATTTTTACCCAGAACGAGCTCAACATGAGGCAATGTCGATGGATCGAAGTATTGGAGGAATATGATTTTGAAATCAAGTACCGACTAGGGAAAGAGAATGTAGTTGCCGATGCACTCAGTCGCAAGGCATTCCTAAATTCCCTAATCTTGCAGAATCCATCAACGACCAGATCTCTGGCTACAAAGGTATCTATGCCAAACAACCCTATACTTGAACTAGCTAGAGAGGAAGCGTGCCATGATTTGGCCTACCAAACAATGATAAAGGAAATATCTACCAAGGAGCAGAATCAGAAGTTGCAAGCTAAGTATCAGGAATTTTCCATTGATAATAGGCTTGTCTACTACAGAGCAAGGCTGTGTATACCAACAAGCCAGTCACTTAAGCAGAAGATATTATGGGAAGCTCATGATTCCCCTTTCGCAGGACATCCTGGCTATGCAAAAACTCTTAATGCAGTTAGGAAGAGCTACCATTGGGAGAGGCTCAAAGATGACGTTCTCAAGTATGTCACTGAATGTTTGTCTTGCCAACGTATCAAGGCCGAACATGTCATGATGCCAGGGAAACTACAACCGCTTGACATTCCCCAAATGAAATGGGAGTTCATCAGTATGGATTTTGTTGTGGGCTTACCCCAAGTCCAAGGAGGATACAATTCCATTATGGTTGTGGTTGACATGCTTACCAAGATTGCACACCTGATTCCAGTAAAGACAAACTATAAAGCCTCTGACATTGCAAGATTGTTTATCAAGGAGATATTCAAGCTACATGGGTTACCTAAAAGAATTATTAGTGATCGAGATTCTCTCTTTACATCACACTTTTGGAGAGCTATCTTTGAAGCTATTGGGACTCAACTCTATTTTAGCACCGCCTACCATCCGCAAACGGATGGACAAACAGAGCGAGTGAATCAAATCATTGAGGATATGGTGCGCAGATCGGTCGTTGTATGCTCACGTAGTGAATCCCGGAATGTCCCCAAGAACAATGAACTCTACCTTTTTGCACAAAAACAATGTAAAAGCATGAACTACAAGAAGCAAGAGACCAATTGGGTTCAATCTCCCCCATGCCTTGTGTGAGCGCTTCACAAAGCATGTATTTTATGTATATTTCCATCTTCATGCTCAATAATAGCCCAATTTACAAAAATATGACAAGCTTTTAGCTTTTGAGTTTGCTTTCTACAAAAATAGGAAATAAAGCTAATGGATGGTGCCCATGGAGTCTGGCACTCCCAATCTCAATGTCCAAATAGAAATAACATATCCGTGCGCATAGGCGCATACAAAATAATAATCAATAATCGATGTCTCAATAGACATAACAAAATATAGATGTGGCACCTATCAAAATATAATCCAATGGTCGAATACTCGCTAGACTCCAATGCTTTCCTCCGCCACTGCTGCTATCTCTACACATCAACTGAAGCATTCACAATCGTTAGTAAAATAATACAATTAAACCGACAAAAGTGAATACCTAGCAGTCTTCAGCTACATAAATAAATCAACTAGTTAGAAATAAATCCTAACCTTAATTTATTACGAGTGCGCACTCTAAACTCATAAATGTTTATTAATTTAATATGCATTTTGCAGAATCACCCGCTATGGAATCACCCATGTACACACTAAATTAATGAAATGCCCGAAAAGGACAGGCGTCCCCATCAACTTCTCGCACAAAGAATCCTCTTTGTGTATGAGCCCCGGTCATCTAAGTTTACGGAATCCACCGTAAAACCTCACGGAATCCACCGTGGAATATGCCTCCTGGCATCATACCCCCGGGGTGGGATAGCAATTGACCTCAATTTCTATTAGCTCAGTGTGGAGCTAATAGATGGGGAAAGCATTTAAGTCTCTAGCGTGCATCCATTGTGCTTCCTCTACAGGATGGTTCTTAAATTTTACTAGATATCTAGAATACCTTCGGCCAGTTCTAGTGGTCATGTAGTCAGTGTCTATGATGGCTTCTGGTTCAAGTATTTCAGTCTCTTCTTCTAATAAAGGTGGGTTTTCATAAACAGGGTGGATAGGTAATTGGCCTCTAAATGGTCTCAATAAACTAATGTGAAATGTATTGTGAATTTTCCAATGAGATGGTAATTCTAACTTGAATGCATTATCATTAATCTTATGAATTATTCTAAATGGTCCATAGAATCTAGGAGCTAATTTGACAACTGGATGTCTATCTACACTTTGCAGTCTACGTTTTTCTATTCTCAGCCAAACATAATCATCAACTTTGAAATTCATGGCTTGTCTTTTCTTGTTGCTTGTTTGGTATATGATTGTTGGGCTTTAGCAATCATATCCTTAACCTCATCAAAAATACTATTATGCATAATAGCAATTTCATCAGCACTCTGAATTTTATTAGACAAAGATGCAACAGGTGTAGATAATCTATATCCATAAATGACTTCAAAAGGTGCTTTCTTTGGAGATGTGTGCGGTGTATTGTTATATGCAAACTGTAATAAATGCAAATGAGTGTCCCATGTCTGAGGTTTAGAGATAGTATGTGCACGTAAAAGATCTAGAATGGTGCTGTTTGTGGCTTCTGTTTGTCCATTTGTTTCTGGATGAAATGCAGATGAGAAATCAATCTTTGTGCCTAGATTTGCAAACAGTGTAATCCAAAAATTGTTACAAAATCTAGAATCACGATCTGAAATAATCACTTTTGGCAATCCATGGTTAGTAAAAACAGTTTTAAAAAATAACTGTGCTGCTTGTGATGCTGTTAAAGTTTTCTTACATGGAATGAAATATGCTTGCTTACTAAATCTATCTACAACTGTCCAAATCATGTCATGGTTAGATTTAGTATTTGGTAAACCAGTAATAAAATCCATAGAAATATGTTCCCAAGGTTTAGATGGAATAGACAAAGGCATTAGTAATCCATACTGTTTACCATGATGTCTCTTTATTCTTTGACAAATCAAACATTCAGAAACGAAATTAGATACATCTGCATCCATATGCGGCCAATAAAAATCTTCAGTTAACATACGTAATGTAGATATGATACCTCTATGACCTTGATATGGGGGACAATGAATTTCATTCAAAAAAAAAGATCGGAATGGAATAGTAACACACAGTCTCTTTTCAAAAAACATAAATCCATCATTATATGACAATGAATCAACAGGAATGAAATTATTTTGAACTAACTTTTACCAATCAGAATGAAAAGTAATATCTTGGTGATATGTATCTTTCATAGCAATCAAAGAATCAAAAGATATGACAGAAATATTATGAATTGCAGGTCTTCTGCTCAATGCATCAGCAACTACATTTTCTTTTCCAGGTTGGTATTGAATGATAGGATGAAAACTTTGAATGAAGGAAGCCCATTTGATATGACGGTCAGAGATTTGGGGTTGGCTAAGTAAATGTCTAATGCTTTGCTGGTCAGTCTTTATCATGAATTCTGAACCCATTAAGTAGTGTTTGGATGATTGTCTTGCATTAGTACGGCTCCTATTCCTGATCCGCTAGCATCGGTCACAACTAGAAAGAATGGTCTATTAAAGTCAGGAAATTGTAAAACAGGGGCATTGGTTAATGCACATTTCAGTAAGTCAAAGGATTTCTGCTGATTTTCAGTCCATTGATAAACAATTCCTTTCTTGAGAAGTTTTGTTAATGGTAAAGCAATTAATGAGAAATTACGTACAAACTTCCTATAGAAACTAGCAAGACCAAGGAGTGAACGTAATTCATGCACATTTTTAGGAACAGTCCAATGCAATATTGCATCAATTTTCTTAGGATCAACTTTAATTCCTTCTTTTGATACAATATGACCTAAATACTCAATTTCTGTCTTAAAGAATTCACTCTTGTCAGGATTTGCAAACAATTGATTTTCTTTCAGTAATTGAAAAACTAATGATAAATGCTCATAGTGCTCTTTCTCACTTTGACTAAACACCAAAATATCATCAAAGAAAACAATCACACAGTACTGATATTTCAAAAAGATACGGTTCATCATTCTACTAAAGGTGGCAGGTGCATTAGTCAATCCGAATGGCATGACTAAGAATTCGTAATGGCCAAACTGTGTTCTGAATGCAGTCTTAAATATGTCAGATTTATCTAACCTCACCTGATGATATCCAGACTTAAGGTCAATTTTACTAAATATAGAAGATCCTTGCAGTTTGTCCATAAGGTCATCAACTCTAGGTATAGGATACCTATTCTTTACAGTGATCTTATTTAAAGCTCGGTAGTCAATACACATACGATAGGTATTATTCTTTTTCTTGACTAAGAGTACAGGTGCACCAAATGGAGAACTGCTAAGTCGAATTAAACCTCTATTTAGTAATTCTTCAACTTGACTCTGGATTTCTTTTTGCTCTATTTGATTGTGCCTATATGGTGCTTTGCAAGGTGGTTGTGTGCCAGGGATTAAATCAATCTTATGGTCTTCTGGACGTGAAGGAGGTAAACCTGGTGGTAGGTCTTCTACAAAACAGTCCTTAAAATATGCAAGAAATTCCTTATGCCTAGGGTGCATATGATTTTCCTTTGCGTGACAATTCATTCACCCAAATGAGATATGATTTAGTACTCTTGCGTAATGCACGTTTTGCTTGAGTATGCGAAAGAAGTGGAAAAAAATTAGATGTATGCATACCATATAATGTAATAGATTTTCCTTGAAAATTAATATTCATTGTGTGTGTGGAATAATCTATATTTGGATTATGCTGGTGTCGCCAAGGCATTCCTAGAATAATGTCGCTTGACTGTAATGGAACAACTAAGAAATTTCTTCTTTCAGTATATGAACCAATTTGGATCTCTAAATCTTGAACTTCTTGTGTGCCATTGTACCTAGTGCCTAAAAATGCAGCTTTTATGCGATAATACGTAGGTACAGTCTGTAATTTCAATTCCTTTACCAATTTTGCTGAAATAAAGTCATGAGTACTACCGTCATCATGCAAGATAGTTCCTTCCTTTCCATGCACCAAACATTTCATAGTCAATAATGAATGTGGAGTAGGCATACCTGGTAAAGTATCGGAAGTAGTAATGTCATCCTCATCTTCAGTGAAATCAGGCATATCCTCATGCTCGTCTTCATCCATGGCTCCAAGATAGTTGATATGTGCTGGTGGCTTCTTTGAATGACAATTTGCTGCGAGATGCCCAGGCTGATGACACTTATAACATACTATTGGCTTGGCTTTGGTTACATTATTTGCAATGGCTGGAAGTCTGGGTACATTTGGATTTGCTTGTGGAATAGGCTTAGGATTTGGATTGACATTGGATGGTAATGCAGGTGGTTTAGCCCAATTCTTGCGGAAAGATGGTGAAGAGAAATGACCTGGATTAGACCTTCTAAAATTGGAATTGAATTGTTTAGATCCATAATTACCATTGACTTGGAATTGCTGTGGTCGTCTGTCTCTACCGCGTAACTTATCTTCAGTGTCGTGAGCTAGTGAGATGGCGTCTTCAAGGGTAGCAGGCTTGAACATGTTCACTTCAGCGTAGTAATGTCCAAGAAGTCCAGACATATACTTTCGCTTATTTGTCGTCTCTGGTACATCTTCAAGCATGCGTAGCTGTAGGAGTGCATTCCAAAAACGCTCTGTATACTGTGGAATAGGCTCACGATCCCGTTGTTGAAGTACATCCCATTGCTTGATAGCCTTCTCATGAAATTGCGGTGGAAGGAAATTCTGCATGAACTTCTTCTTGAAATCTTCCCAAGTAGCAGGACATTCTATGCTCTTGCGTACTACAGTCCACCAAAGTGATGCTCTGTCTACCAAATGATTAGTAACACACTTGATTTTATCTTTTTCTGGATAAGTTTCTTCATGGAAATAGTCATCAAACTGGCTAATGAATGATAAAACAGTCTTTCCTTCTCGTATGCCATTGAAAGTGCGAAATTTGAAACTTCGTTTACTTATCTTTGATTCCTTGCGAATAGTTTGTGCTTCAAGAGTGGCGTTGATGGTACGTCGAATCAAATCTTCAGCTTGAGGTTCTTCTTTGTCGGTAGACGCTCTTTGTAATTTTGTTAATTGCGCTTGCAATGCTTGCCTAGCCCTTCGTTCTTCTTCCAATTGCAGCATGATTAGATCCAGCTTTTGTTCCATGGTAGGCTCAGGTAAGTCGTCTTCAGCCATAGGATCATCCATATGTGGGATCGTTATCTTGTAAAACTCAAAAGACCTTTCTCACTCAAAATCAAGTTAGCAGGATGAGCGTAGCTCAAATTCGGGGTTACAAGGCTATGTATTTTTGGGTATTTCTTTTCAATTTTCAGAAAATCTGCAATATTTCCTTCTCCGTTTGCTGAAAATACTTCAGCGAACCTGTAGATAGGTAGAATACCTTGCCACGAACAACTTTCCAGTTCAGAGTTTTTGCGCAGGAACAGCCCTTCTAGGAGTTTTGAGCACTAGTCAGTTATGACTCCAGTTGACTAGTCTGACTTGCAAAGTTGCAGACTTGCAGAACTTAGGCCGACTTGATGAACTTGCAGGACTTGATTCCAGTCGACTTGCAGAACTTAACTTCAGAAGTGCAGGACCTGGAGTTTATGAACTTGCTTGCTTTGCCCAACTTGATGAAAGCTTAGTGATTTAAGCTTTATAGCTTAAGCTTAATGGAGAAGATTAATCGTGGAAAAAAAAACGGCGCAGATGATGAAGACGTGGGCAGCCGTTTTATGCCGTCGCGAGAATCTCGGGCGTCCTCAGATACCTCAATGTCAAGTTGTGAAGCAATTAAGCTTCTTCTAAGCTTAAGTCAAGATTAAACTTAAGAGAGATAAGAGATATGAAATTTTTTTTCTCACAGTATGTCCACGACTTGATAAAGGAGATGGATGCGTGGTCCTCTGCCTGTACAGCCTGGTCCTTCGCGATCTGAGAGTAGAAACAGGGGTTCTTGATCGCCAGAAGTCTGCCTGTATGGACGGTTCGCGACGAGATTGACTGTAGAGCCCGATCGTTCCAGGAGCTCCGCCTTTGCTCGAGATGGGTAGCGATTGGAAGCTCTTGATCTCAGCTCCGCTCTGATACCACTGGTGCGCAGATTGGTCGCTGTATGCTCACGTAGTGAATCCCGAAAGGTTCCCAAGAACAATGAACTCTACCTTTTTGCACAAAAAACAATGTAAAAGCATGAACGACAAGAAGCAAGAGACCAATTGGGTTCAATCTCCCCCCATGCCTTGTGTGAGCGCTTCACAAAGCATGTATTTTATGTATATTTCCATCTTCATGCTCAATAATAGCCCAATTTACAAAAATATGACAAGTTTTTAGCTTTTGAGTTTGCTTTCTACAAAAATAGGAAATAAAGCTAATGGAAGGTGCCCATGGAGTCTGGCACGCCCAATCTCAATGTCCAAATAGAAATAACATATCCGTGCGCATAGGTGCATACAAAATAATAATCAATAATCGATGTCTCAATAGACATAACAAAATATAGACGTGGCGCCTATCAAAATATAATCCAAAGGTCGAATACTTGCTAGACTCCAATGCTTTCCTCCGCCACTGCTGCTATCTCTACACATCAACTGAAGCATTCACAATCGTTAGTAAAATAATACAATTAAACCGACAAAAGTGAATACCTAGCAGTCTTCAGCTACATAAATAAATCAACTAGTTAGAAATAAATCCTAACCTTAATTTATTACGAGTGCGCACTCTAAACTCATAAACGTTTATTAATTTAATATGCATTTTGCGGAATTACCCGCTATGGAATGACCCATGTACACACTAAATTAATGAAACGCCCGAAAAGGACAGGCGTCCCCATCAACTTCTCGCACAAAGAATCCTCTTTGTGTATGAGCCCCGGTCATCTAAGTTTACGGAATCCACCGTAAAACCTCACGGAATCCACCGTGGAATATGCCTCCTGGTATCAGGATATGCTTAGGGCATACTGCTGTCGAGAGCCGAAGAGGTGGATTCAATACTTGCCATTAGTTGAATTTGCCTACAATGCTTCTTACCAGCAGAGCATTCAAATGACCCCTTTCTAGGCATTGCATGGTCATGATTGTCGAAGTCCCCTAAACTTTTCTGATCCAACCCTAAGAGTTGAAGCTTCAAGACAAATGTTGGAGGACATGGATGATCAAATAAGGTCAATAAGACAAGACATACAAGCAGCCAAGGATAGACAAAAGGCATATGCAGATTTGAAACGTCAAGAAAGAGTCTTCAAAGAAGGAGTCATGGTCTTCATTCGAGTATGCCCTGAAAAGAGTTCTCTATCCCTAGGAGAATGCAGGAAGCTAAGTCCAAGGTATTGTAGGCCGTATAAAATCCTCAAATGCCTAGGACCCAATGCTTATAGATTGCAACTCCCTGAGAACCTAAAGGTTCACAATGTATTCCATATCAGCCTATTGAAAAAATATGTACCCAATCCTAATCATGTACTTAATGACCAACAAATTGTAATGCCTAGTCAAGGAGTCCTTGAACTAAGGCCAGAAAGGATCTTAGATGTTAGGGAAAGATAGTTAAGATCTAGAACCTTGAAAGAACGCCTTGTCCAGTGGAAAGATTATCCCAGAGAGGATGCCACTTGGGTAGATGAAGGCACTCTCATGTTGAGATATCGAGCTCCACTCGTGATACGCCAGGGTGACCGTTGTGTATTTATGTCACCAACTTGTCAGTTGTTGTAGACGCGGTTGGTACACCGCCCATGAATAGTAGCTACATGATAGCTATCCTTATCTACTCTAGTTCGTGGCTCAGTTAGTATGCCACCTTAGTTAGTTGAGTTTGGTTTGAGACCCATATATAGGGTTCTTCTATTTCTTTGTATTAGAGTTCTTTTGGCTTACACAAACTAAGAAGAGAAAAACTGTTTTCAGCCTCCACCCTTATGTATATTCCCCCATTGTGCAAGCAAGAAAGCTACAAGTGAGACTCCTTCCTTCTCTCCCACAATCTTGACATGGTATCAGAGCCTTGTTCGTGGTAAGGAGCTCAAGAAAGCAAGCCAAGCTCGCGGTGATCTGGTAAGAGGAGCAGTGTTGCTTTCATTTTCTGTTTTGGGAGCAAATCTCTGCAAGAAGCATAACGGAAATTGCAGGAGTGCATTGTCTCAGGTTGAGACGCCCTTCGCGGTGAAGCAAGAGGGGAGTATATGCTGCAGGATAGGGCTTTAGGCCTTGGTGACCCTATTTTTTTTATTTGAGGCCATTTCGGGGCCTGTTTTGGAGGCGGAAGTTTTCTACACGCACTCAGGAAAAGGCCCAATTTTATGCTGTGCAGCCACTGTTTTACAGGTCGGTGAAAAGTTTCTGTAGAAATTGCATCGTATGCTTGTGCGCAGAGACATTGGGAGTTACAGAATCATCCCTGTTGCCTGTTGATGCAAAATCGTCACTAGGAAGTGACTGTGTGGTCAAATACCACTTTCGCCAGTTTTGCAGATTTGCCCTTGTGAGGGTGAAGCTGTGTTTTTTACAGTGACAAATTTTTTTGCAGTGTTCTGTAATGGCGTCTGATTCTCTTTCACAGATTGTTACTGAAAAGCTTGACAAGAACAACTTCCAAGCATGGAAGTTTAGAATAACGAATTTCCTTATGGGAAAAGGATATTGGGAATTTGTTGTAGGAAATGAAGAAGAACCAGTTCTTCCTGATGTTCCCAATCAACAGCAAATGCAGGCATTCAAAGCATGGCATGAGAGAGCCAGGAAAGTTATGTACTAGCTGTCTATCAGTATTTCAGACTCTATGATTGTGCATATTCAGGATGCAAGTACGCCAAAGGAGGCATGGGATACTCTGTCAAAAATGTATAGCACAAATACGCAAGCCAGGAAAATGCAGCTCAAGCAAGAGTTGCATAATGTGCAAAGAGAAAGTATGAGCATCAATGACTACCACATGAAGGTGAAGAAGATTACAGATGCACTTGCTTCCATTGGGTCGCCAGTGGAAGATGATGATTTAGTTTCTGTGACCTTGAATGGTCTAGGAAAGGATTATGCGCAGTTTCGGACATCCATTTCCGTCCGTGAAAGATTTCCTGATTTTGAGGAGTTGATTGCTCTTCTAATTTCTGAGGAGCAGAGAAATGGTGGTGCATCTTCTTCAGGAGGAACTTCAAAAGAAGCTGTCTTCTACTCAAATGCTGGAAGAGGTAGAGGCAGAGGTAGAGGAGGCCGATTTGGAGGCCGTGGTAGAAATCAGAATATGCAGCAAACTCAAGAAAACCAGTCCTATGGAGGAGGACGTGCTAACTCTAGAGGCAGGGGGAGCCAAAGAGGTCGTGGTGGATGGCAAAGATGTCAAAATGCAAACAGTAATGTTGAATGCTACTATTGTGGTAAAATGGGTCATATGGCTAAAGACTGCTATAAAAAGCAGAATGACATCATGAATGGAAAACTGCAATAAGGAAATTATGCATCTTCTAGTAGACAGGGTGATGACAGAAATGAGCATTTGTTTATGGTGCAGCATATGAACAATTCTGTGATAAATGCAGAAGAAAGCAACGATGTGTGGTATGTTGACTCAGGTGCATCAAACCACATGATAGGTCATGCAGAATGGATGGAGGATGCAAGGAAAATGGAAAAACCAGGATTTGTGGAGACTGGTGATGATACTGCACATCCGATTGTGCAGATTGGAAAAATTACTTTGTCTATGCAGGATGGGAAAAAGAAATACCTGTCTGATGTATTTCATGTCCCGAATATCACCAAGAATCTAGTTTCTGTTGGTCAAATGGTTGAACAGGGCTTGTAGGTCAGATTTAATCCTCATGGATGCTTTGTTGAGGATATGAAAAATAAAGGTCGCTTGATAGCAAAAGGAAAGAAGAAGGGCAGAATGTTTACGTTGGATGCAGACATGTCTGAATTGTGTGCAGCAATGTTTGCACATGGGACCGGTGTAGTTGCAGATATTGATATCTGGCATAAACGCATTGGTCATGTTAATGTACAGCGACTTAAATCAATGCAGGCCCAAAATATTGTTGCAGGATTGCCTAAATTCAAGGTTGCAGAAATGCATAAGGTATGTGAAGCCTGTCAGTTTGGAAAACAGGCAAGGAAACCATTTCCTAGACATGTTCAAGAGAGTAAGAAGCCATTGGAATTAATCCACTCTGATGTGTTGACTACTAAAGCTGCATCTCTTGGAGGCTGTCATTATTTTGTCAGTTTTATTGATGACTATAGCAGAAAAGTTTGGGTGTATTTTATGAAAAAGAAAAGTGAAGTTTTTGGGCACTTCAAAACTCTTAAAGCTATGGTTGAAAAAGAAACAGACCTACAAGTAAAATGCCTAAGGTCAGATGGAGGGGGAGAGTACCTCTCAAATGAGTTTGCAAGGTTCTTGCAGGAGCATGGCATAAAGCAGCAATATTCATGCAGTCATACCCCACAGCAAAATGGAATTGCAGAAAGAAAAAACAGACATATTGGAGAGGTGTCTCGTGCCATGCTCAATGAAAAAGACCTGCCAGATTTTTATTGGGCTGAAGCAGTTGCTACAGTAGTCTACATAATGAACAGGACTCCCACTGTAGTAATACATGGAATGACTCCAGAGGAGAGGTATACTAGTAGAAAACCAGATATTTCTCATCTAAAAATTTTTGGTTGCATTGCCTATGTACATGTGCCAGATGAGTTGAGATCCAAGTTGGATCCAAAAGCTGAGAAGTGCATCTTTATTGGTTACTCTCTGCAGCAAAAAGGGTATAGATGCTATAACCCTTCTACTCGTAAGTTTACAGTGAGTAGAGATGTTGTTTTTGATGAGATGAGTAGCTGGTATAAACCAGTAAATGTGATTAATGATGTAGATGCACAAAATGGTAATGCTGCACAGAATTCACAGTAGCAGTCACAAAATATTAGTGGACCTGGAGAGTCCTCTACCAGTGGTTCACATTCTTCGCCATGGACAGGCAGATTGAGATCAGGAGAATCTTCTCAAAGTAATGCAGATAGTGGTATGCAGGTATCACGAAAAGGAAAAGAGAAGGTTGATCAGCCCATGTTTGATGTGAATGCAGGTCACTCTTATGTGGATGGTGAATCCAGTGGCTCAGAACAGAGCATTGATGATGAGTTGGGTATTCCTTTTATTGTTACACCTGGAGTAAGGAAGACCAGGGATGTTTTGAGAGCACCTGGGAGTGAACCCACTTTGCGCAGGTCTACCAGAGTTAGGTATCCTGTGGATAGGCTAAAATATGATGGATTTACAGTCATTCACTATGCATATATGGTTAAAGTGATACAGGAGCCAGAACCGACTTCTTTTGAGGAAGCCATGGGAAAAGAAAAATGGGAGAAAGCCATGGATGAAGAAATGGATGCCTTGGAAGCAAATGCTACATGGGAATTGGTACCTTTGCCTAAAGGTAAGAATTCAATTAGCTATAAGTGGGTTTATAAGGTGAAGCACAATGCAGATGGTTCTGTGAATAGATACAAGGCAAGATTAGTAGTCAAGGGGTATGCACAAACATATGAAATTGACTATGAAGAAACATTCAGTCCGGTTGCAAGGATGGCAACCGTAAGAGCAGTCGTTGCTATGGCTGCATCAAAGGGATGGTCTTTACATCAGATGGATGTAAAGAATGCCTTCTTGCATGGTGATTTGCAAGAAGAGGTCTATATGGAGCAGCCACCAGGATATGTGCATGCTGTTCATCCTGAGTTTGTTTGCAGGTTGAAGAAAGCCTTGTATGGCTTGAAGCAAGCACCTAGAGCATGGTCTGATAAGATAGGGCAGTATCTTGTCACTATTGGCTTTCAGATTTCCAAGGCAGATTTCTCACTTTATGTGAGAAAAATAGAGAAAGGTATTATGCTACTTGTCATTTATGTTGATGATTTGATTATGACAGGTGACAGTGATGAAGATATCCTTCATGTGAAAATGCTATTGAAGCAGAAGTTTGAGATGAAGGATTTGGGAGAGCTGCGTTATTTCTTGGGCATTGAGGTGATTAGATCACCAAGTGGGATACAGCTCTTGCAGAGGCAGTATGGATTGGACATACTGTCCAAATATGGGATGACAGGCTGTAAGCCTATTTCAGTTCCTTTGGAGCAGAATGTGAAGCTGAGCGCAGATGCATGTGAGCTTTTGGAAGACCCTACTATGTACAGACGCATAGTAGGAAGCTTGATTTATATGACTATTACCAGGCCAGATTTGAGCTATGCTGTTGGATTGGTAAGTCAGTTTATGCAGGCTCCAAGGAAACCGCATTTGGATGCGGCTAGGCGCATACTCAGGTATGTGAAGTCCACATTGCAGTATGGACTATTTTATGAGATTGGGGTTCAGATACAGTTGCATGGATACACTGATGCTGATTGGGCTGGTAGCATTTCTGATAGACGATCTACCAGTGGATATGTGTTCTCTTTTGGGAGTGCTGCAGTCACTTGGAGCAGCAAGAAACGGCCTACAGTTGCCTTGTCGAGCACAGAGGCTGAGTACAGGGGTGCAGCAATGGCTGCATGTGAGGTAGCTTGGTTGCATAAGCTACTTTATGATATGCATCAGTCTACAGATGGGCCAATTGTCATTTATTGTGACAACATGAGTAGTATACAATCGGCAAATAACCCAGTCTATCATGCTAGAACAAAGCACATTGAGGTGCATTATCACTATGTGCGGGAGAGGGTTTTACTAGGTCTTATTGATCTAGTTTATGTCAGCACAGAGGATCAGGTAGCTGACATATTTACGAAGGCATTGGGCGTAGAGAAGCTGCGCAAGTTCAGAGACCTGCTTGGTGTGCAGGAATTGGGATTGAGCTCGAGGGGGAGTGTTGAGATATCGATCTCCACTCGTGATACGCCAGGGTGACCGTTGTGTATTTATGTCACCGACTTGTCAGTTGTTGCAGACGCGGTTGGTACACCGCCCATGAATAATAGCTACATGATAGCTATCCTTATCTACTCTAGTTCGTGGCTCAGTTAGTATGCCACCTTAGTTAGTTGAGTTTGGTTTGAGACCCATATATAGGGTTCTTCTATTTCTTTGTATTAGAGTTCTTTTGGCTTACACAAACTAAGAAGAGAAAAACTGTTTTCAGCCTCCACCCTTGTGTGTATTCCCCCATTGTGCAAGCAAGAAAGCTACAAGTGAGACTCCTTCCTTCTCTCCCACAATCTTGACATCTCAACCATCAATATCCCCAGTTTATCTCGAGATGAGGACATCTCGATTCCTCCAAGGGGGAGAGAATGTAAAATTCCGCGTGGGAAAAAATAAATCGGACTTTTGAAAAAAAAATTCCCCCCCCTTATCCCTCCAGCTGACTGACGAGCTGGAGGGGGAGGGGAATAGAAGGAGCTACTAAGCTCCTTGGTGGAGCCTTGGAGGGAGGGGGGGACATGCGTGTCGACACGCAAGAAGCAAAGATCCCCCTCCTTCCACTATTTAAACGAGGGGAGGAGGGGCCGCTGGACAGAAAGGCTGGGGGGCGTGAGAAGAACCGATTGCCGCCATAGCTCCGAGCTGAAGAAAGGGAGTCGAATCGCCACTGCCACACCGACCATCTGCCCTCCATCACGTCGCCATCGACTGCTGTAGTCCAGTCCCGTCGATTTGGCTGAATTAGCTTTTCTTCCCCCCCCCACGTGGCCCTTCCAGAAGCCCCTTGGAAGGTTCCAAGGTGGGCTTCTTAAGCCCTTGTTCTTCCCCCCCCCCCTCTCGGGGTTTTAAATCCCCCCCCTAAGGTCCTTGTTCTCCCCCCCCCCCCCCCCCCCCCGGGTTTTCAAACCCCCGTAAGGCCTTGTTTCCCCCCCCTCTCGGTATAATCCCCCCCCTAAGCCTTGTTTTTTTTCCCCTCCAGATTTTAATCTCTCCAAAGCCCTTATTACCCCCCCGGGTTTAAATTTTCCCCCCCAAGCCCCCTTGTTTCCCCTCCCAGTTTTAATTTCCCCCCCCTAAGCCCTTGCCCTTTTCCCCTCCGGATTTTTCTTTAAACTATTCAAGTCACACCCCTAAGCCTACTTTGTCCTTAGGCTACCTTGCAGACTTCCATTTTTCTTGCATAAATTCCTTCACTCACTTTTTAAATCTTTTTGTGCAAGTGCTCTCGTAGCTGAGCTTTGTGTTCTTAGTCTTATCAAACAAGCCGATGTCCACACACTTCCATGTCCTAAAAATCCAAGTCATCATCATGACCTCGTATGGTATCCCGTAAGGAAGAATATAGCCATGAGATAAAAGATAGGGAGGGAAGCAGAGGGAGTGAAAAGAGGGAGTGAAGGAGGAAGAGTGGGAAAAAGGTATAAGATAAGGAAGGAGAAGACGGTGGAATTCCAAGAAGAAAAAGGAAAAGGCTATCTCACATTCGAACTACGATGCCGCCGAAGAAAGTCCAAGGTGTAGCGGGGGGAGGGTCATCTCCCGGTATCCATGTGGATATCTCCCCTCAAAGCTAGGTTTTTCTTCTTGGTGTTAATTCGGTTTTAAGTCAATCATGCAAAGGAAAATTGTTAAGAAAAGATATATTTGTTTGAGTTATTTTTAACGAAGGATTTAGCTTATGAATGACAATGTATACAAATTTGCTTTCTTCAAATTGCATCAAGCATTATAAAATTATAGGCAAGATTAACCATTTACTATAGTAATATATTCCTAAAGTGTAGAAATTATATCTTGCACCATTAGTCTTATTCCTTTCGCAACGAATCATGGTAAAATGGCTAAATTCATGAAAGGTTTCTTTCAATGCTCAAATTACTAGGGAGTTATCTTTGCTAGTTGCACATCTTAGCAAGGCAACTGTTGTTATTTGGCATGAGTTCATCTTTAAAGAAAACAGAAGTTAAATGTTAGGAATTAACAAGTATAAAAATTAGATATACGAACTCATTTGGAAAGAAAATGTAATGGGGAATTGCTGGATGACACTCTATTAACACTTTTCCCCTGCTATTTGAGGACTTGGGACTAATAAAGTGTGAATACACCAATTTCTCAGCTAGGCCTTTGTCTCAAGAAGTATCGTCACTCTTTGTATCATCTTGGCATTATGCTATATGCCAAATTAAACTATATTGATTGGGAAAGTTAATTGTCACAAGGATAGTAAAACCGTGACAAGACGAGTAAGATTACTTTCTAAAAGCTAACCGAACCAATCTTTTCAAAAGCTAACTGAACCAATCTAAACATAGAAACATTCATACCCTAAACACTTGACTACTTTCCTTACTGTAAAGACAATAATTTCATAAAGATAAGAAACTAGGAAACCCTAGGCCTGACATACGTCAGCTTAAGGAATCTAAACAGGTTATTCCATCGCAGGACTTGCGCAACATGTATGAAATCATTTTGTGATTGATTCACAAGGAAAAAAAGGGAAAACAACCCTCATCAAGGACGCCAGATCCTTACGCAAGCTATCTTGCAAAAAGACATATTTTTGGGTATCATTCTAAATAAGAAAAGTTGTAAACCAGAAACTAGCATATCTAAGGTACCTTAGGGTTAACCAAGTTGGGTATACCCTACACCTGAATAAAAAGGATCTTGCCAAGTTACAAGACATCTTGAGAATGACTACTGATACACTCAAAAAGGAAAGAACACTTCTTTAGCAGTTTGCTATACAACAAGGTTGATTAATGGAAATGTTGTGCTTGCTAGAGATTTTAGGGCTTTGTTTGGAATTATGAATTACAAATTAAACAAGTACCTATACTTCAGGTTAAAGGCCTGAAAGGAGAGGCAGCTTCAGTTACCCCCGACTGCTTGCCTGACCCTAACCAAGGGGGTTGTTGACTGCGCCGGGAACGTGGACCGAACCCACCGCGAGAGGTCTCTCCATTGAGTTCTACTTGGAGCAGGAGGACGCTTGGGTGCCAGGGGGGCTCTGGCCGTAAACCCCTCGCCTTCCGGGTCCTACACAAGAGGCTAACGTGACTCGGGATTGGATCTCGAGGCCCGCATACTAGTTGACGGGCGGAAGCTTGGAATAGTGATCCCTGGGGATTACTGGTTAGCCTTCGGGCAGATTATGGACAAGCCTACGGGCGGAACTTCTTGTAATTCAAAGATAAAATGATGAGATGTTAAAAGAACTTGCTTGATATTGTTTTTATATGTCACGTGATAAGATTACGTGAAGGAACCCGTGCTTAACAAGATTAATTAAAGAAGCTGATTTTTATATGTCAAATTAATGTGTTAGTTAATTATATAACTAAAACAAATCGAGGAAAGTGCGGAGGATGGGCCATGGATCCGTCCTATGGTTGGGTGGTCCCGGTTAGCCGGGAACTTTTCTCAAAAATCTCGAAGAACAGCGGAATGATCATCATCATCAAAAAGAATAACGAGAATGATGACCTAGAGTTACGTCTTACCCGATTTACGTTATTTTAGGGGAACGGAATGGGACTATGCCTTATGGCAAAGAGGTTGAGCTTTGCATCCCTCTCGTTTCCCATTCTCCTTGAACCAAGTACAGCGTGAATCCGCTTCAGACCTGGCGTTTCTGCGTAAAGTAGTTCGCTCGGTCTGACGCTAGTTGCTGTTAGTTAGAGACCCATTAGGAAAACCCTAATTCCGGTCGATCCTAAGTGGGAACGGCTAGGATACTTCCGCTACGTGGTAGACGCGGGAAGAGCTAGATCGCAAAACCCGTAACATTCCATGGGAGTGCCGGGCGGAGCTTTCTAGACATCCTTTCCGATGGACTGCTAAGATGTGTCCTGGATGATACTAGGGGACACGTTACACTTCTACTCAAATGCTAGAAGAGGTAGAGGCAGAGGTAGAGGAGGCCGATCTGGAGGCCATGGTAGAAATGAGAATATGTAGCAAACTCAAGAAAACCACTCCTATGGAGGAGGACGTGGTAACTCTAGATGCAGGGGGAGCCAAAGAGGTCGTGGTGGATGGCAAAGAGGCCAAAATGCAAACAACAATGTTGAATGCTACTACTGTGGTAAAATGGGTCATATGGCTAAAGACTGCTATAAAAAGCAGAATGACATCATGAATGGAAAATTGCAACAAGGAAATTATGCATCTTCTAGTAGACAGGGTGATGACAGAAATGAGCATTTGTTTATGATGCAGCACATGACCAATTCTGTGACAAGTGTAGAAGAAAGCAACGATGTGTGGTATGTTGACTCAGGTGCATCAAACCACATGACAGGTCATGCAGAATGGATGTAGGATGCAAGGAAAATGGAAAAACCAGGATTTGTGGAGACTGGTGATGATATTGCACATCCTATTGTGCAGATTGGAAAAATTCCTTTATCTATGCAGGATGGGAAAAAGAAATACCTATCGGATGTATTTCATGTCCTGAATATCACTAAGAACCTAGTTTATGTTGGTCAAATGGTTGAGCAGGGCTTGCAGGTCAGATTTAATTCTCATGGATACTTTGTTGAGGATATGAAAAATAAAGGTCACTTGATAGCAAAAGGAAAGAAGAAGGGCAGAATGTTTACGTTGCAGACATGCCTGAATTGAGTGCAACAATGTTTGCACATGGGACTGGAGTAGTTGCAGATATTGATATCTGGCATAAACGCATTGGCCATGTTAATGTACAATGACTTAAATCAATGCAAGCCCAAAATATTATTGCAGGATTACCTAAATTAAAGGTTGCAGAAATGCATAAGGTATGTGAAGCCTGTCAATTTGGAAAACAGGCAAGGAAACCATTTCCTAGACATGTTTAAGAGAGTAAGAAGCCATTGGAATTAATCCACTCTGATGTGTGGACTACTAAAGCTGCATCTCTTGGAGGTTGTCATTATTTTGTCACTTTTATTGATGATTACAGCAGAAAATTTGGGTGTATTTTATGAAAAAGAAAAGTGAAGTTTTTGGGCATTTCAAAACTCTTAAAGCTATGGTTGAAAAAGAAATAGGCCTGCAAATAAAATGCCTAAGGTCAGATGGAGGGGGAGAGTATCTCTCAAATGAGTTTGCAAGGTTCTTGCAGGAGCATGGCATAAAGCAACAATATTCATGTAGTCATACCCCACAACAAAATGGAATTGCAGAAAGAAAAAACAAGCATATTAGAGAGGTATCTCGTGCCATGCTCAATGAAAAAGACCTGCCAGATTTTTAATGGGCTTAGGCAGTTGCTACAGCAGTCTACATAATGAACAGGACTCCCACCGCAGCAATACATGGCATGACTCCAGAGGAGAGGTATACTGGTAGGAAACCAGATATTTCTCATTTGAAAATTTTTTGTAAGGATTTGGGAGAGCTGCGTTATTTCTTGGGCATTGAGGTGATTAGATCACCAAGTGGGATACGGCTCTTGTAGAGGTAGTATGGATTGGACATGCTGTCCAAATATGGGATGACAGGCTATAAGCCTATTTCAATTCCTTTGGAGCAGAATGTGAAGCTGAGTGTAGATGCAGGTGAGCTTCTAGAAGACCCTACTATGTAGAGACGCATAGTAGGAAGTTTGATTTATATGACTATTACCAGGCCAAATTTGAGCTATGCTGTTGGATTGGTAAGTCAGTTTTGCAGGCTCCAAGGAAACCGCATTTGGATGCGGCTAGACGCATACTCAGGTATGTGAAGTCCACATTGCAGTATGGACTACTTTATGAGACTGGGGTTCAGATACAGTTGTATAGATACACTGATGCTGATTGGGCTGGTAGTATTTCTGATAGACGATCTATCAGTGGATATGTGTTCTTTTTTGGGAGTGCTGCAGTCACTTGGAGCAGCAAGAAATAGCCTACAGTTTCCTTGTCGAGCACAGAGGCTGAGTACAGGGGCGCATCAATGGCTGCATGTGAGGTAGCTTGGTTGCATAAGCTACTTTATGATATGCATCAGCCTACAGATGGGCCAGTTGTCATTTATTGTGACAACATGAGTAGCATAAACTTGGCAAATAACCCAGTCTATCATGCTAGAACAAAGCACATTGAGGTGCATTATCACTATGTGCGGGAGAGGGTTTTACTAGGTCTTATTGATCTAGTTTATGTCAGCACAGAGGATTAGGTAGCTGACATATTCACGAAGGCATTGGGCGTAGAGAAGCTGCGCAAGTTCAGAGACCTGCTTGGTGTGCAGGAATTGGGATTGAGCTTGAGGGGGAGTGTTGAGATATCAGCTCCACTCGTGATATACAAGGGTGACCGTTGTGCATTTATGTCACCGACTTGTCAGTTGTTGCAGATGCGGTTGGTACACCGCCCATGAATAATAGCTAGATGACAGATATCCTTATCTACTCTAGTTCGTGGCTCAGTTAGTATGCCACCTTAGTTAGTTGAGTTTGGTTTGAGACCCATATATAGGGTTCTTCTATTTCTATGTACTTGAGTTCCTTTTGGCTTACATAACTAAGAAGAGGAAAACTGTTTTTCAGCCTCCAGCTTTGTGTGTATTCCCCCATTGTGCAAGCAAGAAAGCTACAAGTGAGACTCCTTCCTTCTCTCCCACAATAATCTTGACAGACGCTTCCCAACTCTAATAGAAGGAGTATCCACACATACAAGTGATCAATACCTCATTACACACATATTCAAAGCACCCCCAAGCTAATCGTTGTAGCTCCTAATGGCTCTCCTACACCCCGACAGTTGGCCCTAGGATGTGCCGTATTAAGCATAAAACACAATGATAGCATTGTCTAATACTTTTAAATCCACCTGGCATCTTGAGCTCATATGTCAAATCATCTTTAGTTGGATGTAACGTGTCCACTAGTATCATCCAGGACACGTCTTAGCAGTCCATCGGAAAGGATGTCTAGAAAGCTTCGCCCGGCACTCCCATGGAATGTTACGGGGTTTGCAATCTAGGGCTTTTCGCGTCTGCCACGTAGCGGAAGTATTCTGGCTGTTCCCACTTAGGATCGACCGGAATTAGGGTTTTCCTGATTCGTCATTTTCTAACAACAACTAGCGTCGAACCCAAGCGAACTACTTTACGCAAAAACGCCAGGTTCGAAGTGGATTCACGCTGCACTTGGTTCAAAGAGAATGGGAAACGAGAGGGATGCAAAGCTCAACCTCTCTGCCATAAGGCATAGTTCTATTCCATTTCCCTAAAACATCGTAAATCGGTTAAGACATAACTCTAGGTCAATGCTTTCGTTGTTCATGTCCTTTGACGATCATCCCATTGTTCTTTCAGATTTGAGAAAAGTTCCCGGCCAACCGGGACCACCCAACCGTAGGACGGACCCATGGCCCATCCTCCACACTTTCCTCGGTTTGTTTTAGTTATGTAATTATCTAACACATTAATTGGACATGTAACAATCAGCTTTTTTAATTAATCCATTAAGCACTTGTTCCTTCACGTAATCTTATCACGTGACATAAAAAACCAATATCAAACAAGTTCTTTATTAACATATCATCATATTTATCTTTGAAATACAAGGAGTTCCGCCCGTAGGCTTGTCCATAATCCGCCCGAAGGCTATCTAGCAATCCAGAGGGATCACTATTCCAAGTTTTCACCCGTAGACTAATATGCGGGCTTCGAGATCCAATCCCGAGTCACGTTAGCCTCTTGTGCAGGACCCGGAAGGCGAGGGATTTATGGCTAGAGCCCCCGTGGCACCCAAGAGTCCTCCTGCTCCAAGTAGTGCTCAACGGAGAGACCTCTCGCAGCGGGTTCGGTCCACGTTCCCGGCGCAGTCAACAACCCCCTTAGTTAGGGTCAAGCAGGCAGTCGGGGGTAACTGAAGCTGCCTCTCCCTTCAGGCCTTCAACCTGAAGTATAGATATTCATTTAATTTGTAATTCATAAATCAAACAGTGCTCTAAAATCTCTAGCAAGCACAAACATTTCCATTGATCGATCTTGTTGTTGGTAAACTGCTAAGGAAGGAATCTTTCCTTTTGAATGCATCTAGCACTCGATCCGGGGTGCCTTGCAACTTGGCAAGATCCTTTATATTTTGGGTTAGGGCGTACCCTATTAACCCAACTTGGTCAACCCTAAAGTTCATTGGATACTTTAGTTTTCGGTTTTTAACCTTCCTTACTTAGAAGGATATCAAAGAATACATCCTTTTTGCAAGATAACTTGCGTAAGGATCCGCCATCCTTGTTGAGGGTATTTAACCTTTCCTCTTGTGAATCAATCACAAGACCATATGACTTCGTACTTGCCGCGCAAGTCCTACATCGTACTATGCGGTTATGGAGTTACGGAACAATCCGTCTTCAGTTTATTTAAGCTGACGTTTGTCGGACCTACGGTTTCCTAGCTTTATTATTTTCTCAGGGATAAACCCTAGTTCTTATTTTTTGGTTACAATTTACTGGCCCTATATTCAGGGAATGTGGACAGGTATTTAAGGTATTTTACTTCATTCCCAACGAATATTTTGCAGCATTTTTAATTTGGTTAACTCTAGAAGGTAATTTCGAGATTACTTCCGTATGATTTGTTATCTACGTGTCAATTGACTTTTCAATCTTATACTTCATCGATTTGAGGTTAGGTTAAAGCAATCTTTCCCTTGCTAAGTTATGCAGCTAGCAATGACAACTTCCTAGATTTTAAGCATTGCAAGAATCCTTTCATGATTTGCACTTTCCATGATGAATTTGTTGTAAAAAGGAAAAGGGGTTAAAAGTGCCAGATGCAGTTTATATCTTCCAAACTTAACCGAAGTATACTAATTTAATGGGTAAATAATCTTGCTCATCATTCGTTTCAATGCATAATAATTTTTGAAGGAAAACTATGTTTATACTTTATTTATTTTGCATGTTTAATTAAATTAAATTCCTTCATCGTAGATAACTAGGACAAAATATATCCTATCCTTAACTATTCATCTTGCATGATTGAATTAAAACGGATATAAAATTAAGAAGGAAAAACCTGGTTTTGGGGTGAGATATCCACATGGATCCCAGGAGATGACTCTCCCGCAGCTACTCCTTGGACTTTCTTAGGTAGCATTGTAGTTGTAATCCTTCGAACGTTAAAGCAGCTTTACACTCCTTTTTAGAATTCCACCGTCGCTTCAATACTCTTCTTCTCTCTTTCGAGGCAAGGAGTCATTAAGGGATTGGCCACGAGAAGGGGGTAATAAGACCTTCAAGGTCTTAATTTCTTCGGGAGACCAAGGTTTACAAAGCCTAAAGAAAAGGCCCTATAGGGGTATATACACGGTACAAGGGTGTGTGTGAGTGTGGTTTCAAAAACATATGAAGGGGCCTTGGGATATTTGGGCACGGGAGTGAAAGGACTTAGAGGTTTCAAACCCGGGGGGGGGGGGGGGGGGAATGAAGGGTAACACAAGGGTTTTATAGGTTAAACACGGGGGTGAAAAGGACTTAGGGGTTTCAAACCCAAGGGGAAAAATGAAGGGTAACACAAGGGGTTTATAACACGGGGGGAGGGGGGGCGGGAAGGGTGTGTAAAAAGGGGACATGAGGGAGGGTGAAAGGCCCTTAAAAAGGGTTACAATCGAGAGGGGGAGAAAGATATAAATGGGGACACGGGGGGGAATAAAAAGGGGCTTAGGGGGGGTGTGTTAAAAAGGAATATGAGGGGGGTGAAAGGGGGCTTAATTAGCCTAAGGGGGGATTTTTAGGGGGTACTTTCAGCAGCCATGGGAAGGGGGCTTTAAAAGGCCACCCTTGGAATCTTCCAAGGCTCTAAGAGTTCTCACGATGGCCACGTGGGGGGGGGGGGGAAGGGAATGTCTTCCTCAGAACATAGTCGCCAAGCAGCGCGGCCTACTAACTTAGGTGGCAGTGGCGGCTGTCGTAGGAGAACGATGGCTGAATGGCAACGTAAGGTAGCGGCCTCTACAGCAGCTCGACATCCCAGGCGAACTGGCGGCGACCTCTTAGCTTCTCCCTCCCTCAAGACTCCTGGTAGACTCCCCTAATGGTAGTAAGATAGCGCCTTCCTCTCTCCTCCTTTTCTTGCATTCCCCCTCCCATTTATATAGGTAAGGGGAGGGGGATCCTTCCTCCCCTACGTGGTTGCACCATGGCGGTTTGTAGCCAGAGAGCTCCACTGAGGAGCTTTTTCCATTCATTCTATTTCCCTCCCTCTCCAGCACGACAGTCGGCTGGGGAGGGGAATAAGGAAAAAAAAATTGCCATTATCTTGGTAATTTATCAAAATGCTATATTATTATCCCCACTACCTAAAAGGAGGGGTTCATGCGGGTAGTGTTCGGTATATTACATTCTCTCCCCCTTAGAGGAATCGAGATGTCCTCATCTCGAGATAAACTGGGGATATTGATGGTTGAGAGTGCCTTCATCTATCCAAGTGGCATCCTCTTCGGGATAATCTTTCCACTAGACGAGGCATTCTCTCAGGGTTCTGGATCTTAATTGTCTCTCCCTAACATCTAAGATCCTGTCAGGCCTTAGTTCAAGGACTCCTTGACTAGGCATTACAACTTGTTGGTCATTAAGTACATGGTTAGGATTAGGTACATACTTCTTCAATAGGCTGATATGGAATACATTGTGATCTTTAGGTTCTCAGGGAGTTGCAATCTATAAGCATTAGGTCCTAGGCATTTGAGGATCTTGTATGGCCCACAAAACCTTGGACTTAGCTTCTTGCAATCTCCTAAGGATAGGGAACTCTTCTTAGGACGTATGCGAATGAATACCATGTCTCCTTCTTCGAAGATTCTATCTTGACGCTTCAAGTCCGTGTATGCCTTCTGTCTATCCTTGGCCGCTTTATTTGGTCATCCATCTCTTCCAACATCTGCCTTGAAGCTTCAACCCTTAAGGTTGGATCTGAGAAGTTTAGGGGACTTCGACAGTGATGACCATACAATGCTTGGAAAGGGGTCATCTGGATGCTCTGCTGGTAAGAAGAATTGTAGGCAAATTCAACCAAAGGCAAGTATTGAATCCACCTCTTCGGCTCTCGATAGCAATATGCCCTAAGCATATCCACGATGACTTGATTTACTCGCTCTGTTTGGCCATCCGTTTGGGGATGGTAGGTGGTGCTAAAACATAGTTGAGTCCCAATAGCTTTAAAGACATCCCTCCAGAAGTGTGATGTGAAGAGAGAATCACAATCACTAATGATTCTTCTAGGTAAACCATGTATCTTGAATATCTCTTAGATAAATAATCTTGCAATGTCGGAGGTTTTATAGTTTGTCTTTACTGGAATAAGATGTGCAACCTTGGTAAGCATGTCAACCACAACCATGATGGAGTTATATCCTCCCTATACTTGGGGTAAGCCTACAACAAAATCCATACTGATGAATTCCCATTTCATTTGCGGGATGTCAAGCGGCTGCAGTTTCCCTGGCATCATGACATGTTCGACTTTGATACGTTGGCAAGACAAACACTCGGTGACATATTTGAGAACATCACCTTTGAGCTTCTCCCAATGGTAGCTCTTTCTAACTGCATTAAGAGTCTTAGCATAGCCAGGATGTCCTGCGAAAGGAGAATCATGAGCTTCCCACATTATCTTCTGCTTAAGTAACTGGCTTGCTGGTATACATAGCCTTGTTCTGTAGTAGACAAGTCCATTATCAATGGAAAATTCCTGATACTTAGCTTGCAACTTTTGATTCTGATCCTTGATAGAGATCTCCTTTGGCATTGATTGGTAGGCCAAATCATGGCATGCTTCTTCTCTAGCTAACTCAAGTATAGGGTTGTTTGGCATAGATACTTTTATAGCTAGAGATCTGGCCGTTGATGGATTCTGCAAGATTAGGGAATTTAGGAATGCCTTGCGACTAAGTGCATCGGCAACTACATTCTCTTTCCTTGGTCGGTACTTGATTTCAAAGTCATATTCCTCCAACACTTCAATCCACCAACGTTGCCTCATGTTGAGCTTGTTCTGGGTAAAGATCTATTTGAGACTCTTATGGTCGGTTACTAGAGTAAAGTTGTTACCCAACAGGTAGTGTCTCCAAAGCTTTAAAGCATGGATGACAGCTAGCGATTCCAGATCATGCATAGCATAATTTCTTTCATGACTCTTCAATTTCCTTGAAGAGTATGCTACTGGATGACCTTCCTGCATAAGTACACATCCCAGGGTAAGAATGCTAGCATCAGTTATTATGTCGAATTCCTTATTGAGGTCTGGAAGTTTTAGAATAGGTGCAGATACCAAACTTTGCTTCAATCTGTCGAAGCTATTCTGTTCGGGAGTTGACCATGTAATGGAAGCCTGCTTCTTCAGTAAATCCATTAGAGGTGCTGCAATCAAAGCATAGTTTTCGATGAAGACCCTATATCATCCTGTCAATCCAAGAAAGCTACGTATCTCTTTGATGGATACTGGTGTTGGCCACTCAAGCACATCTCTGACCTTGGCTGGGTCCACTGATATTCCTTCTGATGATACTATGAATCCCAGGTATTCAATCTGACGCTTGAAGAATGCACACTTCTTCATTTTAGCATATAGCTTATGTGACCTCATTGTCTCAAGGACAATCTGAAGTTGAGGTTCATGATCTTCTTCCTGTTTAGAACAGATTAAAGTGTTGTCGAAGAAGACAAGCACGAAATCATCAAGATATGGCCTAAAGATATCCTGCATTAACCTATTGAAGGTGACAGGTGCATTCGTAAGCCCGAATGACATAACCAGGAACTCAAAGTGACCATATCTTGTATTGAAGGTCATCTTTGGGACATCTTCTTCCTTGATCCTTATTTGATAGTAACCTGACCTAAGATCAAACTTGGAAAAGATCTTCGCACCCTGAAGACGATCAAGAAGCTCATCTATTCTAGGAATAGGATACTTGTTCTTGATTGTTGATTGATTCAACCCTCAATAATCAATACATAGTCGAAGTGTCCCATCTTTCTTTTTCTGGAATAGTCTTGGAGCTCCCCACGGTGAATTGCTAGGCCGGATGTAGCCCTGATCTAGCAGTTGCTTGAGTTGTTCCTTCAACACAATTGCTTCTGGTAGGACATTCTATAAGGTCTCTTTGCAATTGGCGCAGCTCCAGGTACTAACCTAATCTTATAATCCACTTCTCTTTGAGGTGGAAGCTCGATCAACTCTTCAGGGAATACGTCCGCGTATTCCTTTAGCCAAGAAGGACCTTCATGAGACTCTTGCTTTTGATCTAATTTGTTGAGTTTGATCAAGTAAATAGGTAATCCTTTTCTGACTCCTTTTATGATCCGAGATACTTTGGCCAATTGGATTCTTGGCACTCCTGCCTCACCATGAGGTGTGACTAATTCCCTTTTAGAGTTTCGAAAGAAAACTTGACCCTTCCCACAGTGAATGTGGGCGTCGTTAGGCTTAAGCCAATCCATTCCGAGTAGACACTCATGGATACCTGAATTCATGACTCTGAATTTAACTGAAGTCTTCTTTCCTCCCAAAAAGAATTCCATCTTAGCAGTTTGCCTGGTACAGGTAACCTCACGACCATTTGCCAATTCCACAAGTAGGGTAGGTGCTTCTACTATGATTATTTCTAGTCTTTTTGCACATGCTGGTGAGATAAAGGAATGTGTACTACCAAAATCAATCAAGGTCTTGAAACCTTTACCTTGATAGTCTGACGGTGTCTAAATCACTGAGAACTGGCGATTCGGCCCTTTCTTGTGTAATGCAGCATGGACTGTCGCTCTTTCGAATTCTGCTTCCATGGTTGGATCTTCCTCTTCTTTTTCTTCACACTTTTGCCTATTGGCAATGCAGGCGGTTCTTCCTCTTCCTCGAGTAATGGCTCCTTGACTACGGCTTGCTCCTTGAAAAGACGCTTGGCGATGTCTTCCGTCGAGCTTGGGACATTGCCTCTTGAAGTGACCGGGTTCGTTGCAATGGAAACAATGGAGGTTTTGGCCATTACTTGGAGTAGGAATGAAGTTGTTGACGTTATTCGTCCTTGCTTTCTTTCTTTGTCCCTGATTATGACCTTGAACTCTCTTTATTTGAGGTCTGAATGCTCCTTTGTTCGGGTCATTATAAGACCAAGTTTTGTTACCCCTTGGTCTAGCTTGCACCTCCTAAATTATAGGCGCCGCTCGAAGGAGTGCATCCTGAATATTTGATGGACACATAGATTCCAGACGGGTATTTACTAGTGGATTTAATCTTGCACAAAATTTGGACACCTGTTGTGTCATGTCCATTTGTGGCGCATAATTTAAAAGTGAGAAGAATTTAGAGTAGTATGCGTCAAGAGTGAGTCCTAGTTGTTTTAGCTCGTAGAACTCGTTCATTTTCTGTGTGCGATATGCAGGTGGTAAGTATCTTCCCTGCATGGCTTTCTTCAGCTTCTCCCAGGTAATGGATCCCTCTACAATCCCTTGATCCCTACACCATTGCTTCCACCAAAGTCTGGCTTCGCCGGTGATTTTTAACTTGGCGAGCATAGCCTGATTGGCGGGTGCAGTACCGGATGCTTCGAAGTAATTCTCCATGGATTCAATCCAAATTTCACCATCAGCCTGAATGAATCTGCCTCTCCCGTCAAACTCGGGTGGCTTAATCTGCTTGAGAAGGAACTTCTTCTCTTGGATCACAGCAGCACTTGATGTAAGAGGCGAATTAGGAACCTGTACCTGGGGTTGTGCCTGAATAAAGGTTTTCTTAACGTTATTATATGATAATTGACGTTAGTTTATATTACAATTTTAATTCAGCTATCTTCTAAACAATATAGCTACTTAACTTTTTATCAACTCTTATGCACAGCTAGACATTGATAAAAAGAAGTCTTTGTTTGTATTTATATGGGCATAGCCCTTTCGAATACAACGTTTCATGCGATGATAAGCCAATTGTTACATTTAGTTTGGGGAGAACAACATTGTATTGCATTTATCTACAGGAACTATGTAATAGTAAGGGTTTGGGTCATGGATCTTCAGGAATCGATAAGTCATTGGAAGTTCAGGATATCCTTTCCGTTGGAATCCATACTTCTCATGGCAGCCCAACACTTTAATCCTGTCGACTGGGATTACACGGGTTACTTTCTCATATACATATGAGTTCATCTCAACCCTCCGACCTCGAATATGTAAAGTCGAATTTACGTGAGCTTCCACAAAAACAAAGAGCTTCACGACTTTCAGGTCTTCCAACCACTTGATCCTCTTTAGGTTGGTCTGTAGATAAGCAAACCTGTGGACCGCAATATAGTAGATTCTTGAAGCACCCGTCCATCTTCGTTCCATGTACCAAGGTGATAGATTATAGATCTGCTCTAGGATGTTCATCATCTCAACCCTTTGTTGATAAAGCGGAGAATGCATTGCAGTCATAAACATGACTCGAAATACCAAGAACTTGTTCCACGCTTCCTAATTCTACAAGACAGTATTGAAGGTAAGGAAATGTTTGGACAGCAATATTTGCTTTACTTCATTTCATTGAGATTTCATAAAAACAATTGCGTTGTTGGTCGGCTCTGATACCAACTATAACGTGTCCACTAGTATCATCCAGGATACGTCTTAGCAGTCCATCGGACAGGATGTCTAGAAAGCTCTGCCCCAGCACTCCCATGGAATGTTATGGGGTTTGCGATCTAGGGCTTTCCACGTCTGCCACGTAGCAGAAGTATTCTGGCCGTTCCCACTTAGGATCGACCGAAATTAGGGTTTTCCTGATTGGTCATTTCCTAACAACAACTAGCGTCGGACCCAAGCGAACTACTTTACGCAGAAACACCAGGTCCCAATGGATTCACACTGCACCTGGTTCAAAGAGAATGTGAAAGGAGAGGGATGCAAAGCTCAACCTCTCTGTCATAAGGCATAGTCCCATTTTGTTCCCCTAAAATTGCATAAATCGGTTAAGACATAACTCTAGGTCAATGCTTTCATTGTTCGTGTCCTTTGACGATCATCTCGCTGTTCTTCGAGATTTGAGAAAAGTTCCTGGCCAACCGGGACCACCCAACCGTAGGACGGACCCATGGCCCATCCTCCGCACTTTCCTCGATTTGTTTTAGTTATGTAATTATCTAACACATTAATTGGACATGTAACAATCAGCGTTTTTAATTAATCCGTTAAGCACTGGTTCCTTCACGTAATCTTATCACGTGACATAGAAAAACAATATCAAACAAGTTCTTTATTAACATATCATCATATTTATCTTTGAAATACAAGGAGTTCCACCCGTAGGCTTCTCTATAATCCGCCCAAAAAGGATAGAAAATCAGAGGATAAATTATCTTACAAGCCTTACTATTCAACATTTAGTGCAAGTTTACTGACGTCACACAATCTAGAGAAAGATGACTGGAGGTTTTGAGTTGTCTGGAGGGGGGGGGGGAGGCCATAGTAGTCACCTATGCATGATGATGAAAGCTTGAGAGGGTGACGGTTTGCAACACAATAATTACAATGGAAAGGAGAACCGTGGAGTACTCGACATCAGCTCATAGTGTCTTTGGGACGAAGGAAGGAAGAGAACAAAGATCAATTGGGTTGGCCGTTGTCGCATGGAATTCACACGGGGGTTCGTGAAAGTTGCTTGCCACAGGGATGCTTTTAGATGGAAGAATTCAACGAAATAAAACTTATCCAAAAGAATATTGAATGAGAAAAACAAATTCTTTATTAAAAATATAGGCAAGTTACAGGTTCATCAGACTTTTCGATTAGATCAAAAGAGTTATGGGAAAGACAAGAATGAATTCTCAATTTGAGAGAGGAGAAGAAGGTGGGATGTGAGATTTTATGGGAAGAATTTCAAAGAAGGTGAGGAGAATCAAGAACAAACTCAAGCACTTTTGTAGAATTTATGCTGAGAATTTCAAAGAGGGCAAGGAGCTCATACATCATCAACTTGAAAGCCACTTCACAGATCTTGATGACGACCTTCAAAGTAGTCGAGAATCTTAAAGCTCAACTCAAACCCAACTTCATAAATGACTCTCAACAAAAACTTCTGTGTAGACAAGGGGCTTAACGCTCGACTTCACGCCTTCTCTCCAAAATTGGATGAACATCTTCAAAGAAGGCAAGGGATACAAGCTTCACCTCTAGACTAGCTCTCACTTGATTGGATGATGGATCCCCATCTACGGCTCTCATAGTGTTGCCCTTATATAGTTTTCTCTCCTACATCTTCACATTGTGCTTTTCTTTACCCAAAAAAAGCCTAAGGATTTTTAGCTTAAAACATTAAGGTTTAGCTTTTAACGCTTATGCTTACAGAAAGCATAACGCTAAACTGTCGTATCATCTCTTCTCTTCGTAAAATTTAATTATTAAGCTTTTTTCACCATCCCTTTTGCCGCTCCCTATACGCTTGCAGGTCATGGCACACTCAAAACTTGAGGCAATGCAGCAACCATTTGAGGATCAAGTCTAATAAGAGGGCCACTTGTGATTCACTACTATCATGGGTCCAACCAAAAATGCAATTTCATGAAATGCCACTATGGGCACTACAAGCACGAGGCCAAATGTAGACCACACTATATTGATGTTCGTTGCCAAAGGAGACCCCATGCACAAGCTTGTGACAATCAGAGAAAGTATAGGTAGCAACGGCTTGATAATCCATGCAATTGGTGGCACAAAATTGTAGCTATTGGAGCTACTTTAGGGTAGATAGCTACACCTTGGCTTGATTATTCAGGTCAGGTTTGGTCTTTGCACTCCTAATCTGTAGAAGAAGATCTGACAATCGAGATGAAGCCCTTCTTTCTATACACAAGAGCACTAATAACGTTCATGATAGGCAAACAAGGGGATCATTTGTTTCTACTTGATTCAATGGAAGTTCCAATGTAGTTGCAATGGTCGATGGTTGGCACTAGACCATAAATTTCTATCATAACCTTCTTTGGAAAGTCCAGTATGACTATAGTGCATCTTGAATCTGAGGCTTAGACACCAGCCTTCTGCCACAAGACATTTCTTTATGACATGTATGCTTAGCATATTCACTATATGATAAACAACTTTTTATTTGTAGCCCATATAGGTCCACAACTCAAGTTCATATGCAATTGCAAAGAGCATGTTGTCTCGATGTCTATTAGAAGATTTTATGGTAGCTTTAAGTTCAGCCAACTTTGCTGACACCTCCTCTATCATCTGAGCTTGCCGTTCAATCTCCTCAGGAAAATGTTATTTTTTTGCTCCAAATGCTTCTCAAATCTTCATAATCTTCACCTTCGTCTTCTCAAAAAATACTATCTTCTCTACCTTTTTCCCACTTCGATTGCAACATATGTTGAATCTAGTGTGCATACCAGATGACTTCAAAGTCATTCTCACCAACAACATTGTACACTTTAACATGGTATTTATGTGCAATACATGAAGCAAAGGGAAAAACACTTAAAGCATGAGCTTGTGTATAGCTAGTCATCTATCCACTTTGCGGTGTGCTGTTTAAGTTCTTTAAAAATCTCCTCCATCATATCTTCGACAGTCACTTTTGTAGTTGGTCTAACAACTGCAACAAGAATAGAAATAGGCATAGGCATAGACACAGGCATAGAAATAGAAGAAATAGTAGATGGTTCAACAATATTCCAGGAGAGTTCATGGTAGGAGAAGACATTGTTGATGGTGATTGAATGCCGTTCTGCAAGCGAGCCTTCTATCTCCACCTCTTTGTCTGTGTAGAGACCGCATCAACAGCATCCTACCAATCCATCTTCAATCCCATAGGCTGCGTGTAGTCTTCAAGAATCTCTCCCAACTCATTCTCAAGTGCACGATCAATTACTTGCAAGAATAACTCTAATTTTTCTCAATTTAGAGCTCTTTTACTCTAGTCCATCCAATAGCTTAAAACATTAAGGTTTAGCTTCTAAATCTTATGCTTTAAGAATCATAACACTAAATTGCCACGTCCTTTCTTCTTTTCTTAAAAAGCATAGTAATTAATCTTTTTCCACCACCCTTTTGCCACCCCCTATATACACTTGTCGGTAATGGCACACTTAGAACCTGAGGCAATATGGCCACCATCAAAGGACTAGGTCTAATTCATAAGGGTTGCTTGTGATTCACTACTATCTTGGGTCCAACCAAAAATGCAATTGCATGAAATGCCACTATGGTCAATACAAGCACGAGGCCAAATGGATACAGCATTGCATTGATGTTCATTGCCAAAGGAGATGCCATGCACAAGGTTCTATGGTGGCTTTAAGTTCAACTAACCTTGTTGAAACCTCCTCTATCATTTGAGCTCACCATCCAATCTCCTCAAGAAAACTTTATTTGTTTTCTCCAAATGCTTCTCAAATCTTCATAATCTTCACCTTTGTTCGCTCAACAAATACTATCTTCTCTACCTTTTTCCCCACTTTGGTTGCAACATATGGTGAGTTTGTTGTGCGTACCAAACAACTTCAAAGTCATTCTCATTAATAACATTGCACGCTTTAGCATGGTATTAATGCACAATACATGAAGCAAAGGGCAAAACACTTAAAGCATGAGCTTGTGTATAGCTAATCATCTATCCACTTTGCCGCTTGCTAAACTGTCAATCCACCTATGAATTTGTGCATACTCCCTCTTCCTTTTTCTGCGATTAAGTAGGTCTTTTGCGCCCAAAAAATATGAGACCTTTGAAGTATTGCAAGAAATCCTATACTCAAGCCCCTGCACAATCAATTCATTCCATACCACTATATCTTGAAGTGGCAAAGTGCTAAATACCTTGCTTGCCTCTGCTAGCAATCCACATTTCATATACATAATAACTAGTCCTTTATGTAAGTGAGGCTCTTTTTCCATTGCCCTTTTCACTATTTCAAAGTGTATGAATTCATCTAATTCAAAAGCTCCCATTGTATTGCAAGTTTTCAAGATGAAAACATACATAAGTGCATCCACTAATGACATCTTTCACCTACATTTCTTTGAAAACCATGAGCACCTCATCCTCAAGACCATGTTCAACATATGTTGTGGTTAATGCATTCCACAAACTTTTTCATATGAATATTATCAAACACTTGCTATGCTTTCGTAAGCAATCTACAGTTACCATACATATCTACAAGTGTGTTGGCCTCAGAAAGCTCTCTTTTCAAACTCCGTTTTGATTGTTTTAGCATGTAAAAGATGGCATGACTCTTAGTCCTTTGTAACACCAACATCTTTTAAGCACAAAAGTGACAGTATTAGGATACTCCAAAGTGGCTTTGCAGTGGTGGACATGTAATGTCACAACATCCGTCCCCTCCAAACTTGCACATCCCCCGGATGGGCCAAATTTTTTATTGTTCCCACCAAGATCATATGGGTAATCATTTGGGTAATATGACAAGTAGATAAGTTGACATAGGTTATCACAGCATCCTCCTCAATCATATGGATGAATCAAAGTAAATATGTTCTCATAGATCATCATAGTATCCAATGGCTTGGTCTTCTCTTCTGCAAAAATCTTCTACATAACATCCAGATCTTCTTTGGTTGGTTGAACTTTAGACAATTCCATCATTCCAAACTCTCTTTCTTACTTCAATGGACCAAGTCTTGTTTGTGCCTTGTCCACATTGACGTTTATATCCATATCCATCATAGGCGTCATCACTATCCAAAGGTAATCTAATCTTCTTGTCATCTGTCTTATATTTTTTCAGTACTCTAGCTTCTTTGCTACAACTTGTAAATTTCAGCCCTTGCAGTAAATACCGTGGTAAATACAAATTTTGCTATATATAAACAACACCCAACTCTTTTTGCTGAAATATTTCAACAAAGAACACTTTTTGCTGAGAAATATTAGCACCTAAATTTTCTTACAACATGAAATCAACAATCTTACAATTCATCTCTAGAGAATTGACTTGTAAGACATATGATACCTCTTCATTTTCAAACTTTAGCAATGCTGACAGATTCTCCATAGTCTTTGAGCATGATAGCTTGTCATAAAGGCCATTAGTAATCTTCTCATCACAAATATTCTCCTCAATCTTCTTCAAGATTGTAGTCATCTCGATGTCGGAAAGTAGCTTGAATCCAGGTTGTGTTTTCGGCTTTGGATCTTTTCTCTTCGGGGCTTTCTAATCTTCCTGTACTTTCGGCTTCTAAACATCAGCCAGACTTTGCTCTAGTTATAAAGAAGAAGGCTGAGAAACTTGACTCCTTGAGATTTTTCCATCCTAGAAGAATTTGTAGGGGTAGATGAAGTTGGGGCTAAAATTGAAGCTAGTTACTACTCCCTTTCTAGTCATCTTGTTTTGTAGGTCTTTTAAGTTCTTTAAAATCTCCTGCATCATACTTGACAATTAGTTTTATAGTTTGTCTAACAATCGCAGTAGGAATATGCATGGGCATAGACATAGGCATAGAAATAAAAGAAGTAGCAAATGATGCAACAAAAGAAGTAGGAGAGGTCGTGGTAGGAGAAGACATTGCTGATGGTGACTGCATGTCGTTCTTGTAAGCAAGCCTTCTATCTCCATCTCTTTGTCAAAAAAGAGACCACATAGACAACATCGTGCTAATCCGTCTTCAATCCCATAGGCTGCGTATGGTCTTCAAGAAGCTTTTCCAACTTATCCTAAAGTGCACGATCAACCACCTGCAAAAATACCTCTATTTTTTTCAAGTTTAGAGCTCTTTGCTTTAGTGCATTCAACAGGTTATATCGCTCTTCAAATTCCCATAACAACTTCTCAAATAATTTGCGCTCACTAACCACAACCTCGATCGCCTTGGTCGCACCATGTGTATGCTCTTCTTCTTATTGTAACATTCATTGTTGATCAAATTCTTGCTAATGTAAGTACTTTCTTCTGCTATTGCATAGATAACTACATTTGTTGATTCTGAATCATGATGGTTGAAGATAAGAGTTTGCAATAAAGTCTTCATCTCATCAATTGAAAAAGAAGAAGTAGTCAATGATGAGGGTGGATTATTCAAAGAGTCTCCCATCTCGATGATCAGAAGCAACGCTTTCACGTTGGGTTCACCAGATGCGGCACGGAATTCGCACGGGGTTTTGTGAAGGTTGCTCACTACAGGGACGCTTTGAGATGGAAGAATTCAACGAAATAAAACTTATCCAATATAATTTTAAATGAGAAAAAAAATTATTGATTAAAAATACATGCAAGTTAGAGGTTTGTAAGACTTTTGGATTAGATGAAAAGAGTTATGGGAAAGAGAAGAATGAATTCTCAATCTGAGAGAGAAGAAAAGAAGGTGGCATGCAATATTTTATGGGTAGAATTTCAAGGAAGGCGAGGAGCATCAAGCTCAAACTCAAGCCACTCTCGTGGAATTTATGCTGAGAATTTCAAAGAGGGCAAGGAGCTCATAGCTTGACTTGAAAGCCATTCCGCAGATCTTGATTATGACCTTCAAAGTGGGCGAGAAGCTTAAATCTCAACTCAAACCAAACTTCATAAAAAACTTGCCATGAAAACTTTGATGTAGGTGAGGGGCTTAAGACCTCAAGCCTTCTCTCCAAAATTTGATGGCAATCTTCAAAGACGGCAAGGGATAGAAGCTCCACCTCTAGCCTCTCTCACTTGTTTTGATGATGGATCCCCCCCTAAGGCTATCATAATGTCACCTTTATATAGTTTTCTCTCCTACATCTTCACATTGTGCTTTTCTTTACCCTAAAAAATCCTGAGGCTTTCTAGCTTAGCACATTAAGGTTTAGCTTTAAAAGCGTATGCTTTAGGAAAACACTACGCTTTAAGAAAGCATAATGCTAAACTGTCATGTCGTTTCTTTTATTTGTAAAGCTTAATTATTAAGCTTTTTTCACCATCCTTTTTGCCACCCCCTGCATATGCTTGCCGGTAATGGCACACTTAGAACCTAAGGCAATACGGCAACCATCGGAGGACCATGTCTGATTTATGAGGGCTGCTTGTGATTCACTACTATCTTGGGTCCAACGGAAAATGCAATTGCATGAAATTCCACTACAGGCAATACAAGCACGAGGCCAAATGGAGACTCCACTACATTGATGTTTGTTGAAGGAGACTCCATGCACAAGCCTATTGCAATCAGAGAAAATGTAGGTAGCAATGGCTTGATAATCCGTGCAATTGGTTGCATAAATGTGTAGCAATTAGAGCTATTGTAGGGTAGATAGCAGCACGCTGCTTGATGCTTCAAGGGGGCTTTGGTCTTTGTACTCCTAATTTGGAGAAGAAGCTCTAACAATCGAGATGAAATGCTTCCTTCCATACGTAAGAGTAGCCATAACGCTGATGGGAAGCCAACAAAGGGATCATTTGTTTGTGTCTGACTCAATTGAAACACTAATGCAGTTGTAGTGGTCGACACTTGGCACTAGATCGTAAATTTCTATCATAATCTTCTTCGGCAAGTCCAGAATGACTGCAGTCCAAACTCAATAGCCACTCCCATAGATCTCCTCGCAACTTCAAAGTATTCGTCATCAAAATTCTATGGGAGTGGCTATTGAGTTTGAGCTCTGAGCTCCTCCCTTTCCTTGAAGATCTCTCCATCAAATCCTCACATTCCACCTTCTTCTCTTCTCTCTTAGATCAAGATTATGACCTTGTCTTCTCATTGGTGAGTGAACCTTTTCTTGCTTTGAAGAGATAAGGCGAATTTCTCTACAAGGGGCTCATCCTATTTGCTACCGAGCATCATATCAATGAACAATTTGTCATCACAAGTTCCATCTCGAGCTTATCATATATCTTTTGATCATATCCTTTAACTCCTTTTGACCAAGAGTCTTTTGAACTTGTATATTGTCTATATCTTTAATCAATCAGTATGTTTTCATATTCGCCTTGTATCTAAACTTTTTCTTTTGGGTAATTATTTTGAGTTGAGTACTCTTCATCAATGTTTGCTCCCATCTCACAAAGCGTCCCTGCCGGCAGCGAGTGACTTTCACAAACTCCCACGCGTATCTCATGTGACACCATAGGGCCCTGGAGGTTTAGGCTATAAGGCTTGAGAGTGGTCTTTGGAGTGAAAGAGTAGTTGTCGAGCCCATTTGAGATCGCGATATAGCATCATTGAAAACCTAGCTTCTATCTTTCCTATTCATGAGAATGTGTATCTTAGTAAAAAAACCTTCCTTCAAGGTTCATCCCACGCTCACAAAGCAAGGCTTCTTATATTCAACATGTGAAGACCCTTTAAATCTTGGCAACCGTGTTTGTACTTTGCAGGAGTCAGTTATTATCAGAATTCCGACAAGATGAATGCAGAAGTCAGTTATCATCCATATGCTACCACAGAACAGCGCAGTTTAAGTTCAATACGTCAAGTTGACCGGTTCAACTTGTTGGGTAAGTCCTTCAGGCTCGTGGTGCATAACTTTTTCATGATTTCTAATGCATAATTGATTAATTCGCTGCGGTCAACGTCTTACCTTTCCAGTCATTTCAATATGCATGGGTCTGAACTCTGAAAAACGATGTCCTGTCTCTGATCTATACTTAAAAATTCGATTCAGAGCGTCGCAGCCCAGCTGGCTCAGATACACGAGAAACGTGTTATAAGACTAGCTGGTCCAGAATGCAGAGATTCAGTCGCCCCAGGCGGCACGATTGATATTAGTACATCAAGGCCTCTCTCATTTAATTCGTAGTTCCCTTTGTTTGTCTACTAAATATATCGTAATCTACGGTTGATCGTCAGCGGATTTTCAAGTCCAATCTGGCTTCAGACGTTGTTGCTGACCGACGGGCTAATGACGATCGACCAGGATGGCGACAGCCGGGGGCGGCCTTCTAGATTCCGAAAGTCACTTGCTACAGGCTTTCTAAAAGGTTAGACGATACGCCTGGACCCCGGACAGGAGAAAGAAAAAGCAGAGATGTGTAATGCAGGCGCAACATTAGGGCATCTTGCCACGATTTTTTTCGCCCAGAGCGAGTTCGCACTGATGAACATCCCGCACTAACTGATGCACAGATTAGCAAATTATCCCGATCAGGTCTTAGAATGTCTCCGAAATGATATTTTAGCTGGAGACGATCCACGTAGTACTGATCAGGATCAGCTACATCGGACGGGGGCTCCTTCTGGATTCATTAACCCTCTAATAGACGCTATCTCGGACCATAATACATTGCTTTATGACTCTTCCACGGATCAGAATAGCATTCAGCCTCAGTATTATCTTGATCATGCGGTGCCTAATCACGCCCACCTGGCGTCCTGCACGTCGAGCCTACACATGGCTCTAGCTAGGTCAGTACTGGCAAGATCACGAGCCCCCAGGTGAATTCCACTGTAGTACTGAGCCTAAACGGCGTGCACATTGTAGTGATCAAACGCAATATACAAGCGTGCAGCCGAAGCAAGGGTTTGGCGATCACGCCAAAGAAGAGCAATATGTTAAGGTTGGACAATATAGCAGTGATCTAGCAAGCTATATAACAAGGTTACAGCCATACACAAATCACAAGAAAGGGCATGTCGATGTTGGGCCCTCGTTAAATGGCGAGTTAGGCCGTCAATTCAAGGATCCTGCGTCAAGTACTATTGAAGACAGGCTCATTCGTTCCGAACGGGAATTTGTGCACAGGCAAGCTATTTCCAAAACGTGTATCAATTGTAAAACCCTTTAGACAACTATGTTTTTGATATATTGTAAAACCCTTTAGAAAACTATATTGTGATTGGTGAATCTCACTTCAACAATCTCGGTCAAATTTTCCTTCTGCGGACAATTCCTTCAACCATTCGTTGTGCAATATGTCAGCACCACGCTTCTGCACTTGCAAGTAGTCTGAAGTAATGTGAAACAGCCTAACTCACTCATTTGCCCTCACCCATACACACATCTCACGCGCGTGCGCGCACAGAGACACTCTCTCTCATATATGCACATAATATCCTATTAGAAATGTCACACAACTCTAGGAAGTATGCAAAATAGCATAGTTCTTGCAACCCCTTTCCCAATGGCCTTGGACACCCTACCTCCACATTCCTACCCACATAACGGAACCAAACGATCCCGCATCTGAGACGAATAGGAGCAGTTGGGTAACTTTTGCTAATATAACACAAGTTATAAAATGCACAACAATGGCTATCATTGCTTTTGGTGTGTTTCAAAAAGGGACTATGGGAAAGTCCCCTTAGTGCACATGAGCTTGTTGGCACTTTATAGCGTACTTGCAAACTATACGTTATCTATATGCTTTATGCTTGTATCTAGCTCGCATGCAAGTGTGAGCTGTGGATTATACATGCATATGCAAGATCTAGGCACAACATATTACATGAATAGACCTTATAACCATGGCCAGATGGTGCACATGACCCATGAGGAAAACCTTGTAAACCATAGTGTGGCTTATGTTGTAGATGACAAATAGACACATTTTTTAAACTTGAAGAATTATCTGTCTAACACCCTATCTAAACACCCATGTCTACATGAGTCATGTTTGCAATTTGAATGTGTTTATAAACATGCTTATAGACACAATAGTTTTTTACTTATAAGACTAGGAAGGTGCTAGTTGCAAATCGTAGGTCCATTTGCGATGCAATTATTTAAATAGCAGTTCCTAGTTTTCTTTTCTTTCTATGCACATTAGAGATGATGCCATTATGCCATAATGAGTCTAATTAAGAAGCTGATTTTAAGTATGACAGTGCATCAAATTGACATGCAAAACAACAACACATGTGCATTGTCTCATTCAACAAGACATTATGACAATTCTAGCATGATACAATAATGAGATTGTCCAATGAACCTTGTTTTGTCCACTTGAAAATGTTGACGAGCGTGTCATACATACATGTGAAAGCCAAATTTTGGATTGATATACGAAAATAACCAGTCATAGATATAGATATTTTCCTTGGATTCTCTATCTTTTAAGCCCAATAATTCTTCTCTTCCTTTGGATGAATATCCTCTTCTCCCTTTGGCTCATTATGTTTTTCTTTTTGTCAATCCACCTATACATGAGACAATATAGATATTAGCAACAATTAAAATGTATGAATGATTAAAATAAAAAATATATAGCTTATAATTTCATCGTCCTATATTTTGATTTTTATGCCTTAGTCTTTCTAGTACTCTATGATTAGGTGCTCCACGCCTAGATTCTCCTAGCACTTTGCACTAAGGTTCTCCTAGCACTTTGCACTAATGTTCTTCTAGTGCTTGGCACTAGGATTTGAAAACAAGTTTCATGTGGCAAGAGGGATCATGGGAAGTTATTTACCTTGCCCTATCTTTTAAGGGAATATGTGCAAGACTGGCAACTAGGCCCACAAATAACCTAAGAAAGGAGGTACAAGTATGATGCAATATTAGAGTCATTTCACAATAAATTATACCTTGTATGCCAAAGAAGGTCCTAACTAAAGGTTTCGTGACATAGGATGATTGAGCAGCTTGATGATCATCAACATTTTGCTTAAATCATGATCCCTTCTTCGATACACCTATTGGAGACCTTCGAAGTTATTGAGCCTTCTACTAAAACTTGTTCATACTAAGAAGTTTCAAGTAGAAGCTTGTTACAGTTCTTGATGTGAAAAAAAAATGCTAGCTTTAGATTGAGAAGTTTATAATTAGATCCATGCATAGATTAATGTGAATACCAAGGTTGCTCGATCGAGGCACTCATGGTAGAGATTGAGAAGAAATGATGGAAGAAATCTTCATTATACTATGGAAAGAGACATGACAATTCTAGATGGAGTTGCATGGATCATCTCACTTCAGATTATACGGCATCAAAACATACACGACTAAGTTGTAAGTATCTAATCATGATATCAAGTTTATACATTTATGTTGTGATTGATTATGTTTGATTCTTATGAAGTGTAATTTTACAAACTTAATGTATCTTCTCAATATATGTACAAAACATTTTAGTGGGGTGGCATGTGGCGACTCTATGCTACCCCCCACAAGAAGCCACTTGCCTTTGTGAGTTATTGAAGAATGGGCTAGTTGAGGAGATCCTTGCTCTCTTCTTCTATTAACTTCAATGGGATTTCTCCTTAAGAATGTCCTCTTGATGTGCAAGATTGATGGGATCTTACTTTGTTTCCCATGTGTTAAGAGAACTCACATCCTTGGAATGATAATATGCCGTATGCATAGCCTTGATGGTTCCTTGGAATCGGAACACTTCCTATGCATCACTTGGATGTTTCTTTGAGCACATTTGGATTGTTTTCAATTAAGGAAAAGGAGCAATGCCTAATTCTCATGCATTATGAAGCACAAATAGTTCATCATTCATGTCTATACATTACCACTTTAGTTCACCCTTATTAGGTATGATCTAGTCTTCTCATGAAGTGATGTTGACATTGAAGATATATGATCACCCAAATAGAGTCCCAAGTATCCTCTATATGCTTTTTCTCTCACCACTTCAAGGACATCCATGACTACCAATACCACACTCTCTTGTATTTGCATGCATCGAGACTCCCTACCTTCTAAAGTCATTGGGAAAATGAAATAAAAAGTGGAGGATGCTAAACTTGTAGATGGAAGTGTCATGAATGAGATAGCATAGGTCTCATAATCTATTGCATCTAAATATCTAGATCATCATTTTAAGAGGTGAATCCTAGATATGTCAATAGTTGTATGAATTATGAATAAAGGTATCCACTAAGAAATATCAAATTTGGATCAGTGACAACAATCCATGAAACATAAAGTTTTTCAAGAATCTAAAATTAAAATGTATCATAGATCACATATCACATATGGCAATTTAGGAATATGCAACACAAGACAATCAACACGTATGTCTAGCATAGTTTGTATGTCTTTCTAGTTGAACCTATACCTATATGGCTAAGCATAGGGTAGGCTAGATGGAGCTGTAGAGGCTAGGCTAGACATATATATAGTCTAGGTTGGTCATATGCATTGTCATACGTATTAACATTCACCACATGAAAAAATTCTCTGCAACATTCCGTGAATTAAATCCTAGAGGTCGAGGGTAAAAGCCCCACCAAAAAAAGGGGGTGTTTGGCCTATTCTCACATTGCAAAGGTTATAGGGGTATCCAAAAGTGCTTGAAGTCTTAAGGGAAAATAGAGAGCTAAACTTTGACTTGTCTTCATGGAAAACTAGATAGCTAAATTGTAAAGGCAATTAACCCTTAGCTGGTGCGCAGATCGGTCGATGTATGCTCACGTAGTGAATCCCGGAAGGTCCCCAAGAACAATGAACTCTACTTTTTGCACAAGTTACAAGGTAAAAAGCATGAACGACAAGAGCCAAAAGACCAATTGGGTTCAATCTCCCCCCATGCCTTGTGTGAGCGCTTCACAAAGCATGTATTTTATGTATATTCCATCTTCATGCTCAATAATAGCCCAATTTACAAAAATATATCAAGCTTTTAGCTTTTGAGTTTGCTTTTACAAAAATAGAAATAAAGCTAATGGACAGTGCCCAAAGAGTCTGGCACGCCCAATACAATGTCCAAATAGAAATAACATATCCGTGCGCATAGGCGCATACAAAATAATAATAAATAATCGATGCCTCAATAGACATAACAAAATATAGGCGTGGCGCCTATCAAAATATAATCCATAGGTCGAATACTCGCTAAACTCCAATGCTTTCCTCCGCCACTGCTGCTATCTCTACACATCAACTGAAGCATTCACAATCGTTAGTAAAATAATACAATTAAACTGACAAAAGTGAATACCTAGCAGTCTTCAGCTACATAAATAAATCAACTGGTTAGAAATAAATCCTAACCTTAATTTATTACGAGTGCGCACTCTAAACTCATAAACGTTTATTAATTTAATATGCATTTTGCGGAATCACCAGCTATGGAATCACCCATGTATACACTAAATTAATGAAATGCCCGAAAAGGACAGGCGTCCCCATCAACTTCTCGCACAAAGAATCCACTTTGTGTATGAGCCCCGGTCATCAAAGTTTACGGAATCCACCGTAAAACCTCACGGAATCCACCGTGGCACGGAATCCACTGTGAAACATGCCTCCTGGCATCATACCCCTGGGGTGGGATAGCAATTGACCTCAATTGCTATTAGCTCAATGTGGAGCTAACAGAGTGGGGAAAGCATTTAAGTCTCTAGCGTGCATCCATTGTGCTTCCTCTACAGGATGGTTCCTAAATTTAACTAGATATCTAGAATACCTTCGGCCAGTTCTAGTGGTCATAAAGTTAGTGTCTATAATAGCTTCTGGTTCAAGTATTTCAGTCTCTTCCTCTAATAAAGGTGGGTTTTCATAAACAAGGTGTACCGGTAATTGGCCTCTAAATGGTCTCAATAAACTAATGTGAAATGTATTGTGAATTTTCCAATGAGATGGTAATTCTAACTTGAATGCATTATCATTAATTTTATGAATGATTCTAAATGGTCCATAGAATCTGGGAGCTAATTTGACAACTGGATGTCTATCTACACTTTGCAGTCTACGTTTTTCTATTCTCAGCTAAACATAATCATTAACTTTGAAATTCATGGCTTGTCTTTTCTTGTTGGCTTGTCTGGTATATGATTGCTGGGCTTTAGCAATCATATCTTTAACCTCATCAAAAATAGTGTTATGCATACTAGCAATATCATCAGCACTCTGAATTCTATTAGACAAAGATGCAACAGGTGTAGATAATCTATATCCATAAATGACTTCAAACGGTGCTTTCTTTGTAGATGTGTGCGGTGTATTGTTATATGCAAACTGTAATAAATGCAAATGAGTGTCCCATGTCTGTGGTTTAGAGATAGTATATGCACATAAAAGATCTAGAATGGTGTTGTTTGTGGCTTCTGTTTGTCCATTAGTTTCTGGATGAAATGCAGATGAGAAATCAATCTTTGTGCCTAGGTTAGCAAACAGGGTAATCCAAAAATTATTACAAAATCTAGAATCAGGATCTGAAATAATAACTTTTGGCAATCCATGGTTAGTAAAAACAGTTTTCAAAAACAATTGTGCTGCTTGTGATGCTGTTAAAGTTTTCTTACATGGGATGAAATATGCTTGTTTACTAAATCTATCTACAACTGTCCAAATCATATCATGGTTAGATTTAGTATTTGGTAAACCAGTAATAAAATCCATTGAAATTTGTTCCCAAGGTTTAGATGGAATAGACAAAGGCATAAGTAATCCACACTAGTTACCATGATGTCTCTTAACTCTTTGACAAATCAAATATTCAGAAACAAAGTTAGATACATCAGCATCCATATGCGGCCAATAAAAATCTTCAGTTAACATACGTAATGTAGATATGATACCTCTATGACCTTGATATGGGGGACAATGAATTTCATTCAAAACAAAAGATCGGAATGGAATTGTAACACACAGTCTCTTTTCATAAAACATAAATCCATCATTATATAACAATGAATCAATAGGAATGAAATTGTTTTGAACTAATTTATTCCAATCAGAATGAAAAGTAATATCCTGTTGATATGTATCTTTCATAGCAATCAAAGAATCAAAAGATATGACAGAAATATTATGAATGGCAGGTCTTCTACTCAATGCATCAGCCACTACATTTTATTTTTCAGGTTGGTATTGAATGATAGGATGAAAACTTTGAATAAAGGAAGCCCAATTGAAATGTCGGTCAGAGATTTAGGGTTGGCTAAGTAAATGTCTAATACTTTGCTGATCGGTCTTTATCATAAATTCTGAACCCATTAAGTAGTGTTTCCATTGTCTTAATGTTTGTACAACTGCTAATAGTTCTTTGTCATATGTGAAATATTTCAGCTCAGAGGGTTTCAGCTTACAACTAGAATATGCTATAGGATGATTGTCTTGCATAAGTACGGCTCCTATTCCTGATCCACTAGCATCGGTCACTACTAGAAAGAATGGTCTATTAAAGTCAAGCACCTGTAAAACAGGGGCATTGGTTAATGCATGTTTCAATAAGTCAAAGGATTTCTGTTGATTTTCGGTCCATTGATAAACAATTCCTTTCTTCAGAAGTTTGGTTAATGGTAAAGCAAGTAATGAAAAATTACGTACAAACTTCCTATAGAAACTAGCAAGACCAAGGAATGAGTGTAACTCATGCACGTTTTTAGGAACAGGCCAATTCAATATTGCATCAATTTTCTTAGGATCAACTTTAATTCCATCAGATGATACAATATGACCTAAATACTCAATTTCTGTCTTAAAAAATTCACTCTTTTCAGGATTTGCATACAGTTGATTTTCTTTCAATAACTGAAAAACCAATGATAAATGCTCATAATATTCTTTCTTATTTTGACTAAACACCAAAATATCATCAAAGAAAATAATTACACAATACTGATATTTCAAAAAGATACGGTTCATCATTCTACTAAACGTAGCAGGTGCATTAGTCAATCCGAATGGCATGACTAAAAATTCGTAATGACCAAACTGTGTTCTGAATGCAGTCTTGAATATGTTAGACTTATCTAGCCTCACCTGATGATAACCAGACTTAAGGTCAATTTTACTAAATATAGAAGATCCTTGCAGTTTGTCCATAAGGTCATCAACTCTAGGAATAGGATACCTATTCTTTACAGTGATCTTATTTAAAGCTCGATAGTCAATACACATACGATAGGTATTATTCTTTTTCTTGACTAACAATACAGGTGCACTGAATGGAGAACTGCTAGGTCTAATCAATCCTCTATTTAGTAATTCCTCAACTTGACTCTGGATTTCTTTTTTCTCTATCTGGTTATGCCTATATGGTGCTTTGCAAGGTGGTTGTGTGCCAAGGATCAAATCTATCTTATGGTCTTCTGGACATGAAAAAGGTAAACTTGGTGGTAGGTCTTCTGCAAAACAGTCCTTAAAATATGCAATAAATTCTTTATGCCTAGGGTGCATATGATTTTCCTTTACTTGCAATTCATTCACCCAAATGAGATAGGATTTACTACTCTTGCGTAATGCACGTTTAGCTTGAGTATGTGAAAGTAGTGGAAAAACATTAGATGCATGCATACTATATAATGTAATAGATTTTCCTTGAAAATTAATATTCATTGTGTGTATGGAATAATCTATATTTGGGTTATGCTGGTGTCGCCAAGGCATACCTAAAATAATGTCACTCGACTGTAATGGAACAACTAAGAAATTTCTTCTTTCAGTATGAACCAATTTGAATCTCTAAGTCTTGCACTTCCTGTGTACCATTATACCTAGTGCCTAAGAATGCAGCTTTTATGCGATAATGCGTAGGTACAGTCTGTAATTTCAATTCTTTTACTAATTTTGCTGAAATAAAATCATGAGTACTACCATCATCATGCAAAATAGTCTTTTTCATTCCATGCACCAAACATTTCATAGTCAATAAAGAATGTGGAGTAGGCATACCTGGTAAAGTATCGAAAGTAGTAGTAGTGTCGTCCTCATCTTCAGTGAAATCAGGCATATCCTCATGTTCGTCTTCGTCTATGGCTCCAGGGTAGTTGATATAAGCTAGTGGCTTCTTTGAATGACAATTTGCTGCGAGATGTCCAGGCTGGTGGCATTTATAGCATACTATTTGCTTGGCTTTGGTTACATTATTTGCAATGGCGGGAAGTCTAGGTACATTTGGATTTGGCTGTGGAATAGGCTTAGGATTTGGATTGACATTGGATGGTAATGCAGGTGGTTTAGCCCAATTCTTGCGGAAATATGATGAAAAGAAACGACCTAGATTAAATCTTCTAAAATTGGAATTAAATTATTTAGATCCATAATTACCATTGGCTTGGAATTGCTGTGGTCGTCTGTCTCTATCGCGTAGCTTATCTTCAGTGTCGTGAGCTAGTGAAATGGCGTCTTCAAGAGTAGCAGGCTTGAACATGTTAACTTCAGCGTAGTAATGCCCAAGGAGTCCAGACATATACTTCTGCTTATGTGTCGCCTCGGGTACGTCTTCAAGCATGCGTTGCTAGAGTAATGCATTCCAAAAATGCTCTGTATACTGAGGAATAGGCTCACGATCCCGTTGTTGGAGTAGATCCCATTGCTTGATAGCTTTCTCATGAAATTGCGGTGGAAGGAAATTCTGCATGAACTTCTTCTTGAAATCTTCCCAGGTAGCAGGACATTCTATGCTCTTGCGTACTACAGTCCACCAAAGTGATGCTCTGTCTACCAAATGATTAGTAACACACTTGATTTTATCTTTTTCTGCATAGGTTTCCTCATGGAAATAGTCATCAAACTGACTAATGAATGCTAGAACAGTCTTTCCTTCTCGTATGCCATTGAAAGTGCGAAAGTTGAAACTTCGTTTACTTATCTTTGATTCCTTGCGAATGGTTTGAGCTTCAAGAGTGGCGTCGATGGTACGTCGAATCAAATCTTCAGCTTGAGGTTCTTCTTTGTCAGTAGACGCTCTTTGTAATTTTGCCAATTGCGCTTGCAATGCTTGCCTAGCCCTTCGTTCTTCTTCCAATTGCATCATGATTAAGTCCAGCTTTTGCTCCATCGTAGGTTTAGGTAGGTCGTCTTCAGCCATAAGATCATCCATATGTGGTTCCGTCATCGTGTAAAACTCAAAAGACCTTTCTCACTCAAAATCAAGTTAGCGGGATGAGCGTAGCTCAAATTCGGGGTTACAATGCTTATGTGTTTTTGGGTATTTCTTTCTCAATCTTCCGAAAATGTGTAATTTTTCCTTCTTCGTATGCTGAAAATGCTTCAGCAAACCTGCATATGGATAGAATACCTTCCAACGAACAACTTTGCAGTTCGGAGTTTCTGCACAGGAACAGCCCTTCTAGGAGTTTTGAGCACAAGTCAGTTCTGACTCCAGTTGACTAGTCTGACTTGCAAAGTTGCAGATTTATGTGACTTGCAAAGTTGCAGACTTGCAAAACTTAGCCGACTTAATGAACTTGTAGAACTTGATCACAGATTACTTGCAGAACTTGATTTCTTTGGTGTGGGACCTGGAGTTATTGACCAGAGATGACTTGTCTTACTTGATTTGAGTAAGCTTAATGGATTAAGCTTAGTGGGGGGGCTTAAAGAAGAAAAACGGCGCAGATTCGTCAGGGGGGCGTTTTTTTTTCGCCGCGGAAAAATTGGAGATACTCCTACACCTCGATGACGATTTTTGAAGCTATTAAGCTTCTTTTAAAGCTTATGAAGCTTACTTTTAAGCTTTTTGAAAGAAGGAGTTATGAAAATAATAAGGCTTATCTCTCTGTTTGACGACTTGATGATGGAGATGAAGGAGTGGTCCTCCGCCTGTACAGTCTGGTCCTTCCTGATCTGATGACAGAAACAGGGGTTCTTGATCGCCAGAAGTCTGCCTGTATCGACAGTTCGCTACAAGATTGACCGTAGAGCCCGATCGTTCCAGGAGCTCCGCCTTCGCACGAGATGGGTAGCGATTGGAAGCTCTTGATCTCAGCTCCGCTTTGATACCATTGGTGCGCAGATCGGTCGCTATATGCTCACGTAGTGAATCCCGGAAGGTCCCCAAGAACAATGAACTCTACTTTTTGCACAAGTTACAAGGTAAAAAGCATGAACAACAAGAGCCAAAAGACCAATTGGGTTCAATCTCCCCCCATGCCTTGTGTGAACGCTTCACAAAGCATGTATTTTATGTATATTCCATCTTCATGCTCAATAATAGCCCAATTTACAAAAATATATCAAGCTTTTAGCTTTTGAGTTTGCTTTTACAAAAATAGAAATAAAGCTAATGGACGGTGCCCAAAGAGTCCGGCACGCCCAATACAATGTCCAAATAGAAATAACATATCCGTGCGCATAGGCGCATACAAAATAATAATAAATAATCGATGCCTCAATAGACATAACAAAATATAGGCGTGGTGCCTATCAAAATATAATCCATAGGTCGAATACTCGCTAAACTCCAATGCTTTCCTCCGCCACTACTGCTATCTCTACACATCAACTGAAGCATTCACAATTGTTAGTAAAATAATACAATTAAACCGACAAAAGTGAATACCTAGCAGTCTTCAGCTACATAAATAAATCAACTGGTTAGAAATAAATCTTAATCTTAATTTATTACGAGTGCGCACTCTAAACTCATAAACGTTTATTAATTTAATATGCATTTTGCGGAATCACCCGCTATGGAATCACCCATGTACACACTAAATTAATGAAACACCCGAAAAGGACAGGCGTCCCCATCAACTTCTCACACAAAGAATCCACTTTTTGTATGAGCCCCGGTCATCAAAGTTTACGGAATCCATCATAAAACCTCACGGAATCCATTGTGGCACGGAATCCACCGTGAAACATGCCTCCTGGCATCATTAGCTTTTGGAAGCCAAGGCCAATGTTAGCCTTTAGAAGGCTAATTTTGGGGAGCATGTAGGTGTAATTTTTTATTATTGCATGTGATGGAATGATAGGGAATGCTATGAATAGAAGAAGGTAACTTGCTACTATTGAGAGGGTAGTAATCTTAGAGTTAGAGATTTGGAATAAGATTGAAGCTATCAATGCATAGAGAAAGCATCCAATGTGGCAATGATCTATTAAGGAAGACATTTAGCATAAAGAGATGAATAAAGGTGGCAATGTTGCTATAAAGAGCTTTCATGAAGAAGTATAAAAGACGATCCCCACACCATTGGCTAGCTTGAGAGTGACATGGTTTTAGGGAGGCAGCTATTGAAATATACCGCTAATTAATATTCAAAAAACTTAATTGAAATGCCATCACAAAATGTATATATACATAAGCAATTAATACAAAAATACATATTGCCTATTCACCTCTCTCTCTCTCTCTCTCTCTCTCTCTCTCTCTAGTGGCTCCATTCTTCTATATGATTCATGACATCAGTATGTAAAATCATAAATTATCCCCCTCATTAATTCCTACACGGTATCATTCACCAACATGTTCCTCCCTCCACACTCATTATCTCCATATTGCCTATGATTCTCTCTCCTTGTTTCCATTTTTTTGTTCAAGGTCTTGGAGGCCATGTGCATAGCCAAATGAGCAAAGTATCTGCTCCAAGCATGGTGAGGGACCCCAAAGAACACCATCTTGTATGTATAGAGGCCGATAAAAGAGGACACATTTTTCCCATTAAATTGCTTGAGCTCTTGCCCAGCTGCCTCCAAAGCTTTAATGGCAGTAGCATCACTGCACTCTTCATCTGGCCTCCGTTGTTGCTGCAGTTGCATCTGCTGCTGAAATTGCAATTGTTGTTATTGGTTCTCTTGCATCAGACAAACCAACTACTGCAAGGCATCTCCTCCCGAACCTGATGATTCTCCCATTGTGCTTTCTCTTCTGCAGCCGGCCTTCATGTCAAGTTCACCAGTGTCGTCGTGTTGGGGCCAAAGGTCTACCACCGGGGTATGGAGAAAAAGAGGAGTGAGAGATTCAAGGTAAGAAGAGAGAGAAAAGAATGGGGTTTCATAAGTCTTGGGTTTTAGAGATGATTTAGTTGGAGAAGAAGACCTCAAGCTTTTTCATATACTTAGCATACATGAATGGCATCAAAGACTTTGACTCGATTACATCAAGTGCTTATGAGGTTAATAGACCATTACATGTAGAGATTTTATCTCAGATTTAATCCAAATACATATTTCAAATGAAAGCCCAAACGGTTACAATTTCATGAATTCCAATGAGCAACAACTCCAAGATACAAGTATTTGAGTGGTAGATTCCACTACTTCTAAGCTATAGACCAAAAGCTCTTGAAATGCACTGATAAAGCTATAAGTACAATTTAGTTCTTTTTTATGACAGAAATTTCCAGCCCATTAACAAGCCCCCAAATGTACATAAACTCAAGAATATGCCTCTCTATTCACTCTCAAATGAAGCCTTGATGCTTAGAGGTCAATATCAAGACTTGCAACCACATAGATCCCTTGATTTCCCTTCAAGAAGATAAGAACAGTGGATTGCCTTGTTAATGAAAGGTTTTAGCAGTCCAAATCACTCCCATACACCTCCAAGATCTCACCTTTACTTGCTCCAAAGGTCACAAGAGTACCCGAGCACAAGAAGGCATTAAATGGTTACAAGAAATGGAAAGAGAATGGAGATGAAAGCTCAAGAGAGCATGCTTGACATTAAATCCCTGTTTTCCCCTCTTTCCCATAGCCACAAAGCTCTTCTTTTCTCTCTCCAAATGTATGGTCCAAATGTCACATACCTTCATGAGAGTTGTTTGCCATATTGCCCTTGCTCTTGACTTGAGTTTGCATGCTCCTCATACTCTCCATGTGGTCCATTTGGCGCAGCCGTCTCTAGCCCTGTTTCAATCTGCATTTTGCGTTAAAAAATGTGTTGGCCCTTCTCTTCCTTCAATCTCATCCATTTGAAAGTCATATGACTTATACAAGTCACTTAAATCCTCAAAACGGCTACGTACTAGGTCCCATGATAGAAACTTAATGGACTTGGCAAAACTTGGCTTCATCCTTTGACAATGTAAGTGAGTATTTATTGGTTATGTGCAAGAAAAGAAGGCTTATAAATGTTATATTCCCTTCACACAGGTGACACTTGTGAGCAGGGATGTTATATTTGATGAGATGGCTACTTGGTATGCATCACCTACATCAATACCATTTGATATGCCTTTTGCACATGCTTCTACAACTAATTTGCAACAGAGTACTACATAGCCAGGTCCTAGTGTGACATATGTATTTTCCTCTATATCTCCATGTTGTGCTGAAAAGATAGTCATCCTTGCATGTCCATGATTCTACAACTGATTTGCAGCAGAGTACTACATTGACAAGTCCTAGTGTCATAGATGTATCTTCCTCTATATATCCATGTGTGCTGAAAAGATAGTAATCCTCACATGTCCATCCTCACATGCATCCATATGCCTTCATTGTTGGGAGAGTGATTGAAGAATGCTTGATGCATAGGAACAGCATCATGTAGGAGAATTAAGATTATAAGGTAATGTAAAGCTTATATTATAAGGAAGAAGGTAGAAAATTTTTGAACAAAAAAATGGAAACAAGGAGAGAGAATCATAGGCAATATGGAGGTTATGAGTGTGGAGGGAGGAACATGTTGGTGAATGATACCGTGTAGGAATTAATGAGGGGGATAATTTATGATTTAACATACTGATGTCATGAATCATATAGAAGAATGGAGCCACTAAAGAGAGAGAGAGAGAGAGAGAGGTGAATAGGCAATATGTATTTCTCTATTCATTGCTTAGGTATATATACATTTTGTGTTGGCATTTCAATTAAGTTTTTTGAATATTAATTAGCGGTATATTTCAATAGCTGCCTCCCTAAAACCATGTCACTCTCAAGCTAGCCAATGGTTTGGGGATCATTTTTCATACTTCTTCATGAAAGCTATTTGTAGCAACATTGCCACCTTTATCCACCTCTTTATGCTGAATGTCTTCCTTAATAGATCATTGCCACATTGGATGCTTTCTCTATGCATTGATAGCTTCAATCTTATTCCAAATCTCTAACTCTAAGATTACTACCCTCTCAATAGTAGCAAGTTCCCTTCTTCTATTCATAGCATTCCCTATCATTCCATCTCATGCAATAATAAAAAATAACACCTACATGCTCCCCAAAATTAGCCTTCTAAAGGCTAACATTGGCCTTGGCTTCCAAAAGCTAAGAGTTAAATGCCTTTACAATTTAGCTATCTAGTTTTCCATGAAGACAAGTCAAAGTTTAGCTATCTATTTTCCCTTAAGACTTCAAGCACTTTTGCATACCCCTAGAACCTTTGCAATGTGAGAATAGGCCAAACACCCCCTTTTTTTGGTGGGGCTTTTACCCTCCACCTTTAGGAGTTAATTCACAGAATGTTGCACATAATTTTTTCATGTGGTGAATGTTAATACGTATGATAATGCATATGGCCAACCTAGACTATATATATGTCTAGCCTAGCCTCTACAGCTCCATCTAGCCTACCCTATGCTTAGCCATGTAGGCATAGGTTGAACTAGAAAGACATACAAACTATGCTAGACATACGTGTAGATTGTCTTGTGTTGTATATTCTTAAATTGCCATATGATACATTTTAATTTTAGATTCTTGGAAAAAATTATGTTTCATGGATTGTTGTCACTGATCCAAATTTGATATTTCTTAGTGGATACCTTTATTCATAATTCATACAACTATTGACATATCTAGGATTCACCTCTTAAAATGATGACCTAGATATTTAGAGGGAATATATTATGAGACCTATGCTATCTCATTCATGACACTTCCATCTACAAGTTTAGAATCCTCCACTTTTTATTTCATTTTCTCAATGACTTTAGAAGGTAGGGAGTCTCAATGAATGCAATTACAAGAGTGAGTGGAAGTGGTAGTCATGGATGTCCTTGAAGTGGTGAGAGAAAAAGTGTATAGAGGATACTTGGGACTCTGTCAACATCACTTCATGAGAAGACTAGATCATACCTAATAAGGGTGAACTAAAGTGGTAAATGTATAGACAAGAATGATGAACTATTTGTGTTTCATAATGCATGAGAATTAGGCATTTCTCCTTTTCCTTAATTGAAAACAATCCAAATGTGCTCAAAGAAACATCCAGCTGATGCATAGGAAGTGTTCCCATCCCAAGGAACCATCAAGGCTATGCATACGGCATATTATCATTCCAACTATGTGAGTTCTCTTAACAAATGGGAAACAAAGTAAGATCCCATCAATCTTGCACATCAAGAGGACATTCTTAAGGAGAAATCCCATTGAAGCTAATAGGAAAAGAGAGCAAGGATCTCCTCAACTAGCTTATTCTTCAACAACTCACAAGGGCACGTGGCTTCTTGTGGGGGGGAGCACAGAGCTACCACATGTCGCCCCACTAAAACATTTTGTATATATATTGAGAAGATACTTTAAGTTTGTAAAATTACACTTCACAAGAATCAGACAGAATCAATCACAACATAAATGTATAAACTTGACATCGTGATTAGATACTTACAACTTAGTCGTCTATGTTTTGATGCCGTCTATGCCTAGCATACTCACTGTATGATAAACATCTTCTTCTTTGTAGACCATATCAGTCTACAACTCAACTTCACATGCAATTGCAAAGAGCATGTTGTCTTGATTTCTATTACAAGATTCTATGGTAGCTTTAAGTTCAACTAACCTTGCTGACACCTCCTCTATCATTTGAGCTCACCTTCCAATCTCCTCAAGAAAAGGTTATTTGTCTGCTCCAAATGCTTCTCAAATCTTCATAATCTTCACCTTTGTTCGCTCAACAAATACTATCTTCTTTGCCTTTTTCCCACTTTGGTTGCAACATATTCCATACCACTATATCTTGAAGTGGCAAAGTGCTAAATACCTTGCTTGCCTCTGCTAGCAATCCACATTTCATATACATAATAACTAGTCCTTTGTGTAAGTGAGGCTCTTTTTCCATTTCCCTTTTCACTATTTCAAAGTGTGTGAATTCATCTATTTCAGAAGCTCCCATTGTATTGCGAGCTTTCAAGATGAAAACATACATAAGTGCGTCCAATAATGACATTTTTAAGCTACATTTCTTTGAGAACCATGAGCACCTCATCCTCAAGACCATGTTCAACATATGTTGCGGTTAATGCATTCCACAAACTCTTTCATATGAATATTTTCAAACACTTTCTATGCTTCAGCAAGCAATCTACAGTTACCATACATGTCCACAATTGTATTGGCCTCAAAAATCTCTCTTTTCAAACTCCGTTTTGATTTTTTTAGCATGTAAAAGATGGCATGACTCTTAGTCTTTTGTAACATCAACATCTTTTAAGCACAAAAGTGACAGTATTAGGATACTCCAAAGTGGCTTTGCAATGGTGGACGTGCAATGTCACAACATCCGTCCCCTCCAAACTTTCACATCCCCCGAATGGGCCAACTTTTTTATTGTTCCCACCAAGATCATATGGGTAATCATTTGGGTAATATGAAAACTAGATAAGTTGACATAGGTTATCACAGCATCCTCCTTGATCATATGGATGAATCAAAATAAATATGTTTTTGTAGATCATCATAGTATCCAATGGCTTGGTCTTCTCTCCTGAAAAAATCTTCTACATAACATCCAAATCTTCTTTGGTTGGTTGAACTTTAGACAATTCCATCATTCCAAACTCTCTTTTCTACTTCAATAGACCAAGTCTTGTTGTTAGAGCAAACTCTAACTAGAAGAAACCAAATGATCAAGGAAAAAATGACATGAATACATAGCTATGCCATAGCCACATCTCATATAAATGTGTTGCTCATGGCACAATGCACCCCTATCTAAACTCAAAGAAAAAAACTACAATGGAAAATCGGGATGTAAAGAGGCCTACCCTTACATGGAACTCACCTAGTGCATGGTGGTCATGAGTATATATCCTCATGAAAGGTGGAAGGAAGAACCTTAAGCTCTAGAATTAAAGAAGCTACAAAATGTATGTTCAAAAGAAAGCTACAAACGTATGTTCAAAATAATAAAAGATGCAAAAAAATCCTAGATTTCCAACGCTTATACTAAACCTTGATTCCTAGGTTTAGTATAATTGACATGTCCTAAAATAGCTAGATTACAAACCATCCCCAATATGTTTTGTCCTCGAGTCTTGAGATGTGATATAAAATAAAATGAAGCTCAGTGTTGTGATGGGAATCCATGTCATCAATTCATCATATACCATAATAGAAATTCTCCAATGAATAGAAGTAGAAGTGAAGTTTCAAATATGTTAAGAGTCTATACATAAGAAAAATAGGGTTGCTTCATCCAAAGTGCTATAATTTTTCATATAGATCTCCAATTTTCACAAATGAGACGACATAGTTATAAAGTAGAGACCATGGAGAATCTTGGCATACCATAGAAGTCCCTCTTTGATGAGGTTATAGCAATATACTGTTGTATAGAAAATTATTATAGCAAATTGTCCTTCATAGACTAGAATCCCATGTAGTCACACTATTTTGATAGAGCTTTATGTCTTAAGAAGAAACGCTTAGTATACTTGACTATCACCATAAAATGTTTGAATTAAAGAATACCAATAATCATGGGGTGAGTTTTCTTGGCTCAAAAGACCATCAAGATCAAATGGAAATCCATTAATCTAGTAGCCTTCGGAATGAAGTGGAAACACATCCATATAATAGCTTCCAGAGCCAAATCATGTTGAAATGAAAGCTATGAAATACATGCTATATATTACCTAGATTAAATGGAAGCATGTGATCAGAGTTTTAATGATCATGTAGCATGCATGCTAGAGGAATCCTTCATGAATGATAGGATTCGGGTATATCATCAAGAGGTAGTCATAGGTGATGCAGTCTAGAATTTCCTTAGAATATTGCAAACATTGTTACCTAGGCTCACTTGAGTGTGCCCATAGAGAAATATATGATCTATCCCCACAAGTAATGACCTAAACATAAGGTTCCTAAATGGTACTATGGTCACCTAACAATTTATCTAGTGTCAATCATAGGTGATTTCTTGTGCAACTAACAATCACCCAATGGTTCATAAGTGATTACTTATATAATGTACATGGCTGAGGACCCTTAATGACACAATTTAGTGGCCTATCATGAGCTTATCCTAAATGATGCCACATGGTACTCCTTAGAATAACGTAGGGTTAGTCATCTAAGCTCTCTTGAGTCCACTTGATTTCGAATGCTACTAGAAGCAAATTGAAGGCTCTTGGTTCAGGTAGAGTGAGAAACGAGGAGGAGCAATATGTGTCAACCCCTCTACTTATAGATTATAGTCTTGAATTTTTGGTCCCATAAAATGGCATTGGTCTCAGGGTCTAAGAAAATACGCTAGGTAGTCAAGCATTTGAGCTTCTCGTAATTCAAACCTCTGGAAGGAAAACTCTCAACTCACCAAGACCACCCATCCATAAGGTAGACCCCGCATCAGGGGTTCTGCCCTCTTGCTTTTCTCAAGGGTGTATTTTATTTGTTTAATTATCCGAACACATTTATGTTTGACATGTAAAGACCATTTCCTTAATTAGTCATTAACAGTGTTTTCTTCACTTAATTTATTGTCAGAGATAAAAAAGAAATGTCAATCCAATCCTTGGAAAGAAACTGTAAAACAATGTATGTATCCTGCATCTTCTCCAAGGTGCAATCCCACCATGGTAATCCTATCTCTTAATCTAGGACTTGTGTACAAATCTACCATTAACCCTTGTTTCTTGCTAGTCTAACATCCTTCTTGTAGAGAGACCTCTCGCATTTAGGGCCAGTCCTAACCTCTAGTGTGGTCAAACTAGTGTAGATAACAAAATTTCCACCCATGAGGGCATCAATGCACTTCTTCAAAATACACAACCAAGAAATCTACCTATCATTAATAGCTAGGAAGATATTCCTTTTCCATAACATCAATTAAACACTCACAGTGAATATTCTAGAAAAGTCAACCACCTTACCCTTGGCTAAGAAAACCATTTCTTTTCAAAGAAATAATCCCTATCTTGAAAAATGCCAATTCAGCATCCAAAATTATGTCCTTGAATTTTGCAAAGAAGATAAAATTCAAAATAACGTATTCCTCCTTAAAATGCAATCATATAAATTGATACATGCACCTATCCTTACAATTTAAAATAATACATCATTGGCCTATCTACCTAGTACATCACAAGCATTTCCTCAATTCATTCAACTCTTTATCATACACAACCTATGCATAAATTTCTTAAGGATTCACAAGGTATCTACCCTTACATCTAATTTAATCTTACCGAGCAATCCAACTACACTTTTCCTCCCCAAGAGAGAGCAACATTTCTATGAGGCTTAATACCTAGGGACTTTAAGGCCTTACCCTTACAAGTGGTGGTTTCAAATTAATTTGTGTCTTGAGAAAATTAATCTTAGCTACAAAAGTAACCCATTCTTTGCTTCATTTTCCTAAACCCAAGAAACCCCCTATACTATTAAATATTGACCCTTCTCCATCATTAATATGCAAGTGTATTTTGACGTATAGATATTTATGAGTCTAAACTAAGGTTCATACATCATCTTAATGGAACCAAATAGAACCAAACCCATTTATGTATTGATTGAAAGAAGTAATGATCAAGAGTAGAGGGGAATTTATGAAGCACGTGGGGTCCTTTGCATTGTAAGCATCATGGAGAGTAGTTAGATGAATATATGATGAAGATCTCATGCTCATATAACTTTTGTTCTCCTTTTACTTCATCTTTACCTCTCTCTCTCTCTCTGTCTCTCTCTTTCCTTCTCTCCCTTGCTATCTATTATTGTACCTCCTTCTACCTATCTCTTTCTCTCTTCCTCTTTATCTCATCTCTTTCTTTCTCTAAATCTATCTCTCTCTCATTCCCTATCTTCCTTCTCTCCCTCCCTCTCTATTCCTATCCTTCTCTCTTCTTTTATATCTTCTTATTTCCCTCTACCTCTCTCTTATCCCTCTACTTCCTCTTCTTTTATCTTCCCTTCTCCCTTCCTCTCTTCTCTTCCTCTATTCCCTTCTTCTCTTCATCTTCATCTTCTCTCTCTCTCTCTCTCTCTCTCTCTCTCTCTCTCTCTCTCTCTCTCTCTATTATCATAAAATTCTAACAATCAATAAAAATCCCAATAGGCTTAATATTTTAAGGCTTTTTCTAGAATTAGGGAGGGGAGAGAGTGGACGTGGCTCTTGTAGTCACCTGACATAGTTGAGCTCTCCCTCTTTGTCAACTTCAATGCGTATTTTTTCTTTTGGTCACATGGGGGTGAAGAAAGCAGCAGATCTTGGCATTGGAGGGGGAGTGATGGGGTGTAGGTGTCGAGCCGCTTGGTTGCATGGTGGGCCAAAAGAGGGTGTAGAGTAGTATAACAAGAGGAGGTAGCAGTGGGATGACAATGAGCTACATGTAAGTATTCATTTGTCTTTTTTTTCTCTTTTATAGATCTTTTACTTTTTAAAAAAACATTAAGGGTTAAACCTTTTAAGTAAATTTTCCCACTCAAGCCCCCATTCTTGTGGGTGAGAGGAGGATACTATATCCTTTCCCCCTTAGAAGAATTGGGATGTCCTCATCGCGAGAGAACTTAGGGGTTGTTGTTTCTTAGCATACAATGTATCAAAGGACTAGTGGGTTAGGATCCACCATCCTTTGACTATGATACTCTAATTGTGTACAAGCACTTAAACTTAAAAGGAAAATTATTACAATGTATTATAGCGCAATTATTATTGCAATAGTTGAGGATCATTACAAGTATAAGACCTATTACATCTAATGAAGAGATTTCTAAGATCTCTTGAATCATCCTCAAAGATTTGAATGGGTCATAGGTTTTGATCATTAGCAGATTCTTGAAGAAAGTTTAGCACTGAACTTGGAAACTACGCTTTGTTTTTGGTTCCTCCTCTTCTTGATCCAACTCAAGGAAATCAACTTAGATATATCCTAGCTGATTGCAAAGGAAGTATTGGTGATTGAGGTATCTCTTTCAAATGTGCCCTATCTCATTGCAATTGTGGTACTTATTTCCTTTGTCCTATGGGTCATGATAGTGTTCTTCCTTATTTTCTAAGAGGTAATTATCTTCAAAAGGTTGATCTCCGTTAGGCATTCTCACATGAGTGGTGAATGAGCATAAACCTCTCACACAACCTAAAGACATGAGAGAAAAGGAGCACCATTATAGTTAGTGGCTTAGTGCAAGGCCTCAAATTCAACTCTTCTAGCAACCTTAAATAATGCAAAGAAACATAGGATAAAGGACAAGATCTATCCCAACACCACCACCTAGCCACCCTTCCAACAATCTCATAGATCAACAATGTCCTCCACATTTGACAATTCTTCAAATGAATCCTTCATATAAATGGATTATAAATAATCATAGTAGATAAAGAAATCTCCCTTAAGGCATAAATTCCTAGTAATAAAACTCAAATACTATCAATGGCCCAATCTTACAAGTAGCAATCTTCAAAATCAATCCCACCAAAATATCAAGTTGTCTCCTCTATATCATACCAAAGTATAGTACTTGTAGTAATGTTTAAGGAGCACATAAGGTCATAGTCTAAGGGGCTAGTTGATTGGCTCCAATAGTTCATTGAAATTGGCAATCACCACTTGAATTATAGTTTTCATAGATAAGTTAAGGTATGGCCATGGTCACTCATCTAAACTACGTTGCAGTGTTCCAGAGAACCACATCTTGTCTTCTATGAAATAAAGCTCTTCATAAGCTTGCAATTGACATTCATCATGATAATTAGAAAATGGGTTTAAAAAATAATTTTTGTGACTTCATGAATAGTAAGATGCTTGTTTTTCACTTATGTCTATGACATGACAATGAGGATCTCACAATTAAGCAACTCTTCCCAATAAGTTTGCTAGCCTCCTTTGTCTTAAACTTCAATCGTTTTTGGATTAATCCATGTATCATAGGTCTCAACCCTTCCAAACACGTTGATAAGCAGCTTAACCATGGCAATTTAAGCTTCCTAATTTGATGACAAAGCTAGTCGTGCCCTCTCAATCTTCTAGAAAATACATGACAAACATAAACTACTCCTCCACTATAGCACTAAATACTCAAGATGATGAGGCTTATGAAACACATGCTATCATGCAATGAAAAGAGAACACCCACATTGAGATGATAATGGATAGCATGCTCCTCCTTCTGTATGATGTTTTGCTATCTCATCAAAGCATGTTGTACAAAGTATGTGGCCTTCCTCTAGATTTTGTAATTACCATGAAACAATGCACCCATAGATGGTTTACATACCTAAAATTATGCTGATAAGTTTGCTTGCTTATTTGCTACACTTCCTAGTCTCAAAACCATTGACCTATTATATTTGTCAATAATTACCTCCTTTCAAAAAAAAGTACATTGTCCATCCACAGACATCTGGCTCTAATGACACACCGAATCGATCACCCCTCCTCAAATTACTAGCTCGTGCCCTTCTTCAGTTTAACCACTAATGCTCACATAACTAACTAGATCCCCTTCATGACCATATGGTCATGACCTAAAATGGGCGCAACACTGGCTTTAAGGCTCGAGCCAAGCTCCTGTGCTCCCCAAAACACCCTCACGGCCTCACAGCTAGGAGCGTCTGAGGCTACAAACTACTCTAAATAAATTATATGTTTGTATCAATTTGTAGTCCAACAAATTTTCCCATCCCAAATTCAACACACGGAGTATACCAAACATACAAGTGACTAACACCTCGTTACACACACATATAGAGAACCCTCTAGTCGATCATTTTGGCTCCTATGGCTCTTCTACACCCTAGGGATTGGCCCCAGGATGCACCGTCTCAAATATAAAATATAATCATCACATTTTCCACTCTTTTTCCAATCTACACATTCCAGGATATATTTTTGTTTCCTCACTTAATCAAAGAAAATGTACTATCCTACAGTAGCTGAGGGATCCTCACACTCTTATTGTTGGCCAAGAGTTTTAACAACCAATTACAATGCATCTAAGAGACTTCCTCTTTCTTAATACCATGTATAATAATGCAAATGCAAGGTGTAATGTCATATAGTGATGAAACAAATCAACCAATGTGTCATGTAAAAAACATTGTTTCAATGATTTTCTTTCTAATGACTAATATCGGACTATTTCGTGCTATTGTCACTTTAAACTTAAATAAAGTGAGTCCTATATGCCATAATATGCATGGAAATCAAAATGTAATTGATACTTAACTTTTTGTAACCCCTTTTCCCCTATAGTTTAGGTTTTGCAATTGTGCATCAGCTTAAGAGGGTGTTTCATGTCATTTTTGCCATGTAGAAAGGAGATAAACATACACTTTTATATAAAGATGCAGGTAGGATGAGGTAAATCCCCATATCCTACCTTCACCATACATCCACATACATATTCCTAATTTATAGTAGTTTTTTAAGTATGAAGTCTAATGTTTCCCATAAAAAATTTCCATCTTTCATGATTTTTTATCATTTATTTTAATATTAATTGTTAATTTTTTAATTTTCAAATTCATAAGATTATGTGGATTGTGATTTAGCATTATGTTCAATATAACTTCATAGAAACACCATTTGAATTATAAAAATCCATAAAATTATCAATTTTCTACTAAATCTCGCATTGTGAGTTTTATGGTTTTGGATTTTATTACATGAATTATTAGAAATTACTAATTATTCAATAATAATAATAAGAGATTCATCATAAAATTCAATAAAAGACCACTTATGCTATAATCTGCATATGCATCACATTGTATTTCAAAAATGAGAAGCAACGAATGCTCTTTTACATCCACTGATTCTCTCTTTGCATTTTCTTGTTCCATTCCTCATATCTTGTCATAAATGGGCACCCGTTTCCCCTCATCATCTCAACCCATATGAACCACGTTTATGGTGAGAGAGAAAGAGCAGAGAGAAAGATTGAATTTCTATCATTTCATTCAATGCATCAAATTGCTTCACTTTACCACTACTTGTTAATAAGGATAATATCATGATACGATGAGGGGGCATTAGTAAGGGCCACATCATCGTACACGATGGTATTGAAATTACTATCATTCTAGACTTCAGCAATCATTGAGGATTTTAAACTAGGTTGGGAGGTCTCAGAGGCTCATGTAAAATCTGGTGGTAACCCGCTTGTTGAGAATGCTCGGTTCAATGTCACCCTAGCCAATCTCCTGATAGGTTGCAGAAGAAGAGTTCCTTATAAATCACCAAGATAGAAAGAATTAGTGGCAATTGTATGGAAGATCCAAAATAGGCCACTCCACCTCATTTTTAATTTTCTAGAAAGCTTTCCCATTTGAGTGCGAAAGACCAAGACAACTTGTCCACACTTGAAGAGTTTCTTCTTGGAGAGGGGATTCGCTTGGTACTTCAACTTGGACTATGGACTTTGAATAGGAGGTATGAACTCCAAAATTTTGTCCTCCTCTAGCTCTGCTAGATTTTATATTGAATTTTACTAAGCCAAAAGTGCTACTAGGAGCTTAGTATCTCAATCTTTGTGATGATGCTCAAGTAGATTTGTAAGTAGTTTTCACATTCTTATGGTCAACTAGATTGGTAGACTTGGTGAGGTCATTGGCTTCTGGATAATTTAGAGTGTATTTCTTACAAATGACCATAAGAATGGAAATCATATATATTTCATGACTTTATTTATAAAATTAATTTCTCAATCACTGACCAATTCAACACGACAATCATAGCACATCAAGATGTGCTTGAAGAGGCACTTTGAATACTTATGCATAATTATTAGATGTTACCTATGCTTCAACTCACTTGGTGCAGTAGTCCATTGCTATTAGGATATACTTCTTTCTAGTGTATGATGATGCAAGTTTAATAGAGTGGAAAATTTCTAGTCCCCATTTTCAAAAGTTCTTCAGCAGTGGTGAGATTGGGTGAAGGGGTAATCGATCTAGGGATAGAGTTGACCAAGTAGTTGGCAAGCATTACAATTCTAGATAAATCTATAGACATCTCATACATAGTAGGCCACCATAGTTCAACTTTTTGGATTTTTTGACTTGTGATATCTATTCCAAATAGGCCTTTTGCAATGCCCTAGCGAGCTTCTTCCATGACCGCATCCTTTTCCATAGAAATACCAATACATTGTAGCACTTTGCAGAGTGCTCTAGGGTAGAGTTGGGCTAGGACGGATTTAAAATGCTGACTTTCAAGAGCCATCCATTTGCACTAGTCATGAAAATGTGATCCAAGATGACTAGCAATTCCTCATACCATGTCCATTGACAACTGGGTGGGTTAGGCTCTAGGCTCTAAATAGGCTGCATAGAATAGTGGGGCATCTTGAAAGTCATCATCTATTCTTATTGAAGCTTCTCTAGAATCAATTTGAGATAAGAAGTTGGCAATGCTCCTATTTTATGTATGAACTTGAAATCAAACTCTTGCAATAATAAAATCTATCATGCTAGTCTTTGTATGACATTTTGCTATTTGACAAGATAGGCCAAAGCAGAGTGATCCATATAAAAGAAAAAAGAGTGGCCGAGTAAATAGTGACAGAATTTCTTCATAAACTAGATCATGCCAAGGCATTCCCTTTTTTTTATTATATAGTAATTTCTCTCAGCATAGTAGAGAACCATCTATTGGCATAGAAAATTGGTCAAAACCAACCATTCTCATCATGTTACATGAGCACACTATCTATTGCCATATTTGAGGCATCTACAAAGACATGAAAAGGATTTTTCCAATCAGATGAAATCAAGATTGGGGCATTGGACAAGAGTAGTCAAAGACTTCAGAATGACAAGTCTGCTACCTCATTCTAGTTAAAAGTTTCATTGGGAGTGTGGGCTAATTGATCGAGAGGAATAGCTACATGGACTAGAAGATACAAGTACCATTTGTGCCATTAAACTTTCCATAGAAAGGCTAGTAGTGCAATTGAGGAGTCAAAAATAAGGGCATGCATGATGGCAACTACCTTGTTGGTATCCATGACTATGCCATCACTCGAGATAAATGTGATCCAATAGGACACTGCCTTTCATTGCAAAAAGATACATTTCATGGGATTTGTACTTTCAATGACTTTGTGGCATCTGGTGAAACAGAGGCAAAGATGATGCAAGCTAAGTAGGAGTGTTTCAAAGATATTGAAGTCATGCAAGAAGACACACATGTAGTCTATTAGATGGGACTCGAATATTTTCTACATATCCCGCTAAAGACAAACAAGGGTATTGTTTAGTCCAAACAAAATTACTTTGCATACAAACACACCCCTTGCCATGATAAAAGTAGTTTTGGATTGATCCTCGAAACCAATTGTGACCTTGGTGTAAAAAGTGAATCCATCCAAGAATGAGTATATCTCATGTGATGAGAAGCCTTATCAAGAGTATTGTTGAGGTGTGGGATGGGAAACGGATCTAGAAGTGCTATAGAGTTGATATTTTTTTAATCTATATAGATTCTAAGTTTCTTATATTTTTTGGGAACAATGACAATAGCCAAAATCCATTGTGCTCAATCCATTGGAGTGATGAAGCCAACTTAGAGGAGTCAGTCTTCTTTGATTAGCTTTACCATATGGGTATTCATTTGGTATCTCTACATGCAAACTTGTGAAACATGTGATTTGAGGAGAATCTGATGTTGGTAAAGTGGGGGATCGAGTCCCTTCATTTCAAAGTCATTCTAGGTAAAAGTATATTTGAATTAGATTAGGAAGGCAACTAGTTGATCATGCACATCAAGCTAAAGGTGAGCACACTGATTTTGACTAGTTTTGTTTATTTTGGATCAAGGTAAACTGTGGCGAGAGTATCCTCCTTAACTGGTGAATTTTTTGCATTTGAGCTTTAAAATATCTCTTGTTGGAGCATGTCCAAAATTCCAAAATTGGCTATAGTAATAGCTTGAGTTGTTTTTGCCTCCAAGTCTAGATTCTAAGTTAAAGTTCATGGAGATTTTGGCCCTAAGTTGATTCTGGCTCTTGGGTAGGGTTGAGTAGGGAGTGTGGATCCAAGTATTATTGGTGAATCATTTGGAGTACATCCACCAAAAAGATAGCTCCAAGTGGGCATTAGCTAGTACCAAGAATGCAGCTTCCTCATCATCGTCCAAGCCATCCAGCATGTTGTGTAATATTTCCGCGTAACCGTACCGTAAATATTAACCTTCCGCACGCCGTGTAAACCCCGTACAAAGGGTATCTCCTGCATTGAAATTATTGACCGCGTAATGTGTGACCCGCGCGCGTGAAATGGGGTCCTCCGCTTTGGTAAATCAAGACCGGGAGATCAAAACCGCAAGCCGCACGAAAACACCCTCTTGGGAGGGACAATTTTAATTAAATTAAGGCAAAAATTTTTACTATTATCCCTTCCCCCAGCCGATGCATGGCTGGAGGAGAGGGAGTGTGGAGGGGGGGATGGCCAAGTGAGGGTTGCATGAGGAAAGCTCTCCACGTGGGTGGAGACCCTCTTCCCCACCCCCCATTCCTATATAAACACCCCCATCAAGGGGGTGTGCTAAGGAGGAGGCTGTGAGAGGAGACTGTGGAGAAGGAAGGCCGTGGGAGAAGAAGGTGTGCTAGAGAAAGGGAGAGGGAGCGGGCCGTGCTGGTGAGGAGGATCGTGAGGGTCGCCAGTCCACCGCTGCTGCCGCCCAGGCTGCCAGGCCGCCGTCGCTGCCGCCATCCCGTCCGCCACAGCTGCCAGACACCTTCCACTCGCCGCCACGCTGTCCACGACCCCCCCCTTACGTGCTTCTCTGAAGCAGAAGCTTCTTAGAAGCTTATTTGGAAGCTTGTAAGAGGGGCCTCCTTAAGGGCCCTTCCCACCACCTGTCCCGAAATCCCCTTCCCACCACAATTCCGGGAAAAGCCCTTTCATATCCCGTTCCCGGATTTTGGAAGAGGGGATGGTGAAGCCATAAAGACCTCACAAGAACCTTCGACAAGACTTCTGGCAAAGACTTTAAAGCCGCAAGCCGTCCTAATTCCGTGCCGATTCGAGTTTCTTGAAAGACTCCTAAAGCCTTCGTCGCAAGCACCATCCCGAAAAGGAAATCTCCCGCCTACAAGGATAAAGGCAGAGGTCGGAAGGCCGCATTCCGAGGGCCGTCACTCTATAGACCACTAAGACGAATCGGAAGTTGAATTTACGACTACGATGGCCCCAAAAAGATCGCAAGGTGCGACCGTGGAAGGCTCATCTCCGAACGTGCAAGTGGACATCTCTCCGACTCCACAAGTCCAGGTTCTTTCAAGTTATTTCCGCATAAGGAAAAGATTAGGCGCGCTTAGCCCATAAAAAGGAATTGCATTATTACGCTTAATATGCATACGGAAATTGGAAAGAAATACATCTCTTGAACATTAGGTAAGATTAAAATTGTCATGAATTTGAACGAGTAAAAGACTAATTGCATGTAGATTTGGTACCTTATCAAGGTAATGAGTCTAAACTTAGGCAAAGAAATGGAATTTTTAAGTGCATTATCTTTCGTCTTAGATTTGGTAGAAATAAGCGTATACTGCACATTAGGCAACATACTTCTCGTAATGATTTCATAGGAAAAGGTTAGCACCATAAGGTATCATCCGGGAAGAAATAATAGAGTACCAAAGTGAACGTATGGACTTGCAAATAGCTTGTAAGATGAAATAAATTAACACTAGTTTGTATAAACTTCATTATCTACTTCGTAGCTAGGAGAACGTTGTGTATTGCGTAGTCGTCATGCCATCGTTAAGAGCTGCATTTAGGAGTCAAAGCATAGTATTCAAAAGTATGGACTACAAGTAGTAGGCATGATTAATTGGTAAATCCTAGTAGGACCTAGGGAAGTTAGCGTACAGATTAACAAACATTTTACCTTACCAAGGAAAGATAAAGTTATCATGGACTATGTGTTGCGTGAAAACAATAAACCGCATGCTTACGCGTATTGGTGGAATTGTATCTATTGTTCTCCGTTAGATTTAGTTTACTACTTTAGAAAGATCATCCTTGTCGCAAGACAAGCATAATTGAATTGACTAAATAATCTAAACCACAAGGATTCGTGGGACATGATTGAGTCAATATGATGGGAATCCTAAGTGTTAACTAGGGTTTAGTACAATAATAATTCGACCTAGCTTTAGACGAAAACCGTGAATCTAAAGATCCTACACCATTCACAAATTGGCAAAACAATTAGATGTTCATACATGAAATGATCTAAGGTTTTATCCTAAGGATCATGACGAAACTCCGACGGAGTTGCATATTTCTGGAACCATGGGCCAACCTAATTAGGAATGATTTGGAGGATGTCTAATCATCCTGTTACTCACTTTTGGAATAATTTGCCAAGGAAAAGGAAAGTTAAGTATTTGCCTTGAAGCAAATGACCAGACTATAAACCAAAGCGGCATGGTCGCTGGAACCTACCACAACTAAACACTAAAGTATGGGTAGGGTATGACCCTAACCCAAGAATGATAGGAATCTTGCCAAATTGCAATTGATTCCGGAACGAATGCGGATTGCATTCGGAGGAAAGGAAGTCACTCCTTGACAGTTTGCCAGCCACAACGACCATTGGAATTTGTTTGTGCTTGTAACCGTTAGAAAAGCACTATTTGCATTGATTGCTCAATGAACTAAAGGAGGAAAACATATCTAAATACTTCAGGTTGAAGCTGAAGGGAGAGGCAGCTTCAGTTACCCCCGACTACCTGCCTAACCCTAACCAAGGGGGTTGTGAACCGCGCCGGGAACGTGGACCGAACCCGCCGTGAGAGGTCTCTCCGTTGAGTTCTGCTTGGAGCAGGAGGACGCTTGGATGCCAGGGGGGGCTCTGGCTATAAATCCCTCGCCTTCCGGGTCCTGCACAAGAGACTAACGTGACTCGGGATTGGATCTCGAGGCCCGCATACTAGTCTATGGGCGGAAACTTGGATTGAGTAATCACTGAAGGATTACTGGATAGCCTTCGGGTGGATTATGAATACGCCTACGGGCGGAAACTCCTTGTATTTCAAAGATAAAAGGATAAAATGATAATAAAGAAGTTGTTTGACATTGTTTTCTTTATGTCTTGTGATAAGATTATGTGAAGGAACCAGTGCTTAACAGGGTTAATCAAGGAAGCTGTTTGTATATGTCAAACTAATGTGGTAGGTAATTACATAACTAAAACAAACCGAGGAAAGTGCGGAGGATGGACCATGGGTCCGTCCTACGGATGGGTGGTCCCGGTTAGCCGGGAACTTTTCTCAAGATCTTCGATGAACAGAGGATGATCGTCATCACCAAAACAAGCAAGGAGAACAATGTCTTGGAAGTACCGATTACCCGATTCAGGCTGTTTTAGGGGAACGGAATGGGACTATGCCTTTTGGCAGAGAGGTCGAGCCTTGCATCCCTCTCGTTTCCCATTCTCCTTGAACCAAGTGCAGCATGAATCCGCTTCAGACCAGGCGTTCTGCGTAAAGTAGTTCGATCAGGTCTGACGCTAGTCGCTGTTAGTAAATGACCAACAATTCCAGCCGATCCTAAGTGGGAACGGCCAGGACGCTTCCGTTACGTGGCAGACGCGGAAAGTCCTAGATGACAAAACCCGCAACATTCCATGGGAGTGCCGGGTGGAGTTTTCTAGACAACCTTTCCGATGGACTGCTAAGACGTGTCCTAGAGGGTTCCAGTGGACACGTTACAGTTGGTATCAGAGCCGACTTATAATGGAATTGTTTTCATAAGATTTCATTAGAAGTGAAGTAAAGAAATTGTTCCTATCCAAACATTTTCTCATCTTCAATACTGTCTTGCAGAATTACGAGGCGTGGAACAAGTTTTTGGTGTTCCGGATCATGTTCATGACTGCGATGCATTCTCCGCATTATAGGCAAAGAATTGGAATGATGAACATCTTGGAACAGATTTATAACCCATCACCTCTATATATAGAGCGAAGATGGACTGGGTCTTCAGGAATCTACTACATAGCTGCCCACCGGTTCGCTTATCTACAGACCAACTTGAAGAGGATCAAGTGGTTGGAAGATTTGAAAGTCGTGAAGCTGTTCATTTTTGTGGAAGCTCACGTGAATTCGACTTTGCATATTCAAGGTCGGAGGGTTGAATTAAACTCATATGTTTATGAGGAAGTAACCCGTGTAATTCCAGCTGATAGGATCAAGGTATTGGGACGCCATGGGAAGTATGGTTTCCAGCGGAAAGGATATCCCGAACTTCCGATGAATTATCGATTCCTAAAGTTACATGACCCAAAACCCTACTACTACACAGTTCCTGTAGACAAATCCAATACTATATTGTTTTCCCCAAACTAAATGTAATGATTGGATTATCATCGCTCGAGTTGTTGTATGAGGCTACGCCATATAAATATAAATAAGGACTTCTTTTATCACTATCCGATTGTGCATCAAAGTTGTTGCAAAAAGTTAAGTTGCTTCATGAGTTACGAAATAGTTGAACTAAAGATAAGTTAATGTCAATTATCATATAATAATATTAAGAAAACTTTTACTCAGGCGCAACCCCAGGTACAAGTTCCAAATTCACCCCCTACGGCAAGTACGACTATGATCCAGGAGAAGAAGTTCCTCCTCAAACAGATTAAGCCACCCGAGTTTGACGGGAGAGGCAGATTCGTCCAGTCAGACGCTGAGATTTGGATTGAATCTATGGAGGACTACTTTGAAGCCGCTGGCACTGCACCTACCAATCAGGCCATGCTAGCCAAATTAAAACTCACCGGTGAAGCCAGACTTTGGTGGAAGCAATGGTGCAGGGATCAAGGAATTTCAGAGGGGTCTGTTACCTGGGAGAAGTTAAAACAAGCCGTGCAAGGGAGATATTTGCCACCCGCATATCGTACACAAAAAATGAATGAGTTCTATGAGCTAAAACAGTTAGGACTCACGCTTGACACATATTACTCTAAGTTTGTCTCACTCTTAAAGTATGTGCCACAAATGGACACGACATAGCAGGTGTCCAAATTTTGCGCAGGCTTAAATCCACCTGTAAATACTTGTCTCGAATCTATGAGACCATCAGATCTTCAAGATGCACTCATTAGAGCAGCACCCATAATTCAGGAAGTGCAAGCTAAACCAAGGAGTATTAAGAGCTGGACTTATAGCAATCCAAGCAGAGGAGCATTCAGACCTCAGGTTAAGAGATTTCAAGGCCACAATCAGGGACAAAGAAAGAAAGCAAGGACAAATAACGTCAACAGCTTTGTTCCTACTCACGGTAATGGCCGAAACATCCGATGTTTCCACTGCAATGAACTCGGTCACTTCAGAAGGGATTGTCCCAAGCTTAGCGAGGGACACCGTCAAGGTACTGGCCGCGGGCAGGGAGCCGCCACCCGTGGTAGAGGAAGAGCTGCCTGCATTACCAATAGGAAAGGATGTAATGCAAAAGAAGAGGAAGACCCGACTATGGAAGCGGAATTCGAAAGAGCAATAGTCCATGCCGATTTACACAAGAAGGGCCCGAATCGCCAGTTCTCGGTAATTCAAACGCCGTCGGACTATCAAGGTAAAAGTTTCAAAACCTTGATTGATTGTGGCAGCACACATTCCTTTATCTCACCAGCGTGTGCTAGGAGATTAGGAATAGCCACAGTAGAAGCACCTATCCTACTTGTGGAATTGGCAAACGGTCGTGAGGTAACTTGTGCTAGGCAAACTGCTAAGGAGGAGTTCTATCTGGGAGGAAAGAAAACCTCAGTCCGATTCAGAGTCATGAACTTGGGTATCCATGAGTGTCTACTCGGGATGGATTGGCTTAAGCCTAATGACGCTCACATCCACTGTGGAAAGGGTCAAGTTTCCTTTCGAAACTCTGACAGAGAGTTTGTTACGACTCAAGGTGAGGCAGGAGTGCCGAGAATCCAATTAGCCAAGGTATCGCGGATCATAAAAGGGGTTAGGAAAGGATTACCCGTTTATTTGATCAAACTCAACAAGTTGGATCAAAAGTAAGAGGCTCATGAGGGACCCTCTTGGCTAAAAGAATATGCTGACGTATTCCCTGAGGAGTTAACTGAACTTCCACCTCCAAGAGAAGTTGATCATGAGATAAGGCTAATACCCGGAGCTGCGCCAATTGCAAAGAAACCTTATAGAATGTCTATTCCGGAAGCTATTGAGTTGAAGGAACAACTCAAGCAACTGTTAAACCAAGGCTACATCAGGCCTAGCAATTCACCATGGGGAGCTCCAGTCCTATTCCAGAAAAAGAAAGATGGTACACTTCGACTATGTATTGATTACCGTGGGTTGAATCAATCAACAGTCAAGAACAAGTACCCTATTCCTAGAATAGATGAGCTTCTTGATCGCCTTCAAGGTGCAAAGATCTTCTCCAAAATTGATCTCAGGTCAGGCTACTATCAAATCAGGATCAAGGATGAGGATATTCCAAAAACGGCCTTCAATACGAGATATGGGCACTTTGAATTCTTGGTTATGTCATTCGGCCTTACAAATGCACCTGCCACTTTCAATAGGTTAATGCAGGATATTTTTAGGCCATATCTTGATGATTTCATGCTTGTCTTCTTCGACGACATTTTAGTCTATTCTAAACAGGAAGAAGATCATGAACCCCAACTACGGATTGTGTTGGAGACAATGAGGTCTCATAAGCTGTATGCGAAAATGAAGAAGTGTGCATTCTTCAAACGGCAGATTGAATATCTAGGATTCATCGTATCATCAGAAGGAATTTCAGTAGATCCGGCCAAAGTCAGAGATGTGCTTGAATGGCCAATACCAATATCTGTCAAAGAGATACGTAGTTTTCTTGGCTTGACAGGATGGTATAGGATCTTTATCAAAAACTATGCTTTGATTGCAGCACCTCTTACCGACTTACTAAAGAAGCAGACTTCTATTACATGGTCAACTCCCGAGCAAAATAGTTTCGATTAATTGAAGCAATGTTTGGTATCAGCACCTATTCTGAGACTTCCTGATCTCAGTAAGGAGTTCGAGGTAGTAACTGATGCTAGCATTCTTGCCTTGGGGTGTGTTCTTATGCAGGAAGGTCATCCAGTAGCGTATTCTTCAAGGAAATTGAAGAGTCACGAAAAGAATTATGCCACTCATGACCTGGAGTTGTTAGCTGTCATCCATGCTCTAAAGCTTTGGAGACACTACTTGTTGGGAAACAAGTTCACTCTAGTAACCGATCATAAGAGTCTCAAATGGATTTTTACCCAGAACGAGCTCAACATGAGGCAACGTCGATGGATTGAAGTATTGGAGGAATATGATTTTGAAATCAAGTATCGACCAGGGAAAGAGAATGTGGTTGCCGATGCACTTAGTCGCAAGGCATTCCTAAACTCTCTAATCTTGCAGAATCCATCAACGGCCAGATCTCTGGCTACAAAGGTATCTATGCCAAGCAACTCTATGCTCGAATTAGCTAGAGAGGAAGCATGCCATGACTTAGCTTACCAAGCAATGATAAAAGAAATATCTGCCAAGGATCAGAATCCGAAGTTACAGGCAAAGTATCATGAATTTTCTATTGACAATGGACTTATTTACTATAGAACAAGGCTATGCATACCAGCAAGCCAGTCACTTAAGCAGAAGATATTGTGGGAAGCTCATGACTCCCCTTTCGCAGGACATCCTGGCTATGCAAAGACTCTTAATGCAGTCAGGAAGAGCTATCATTGGGAGAGGCTCAAAGGTGACGTCCTCAAATATGTCACTGAATGTTTGTCTTGCCAACGTATCGAGGCTGAACATGTCATGATGCCAGGAAAATTACAACCACTTGACATTCCCCAAATGAAATGGGAATTCATCAGTATGGATTTTGTGGTGGGCTTACCCCAAGTCCAAGGAGGATACAACTCCATTATGGTTGTAGTTGACATGCTTACTAAGGTTGCACACCTGATTCCAGTAAAGACAAACTATAGAGCTTCCGATATTGCAAGAGTGTTTATCAAAGAAATATTCAAGCTACATGGACTACCTAGAAGGATCATTAGCGATCGAGATTCTCTTTTCACTTCTCACTTCTGGAGAGCTATCTTTGAAGCTATTGGGACTCAACTCTGTTTTAGCACTGCCTACCATCCCCAAACAGATGGACAAACAGAGCGGGTAAATCAAATCATTGAGGATATTCTTAGGGCCTACTGCTGTCGAGAGCCAAAGAGATGGATTCAATATTTGCCGTTAGTAGAATTTGCTTACAATGCTTCTTATCAGCAGAGCATTCAAATGACTCCTTTTCAGGCATTGTATGGTCATGATTGTCGAAGTCCTGTAAATTTTTCTGATCCTACCCTGAGAGTGGAAGCCTCAAGACAAATGTTGGAGGACATGGATGACCAAATAAGGTCAATAAGACAAGACATACAAGCAGCCAAAGATAGACAAAAGGCATATGTGGATTTGAAGCGCCAAGAGAGGATCTTCGGAGAAGGAGACATGGTCTTCATTCATGTACGCCCCAAGAAGAGTTCTTTATCTCTAGGTAAATGCAAGAAGCTAAGTCCAAGGTACTGTGGACCGTATAAAATCCTCAAGTGCCTAGGACCCAATGCTTATAAATTGCAACTTCCTGACAACCTAAAAGTTCACAATGTATTCCATATTAGTCTCCTAAAAAAGTATGTACCCAACCCAAATCATGTACTTGATGACCAACAAATTGTAATGCCTAGTCAAGGAATCCTTGAACTAAGGCCGGAAAAGATTTTAGATGTCAGGGAGAGACAGTTGAGATCTAGAACCTTGAGAGAATGCCTTGTCCAGTGGAAAGATTACCCCGAAGAGGATGCTACCTAGATGGATGAAAGCACTCTCAATCTTCAATATCCCCAGTTTATCTCGAGATGAGGACATCTCGATTCTTCTAAGGGGGAGAGAATGTAATATTTCCGCGTAACCGTACCGTAAATATTAACCTTCCGCACGCCGTGTAAACCCCGTACAAAGGGTATCTCCTGCATTGAAATTATTGACCGCGTAATGTGTGACCCGCGCGCGTGAAATGGGGTCCTCCGCTTTGGTAAATCAAGACCGGGAGATCAAAACCGCAAGCCGCACGAAAACACCCTCTTGGGAGGGACAATTTTAATTAAATTAAGGCAAATTTTTTTACTATTATCCCTTCCCCCAGCCGATGCATGGCTGGAGGAGAGGGAGTGTGGAGGGGGGGATGGCCAAGTGAGGGTTGCATGAGGAAAGCTCTCCACGTGGGTGGAGACCCTCTTCCCCACCCCCCATTCCTATATAAACACCCCCATCAAGGGGGTGTGCTAAGGAGGAGGCTGTAAGAGGAGACTGTGGAGAAGGAAGGCCGTGGGAGAAGAAGGTGTGCTAGAGAAAGGGAGAGGGAGCGGGCCGTGCTGGTGAGGAGGATCGTGAGGGTCGCCAGTCCGCCGCTGCTGCCGCCCAGGCCGCCAGGCCGCCGTCGCTGCCGCCATCCCGTCCGCCACAGCTGCCAGACACCTTCCACTCGCCGCCACGCTGTCCACGACCCCCCCTTATGTGCTTCTCTGAAGCAGAAGCTTCTTAGAAGCTTATTTGGAAGCTTGTAAGAGGGGCCTCCTTAAGGGCCCTTCCCACCACCTGTCCCAAAATCCCCTTCCCACCACAATTCCGGGAAAAGACCTTTCATATCCCGTTCCCGGATTTTGGAAGAGGGGACGGTGAAGCCATAAAGACCTCACAAGAACCTTCGACAAGACTTCTGGCAAAGACTTTAAAGCCGCAAGCCGTCCTAATTCCGTGCCGATTCGAGTTTCTTGAAAGACTCCTAAAGCCTTCGTCGCAAGCACCATCCCGAAAAGGAAATCTCCCGCCTACAAGGATAAAGGCAGAGGTCGGAAGGCCGCATTCCGAGGGCCGTCACTCTATAGACCACTAAGATGAATCGGAAGTTGAATTTACGACTACGATGGCCCCAAAAAGATCGCAAGGTGCGACCGCGGAAGGCTCATCTCCGAACGTGCAAGTGGACATCTCTCCGACTCCACAAGTCCAGGTTCTTTCAAGTTATTTCCGCATAAGGAAAAGATTAGGCGCGCTTAGCCCATAAAAAGGAATTGCATTATTACGCTTAATATGCATACGGAAATTGGAAAGAAATACATCTCTTGAACATTAGGTAAGATTAAAATTGTCATGAGTTTGAACGAGTAAAAGACTAATTGCATGTAGATTTGGTACCTTATCAAGGTAATGAGTCTAAACTTAGGCAAAGAAATGGAATTTTTAAGTGCATTATCTTTCGTCTTAGATTTGGTAGAAATAAGCGTATACTGCACATTAGGCAACATACTTCTCGTAATGATTTCATAGGAAAAGGTTAGCACCATAAGGTATCATCCAGGAAGAAATAATAGAGTACCAAAGTGAACGTATGGACTTGCAAATAGCTTGTAAGATGAAATAAATTAACACTAGTTTGTATAAACTTCATTATCTACTTCGTAGCTAGGAGAACGTTGTGTATTGCGTAGTCGTCATGCCATCGTTAAGAGCTGCATTTAGGAGTCAAAGCATAGTATTCAAAAGTATGGACTACAAGTAGTAGGCATGATTAATTGGTAAATCCTAGTAGGACCTAGGGAAGTTAGCGTACAGATTAACAAACATTTTACCTTACCAAGGAAAGATAAAGTTATCATGGACTATGTGTTGCGTGAAAACAATAAACCGCATGCTTACGCGTATTGGTGGAATTGTATCTATTGTTCCCGTTAGATTTAGTTTACTACTTTAGAAAGATCATCCTTGTCGCAAGACAAGCATAATTGAATTGACTAAATAATCTAAACCACAAGGATTCGTGGGACATGATTGAGTCAATATGATGGGAATCCTAAGTGTTAACTAGGGTTTAGTACAATAATAATTCGACCTAGCTTTAGACGGAAACCGTGAATCTAAAGATCCTACACCATTCACAAATTGGCAAAACAATTAGATGTTCATACATGAAATGATCTAAGGTTTTATCCTAAGCATCATGACGAAACTCCGACGGAGTTGCATATTTCTGGAACCATGGGCCAACCTAATTAGGAATGATTTGGAGGATGTCTAATCATCCTGTTACTCACTTTTGGAATAATTTGCCAAGGAAAAGGAAAGTTAAGTATTTGCCTTGAAGCAAATGACCAGACTATAAACCAAAGCGACATGGTCGCTGGAACCTACCACAACTAAACACTAAAGTATGGGTAGGGTATGACCCTAACCCAAGAATGATAGGAATCTTGCCAAATTGCAATTGATTCCGGAACGAATGCGGATTGCATTCGGAGGAAAGGAAGTCACTCCTTGACAGTTTGCCAGCCACAACGACCATTGGAATTTGTTTGTGCTTGTAACCGTTAGAAAAGCACTGTTTGCATTGATTGCTCAATGAACTAAAGGAGGAAAACATATCTAAATACTTCAGGTTGAAGCCTGAAGGGAGAGGCAGCTTCAGTTACCCCCGACTGCCTGCCTAACCCTAACCAAGGGGGTTGTGAACCGCGTCAGGAATGTGGACCGAACCCGCCGTGAGAGGTCTCTCCGTTGAGTTTTGCTTGGAGCAGGAGGACGCTTGGGTGCCAGGGGGGGCTCTGGCTGTAAATCCCTCGCCTTCCGGGTCCTGCACAAGAGACTAACGTGACTCGGGATTGGATCTCGAGGCCCGCATACTAGTCTACGGGCGGAAACTTGGATTGAGTAATCACTGAAGGATTACTGGATAGCCTTCGGGCGGATTATGAATACGCCTACGGGCGGAAACTCCTTGTATTTCAAAGATAAAAGGATAAAATGATAATAAAGAACTTGTTTGACATTGTTTTCTTTATGTCTTGTGATAAGATTACGTGAAGGAACCAGTGCTTAACAGGGTTAATCAAGGAAGCTGTTTGTATATGTCAAACTAATGTGGTAGGTAATTACATAACTAAAACAAACCGAGGAAAGTGCGGAGGATGGACCATGGGTCCGTCCTACGGATGGGTGGTCCCGGTTAGCCGGGAACTTTTCTCAAGATCTTCGATGGACAGAGGATGATCGTCATCACCAAAACAAGCAAGGAGAACAATGACTTGGAAGTACCGATTACCCGATTCAGGCTGTTTTAGGGGAACGGAATGGGACTATGCCTTTTGGCAGAGAGGTCGAGCCTTGCATCCCTCTCGTTTCCCATTCTCCTTGAACCAAGTGCAGCATGAATCCGCTTCAGACCAGGCGTTCTGCGTAAAGTAGTTCGATCAGGTCTGACGCTAGTCGCTGTTAGTAAATGACCAACAATTCCAGCCGATCCTAAGTGGGAACGGCCAGGACGCTTCCGTTACGTGGCAGACGCGGAAAGTCCTAGATGACAAAACCCGCAACATTCCATGGGAGTGCCGGGTGGAGTTTTCTAGACAACCTTTCCGATGGACTGCTAAGACGTGTCCTAGAGGGTTCCAGTGGACACGTTACATGTTGCTTGTTTGTGCATGACTATTGGTCAACAGATTGCTGATGGAGGTAGAATATTATTTAAGGATATATAGATTTTATTTTAACCTTGATACCAATTATTACTAACCCATGCTTATAGATATAACCTAGGTGGCGCAACCAGAGCCCTCTAAGAAACAAGTAGTAATATTCACGTACATGCTCCATGTTGAGTACTACCATGGAAGGTAGCCTCCATGAGAATTGATCAGATGATGTGAAGTGGTCGTATTCTTTGTTGGTTTCCTATCAAACTAGGAATGGGGGTGGCTCCTAGTTCATCCGTCCAAAATCTCTCCAAGTTACCATAGATATGATGTTGACATCAGATCCACTAGAATATTCTTGAATACCCAATTCCACAATCAAAGAGAGATGACTAGAATGGTAGGGCTAGATAATGGTCCTCAGCAAAATTGGCTCTTGCTCCACCTTTTAAACTTCCTCTTCCAAGATAGATGTAGTCGATGCCACAACTTTGGGCTTTGGTAGAAAAAGACTCTCTAGTTGGATCATCTTCAGGAAGTGGTCCTTGAGAACTGGGACTAGATTCAGTAGGTTTCTTAGGGGAATGGTAATGGAAAGGGGACCCCATGAAGTTTGGGTGTTGAGTTTGGTCGAAACAAACTATGCACAACTTGAAGCTTCGACTTGGGAAGTAGGCTGATTCCCTTCTGCCCTTCCAGGTTGCGTGGCACTAGGAGTTGAGTGCAAATGCTGCATCAAGGGTGAATGGATCATATGTGCATAATAAGCTATAATAAGAAGGTGGTCCATATATAGAATACTCACTATAAACTTTTCACTAGTCATGTAAACATATAAGTTAGCAGTTGAGAAACATCTTATGAAATTTAAGCATGAAATGAATTTATCTATCCATTAGTACGATGCTCTAGGGGGTTGTTTCAGCCTACACAATGCCTTCTTTAGCTTAGAAATTGAAGTGATATCTACATTATTGTGAAAATCTTTCCAACCAATTATATGTGTCTTACTTATCATGATGCCAGGAGGCATATTCCACAGTGGATTCCATGAGACCACGGTGGATTTCGTGAGTTTTTTATTCCACGATGTATTTCGTGAGGTTTTGCAGTGGATTCTGTAAAACTATATTTATTTGCCGGGGCTTGTACAGAAGGTGGATTCCTTGTGTTAGAATTTGACGGGGACGCCTGTCCTTTTCGAGCATCATGTTAATTTAATGTGCATATGGGTGACTCCACAACAGCTGATTCTGCAAAATACATGTTTAAATTTATATACGTTTATGAGTTTAGAGTACACTCGTATTAAATTCAAGTTAGGACACCCTTGTCTTTGCACATAGAGAGCAAAGATATGACCATGATGGCCACATTCTAACTGCAGCTCTCCTGTGCCATCTTCTCGAGATGTCTACTTATACAAATTGAATCTTTTGGTTCATACCAGCTAAAAGATTTCCATTGAATGCATTCAAATTATACATAGCACCTTTCGTCTCTTTTCCCGTTATCAGTTGCACCTTTCCATCATCAAACAGAAACACTAATATACGACCCTTGGAAAGCTCATTTACCTCTGGGATGGCATATGATGTTCCAATACAATCGTAAACACTGTTGTCATCTCTGAATGAGCAGCTCATGATTAAGCAACCATATTCATAGGCATCCAACTAATATGAAATAATATTTTCAAATGTTTGATCATCTAATAGTCAAACAAAATGGGTTTCCATTTCTTCTACACTAGACGGATACTTAAAGGTCCGTGCTGATTCTTGATGGCAAATGCAAGGAGCATACTCATTCAATGCAATTTTTGAATGTCATCAAATGTACGGATTGTAAGTTCACCCTCTTTTCCAATTGTGAAACTCCCTAGAAAAGATGTTGAATTAAAAGGGCACATATCATATCCTCCACTCCCAATAGTTGGATGGCTACTATGCGATCGTTCATCCCCACTGTAGTTGTTGCTTCTCCCTCGTCCAATCTTGTAGTAGCTGAGAGATCTTGTTGCCATCATGCTTCAATTTCTTGCCATTCATTGATGAGGTTTGACACTTTTGCTGGCATGTCCCTTTATTTTCATGACAATTTTGTTTTTCTGCCCACTTGCAATACTTTTGAAGCAATTCTTGACAAGTTCCATGCATTGATTGAAGCAGAGTTGTTACGAGAAGCTTCAAATCTACCACCCATTCATGTGTTATTTATTATTTGCTTGATTGCATTTGCAGTCCCTTCATAGAAGACTGCATGTAAATTTGCCTCAATACTAATGTCATCTTTTAGCTTTGGAAAAGCTCTACTTGATGCTTTCTAGTTTAGTACCTCTAGAATAATGACAAAATTTATTGAAAGTCTAATTTAGTTTAATCACAAGTTCCTCAATGTCTTCAAACTTTGGATCCAAATAGTATTTTGGCATTCCGAGTATCTCCACTTATGTAATATGCTATTATGACTTCATTATGTTGGGCCATTATTGAATCTCGCTATTCCTTGTGTATTCCTCGGGTAAGTTACTCATGAATATATATGTGCATCAAGTGGGTTCAAAATAAGTTATTTTTAAAATACAAATTTTAAACATTCTTTTACATACAAAAGGGTGTAATATAAAGGGGTTATTTGCAGATTGAATAGAAAAGGGTTATGTTTTATTCAAGAAAAATTTACAGATAAGGATATTTATAAATAGGCCTTGAATGGACGTGATGTAGAGGATATACATATAGTAACTTCCCCGAGGTGTATTCTCACTTATCCATAATCCTTCATATACCTTCTTCCATAAATTCCATTATTCAAATTCTCTTCATATGAACGTGTTTATCATTCAATGTGCCCTAGTAAGAATATGCTATGTAACAGAACTTTGTGTCCAATCATTCATGATTTGATAAAACATGCGTATGAAAATCCATGCAATGCAACCAATCAAACAATGCTCCACAAAAATTATAAATGCATTGAAGAAAATATGCTTATCCTATCTACATGTGCTCGTGCATCAATGGTTAGAATATGTCCACAAATGGAGTTCAACGAATATCAATGGATTCACGCGTATGGAGCCACATTGACTCTACCTTCCCAAGCTTTGTCACCTGAGAGCCAAGGAATCTTCGGCTTGGTGTTGCTGTGGATGGCATGAACCCATTCGGGCGCTCAACTTCTTACAGTGTGGCCTATAGTCCTTGTCAACTACAATATCCCTCCATGGCTTTCTATGAAGAAAGAATGTCTCCAGATTAGATGGAGAGATGTCCAAGAATTCATTGAGACGAGGTGGACTCATCCTTTTCTGGTGACATGTCTATCGACCTTCCAGTATATGCAGAGTTGTGTTAGGAGATTGACATGGAACCATAGGATACTTCATACTTGGAGCATCCACCTACTCAATTCGTTGACGAATTGCTTATAAGGATACATAAGATATGCATTTTAAGTAAGATTATTTTTAAAAGATTTATATTACCGTGCTTTGTATGCTTTATATTGATTATTCTAACATCAATTTTTATCTGTGCAAGTGACCTTTGTAGATATTTAGATCATCACGATGAGTCAAGGGATGAGCGATGAGGAGCAACATGAGATCTTTACACGTATGTCTCCAGATCAGATGGCAAGATTCAGAGATATGGTGGACCAAGAGCTGTCTCGGACACCATCAAGCGGCTCTATTAGATCTATTTCAGCACGCTCTGATGCTTCAATTTCCAGTAGATGAGGTCGATGCTCCAGACTTGGGCTAAAAAGAGGGAGTGGTTTAGGGGGATGCTGCGGATATCTAGATGTAGTGAGCCTGCGCTTGACTCGGGATACAGGTGCTACTCCTCGCACTAGTGGCAGTTAGAGAGAGCGTATCTCAAGTGCTTGTTGTCGAGGTACTGAGGAAGTGTCTTCGTCTCATCATTCTGCTGGAGTTGCATCATCTCCGGGATTTGTCACACCTGTGGGGACATCTACTCTAGTCACTTCGGCCGTAGGTGGCATCCCTATGGGTACTACTCCGAGAGATACTACCCCGGTAGGTACATCAGATGTATAGGGGTCTCATGGATATGCCCAGGAGCGTGGTCGCATGTGAGAGAGGATCCATCTTAGGCATACCCGAGAGGGGTATGTTTACCTTGTAGATAATAGATCAGGAGCCATCATCATGAATGATGAGGAGAGGAGAGTGATGGCTTGCATGAGAGAGTTGTGCCATCCTTGCATGAGGAGTTTCTGGTACCAACCGCAGTAGATAGGTTTTCAACTGGATGATGGAGTGCATGCGTGCATACATATCACATAGATGATCAAACGCACATAAGGCACTCAAGAGTGGAGCTTCAAAGCTCGAGGGGCTTGTAATATTTCAGCTATTACGAAGCCGTGTGAATTCTCGAGCAAAAGACAATGCCGGCATTGGGTCATGGATGGTGCAAATTTAAAACACGATGTATCATTGGTAGAATCGAAACTATGGTTAATGAAATCACATATCTCCATGTGAACCTCCTCTTGGGAGGAGGTCAAGGTGAAATTGAGAAGATTTATGGAGAAATCTTTCTTTTAAATCCTTTTTATCCTCCCCAACTAAAGGCTGTGCTGTAGGTGGGAGAGTAAAGTACGGGCACGTAAGCCTTGTGAAGGAAGTCATGGATGAGCAAAGGTGGTCGAATGAGCACGCTTGCTAGATGCAAGGGGGGGGTGAACCCCATGCATGATGCCGCATGGGGGAGGGAGGATCCCCTCCCCTCACCTATATAGCGTGTCCCATGGGAGAGAGGAAGGGATTGTCACGCTACGGGTTGGAGAGCTGCAGCCGTGAAGGAGAGTGTGCTTGTGTGGAGAGAGGAGGGGCCGCATAAAGTCACCGTATCCAGGAGAGCGCCGCCCTGATTGTCAATGCACCACGTCGTGAGGTGGGGAGCCAAAGGGTTGCAAGCTGTCGTAGGACGCCACCAACTCGCCGCCATCTGGCCGTCAACACGCCAACAGAGGAAATCACCTTCTCGCTTCCACGTGGGGCTTCCACGATTTTTCTAGAAGCTTTAGAAGCTTCTTAGGAAGCTTCTAAAGCCTCCTTGGAAGCCCCCTTTCCTGTGGGTCTTTAAAAGGCCTTTTCAAAGTGGGTTTGATAAACCCCCCCTCCACGGGATTTAAACCCCATTCCCGTGGGTTTTCCACCCTTCGCAAAAATCCTTTTTTAAGGTCTTTTACACCCTTTGCCCCTCTTTTCCAATCAACTAAAGTCCATTTACTACCCCCTTTCCCGTGGAGTCCTATCCGAGGCCTTTAAAAAGCCTCCTCAAGCCCTTTTTCCCCCTTGGATTGCCCACAAGCTCCCAATAGCCCGAGTGCTAAAACCCTCCACGTGGGGCCTTCCCTATTGCCTCTCAAGCAGGTTCTTGTTAACCTGGGATCTTTTAAAAATCCCCTTTGCCTTCAAGCGTCCTCCTGCTCCAAGTAGTGCTCAACGGAGAGACCTCTTGCGGCAACTTCAGTCCACGTTCTCGGTGCGGTCAGCAACCCCCTTGGTTAGGGTTAGGCAGGCAGTTGGGGGCAACTGAAGCTGCCTCTCCCTTCAGGCCTTCAACCTGAAGTATAGATATTCATTTAAATTGTAATTCATAAATCAAATAGTGCTCTAAAATCTCTAGTAAGCACAAACATTTCCATTGATCGATCTTGTTGTTGGCAAACTGCTAAGGAAGGAATCTTTCCTTTTGAATGCATCTAGCACTCAATCCGGGGTGCCTTGCAACTTGGCAAGATCCTTTATATTCTGGGTTAGGGCGTACCCTATTTACCCAACTTGGTCAACCCTAAAGTTCATTGGATACTTTAGTTTTCGGTTTTTAACATTCCTTACTTAGAAGGATATCAAAGAATATATCCTTTTTGCAACATAACTTGCGTAAGGATCCGCCATCCTTATTGAGGTATTTAACCTTTCCTCTTGTGAATCAATCACAAGACCATATGACTTCGTACTTGCCGCACAAGTCCTGCATCGTACTATGCGGTAATGGAGTTAGAGAATAATCCGTTTTCAGTTTCTTTAAGCTAACATTTGTCAGACCTACAGTTTCCTAGCTTTATTATTTTCTCATGGATAAACCCTAGTTCTTATTTTTCGATTACAATTTACTGGCTCTATATTCAGGGAATGTGGACAAATATTTAAGGTATAGATGTTTCTTGGAATTTTACTTCATTCCCAACGAATATTTCGCAGTATTTTTAATTTGATTAACTCTAGAAGGTAATTTCGAGATTACTTTCATATGATTTGTTATCTACGTGTCAATTGAATTTTCAATCTTATACTTCATCGATTTGAGGTTAGGTTAAATCCAACGAATCTTCCCTTTTCTTTGCAAACAAACTCATGCTAAATAAGAAATCTTTCCCTTGCTAAGTTATGTGGTTAGCAATGACAACTTCCTAGATTTTAAGCATCGCAAGAATCCTTTCATGATTTGCACTTTCCATGATGAATTTGTTGTAAAAAGGAAAAGGGGTTAAAAGTGCCAGATGCAGTTTATATCTTCCAAACTTAACCGAAGTATACTACTTTAATGGGTAAATAATCTTGCTCATTATTCGTTTCAATGCATAATAATTTTTGAAGGAAAACTATGTTTATACTTTATTTATTTTGCATGTTTAATTAAATTAAATTCCTTCATCGTAAATAACTAGGACAAAATATATCCTATCCTTAACTATTCGTCTTGCATGATTGAATTAAAACGGATATAAAATTAAGAAGGAAAAACCTAGTTTTGGGGTGAGATATCCACATGGATCCCGGGAGATGACTCTCCCGCAGCTACTGCTTGGACTTTCTTAGGTAGCATTGTAGTTGTAATCCTTCGAATGTTAAAGCAGCTTTACACTCCTTTTCGGAATTCCACCGTCGCTTCAATACTCTTCTTCTCTCTTTCGAGGCAAGGAGTCATTAAGGGATTGGCCACGAGAAGGGGGTAATAAGACCTTCAAGGTCTTAATTTCTTCGGGAGACCAAGGTTTACAAAGCCTAAAGAAAAGGCCCTATAGGGGTATATACACGGTACAAGGGTGTGTGTGAGTGTGGCTTCAAAAACATATGAAGGGGCCTTGGGATATTTGGGCACGGGAGTGAAAGGACTTAGAGGTTTCAAACCCGGGGGGGGGGGAATGAAGGGTAACACAAGGGGTTTATAGGTTAAACACAGGGGTGAAAAGGACTTAGGGGTTTCAAACCCAAGGGGAAAAATGAAGGGTAACACAAGGGGTTTATAGCACGGGGGGAGGGGAGGCGGGAAGGGTGTGTAAAAAGGGGACACGAGGGAGGGTGAAAGGCCCTTAAAAAGGGTTACAATCGAGAGGGGGAGAAAGATATAAATGGGGACACAGGGGGGAATAAAAAGGGGCTTAGGGGGGGTGTGTTAAAAAGGAATATCAGGGGGTGAAAGGGGGCTTAATTAGCCTAAGGGGGGATTTCTAGGGGGTACTGGTGCGCAGATCAGTCGCGTAGAATGCTCACGTGGTGAATCCCGGAAGGTCCCCGAGAACAATGAACTCTATCTTTTTGCACAAAAAACAATGTAAAAGCATGCACGACAAGAGGCAAGAGACAAATTGGGTTCAATCTCCCCCATGCCTTGTGTGAGCGCTTCACAAAGCATGTATTTTATGTATATTTCAATCTTCATGCTCAATAATAGCCCAATTTACAAAAATATGACAAGCTTTTAGCTTTTGAGTTTGCTTTCTACAAAAATAGGAAAATAAAGCTAATGAACGGTGTCCATAGAGTTTGGCACGCCCAATCTCAATGTCCAAATAGAAATAACATATCCGTGCGCATAGGCACATACAAAATAATAATAAATAATCGATGTCTCAATAGACATAACCAAAATATAGGCGTGGCGCCTATCAAAATATAATCCAAAGGTCGAATACCCGCTAGACTCCAATGCTTTCCTCCGCCACTGCTGCTATCTCTACACATCAACTGAAGCATTCACAATCGTTAGTAAAATAAAACAATTAAACCGACAAAAGTGAATACCTAGCAGTCTTCAGCTACATAAATAAATCAACTGGTTAGAAATAAATCCTAACCTTAATTTATTACGAGTGCGCACTCTAAACTCATAAACGTTTATTAATTTAATATGCATTTTGCGGAATCACCCGCTATGGAATCACCCATGTACACACTAAATTAATGAAACGCCCGAAAAGGACAGGCGTCCCCATCAACTTCTTGCACAAAGAATCCTCTTTGTGTATGAGCCCCGGTCATCTAAGTTTACGGAATCCACCGTAAAACCTCACGGAATCCACCGTGGAATATGCCTCCTGGCATCAGGTACTTTTAGCAGCCATCGGAAGGGGGCTTTAAAAGGCCACCCTTGGAATCTTCCAAGGCTTTGAGACTTCTCACAATGGCCACTTGGGGGGGGGGAGGGAATGTCTTCCTCACAACACGGTCACCAGGCAACGCGGCCTACTGACTTAGGCGGCAACGGCGGCTGTCGTAGGAGAACAATGGCTGAACGGCAACATAAGGTAGTGGCCTCTGCAGCAACTCGACATCCCAGGTGGACTGGCGGCAACCTCCTTGCTTCTCCCTCCCTCACGACTCTTGGTAGACTCCCCTAATGGCATTAAGATAGTGCCTTCCTCTCTCCTCCTTTTCTTACATTCCCCCCTCCCATTTATATAGGTAAGGGGAGGGGTATCCTTCCTCCCCTATGTGGTTGCGCCATGGTGGTTTGTAGCCAGCGAGCTCCATCGAGGAGCTTTTTCCATGCATTCTATTTCCCTCCCTCTCTAGCACGACAATCGGCTGGGGAAGGGAATAAGGAAAAAAAAATTGCCATTATCCTGGTAATTTATCAAAATGCTATATTATTATCCCCACTACCTAAAAGGAGGGGTTCATGCGGATAGTGTTTGGTATATTACATTAGATGTCCAATGTTTGCCACATCCTTTTTCTCATCTTTGTCAATCTACTCATCTTTTACCAAGACTCACCAATGGATAGCATCTTTTGCATTTCTCTTTTTGCATACCTTGATCCTCTTCCCTTTTTTGGGTACCAACATGTCAACCTTATCCAACTTTGTCGAAGCATGTATCCTATACAATAGCTTACATCCATCACACTCAATATCTTCCTAATCAAAAAACTATCCTATAGGACACCATGTAGAAGTTGTATGTATTTTCCAAACCATAACTCTTATTACCAAGCTTCAAAAAAAAAAAATCAAACTTATAATCTATAACTTTGCTGAAGACATGAGGACCAAATTTTGAAGGTTTCAGCCCCTAAAATTTTATGCGTAGCTTGGAAATATTCTTTATAACATGCAATCCCGACAAACATCACCCTTTCTAGCCTTGCAACTTCTACATATGAATCTAGATGTCAACCATACCTTGTAGAGGCCGTACCTAGGTAGCATAGCCCATTCTAGATGCATTTACCATAATTGATTTAATTTTATTTTGTATTAAGATAAAATTTTACATCTTCAAATTTTATAGCCATTTTTTTTGCTTGGGTCTCCAAACCTACCCAAATTTATTTGGCTTATGCTAGAGTTTTGGTATTCAGTAGATTCCAAGTCTTCCTCATTCATATCCATGTCATCCTTTTCTTCTTCTTCCACACTATCAAAGTCAGTATCTATATGTAGCTCATCTAATTCACATCTATAAACTCCCTTTGCTTGAAGAGGTTGATCCATTTACCAGATATAGAAATGCAAAATGCTTTCCCATCCAATTTACGAAGTGAATAGGTAGCATTGTCAAATATCTCCTTATCACATATGGACCAAACCATCACTTAGAAATTTTGTGACTAGCATTATGTTGATTTTCCAAGCTATTGTCATAAATCCACACCTAGTCACCTTCCTGTATGGATCTTGGCCAAAGTCTATGACTCTTATCAAACCATTTCTTATTCTACAGTGTGACTGCATTTAACTTCTCCACTATTGTCCTAATGTCTTCTAGCCTTCTGTTTCAAAGTGCCTTATGTATAAAACCAACAACTCCTCTCTATTCAACCCCTTTTCCTAGTGTATCACACTCCATGTAACAACCATCTCTTCTATTGGCATGATGGGCTTCTGACCATACATTAACTCAGTTGGCATATACTCAGTGAGAGCACTATGAGTTGTTCTATTAGCCCACAAAGCATATAGGACTAGGTATAGCAATTATTTCATCCTACTCCACATGATTTGTCCAAAGCCTTGATAGGAAAATGTCCACATTCACTTTTGACATTGCCTTCCAAATTATATGTTGAAGTAAGGGCCAAATTTATCCTAGAAAGTGAGAGAAGAAATATCATGCTTCATCTATATCCAATTCACCCCTATCAATTGTAATTTAACCAACATACCCATGCCAACATAAAATCTCTTCCAAGAAAATCTATTCTAAGAAAAGACTACCTGGACAAAGTTTATCCCTAAGAGTGCGAGAAGAACTCTTGTGATTCATTTACATCCAAAATCTCTTTGAAGAAGAATGCATAGACTGCTTGAGCAGTCTTTGTCCTAAGTGCTTTCCCTTCTAGTTGATTTATCAAGACTTCACATGCAAGCATAAGAAACTACATTTACCATAAATATGTAGCTATAGTAACCAAATCCTCTACCTATTTAAAATTAAGAAACAATGGATAAGCTAGTTGCAACCATCCCGATGCCTCACTGATGAATACATTTGACAAGTAGCACAAGATTCCACAAAGTGAGTAATGTCTGCATACATCCCCTACCACCACCAATATCTTTTTCTAATTTTTTGAAAGGTGCCCCACACACCTCTATGACCATCCCATAAGCTTTTATGAAACTCCTGCAACTTCTACCTGTGTGGCTCGATCTCCAAGAACTTGTAGTGGAGCTCCCCTCTTCTTATAATATGCTTCCAAAAATATCCATCCTTTAACAAGAAACCATACGTCTTTTTTAAACTCAAAACAACATAAGATGCAAAAAGACTTATGAGGAGCATAATGAAATAGCTTGTTGGAAAAAGAAGACCAAGAAGCGCATGAAAATTTTTAAAAATCAAGAACAACCCACACAAGAAATAAAATGCATTTTAGCCCCTTGTAAAAGAGCTCCAAGATCCCTCCTTTGTAAGTTGTAAATGAAAAGGCACATGTAAAAGAGAAATGAGGAAAGAAAAAGAATAGGAAAGAAAGTGGAAAGGAGGCCCAAGGTCGGATTTCCAGTTGAGGAAATGGATTGGGTGCCTAAGGGAAGAAGGGCATGTATAAAAGTCAAAAAGTGAATGCATAAGCTCATTCTTGGTGTGTGTACAAACTAGCTCTCTTCTTGTTCTTGTTATTGCTTCCTTCTTGTGCATGAGAGAGAGAGAGAGAGAGAGAGAGAGAGAGAGAGAGAGATGGAGTGTGAGAGAGGAAGAGCATGAGTGTGTGAGAGTGAGGGAATATGGAGAAGCTATTCTTCTCCTCTCTTCTTCTTCTTTATCTTCTCTTCTCTTTTCTTGGATGCATGACTATGGAGGTTGGAGCTTGGAGCTTGGAGATGGAGCTTGCTTGAGCAAGTTCCCTGAATCATAGAGCCAATGAAGGATTTGAGGAAGAGGACTACAACGATCAGATTCAACGCTAAGCTCGCCACATCCTTGTTCGAAAGCATGCACAACTATGTGAGAGGTAGCCATTGCCACTTGCTTCAAAAGCTTGACTTGATAAGTGATCCGTAGGGTCGTGGCAGTTGCTAGTAATAGCAATGACATTTTGGTTCCATTGCTAGGACCAATGGATTCAAGCTTGAGTGCTTGCACGCTCCAAATCCAATGATGGAGTAGGAATTTGTCTTCAAAACGGTGCTTGGTTTAGGTAGGAAGCGAGGGAGTCGGAAGGTGTTCCATCTCTTTTGTCAGATAGTTTAAGTGTTGGATGATTTAGAAACATTAGTTAGATCATTAGTAGGAAATTTTTCATTAGTAGGATGCATTAAGGTTTGGAAAATAGGAAAAATAAAGAAAAGGTAAGTTTCTGTAACAACTAGGAAGTAGGAGAATAGATAAAGAAAGGAAAAAACGTTTTTGAATATCTTGGAAGAAAAATAGAGAGTAAGGAAACAAAGAGAGAGACATTAAAAGGAGAGAAAAAGGAAGGAGAGCTCATTTCAGCTTGTGAGATATTGAGAGAGAGCAAGAGGTTAGAAGAGAGAAGTAGATTAAAGAAGTAGTAGAAATCTGTGTGTTATCACCCACGATGGTTTTTGGTATGATTAGAACCCTCATTTTGCTGATGAGTGATAAATGAGGTCAGTATCATAGTTAGGCACTTGTGTGATTAAGTGAATCATTGCCATCAAATTTTTTTCATTCGGCATGTTTTTCTATCACCACTCAAATGACACCCCAAGCCTTGGATGGTCAAATCCTAATTGGTCTCAGACAATCGAGTCACTTTTATCCACTTGGACAACTCTCACTCGAACTTGGATGGTCCCCCCTTGAACAGTTAAGTTGGTCCACTCGAACACTTAAGAAGTCCAGTTGGATAGTCTTGCTCAAACACTCAGATGACTGAATTGTCATCTTTGACACATATTCTCGGACTTGGATGTGCACCTTTATTCGAGTCGAATCTGACCATTCAAAGAATCCAAACTCACCACTTGGATGGCCAAATTTGAAACTTGGAGGGTCAAAAACCTGCAACTCGAATGTCCAAATTTGAAGATTACTAGGACCAAAACACATTCTTAGGGACAATCTCGACTCCCAAACATATCAAAGGCCGTGAAACACAATATTAGTGAGTTTGGGAATCTCCCAGTTTCCATTTTTTGAATACTAAAAGGTGGCACCCGGATAACATGCCCATAAGTTTCTTAAAACCATATGATGTGACCTATCATTGGAAAGCGCTTGAAAAATGGAATCTATTAAGCTATAGAGAACTCAATTTGGAGTTATAGTGTTCAAATTATGACAAATCCAAAGATTTTACCACGTGTCCCAAACTTATGGAAAATTCCCATATTCCCCAATATGGTGTTGTGAGCTAAATATTGAGTGACCCTAGCTGGATCCTAAGTAGCTTGCGAGTGTGACCATAGAACTGACCAACACCAAAATTTTCCATGACATGCCCAAGAATTAATCAAATCAATGGATCACTTGCAACTTGCTACACCTAGTAGAGATACTATTTGATTGCATGGTGGGTGTGTGAATGATTTCATTGAAGGTTTCACATTGCATCGTAGGCACTTTGGGTGCATGAGAAAGTTGAAAGTTTGATTGTGCACAACTCACCATGCATTGCACCATCCAAGTGTGTGAGTAGGCATAAATTGGTAAAGTGATTTCATTAACAAGGAACACACTAAAGGGGAATTATGCAATGAAACAAACCCACCAGTAGGACTTGCAACACCCCTAGGACGACAAAAAGAAACCAAACACCCAACACTAATGAGAGTCAAATAGCCTTTAACCACTTAATACTCAAGTGAATAAAGGAACAGTCCACAATTAGAGACATGTCCTTAGCTGACCTTATCACCCTCATGACACCTTTGTGGTTCACGAGACCGCCAACATGGCAGGTGCTAGTACGAACATAGGTAACCTAGACCTCGACCTAGGTGATTTTCCAGTTGACATACAATAAATCATATCACCATACAACTGTCAAATGCAAATAGCACACCACGGGAGATCCATAGATGATATCATAGAAAATTTTGGGAAAAAGAGGAGGCTAGGAAGAGTTTCCTTGCAACTCTTAGCCAACTACAACTAGGAGCAACCTACTTAGAGGCTACACTAGGAAATAGAGCTCAATGAGGTGCAATAAGTCCTAACCATTGCAATCAGCAAATAGAGCTAGAGGAAATGCTGATAGGGAGAGATCATTAGAGGAGGTTGATCATACATTGAGCGAGCTTCTCATAAAGTGATTTTTGGATAACACAATTGTAGAGCAAAGCAAAGCAGCCCTAGAAACTTTGTTGCAAGCATGACTAGGAAACATCCCAAATGCCAAAAGCTAAACCAAGATACCTATAGTTGCAAAAAAACTAATAGGTAATGATCCTTATAGCTTCGTTGAGTAGTTTGAGCAGGTGTGAAAGGCAAACATCCTCATGGATCCCATTGAGCATGCACAAGATTTTGGACTCTACTTAGGAGATAAGGGATGAATTTGGTTTACTAGAATAGACAATGAAGAGTGCAAAAACTTCAATATCTTGAAGGATCTTTTCATTAAAATATTTTCCAAAGCAAGATACTCAAACAACCTCATTGTTAGGTTGATGATGTTAACCAAAAAGATGAGGAAATTAGAGACTATGCCACTCAGGTGAGAAGTCTCTATAAGAGGATTCTATTGATGGAGCAACTCAATGACAGAGCACTCTCCATTCTATTTATCAAAGGAATCCGAAATGAAGAACTCTATAAGGCCTTAGCCACTGGAATCTACAAAGGGACATGTTAGTTAGGGTCTTTGAAGAGGCCATATGTGTGGACGACTTGCTGAGAGTGTCAGAGAGAGAACTAGGGAGAGAGAAAGACTGCAGAGGAGAGAGAAAGACTGCAGGAAGAGAGAGAAATAGAGTGACGAGGAGAGAGAAAGACTAGAATTGGAGAGAGAAAGACAGGAAAGATGAAGAAGCCATGGAAGCTTGGAGCAAGAAGGGAGAGAAAGATTGTAATTGTATTGATATGTCAAAAAGATATGAAAAATTACAACTTATCTCCTTATATACCAATGTCAGTGTGACATGGCATATTATCAACATTTTAACTATTTCCAACTTCTTACAATCCATCCCTTCCCAAAAAGGTTTTTGTCCTCAAAAACAAACCTAGAAACAAGCTAAAGAGGAGATGGATAGAACAGAGTACTACTCTGTACAGCATTACAAGGGATAAAGGAAAAGATTACCTAATACTCAATAGTAGTACTAATCTATACAGGAGGTCAAAATCAGCCTGTAGCCTCCCGGATCAAAAGGAAAAGTTGTATCTTTGCCATGCATAGGATCAACTTTCATAAGATCGAAATCAAATACTGCTGGAAATATGATCATCATGATAGTACTCACTAACAAAGTCTCCATTGCATGATGGTCTTCCAAGTCCACACGCTGTCCATAATCTGCCTTCTTGAACTGAACTTCTTGTTGTTGAACTTCTTGTTGTGGACTCATACCAGAATGGTCTTCAACAAGATGTTCTTCATCATCTTCAACAAGATGTTCTTCATCATTTACATCATAATATTCGAATAACAAGATTATTTTGGCAGACCTTGCACTACATGTGGCTTGGTGGTTACAAGATAGTGGCTTAGCACAACGATAGCATAAGCCCGCAGCATGCAGTTCCCGTATTGTATCACTAGTAAGGTGTCTAACACGTTTAGCTTTAGATAGCAATTTACACACCTGTTCATCACCATTGGTCAGCTCTATGATAGTTTTGACATGCTGCTCATAGTCATCTTGCTGCTCATGCATAACAGATGGCTGTCCATGCTCATCATGTACAACAGATGGCTGTCCATACTCATAACCATATTGCTCATGCTGTCCATACTGCATATGGTGATAATAGCCCTGCTGCACATCAGAGGAACAGTTAGGTTGAGCATATACATTTGCTTCTACTGATATTTGCTGCTCATATACATAAGCATGTTGCCTTTGATCATTAATCCCACTGTATTGGTCATAATCACTTGCTTGCTGTTGATCAAAGCTAGAAGTGTACTGATAAGCATAACCATTTCTGTTACATCCATAAGAACTATGTTGCTGAAGAGATGGATGCTCATAAGCATAAGCATGTTGACCATAATAACCATTCTGCTGCCAAGGTTCAATGGGATGATACTCATCAACATATACATGTTGTCCATAGGCATAAGCATTTGATTCAGGTGTACCATCAGCATATTGATGCTGGCCATGAGCATAACCATTTTTTGGAATGCCTCTTCTTCCAATGATCCCATCTCCATGAACATTTTGGTTGGATTGCTGAAGTGGAACTGAAGGGTCACTATTTGAACAAGCCTTCTCATTGGCTTCTTTTAATCCCGTTTGTGACTGCATTAATTGAGAAAATTTTGCCATAAGTTGAGCATTAGATTCTACTAATTTATCAATGGAAGCATTGGTTCGGGTAGTTGATTCCATCAACTTCTCAACAGTAGACTTCGTTTGATCATGAGATAGAATCATTTGCTCCATTGTTGTCAAAAGGACCTCATGACGTTCCCTATGTCTTAGTTCATGGAGACACAGAGTATCATTGAGTATACTGATCTGCATCCCCAAAGCCTATATATCCTCAGATGGTGGTTGGTTCATGGATGTTTTCCACAAGAGAGCTAAAACATGTTGATCAGAATTCTACAAGTTCTACAGGTTCAGCGATTGAAGAACAGGGTTCTGTTAATGAGGCTTTGGTTGCTGCTCAAGCTGCACTTGTAGAGATAGAAGAGCAGATTGAACTTTTAAAGTCAGATCATAATCTGCAGTATCAAGCTAAAGGAAGAGTATTCTGATGTACAAGAAATTGAGAGACAGGCAGTGTTGGCTGAAAGTGAGACACAAAAGAACATTGCTAGCTTGAAGTGGAGTTGAACCATGTCAGGTCTACTGAGTTGGCGTCTGTTACAGCTCTTAGCAAAATGTTGGAAGAGCTAGATGAGTTGAAAGTTAAGCAGACATATGCTGCAGAAAATGAGTTCTCTTCAGGATGTCTGTTGTCACACTTAAAACTCCGAGCTCTGCGTATCAGAAACCCAATGATAGAAGGTGAGTTGCAGAGCAAGCTTTCTGAGATAGGAAAGCCAGCTCTCTCTGGATAGGCCTGTGGTACAATGCAATCAGAGCCTTCTGAAGGCACTTCCGCTAGCTTCAGATGCTTCTATCCACTCAAATGGTTCAGCTGTTGTCAAAAACCAGCATCTTCTTCTGTGCACACTCCTTGGCTATGGAAGGTATTCTATTCAGCAGCAGCAGCAGCAGCAGGCACTGCAGCAGCAGCCAGAGTTTACTTCAGCAACGTACAATAAAAGATGAACAGTCAAAGCAGCTGCAACAAAGCCAGTTGCAGCATCTTCAGATACAACAACAGAAGCATCAGCAGGCTGCTCAACTGTTGGCAGCACAGCAGCCTCAACACATTCAGCCTATGCCCGATCCAGCTGTAATGAAGCAGATGATCCAAATTCAGGGTGGAAGAGCTTTTTTTTTTTTTTTACAACAGCAACAAAACACTTCATCATAACCAGCATCCTCCCCACAGATTGCATCTCCCCCTCAAATGTCCCCTCAAAGTGATATGCAGAGTATTGGAAGTTCAGTTTTGCAGATTCCCAAAGTTGGAATACCATTACAGGCTGCCACACCACCGTTCATGGCTCCTTCTCAGACTTTCGAGTACTAGAGAGAAATAGAAGCCTGGGCCGTCAACTGCTCAATAGAGGTCTGTATTTGCTGATCCTTCAGTGGAGATTCAAGATCTCACAGCTTGGGCCAATGGTTCAACAACTGGTTCACAGGTTTTAACTTCAATGCTTGGTAATCATGAGGAGAGTACAACGGCTTTTACTCCGCAACAAGTTGCACAACAGCAAATGGTTCCACTACAAGATAGTTATATGCAAAGTAGGGTGGAAGCACTACAAAAATGTCGAATCTACGATTACAGAACTGGGCAATATTTTTACGTAGCTTGCAACGATGGTTGCTCAGCAGGGAGAAATGCCACGATGGTTTCTCAGCAGGGAGAAATGCCAAATGCGATACTGGGAGACAGCCTTTTGTGTGAGGCAAGGCTCGGATTGTACGAATCGAGCCCGTCGAGCCCGTCACTCTACCAAAGAGGCAGGGCCTTTGTGACTGTCAGAAGCCTTCAAACTGCACACAAAATCAACTCCGCTTGACAACGTGAGGAAAGGTTGAGAAGGTGGGACGCTTGCATTGATAGTGCAATTCCTTCAGCATGATGCCACAACTCCATTTGTGTCGTCCCGTATTCCACAGAGAAAGCCTCCCAAACGTGCCAAGACAGAGGATAAGCCCGATGAGCCGTCCGTAGCCCCTTCCTAGAGCAGAACGACTCGCAGTTATGTGACCCGGCTCCACAGAAAGAAACTCCTGAACAGGATTCTGCCCGGCCCACCCAGCCACCAGCATGCGATCAGGCAGAGAGTTCCACGCATACGCCAAAGCCTGCAGATGGAGCCACGGATGAATTGGATGATAAATCCAAGGCGCTTACAACTACAGCCGTCTCAAGACAGAGAATTCTAGAACCAATGAGTCTCTGGTTTTGGTAAAGCTAGCTTGCATAGAAGCAAGCAAAGAAAGAGCAGCTCTCTCTCACAGCCAAGAATGCTGACAGAACCTCTGATCTTTCAGGGCAAGACCTTGCAGCCATCCAGGAGCTTGAGCTCAAACTCGCAGTAGCGAGACGACTGAAGAGTTGCAAGAAGCTGCGGCTGTCGAAGGAAAAGAAGGCGGAGAAGTACATACGTGCACGGCACGGAAAAATCAAAGCAGGAATTGAATGGCCTTGGTGAAGCGTTGAAGCAGATTGAAAGACACAATGAAATGGCGCACGGCACACAATCGACTTGCTCTTCCTGCGCAAAATCTTCAAAGAAATTTGCGTTCCTTCTCCAATCACTGCTGGTAGTGCAGACAAGCTCCGTGTGCTCTGTAGTGATGGACGATCACAGATCGCAGGGGAAAGATCTGGAAGGATCTACAGCTTCCAAAGGAAAGGTACAAGCACGCCTCTCGGTAGCTGCAATATCCAGGGCTTCGAATGCATCTTTGGCGTCCTTTGCTGCCGCCCCAGGAAGTCGGCCTTTCTGGTGCGAGCCGTTGCTAGCGATTTTGCCAAGGTGAACTCCGTTGCCAACCATACCAAGGTAGATAAGCCAGGATCTAAGCTGTTCTTCGAGAGCAAGCTGTCGGAAAGCAATAATGGTGCACTTCTGTCGAAAGATAAACGGGGAGATCATCTAGATGCCGCCGTTTCGGACATGGATGTGGTTTTGCAGGGACAACAGATACGGCACAAGGAAGATATCAAGGAGATGGTGAAGAAATGGAGGAAGATGTGACAGGCAGTAAGATGGTGAAGAAATGGAGGAAGATGTGACAGGACAGCAATTTTGCTCTCTCTTCACCAAAATACCTCCAATTTTGCTCTCTCTTCACCAAAATACCTCCAGCTATAGTTGTGTAAACTCCCCAAACTGCCATTAATGCTCCTGCATGCAGTCCTTGTAGTCTGGAGGTGTAAACTCCCAAGAAAGCTGCCATTAATGCTTTTGCATGCAGTCCTTGTGGTTTGGAGGTGTAAACTCCCAAGAAAGCTGCCATTAATGCTTCTGCATGCAGTCCTTGTGGTCCATAGATGCTTTGGAAACTCCCCTACTGCTCCCGTACTTGAGTACCTTCAATTTTGCATAAAATTTGGTGACGTCTAGCCATTTAAGCCTTTACCTGCCATATCTGACCTTGGATATCTCCAGATGTAGTCATTGCTAACTGTAATTGTCCTGCAGCACTCCACTAGTCACTGTCTTGTACCATTTTTGTCTGAAATTGGTTTTGAAATAGGAAAATAGGAGTGAAAATGGAAGAAAATAATGGATCAAAGACTGAAGCTCTGATACCACTTGTCAGAGAGAGAACTAGGGAGAGAGAAAGACTGCAGAGGAGAGAGAAAGACTGCAGGAAGAGAGAGAAATAGAGTGACGAGGAGAGAGAAAGACTAGAATTGGAGAGAGAAAGACAGGAAAGATGAAGAAGCCATGGAAGCTTGGAGCAAGAAGGGAGAGAAAGATTGTAATTGTATTGATATGTCAAAAAGATATGAAAAATTACAACTTATCTCCTTATATACCAATGTCAGTGTGACATGGCATATTATCAACATTTTAACTATTTCCAACTTCTTACAGAGAGAGAGAAGCTCAAGAGCCACACAACAAGAGAACACCACTTTGAGAAGAACCAAGAGAACCATGACCCTTACTGAGCGATCGAGCCATGGCATGCAAGACAATTGGAAAACATCGACCAAAACTATGAAATAACTGACCTAAATTTAAAGTTTGCCAAGCTACAAGAGATGTTGAGAAGGCTAGTGTAACCCCACATGTAGTATGTGCATTGTGGTGGTGGGAATAAACTTCAAATTGAATGTCCCGAACCTAGATCACGGCCTTGTGCTAGCTGTGATAGGTTTGGACATGATGCATGGCATTGATGGTTGCCAAGAAGGCTCCCGTACCCCTAACATTATACTCATCCCTTGTGCTAGCTGTGATAGGTTTGGACATGATGCATGGCATTGATGGTTGCCAAGAAGGCTCCCATACCCCTAACATTATACTCATCCCTACTGTCCAAGGAATAGATAGCCCAAATTTGGAAGGGGAACTCCATTAGCTTTATCAATGCCCAATTACTTGAACCCAACTACCTCTAGGATGGACATCAATCTCACTACAATCCCAAGGCCGTTGAGACCCATAGTGATCTATCCCCACTAAGAGATGCTTCGATACACTTTGTAGAGGATGAAACCTATGTGAATCCTTATGTCTCTTATGATGAGGAGGGTAATACTATACTTGATGGATGGATTTTAGTCCAGTACTTTTTATGGCTTTAGGTAAGGGAAGAGGTAGGGGTTTAGGAGGGCGTGTCGACCAAGAACCACTAGCATATTGGACTTGTGGACATCCTAGGAACATTTCATCTCACTATCTTGAAAAGGAGCATGCAAACAAGGATAAGGCTGACTTGAGATGTCCAAATTGTGGAGTTATACATTTGTATGCTAATTGCCTTAGATGAAAACCCTCCACTAGTACTACAATTGTGCCATTAATGCCACTTCGACTCTTTAGCGTCAAAACACGTGATGATGAAGCCACACCAATCCCACTCAATTGTTAGAAGATAGGCATAGGAACCCACTATAAGCAAGGGAGTATGAGGCCAGATGGCTGTGAATAGCCTTAGGGGTAGGGGAAACCCTGACCCTAGCTTGGCAGAGGCTATATAAATAGCCTATGGGTCACTATCAAGTGTGAGATAGAGTGTACCCAAGTTATACCTTGAGCAACTTACTAAACAAGAATTTGTTCTTGAACTTTGAGCTTCTTTCTCCCTCTTATGCACACATTCAAATGCTACAACTCTGCTTTCAAACATGGTATCAGAGCCTCCTCTGATCCCCTCAGCTTTTAATACCCTCAGCCTCACTAAGTGCATAAGATTGTCCATCATCTTCATCTTTTACCTCTTGCCTCCATAGCCAAACCACACCCACCTTTGATGGAGGACTTATGGATAATGAAAGAAGAGGTTTAAACTCATGGTTCCTTCTGAGGAACTCTTCATCAACTCAGGGCAACTTAGCCTAGCACAAGAAAGGCTGAGATTAGTCAACGTGGTGGATGACATTGCAGAAATCACAGATCTGGTGCACTTTTCATAGGCAACCTGATTTGAGCTAAAGTTCATCTAGTACAGGCTACCTTAGGGCTATTGTAGCCCCTATAGAGGAGTATACTCACCTAAGAGGGTTTGTACTGATTCATCTCCTACAACCTACAATGATCAAAACCCTAACTGTGAGTCTCTGGCAACCATAGCCAAGAGCTTCAAGCTTCATCCATTTTCAAAATTTTTCAATGTTTGGTCATCAACAATGATTTTAATCACTAAGTCAACTCTTACAGAGTGTATTATTAATCTGGGAATCTCATTTCAGAAGTTCCTCTACTCGAAGAGTCAACATCAAGCTCATGAAGACTAACATTAACCATCTCTAGCAACATGAGCTACAGATGAGTGCTTGTAAGCACTAAGGCACTTTTTTTAAATCATCATTACTGCTAATACCTACACAATCTGAATGCTTTTAGGAAATAAAAACAACTAAGTGCTCTGCTTTAAATTGTAAGGCTGTGTATATAATTATAAACACATAGACCATCATACACTAGAAGTGTATTGCATATCTTGAGTGACTTTGTTTCAAGTACATTGGTCAATGAAATCAAAAGGATGAGTGTCATTGTACTCTCCTTGGAATCATCAACAACAAGCATTGAGATCATAGACTAACCTTGTCCAACACAAGCTTCATCCACTAAGCCATACCATAAGGAGAAGCCTGAAGTCGAGTCTAGGTTTACTTCATTAAAACCTAAAAAGACTATTAAACCTCGGAAGAAGATGGCACATAAGAAAGGACCACCACAGTCATACCTTGAAATATTACATCTATATGATTTTTAGCCTTTCTCCTCATTGCAACTTTGATTTCAATTGTTTTATTTTGTTCCATATTCAGTTGAAAATTTGTAAGGGACTAGATATTTCCCTTGTCCTAACAAGTGGTAAGAACTTCCCAATGGCCACAACATATGCTGATGTCCATCCTCAAATTTGAAAGTTTGATGGCAAAGATTTCCACCCATGGCAGGTACTTATAAAGTACAAAATGATGGAGAGAGGGTATTGGCCTCTCATTCAAGGCACTAGAGTTGTAAACTCTGCAAATCTGGTTGATATAGAGGATGACCAACATGCCCAAGCAATCATAATGTTACACTTAGATGAGTCCCTGATTCATCATGTTGATCAACCAAACACTGCTAAAGAAAAATGGGATGAGCTTGAAAAGCTCTATGGAGCCACTAGTAAAAATAATAAAATCTTCCTTAAAATTGAATTCTTTAGCTTGGAATATAGATTAGGAGAAGATTTGGGAAAATTCATCTCTCACATGAAGGGGCTTAAGGCAAGCTTGCCTCTGTACAAGCTCCAATACATGAAGAAGATGCTATTGCTATTGTCCTAAAAGCTGTAAAACAGGTGTTTTCTACTCTTGTAACCACTTTCACCAACATTCCAGATCCTACATTGGCAAGTGCCATTCAATCTTGTTTGGATGAAAAAAAGAGGAACCACAAAGAAAGAAGCAACAGTCAGGCATCTTCAACTTCCCGTGATCAAGTATTGGTACATACAGCTCTCACTAGATGTTCTTTCTGTAAGAAAAAAGGACATCTTGTAAACAACTATTGGAAGAAGTATCCCGAGAAAATGAAATGTAACAAATGTAAGAAGATAGGGCATATCACTAGTAAATCCCCCAACACTCCTGATGTACCCAAAGAATTAGTGGCTAACTATGCCTCCAATCCATCTAAAGATCGATTGTTTTGACTCTTCAAATCATCTACCTAAAACACTCTTGTAAGCCTGATTTATAAAGGCATCCCGAGGAGGGGGGGGATATCTTACATGCCTTGTAATCCAATGCCACCCTCGCATTGAGGCGGGGTGTTAGAAGATAGGCATAGGAACCCACTATAAGAAAGGGAGTATGAGGGTAGATGGGTGTGAATAGCCTTAGGGCAGAGGAAACCCTAACCCTAGCTTGGCAGAGGCTATATAAAAAGCCTATGGGTCACTATCAAGTGTGAGATAGAGTGTACCCAAGTTGTACTTTGAACAACTTATTAAATAATAATTTGTTCTTGTACTTTGAGCTTCTTTCTCCCTCTTGTGTACACATTCCAATGATGCAATTGTGCTTTCAAACATCAATGACATGACTTGAGCTCAAACAAAGCAGGCCGGTATCTTAGTGTCTAGATTGAGTAACTTAGATGCAACAATTGAGGGTAAGAAGAGGTGGACAAGAAGAAGAAAGATAGTAGATGCCAAGATAACACTCAATACTGATAGTACCACTACACTGACTAAAGGGATATAGGTTATGAATGCAGAGACAAAAACATCTGCTCCTAAGACAGTGGCAAAGGTTGGAGAATACCTTGACCCAAAAAACCATTTAGAAGTTGCAGAAAAAGTCAAAGAGTGGGTTAAAGAAGCACAAGCACACCCCCAGGATTTAGATCCTATCATGGAGGATGAGATTAATGAGCTCTCTAGTATGAGTCCACCAGACTTGCCTACACATTTAAGATCAAGAGGCACATCAATACCCCATGTAGCACCACACAAGTGGAATCTAGATCCCATGGACAGAAAAATCACCCAATAGCATTGGCAAGAAGGCCTCGAGTTAGAGGAAAAGGAAAAGGGTTGTAATTTGCTCGCAACACTAATACCAACTCTTGTAACCTTGCTATTAGGAGAATTGCTTAGGCAAAACCCCATGTTGTGCCAAGGTTTGAAGTAGTGGGTAGAAAGACCCAATGAGCATGGAGCGACTGACATGACGAGACCAAGGTGCATAGATGCATATACCAAGCTCAACTTTGAACCCGTTATCTAGGTTTCTACAAGTGACTTCCTTTTGGGAGGGCACTGAAATGCATGTAGCCTTACCTATTGTTGCATTGGGTGATGCCACACAAAAAGGAATTGTGGACACAGGAGCAAGAGTTATTGTGCTAAGCCATGCAGTTTTGTAAGCTTGGAAAAACCCACTAGTGGGAAAAACTACATAGTTTAATGTAACACGAGCAAATGGAATGAAAGTAAAACCATTTGCATTGGTAAAAGAGTAGCCTCTAAAGATAGTAGGAGTTCAATTTTCAGTTAACTTCATAGTAATGAAGGGGGTGGACTAATATACTTTATTAGAGGTAGGCCATGGAAGAGAAATGTCCGACTAATAGAGGATTGGGCTAATAGCTTGATATTCTTGGGCAATAGAATAGAAGTTGTTTGAGTAGAGATGGACATTTGGAAAATCTCATCAGTTGACCTTGATGCTATCTCTACAATGCTAAAGGGTAGCTCACAAGGAAAGTCCAAACATGGATCCTTAATTAAGTATATTTCTTGCCTTGAGGATGTGCATGATTGGATGCATGTATTGGCAACCATTGACTTGCCATTCTCAAATGATGAGGATGACTATAGGCAAGCAATGAAAGTGGCTAGTAAACCCAGCTCAGTCATAGCTTTTGATTTATCCAAGAAGGACACCACATCATCAATACCTCTCTACATGATGACCAAGCATTCCACTAGCCGAACATCGTCTATCACCTACCATGTATTGACTAATAAACTTGAAATCCATGAAATTCTTGAGTATTTGATGAGAGAGCTAGTTGGTAACCCAGTTGTAAACTATAAACCTCTTAAGGATCTCATGGAGAATCAGGAGTGGCAATGGACTAAGGTACATGACCTAAATCTGTTGTACAGTTGGGCCCTCATTGCAAATGAGAAACATCCTACGAATGGGATCCATGGGAATGATGAACAGTGTGAGTATGAGGATTCGGGTGATGAGTATGAATACTACAACTCTAGTGGTGAGGAAAGTCAAGAAGAAGCCAAAACCATAGGATACGACATAGAGGTATGAGTGATTGAGCAGATAAGAGAAAACTCTAAACATCGAGAGGCCATTATCTTTAGAATGGAAGGAGGATTCTTCAAGGCGAATCATGATTGTACCTAGTTAGGGCACCTAGACATAGTGGACCATGAGTAGGTTGGATTAGTGAAATTAGGTACTACACCACTATTAGAATGGAATCACTCTCAGAGCTACAGCCCCTAGGGGAAACACCATCTTTTAGCGAAGGCTATGAGCTCAACTCTAAGTCAGAAGTTAGCTCTACAAGTGATCAAGAAATCTCACAAACACCTAAGACCAAATGCACCAAAGGTGACCTCTCGCTCAAAGAAGAAAGCAGGAAATAGTCCAAGTCCTACGAAACTAAATGACAAAAGAAACCTCATGACCTACCCAAATGCTTCACTAAGTATGAGAAGGTTTACTACATAGTGGTGTTGGTATGCACTAAAAAAATGAGTAGGATAGGTTAGTGAACCCATCGAAGGACCCACTAAAGTTAAAGAAGTCAACTTTGCAAGGGAAGGGGGCAAGCTTGGACCCATGTAATAGCTGATGACTTAACTAAGCAAGAGGAGCACAATCTCATTAATCTCTTATGAGAGTATGTAGATGTATTTTCTTGGTCCTTAGAAGAGTTGAAAGGAATCATCCAGAGTATTGTGACTCACAACATTTCTATTATCCCCAACATGGCACTAGTCAAACAAAGACCATATGCAGTGAATCCAAAAATCATGCTCATGCTGTGAAGGAGGAAATAGATAATATATTTGAATGTTCGATTCATTTACAAGATTGAGCACACTGATTGGGTATCACCCATAGTAATTGTCCTGAAGAAGAACACAAAGATTTGAGTGTGCATGAATTACAAAAAGGTCAACGTAGCAACAAAGAGAGACAAATATCCATTACCATATGCCAAGCACATGCTTAAGAGAGTAGCAAGGAAGCCTATAGTTTTATAAATGTCTTCTCTGACTATAAGCAAGTATAAGTGCACCCAGATGATAGGCACAAAAGGGTATTTGCCATAGAATGGACTATGTTTGTCTACATAGTCATGCCATTTGGGCTAACTAATGTGCCTACTACCTTTCAAAGTCTCATGTGTGCCATTTTCAAGGACATGCTTTGGAAGTTATGAGAAGTATTCATGGATGATATGTGTGCTCATTCCAGTTGGGAAGAGCACCTAAGTAAACTCTGCATAGTCTTTGAACAGTATAGGCCATATGGTCTCTCACTAAACTCCTTAAAATGCCACTTTTGGGTAAAACATGGTGTATCCTAGGGCAGGTGGTCTCTCAAAAAATGGCATTGCTATCAAATTTTCTAAAGCTAGAGTGATTATCGGTTTACTACCACCAATCAACTACAAGGGAGTTTAGTGCTTCCTTGGCCACACGGGGTACTATTGATGGTTTGTGTTGAATCACACACTCATTACATGACCACTTTAAAAGCTGTTGATTATATTTGAGTGGACTAAGCAACACAGTTATGAAGAACTGAAAAAGGATCTGACAACTGCACCAATCCTATGAGCCCCAAATTGGTCCATTTCCTTCCATGTGCACATTGATGCATCAAAGTTTTCTGCTGGAGTAGTTTGGTGCCTACCTATAGAGCATAACTTGGATTACCCATTTATCTTTGCAAGCAAATAGCTCATTGACATAGAAATAAAGTACTCCACAATAGAATGGGAAGGGCTAGATATATTGTTCTTGCTACACCCTTTACTTTCTCTATTGATCATCAAGAATTACTTTATCTTGTGGAACAAACCTTGTGCAGCAGGATACATTGCTCGATGGTTACTTCTACTACTAGAATTTAGCTTCTTTGTGATAGTAAGGAAAAATAATATTACATGGTAGACCATATGTCTCACATAACCACATGAGAAAGTGTTGGGCTAGGCACTATAGATGACCTACCTAACGTACACATGTTTAGAATGTCTAGCAAAATAGATTTTTTTTAGAGTAGGCCTTACACTTTATTGGGCAGATGACATATTCCACATCTCAGAACATGGATTACCTAAGCACCAAATTGAGAAGGCTAGGCTAAAACATCTTATTCTGAGGATCCATGCCTATCAATTTATTGATGGCCAACTCTACCGATTAGGATAGGATGGATTATTAAGGAGATGCCTCTATCAGCATAAGATGCATGATGTGCTTGTAGAATCTCATGGTGGAATTGCTAGAGGACACTTTAATGGGGACACTACATTAGCACGTGTTAACCCTTAAACGAATAAAGGTTGAAAATCTGGAAATTTTGAAGTAGAAGACAAGGCCAAGGCAAAAGCGATGGAAGGTGAAGGCGCGCCAAGAAGAATCCTGAAATGCAAGAAGTGCAGAAAAGTCCTAAATCAAGGAGAAAGGCGCACAAGAGAAGCGCAAGCTAATACTCATGTAAAAGAGTGCAAGGCGCACCAGGATCTATTTTAAAAAGAGTGAGGCTCTCACCCATGCAAATTGTAAAGGTAGATGAGCGGTAGGGAGGAAGCTAGGAAGATAGGAGGAAAATGGGAAAAAGGGCCTATGCCATGGCTGGCCAGGTAAAAAAGGGGATAAGGGGATGACTACCCAAAAGGGATTTAGGATTTGTATATAAAGTTGAAAAGTGAATGGGAAGCTAATTCTTGTGTGTGGCCAAAAGAATCTCTCTTCTTCTTCTTCTTCTTCTTCTTCTTCTTCTTCTTGCTTGCTTGAGCTTGTTCTTGAGAGAGGGAGTGTGAGAGTGTGAGGGAGTGAGTGTGCGAGGGTGAGGGACTGGGGAGGAGAAGCTCTCCATCTTCTCCTCTCTTCTTCTCTTCTCTTCTCTTCTCTTCTCTTCTCTTCTCTTTTCTTCTCTTGCTCGCGGCAATGAAGCTTGGAGTGTGGAGCTTGAGGATAGAGCTTGCTTGAAGCTTGCACTTGGATCGTGGAGCTACCAGAGTTCTCGGGAGAGGAGGTAACTCGATCAGGCATGGAGGTAGGCTCACTACACCCCGAGAGGATTGACGGCGCGTCGGCTATGTGAGAGGTATCAATTAGTGCTTGGCTTGGAACGCTTGAAACAATAAGCAGTTCGTGGGTCTCGGCGCTTGATCATATCTACATTTTGCTCTTGATACGTCTTGGCCTTTAGCTAACAGAGGTGGTTTAGCAGGGGGTTTTGGTACCCAAATTTATCGATTACCTGCGTAATACCCTTGAGCACATAGCAACACTTTGGATATCCATCACGGCATTCTGATGGCTCTCCATCGATGCCTTCGTTTGTAAGGCTTGGGCTTCTTAAAGCCTATCCTTAGCATTATCTCTTGACCTTCTTGTTTCAAGCATGGCCTTGCTCACTGGTTCTCTCTATTCGACATGTGCTTGTATCAACTCTTTCAACAAGTCCTTGCTCTCGTTAGTAGGCTTGCATGTTATGTCAGTACCTTCCTTGCCTTTCCTTGGAGGTTTGATGAGGTCACCCTTTGTAAAGGTTGTGACTATCCTCACACCCGGTAGTGTCAAGTGTATCCTTTTGCTACATAGTCGGACTCACACTTTGTCACCCTTTTGAAAGGTCATCAGAGGAGGGTTTTCTTTCCACAATCAGCACTATGTGGAGGAACATGGAATAGGATAGGAAAGCTTTCTGTTTCAATAGTTACAAGGATTTTGCACTTTTCTATAAGTGCTTATGAGTGTCCCCCATAAGGACTAAGAGTTGGATTAGTTGGTGTGAGCTCTGGTTGGCCTAGTAGGGTCCATGCATCATAGGCCAAGACATTAAAATCAGATCCTTCATCAATGAGGGTATCGATAGTGTGCTCTCTTTTTGCGATCAATTTGACCCTAAGATAAGCAAGTAGTACTATGTCTTCATCTTCCGGGTCTTGGCTTGTAAATTTCAGCCTTCTGGTACATGCCCTTGAGTCCCCAAGTACACGACCAGATGTGGATTCTCCATTGATGTCTTGGGTCATCTATGCAGAGCCATTCAAGGTGCATCTATCATTAAGACTGTCATGTCTAGTCATCCTCACAGTCGTAGCTTGAGGTTGTTCCATTTCGCTTTTGTCAAGAATCACGTGGTGGGGAGACTTTCTCGAGATGATTCTCTGAACACACACAGAATGCACAAGGAGAAGCTCACTCAAGAGACAAGAAGAGAGATGGAGGCCAAAACCTTTTCTTGCTGGTTTCTTCTTCTTCTTCCACACACTTTTCAATGTACTCAAAGTATAGATAAGATACAACATAAAGGAAAGTGGCCTACTAAGTCAAACAATGCATAACCGACTACACTAGTCAACTAGCGCTATAACTATGCCAGTTGTAAATAGGTGTAACAACCTGAATATAATAAGTAATGAGTCAGTGGCCATGTGAGAGTCATAATGACCATTGACGTGCTAAGTGTAGATCTGTGGACCCATCTAACCAGGCGGTCCATCATCAATGTCCGCATGTGTTGAGCTTGTAATCTCAACACTCCCCCTCAAGCTCAACTGCATCTCAGTGACTCCAAGTAAGCTTTGAAACTTTTGAAGCTTCTCTCTACCCAATGCCTTCGTGAAGATGTCAGCTATTTGATCTTGTGTGCTAACATACACCAAGTCAATCTCACCTGCTAGTACCTTCTCTCTCACAAAGTGGTAGTATACCTCAATATGTTTTGTCCTAGCATGGAACACAGGGTTCCTAGCCAACTGTATACTTCTTATGTTGTCACAATAAATGACAACTGGACCTTCCACCTCCACATCCAAATCAGCCATTAACTTTTGTAGCCATACTACCTCACATGCTGCAACAGTAGCACCTCTATACTTAGCCTCTGTACTCGACAAAGCAACTGTAGATTGCTTTTTGTTGCTCCAAGCAACTGCTGCACTACCAAGAGAGAACATGTATCCGTTGGTAGATCTTCTATCAAACATACTACCAGCCCAATCTGCATCTTTGTATCGAAACACATATACATCTGTACCTGCCTCATAGAAAAGTCCATAATGTAATGTGGACTTCACATATCTCAATATGCGTCTGACTACATCCAAATGTGGCTTTCTAGGTACTTGCATAAACTGACTCACAAGACCAACAGCATAGCTCAAGTCTGGCCTTGTAATGGTCATGTAGATCAAACTCCCCACTATCCTCCTGAACATAGTAGGGTCTTCTATCTCATCCCCAACATCAGCACGCAACTTTACATTCTGCTCCAACGGGACTAAAAGTGGTTTACATGCTGTCATACCATACTTGGACAACATATCCAAGCCACACTGTCTTTGGGACAGCCATATACCATCATCACATCAACTCCAAGGAATTACCTTAGCTCACCTAAATCCTTCATCTCAAACTTATTCTTCAAAATTTCCTTGACTTCAGCAATCCCACTATCACTATCACTTGTAATAATCAAGTCATCCACATAGGTGACTATGATGACCAAACCTGCATCTCCCTTTCTCACATAAAGTGAGTGATCAACATCAGAAACATAAAAGCCAATATTGACAAGATACTCTCTGATCTTGTCAGACCATGCTCTAGGTGCTTGCTTGAGCCCATAGAGCGCCTTCTTCAACCTGCACACATACGTGGGATGCTCTAAATCTTCATAACCTGCTGGCTGATCCATATACACTTCTTCCTGCAAATCACCATGTAAGAATGCATTCTTCACATCCATTTTCTGCAACCTCCAACCTTTGGCTGCTGCCAAAGCAATCACACATCTGACAGTTGCCATCCTAGCAACTAGACTGAAGGTTTCATCATAATCTATGCTATATGTCTGGGTGTAGCCTTTTGCAACCATCCTAGCTTTGTACCTACTAATAGAACCATCTGCATTGTGGTTAATCTTATAAACCCACTTACATCCAATAGCTTTCTTGCCCTTCAGCAATGATACTAGATCCCAAGTCTTATTGGCCTCTAATGCAGCCATCTCCTCATCCATTGCTGCATCCCAATGAGCATGACCAACAGCCTCCTCAAAACATGTGGGCTCAACATCCTCAACTAGTTTCACCATATAAGCATAATGGTGAGCTATATAACCTTCAAAACCAAATCTTTTAATAGGGTATCTGACCCTGCTAGATCTGCGTACCACCGGATCACTCAATGGAGCCTTTACATTACTATGAGCTCTCTGTACACCTGGTGTCCTGACAGAAGGAATACCAAGCTCATCATCCAAGCTCTTTGAGCCACTGGAGTCTCCATCAAGAACTGCATCAATTCCATCTGACACTTTATTCTTTCCTTTGTCTTTACGTGTAGTGCTTATAGATGCACCTAAAGATGTAGAGGTACTCCTTAGTCTCCTAGACCAAGGACTACCAGATGATGTCTCTGGTCCACTAAGAGTCTGTGATTCTTGCTTTTCAGCCTGCACATGAGTGTCATGATCATCATCATCATCCAATGCATCACCACTAGATGCATACCAATTGCTCATTTCATCAAAGATGACATCCCTGCTCACTCTAAACTTACATGTGACAGGGTTATAACAGCAATAGTCTTTCTGCTCTAAAGAGTATCCAATAAAGACACACTTTTCAGCCTTTGGATCCAATTTCTTCTACAACTCATCTGGCACATGAACATACGCAATGTAGCCAAACACTTTCAAGTGTGAGATATCAGGCTTCTTACCTGTAAAACATTCTTCGGGGTCATACCATGAACTGCAGCTATGGGAGTTATGTTCATAATATAAACAGCAGTATGAACAGCCTCAGACCAAAAAAGCTTAGGCATATTCTTTTCAGCCCCATCAAGGCACGTGCAACTTCTGCAATATGCCTATTTTTCCTTTATGCAACCCCATTTTGCTGTGGGGTATACCTGCATGTGAACTGTCTCTTTATCCCATGAGACCTTAGAAAATCACTGAACTCATTCGAGAGATACTCTCCCCCTCAATCTGACCTCAAGCACTTTACTTTCAAGCCTGTTTCTCTTTCAACTATAGCCTTAAAAGTTCTAAAGTGCTCAAATGCTTCACTCTTTTCCTTCATAAAATATACCCACAACTTTCTAGAAAAATCATCAATGAATGTGACAAAGTATGAACTGCCTCCAAGAGATACATTTTGTGTAGGCCCCCAAATGTCTGTATGCACAACATCAAGGATATTTCTGCTTACATCTCTGTCATGTGAAAAGGGTTGTCTTGCTTGCTTATTACCAAACTGACATGCTTCGCATACCTTATGAAATTCTACAACTCTAAATGTAGGCACCTGTAACTAACCCTTTGGACTGCATTAATTTCAGTCTTTGTACATTTGTATGTCCAATGCATTTGTGGCAAATTTCAATGTCTGCAACAACACCTTTTTCTTTAGCATACACAGTAGCATTCATAGTAGGAATTCTAGCATCCCAAGTAAACATGCGTCCAACTCTACTTCCCTTTGCTACCAACTCTACTTCCCTTTGCTACCAACCTGTACTTGTCATTGAAGTTTTCTATAAAGCAGCCCTTTGCATTAAATCTGACTTGCAGCCCTTGCTCTACCATTTGACCAACTGAAACCAAGTTCTTTGTAATAGATGGCACATGTAATACATCTGAAAGACTCTTTGTCTTACCATCATGTAAGGACAAGGAAAATTTTCGAATGTGTGAAATTGGGTGGCATGAATCATCACCTGTCTACACATAACCTGCATTTTGCAAATCATGCATCTCTCCAAACCATTTTGCATGGCTGGTCATATGATTGGATGCACCTGAATCAATATACCAAACATCATCATGTGTTCCCTTTCCTGTAACAGCATTCAGCATATGCTGCATAACAAATAGACGTTCATTTTTATCTTCATTCTGTCGTGAAGACGATGCATAGTTTCCTTGTTGCAACTTACCAATGCGGATATAATCTTTCTTAGCATAACATTGGGCTGCAATATGACCTGTTTTGCCATAGTAGTGGCACACAATACGAGAGTTGTTAGAACCTCTGTTCTGCCATCCACCTCTTCCTCTAAAGCTCCCCCTGCCTCTAAAGTTACCACAACCTCCTGAAACCTGCATATTGCCAAATTGCTTATTCAATCTATTTTGTTGATTGTCACTACCACGTCCTGTACCACGGCTTCTTAATGAGAACCTGCCACGTCCCCTTCCTGAACTGGAGTAGAAAGCTTGGACCTATTCACCACTTTTTTTAGATGTCTCACTCTGCATATTGATCTCTTCAGTGATCATAAGGGAGACCAACTCATCGAAATCTGGAAATGGCTTTCTAACATATACGGAAGTTACAAAAGACTTCCAAGCCTTTTCATTGTTAAGTCCACCCAAGGTAGACGACACCAAATCATCATCATTGGGCATTGCATCAATTGCTGCCAAGGCATCTGCAATGCTCCTTACCTTCAGTGCATACTCATTGATAGACATCTTCCCTTTCTTCAATGTATTCAACTCTTGCTTGAGTTGAATCTTTCGTGCCTTTGTATTTACAGAAAACATACTTTCAAGTATGGTCCAAGCTGCATATGAATTCTCTGCATTTCTAATGTGTCCCAACATATTATTGTCAATTACTGCAGACAACCAATACATGACCTTCTTGTCTTTTGCATTCCATTCCTTCCGTGCCTTTGTCTCCTCTACAATTGGAGGATTACTCACCTTCGGCTCCTTTTCTTCACCTGAAACGAACTCGTAGAGGCCTTTTCCAATAAGAAATTTCGTGACACAGAACTTCCATGAAGGGTAGTTGTTCTTGTCGAGCTTCTCAATGATAGAGCTTCCACTGTTCTCTGTCATTATCACAAAATTAATACCAACAGCAAGCAAATCTTCTGCAACCCTCGACCTGTAGTGCACAACAACACATCAGGCAACCTTTTTCATTGTCTGCTCAACAATATATGCAATCTGCAACCAGTTTGCAGATAAACCTTGTGTTTACTTGCTGGTAAACACCTTTGAACTTACAGATCTGAAATCTATAACCTGTGCACTCACTTTCGGTCAATACAATCGAAGTCACAGTGTACCCTGAAACTGTTGTTTGCAACCTTTTCGGCTCTAAAACGGAGCCTGAAACGGCCTCAGATGCCCAAAATAACTACGGAAAAAGCCATAAAGGGCTTATCTGCAGAATACACAACGCTCTTTGCGCACACCAAATCTCACTGCAATCTGAGATTTTTTGCTCGACCTTGCTTCCGGTGCCTCCACAGGCACTATCCAGGAGAGAGAGTGGAAGAATGGGAGAGCTTCTTACCCGTGGCTTGCTTGCTCGAACCTTGCTTCTTCTCCTTTGCTTTAGCCTTTGAAGTCAGCATCTCTCAGTGGCATGGCTCTGATACCATGTCAAGAATCACGTGGTGGGGAGACTTGCTCGAGATGATGCAGTGAACACACACAGAATGCACAAGGAGAAGCTCACTCAAGAGACAAGAAGAGAGATGGAGGCCAAAACGTTTTCTTGCTGGTTTCTTCTTCTTCTTCCACATACTTTTCAATGTACTCAATGTATAGATAAGATACAACATAAAGGAAAGTGGCCTATTAAGTCAAACAATGCATAACCGACTACACTAGTCGACTGGTGCTATAACTATGCCAGTTGTAAATAGGTGTAACAACCTGAATGTAATAAGTAATGATTCAGTGGCCATGTGAGAGTCATAATGACCACCAACGTGCTAAGTGTAGATGTGTGGACCCATCTAACCAGGTGGTCCAAACAGGGAGTCCCCCCGGCTCGCAAGGCCGTTATGGTAACCACCATGTGCGATTTGAAGGACCATTTGTAGCCTAGTTTTGAACTACTTGCTCTGGATTTCAGTTTAGTAATAGATCTATGATGTGCTTTTGGCTCTGCATGGTCTCTGGTTGGTTTCAAAATCTACAAGTTAGCTCCATCCTCAAGCTTCGCTGTAACGTTCTTTTTTTTTTCCTTCCTGTGAACTACCTTGTATAGGAAATGGGATAATGATGTAGCATCTTGAAAATTTATTAAGGTTAATGGAAAATGTTTTTGCTTATCTTCCCGTCGGCGATGGTCGTGCTCGAGGGGGAGAGGAGAATAGAAGGTCCAACAAGCTCCTCGTTGGAGCTTGCTCTCCCTTAATGCCATGCCAATTGACACTAAGGAGAGGGAGGATCTCCCTCCCCTCCCCTATTTAAACCCTGGGCTGCTTGGAGAAGAAAGGAAGGGAGTGCTACCGCCACTCTGATGCACTCGATGTGAAAGAGAGAGGACTTGAGGGAGCATGATGTTGCCTAATTCTGCCGAACCGCCGCTGCCACCTGATTCTACCGCTCTGCATTGACATAGGCTACCACGTCGCTGGTAGGAGCCGCCTTCATCCGTTGTCGTACTGCTACAGATCTGAGGTGTGGAATCCACCAAAAAGTTGTGTGTGTGACATTTTTTACTTTGTACATACTTAGTCGTTGTGTTTACATTTATTTTCTGCATGCAAGTATAGTGGAAAGAAGTTTGGAAGCATAGTGATGGATATGTATTGGAAATATTATGGATGCGGAGATCGTGTTTTGTGAACATGCTGAGCACAATGTTGTATCATGGACTTTATAAAAAGTCTGAGTCTTTATGGCGAGAATGCTACAGTTGAACAAGTTCAGGAACTTTTGGGGATTGTAGAAGGTCAAGCTGGTTTAGATCTTCAGCTTACCGCATCTAATTCAAATCATATTGATAGGATCTTATCATGCTTTGATATTGCTCTGCATAAGATGATACGATTGATTACAATGAGCTTGGGTCAGAGCTGATGGGTTATGGAGGTTGGGTATTGGATCTAAAGTTGACCAGACTGGCATTGCCATCTTCTATCAGAGCTCTGATTTCAAAAATTGGTCATTGCAAGACCATTATCCGCATCAAGTAGAAAGCATTGGCATGTGGGAATGCCTGGATTTTATCCTATCCTAGTTTCGGGTGATTCTGCAGGTGTTGATACCTCCATTTATGGGGACACTGTGAAATATGTCCTTAAGGCCAGCATGGATAATATCAAGTTGGATTTCTATGTGATTGGGACTTATAATCATGACAATCACACGTTTACTCCGGATGATTCAACACAAGACCTTGGACTTGGGTTGCACTATGACTATGGCAAATCTAGCCTGGGGGATGGCTATTTTGAAACTAATGGTTATTTTTGAAAAGGGGGTTTTTTGGGGGGAAGACGACGCGGAATGAAGTCAGAAGTGAATGGCTACAGAACAGGGGAGTTCAAGACGGAGAAAGGAGGAAGCGATGAGGGATGGAAGGATGACCGAGCAACATGGGACTGAATTGCAGAAAGGATGAAATGAGCATGGCGGCTCCCTAGAAGTTGTAGCATCAGACATCAGCCACCACTGATTTGGAGATAACGTTGTCATGATGCACCACAAAGCAACGGCAATTGATGCAGTTGTACACTCAAAGACCATCCATGAATTTCCTCTAAAGAAGTCTGTACAAACAAAAACGTTTTTCTGATGGCAAAATGGTTATCAGACTCGCTACCCAAATTTCATCGATAGCCTGTGCATCGGCCCAAAAGAATCAGGAGAAAAAGCACAGAGAAATTGAAGTCTGATGGTGATTCACAGAATTCAGCGTAGGAGGAAGAACTGGACATAATGTCTACCATAAAGCTCGAAGGAAAAAGAGGATTGAATGTCTGGGGAGAGAAAGCATGGAAAATATGCTTGAGAAGAAAAACATGGGATAGAGATTTAAGGAGTCGCATGTCTAGGCGACAACACTGGATCGGATTGAGGCCATCATGGAATGCGTTAACAGCATTGATGGTGCTAGAGAGGCCTTGAGGCCAAGTATTACAATTCTGCTGCCAAGTATGTGGAGGCATTCTTGCATGGATTTCCTCAGCATAGCCACAGGGAAAGAAGGAGATGAAGAGTTTGAACTGCTGTTCTCAGCTAATTCTGGTTATGATTGGAGTTTCTCTAAGCATCTTTGTGACTTACGATCATAGCTTTGCAGCTAAAGCTGTAGGGTTTGTGATAAATGCACAGATGGCCTTTCATTATTAGCAACAGCATCAAATCAGGTCACTAAGAAATTCTGTTGATGTGTTGCTACACAAAGATTCTTCTCTGTGGAAGCAGGACTGTCCACTCCTTGGAAGGTAGGATCACAGAATTCAGAATCAATAATCCGTGTCTCATCGATTACCAAATTTGAGCTCAAATTATCCAATTTGAAGTCTCTTGTTGCAAAATTCCCCAATCCAAAGAAGTGTCATGTCAGTCGAAGAGATAAGGTTGTAGAGAAGAGACACAGTGTGCTATCTCCCAATCCCAAAACTAAAAACCCACATGATTTGAGTCTTGCTAAAGATCATGACACAGATTCAGATTTCCATGATTCTGCAGATTCTTCGTCTAATACCTCAACCACTTAACTAATGTATTGCCTTATTTCAGCAGAACTGGACAAAACATATGTTGGTGTAATTTCTAACTTGCAACGCAGATTCAGACAATACAATAGGGAGATCTCAGGTGGTGCAAAAGCAACCAGAGCTGGAAGGACATGAAAGATCTTATGCTCTGTTCAAGGGTTCATAACTTATTCTAAGACATGTCAATTTGAATGGAGATGGAAAAATGTTTCAAAGAAAAACCTCTTCTACTAAGAAAGAGACAGATGATGATTGTTCACTGGAAAATGCTTCATTTTTGTACTCCCATACTATGAGGAAAAGTCAGAAAGCTTTGAAGCAAGTGCAGGATGTTAATGGATGATATTGTTTTAAATATCAAGTGGCATCTCAATGTCACTACTATCTAAATGTGGTGTCATGTTTTGCTGATTCTTTAACAGTGAGAACTCAGAAGTATTGATTCAAGACGGACTCTTACAGCTCTACTGTTGTAAAAGAAGAAGTTGCTAAGCTAGAAGGTTGTTTGTCTCATCAGTCTTCTAAAGAGTTGTTGGAATATAAACATGAACGTTGTGGAGATTGCCACTGTAAACTGATTTGGCTTTCTATTCATCTTCAATTATTGGCAGAAAGAAAAACAGAGTCTTGACATCATTTTCTCATCTTGTTTATTTGCTTGATTGATCTTCTATCCTGAAATTAGTGAAGGTCCTCTGTGGTTGCGACTTTGCTTTCGAGAACCCTTCGACATCTTTGGTGAACCCGACGTGAAAGCGTCGCATAAATTTTAGGATGGGAGATACTTCAGCATCCATTTCAGCCTCTTCTACGATTCGTGCTTTGTCCTCTACTTCAGCTCCATCATTGACTCCTACTTCAAGTACTTCAACGGATGATTTAAAGCATATTTTACAGAATATGTCTATGTATATGAAACTTCAAAATCAGCAGACACAATTGTATATGCAGCAGCAGCAGCAATTGCATCAACAATAGTTGTCTCAGCAAAGGCAACTATATTCGGAGCAGGAAAATGCAATCAGCGCGACTAAGGCGATTGAAGCTGTTGAGAATGAGAAGAAGCTATTTGATGGCCGTAATGTTTCAGCTTACTTGAAGACGTATGAGATCAAGATGGGATTTTTTGGAGTACCAGCTGGACTTATGAGTAAGTATTTCCTTCGTCTTGTCACACCTGCCTTGAGGGCAAAAGTGACTGATCTTTTTATTCAAAATTTGCATTGGCAAGATTTTAAGAAGGCCCTGAAAGAAGAGTATTTCCTTGAGGACTTTGGGATGGCTACATGGCGGTCATTCTGAGAGTGGGTCTACATGCCAAACAAAGGTCTAGCTGCTTCAGAGTTGATACAAGAATTTGAAGAGAGATATAGTCAGCTTGATGCCATTGAACAAAGAGCATTGGATGTTGAGAAAGTTGAGCTTTTCTTGCAAGCTGTAGATCCTGCTCTTCAGGAAGAATTAGGAGAGCTTCTTGAGGATCGCATGAAGCCTATGGGTCTTAAAACGGATTGGCAAGATGCCCAGGATGCAGTCTCGACTTTGACCAAGAGGAGGATATGGAAGACCTGCCTACAGAATGGATCTATGACACCGACGCTGTCTTCTGCTCCTATGCCTGCTTCTATCCCTGTTATTTATTCTCTTCCTCAGCCAGTTTCTTGGCCTATGCTAGTGCCTACTGTTTCTACTCCTCCTATTCCTCCTGCTCCAAGACCGATGTCGGCTCCTTCTGCTCCAAAACCATCCTCTTCGTCGGTGCCTTCCTCTCTTGATGATATAATCAAAGGCATAACGGATTTGAAACTAGAGTCAGTTAAAGCAGAATTGGTGGGAAAATTGAAAGAGCAGTTTGCTTCGACTGTGCCTACTATTTCTTCTAGTGCTCCTACTGTACCTAGGAGTGCTCCTAGTGTACCTAGGAGAGATCGAAGATGTATTTGGTGTGATAGTACAGACCATCAGCATTGTAGGGATTGTGAATCTTTTCAGGATGCAAGGAGGAAGAATTTGGTATTTTGGGAACAAGATGGTAAGATTTGGTTGACTGAAACAGGAGCTCCGCTTGCTAAAAACTTTGGGAAAGGCGGAATGAAGAAGTTAGTGGATGACATGGCTGTGCATACTTCTTATGTGGCAGCTAGAGGAGATGCTTCTGCATATGGAGTTCAGATTGAGAAAGGATCAGAGAATCAGTCAGCATTATGGACTTATGCTATGGAGATGGCAAACAAGGGAAAAATTCAGCAAACTGTTTTGACTAGTGCAGGCTCTAGCATCAGATCTGAGATAGGTTGGGATTCGCTTGTTGACAGGTACACTATTTATGCCTACTTGGCTAAGTCTCAGGGATCAGATGTACTTGTTGAGGAGAAGCGAAAGAGGGATGAAGAAAATCCAAATGTAGCTAAAAAGACTAGAGGGGGTGAGTTTGTTACTCCACCTATTGCAAGACTGTCTTTGAGGCCAGGGCCAGAATGACAGATGGAAGATGCTCAGAAGAAAGAAAAGAGGCAAGAGCCTAGAGAGAGAAAGCAGCCAGGGTTTAGATTGATGTCCGATATTGAGACATCTACGGACATGAAAAAAAATCTTTAATGACAAGAGACTTGGCAGTGAGGTGACTTTTACTATTTCTGAGGTTTTGGGCATCTCGAAAAGAGAGTTTCAAGATCAGTTCCAAGAGGTTCTCAAGAGGAAAAGACATGCATTGCCTACTACTGATACACAGAGAGTTTTGATTGGAGAGTTGGATGAGGATGAGGATGAGGTTATGGTTGAGAATGCTTCTGTTTTTCCATAGATAGAGAAGAGAGTTCAGCCTATGCATTATGCTGAAATTGATGAGCCTGTCTTGATACCGCGTAGTCACTTTTCGCGGAGTCATTGGGCTAGGGTAACTACAGAAACGATAGTAAAAATTGGAGAGAAACAGGTGCCTTATGTTGCTTTGGTGGATCATGGTTCAGAGATTAATCTCATAGTTTGTGGAGTTTCTGAAAGTAATAGATGGCCTATGGATGTAGAGCATGGGTGGCGTATGAGAGTCGCAAACAACACTGCAGGTGATTTGTATGCTGCCTGTCCCAGTGTCAGGGTTTCTATTGGAGATTTAGAGGAGGATTTCCATTTCTTTGTGCATGATTCATGCTCTTATCCCATAATTCTTGGACAACCATTCATCACAGAGATGCACATGGAAACAAAAGTAATGGATGATGGATCTGCTTATGCACGGATTCGTAGTAAAGATGGCATGAGAGCAGTTCAGTTTATGACTGTGTGTGTGAACCATGTTAGAAACATGGATACTCTTAGAGATGCACCTTTGCCCACTGTGAGGGATTCGGGTTTTCATTAGGTACCGCTGTTTCGCGAGACGATGGTGGTACAGAGTAGAGGAGATTGGAGTTCTCGCCTCCTGGCAGCAGTGTTTTCTCCTCCAGTTTTGTTGGAATTTCAGCAAACAGTTCGATGAGTTATCAAAAGACTTCTAAGTTGCCTAGAGCTGCCAGGCAGTACATATGCAGAAAGGAGAAAATTTTGAAAAATGCAGGTATTTTAGAGGATGATGAGCATATAGATGGGATGTATGATAGTATGATTTGTGCAGATACAATGACAGAGATGGAAAATATGCTGAAAACTCATATGCAGAGTTGTCACAGTAATGTATCAGTGCAATCCCTGGACATGTTTCATGAAATTGCAGATTTTGTGTCACAGATAGAGTCAGAGGCTGAGGTGACTCAGCAAAAAGTGTTGAGTGCTGAAGAAATTTAGCAAACAGAGTTTTCGGCTGATTATGATCAGCTTACAGAGACATAGAGGGCTGAAAACTTTCAGCCAATAGAGTTTACTGCTGAAATATTTGAGCATCCAGAGTTTAGGGCTGTTCCTATGTAGTCCATAGAGCAGAGGGCTGAGGATATTCAGCCACTAGAGTACAGAATTGCTGATTTACAGTAAGATTTGAGTAATGCAGAGGATCATAATGAAGCCAGGGTTGACACGAAATACAAGACTGTGGATAAGAAGGTGAAGCCGGTATCTGTACCGCTTCCACCTGACAGTGATCAGCAAATAGAGAGGGCTGCCAAACAGCCAATTTTGAGGAATCTAGAGCATATAGGCCATAAATTTTCAGCAAAGACTCTTGCTGAATTAAAAATTGAAAATGGTGATTTCTTGCTACCCATAGAGAAGCAATGCTTTTAGGAGATGCTTGAGCGACATGGAAGGGGGTTTGCTTTTTTCCCGCATGAGATTGGATATGTGAAATTGGATATTGTTGCTCCTATGGTGATCTTTACTATTCCTCATATTCCATGGAACGTCCGACTTATTCCAGTGCCTAAGGCACACCTGCCAAAGCTAATTGACTTGTTGAATGAGAAAATCAGGATGGGAATCCTAGAGCCTTCATCTGCACCATACTAAAATACGTGGTTTACGGTTCCAAAGAAGAATGGTACTCTCCGATTTATACAGGACATGCAGCCAGTAAACAGAGTTACTATCAGGAATGTTGGTATAGGTCCAGTTGTGGATGAGTTTGCAGAAGCATTTGCTGGACGTGCCATCTATTCTTTAGGTGATTTGTATTCAAGATATGATCAGTTTCAGCTGGCTTTGGAAAGCAGGGACATAACCACTATGAGAACTCCTATTGGGCTTGTCAGGATGTGTACCTTGCCTCAAGGTGCCACTAATTCTGTTGCACATATGATGAATGCCATGCATAAGGTCCTTCGTGATTACATACCTCAGCTTACCATGCCTTTCTTGGATGATGTGCCCATTAAGGGGTGTGCAGAAGAAGAGAATAATGAGAGTTTAAATAAGCAGGGATGCAGATACTTTGTGGCTGATCATATTTCAACTTGTGAGAAGATTTTGGCCAGGTTAGAAGAAGTGAACTTGACACTATCAGGGCAGAAATCTATTTTTGGAGTAAATGAGGTTGTTATTCTTAGACATATGTGTGGGTATTATGGCAGGAAACCCTCACCTGAGAAGGTGGATGCTATAGGCAAGATTACGAAGTATTGTTCTACCACTTGAGAGGTACGGAGATTCATTGGAGCTTGTGTGTTTTATATGATTTGGATACCCCACTTTGCACACATAGCAGATTGTTTATATCAGCTGCTTCGAAAGGGGTAGAAATTTTATTGGGATGAAAGCCACACTAGAGCCATGCAGAAATTGAAGAAGTTATTGCAGATTGCTCCTACTCTCAAGAAAGTGGATTATAATTGCGGAAGGCCTATTGTATTGACAGTTGACACTAGTCCAATTGGCATAGGTTGGGCTGTGGGTCAAGATGATGCAGATGGAAACAGATATGCTATTCGGTTTGGGGAGAAAGTCCTAAACGAGAGATAGAGGAGATATCCGCAAATCAAGAGGGAGTTACTGGGGATTGTTACGGCTCTCAAATGTGAAAATGAGTACTTTATTGGAGCCTCAGTTGTGGTAGAGACAGATTGCTTGCCATTGATAGGTATGATTACGAGTTGCTCTACTCTGGATATAGCTATGTTGAGATGGATTGCATACATCAAGTCATTAAATCTAGAATTTAAACACATAGCAAGAAAGGATAATCCGGTGGCAGATATACAGTCTAGAGCCAGATATGATGATGAGGAGACACTACTTGCAGAAGAGGATGATGCATAAATTTTAGCCACTATGGTTGATCATGTTTGCCATGTCTATGATATTGTGGCGTTCTTAGAAGAACTCTATGTTGGAGATTGGTTGCAAATTGGCAAGTACCTTAGTACACTAAGAAAAAGAGATGAATGGACAGATGAAGAGTTCAAGAAGATCAAAAGAAAAGCCTATGGTTATTTTCTCAAGGACAGATTTCTTTGGAAGCATCTGAAGAAAAGAGGTGGATTACCTTTGCGGGTTGTCTGCGATAGAGAGACACAGTTACAGGTGACGAGGGAGTTTCATGAGATTCCTTGGGCTGGTCATAGAGGAGTGTGGGCTACTTATGAGAAAATCAAGGAGAAATATCGGTGGAAAGGCATGTACAGAGATGTTTCTCACTTTGTAGAGACTTGCAGAGACTGCCAGATGTATTCAGTAGTGCGTCATCGAGATGAGCTTCATCTGACCTATACGCTATGCATTCATTATAAGTGGGTAGTTGACTTGGCTACTATGCCTATGGGTCTATGGAAGATGAGATATATTGTTTTTGCTAGAGAGGATCTTACCAATCATGTTGAGGGCAGACATTTGAGAACGAAGACCACTAGTGCAGTGTGTAAGTTCTTATTGGAAGAAATTTTCTACAGGTATGGCTGTGTGGGTAAGATCACTACAGATCATGGTGAACTAGATGTAGATGAAGCTAGGGAGTTTTTCTCTCAACTAGGAATCAAGTTGGCTCTAACCACAGCATACAATCCAGAGGGAAATGGGAAGAGTGAAAGAGGGTATCCACCGATAGTGAAAGCATTAGCCAAAGCATGCAGAGGATGGATTGGAGAATGGTCGAGACTTCTACCATTTGCTTTGTGGGCTGATCGTATGACTCACAATGTTACCACATGATATATGCCTGTAGAGTTGATGTATGGTCAGAAATTGGTTATGCCGACTGAGACTTGTGCTTTGACTTGGTCAGTTTTACCTTGGCAAGAGGATTTGACGAGAGAGGAGCTCTTAGCTCTTCGGATTCGGCAGTTGGAGAGAAGACCAGAGGATATTCAGCTAGCTATTGACAGGTTGAAGGTTGCTAAACTAAGAAATAAGGACAGGTTTGACAGCAGGCATCACTTGCGGCCTAGAGCAATAGAAGAGGGAGACTGGGTATTAGTCTTTGATAGCAGCCTTGAAAATTAGCATACTACACTTCCGAAGATGCTGAAAAGATGGTTTGGGCCATACATAGTCAGACATGTCTTTGACAATGCAACATATGAGCTGACAGAATTGGATGGGACAGTGCTTAGAATGCCTATTTCAGGAAAAAGAATCAAGATTTTCAAGAAAAGAGATGATGAGGATTATGCATTGGAAGAATTTGCAAGAGAAGAGCAATGAGAAGAAACTCCAATAGAAGAGATACATGATATGACAGATAATCTTGCTGATAACCCAGAAATACACAATGAAGAGATTGATCCGTTTGTGGATCTTGATGATAATGATGGCCCATCCAGAGGATGCACAGGATTAGAGGGGGTGGATGTCGTACTGCTGCGCATCGGAGGTGTGGAATCCACCAAAAAGTTATGTGTGTGACATTTGTTACTTTGTACATACTTAGTCGTTGTGTTTACATTTATTTTCTGCGTGCAAGTATAGTGGAGAGAAGTTTGGAAGCATAGTGATGGATATGTATGGGAAGTTTGGAAATATTATGGATGCAGAGATCGTGTTTTGTGAACATGCTGAGCACAATGTTGTATCATGGACTTTATAAAAAGTCTGAGTCTTTATGGCGAGAATGCTATAGTTGAACAAGTTCAGGAACTTTTGGGGATTGTAGAAGGTCACATTGGTTTAGATCTTTAGCTTACCACATCTAATTAAGATCATATTGATAGGATCTTATCATGCTTTGATATTGCTCTGCATAAGATGATACGATTGATTACAATGAGCTTGGGTCGGAGCTGATGGGTTATGGAGGTTGGGTATTGGATCTAAAGTTGACCAAACTGGCATTGCCATCTTCTATCAGAGCTCTGATTTCATAAATTGGTCATTGCAAGACCATTATCCGCATCAAGTAGAAAGCATTGGCATGTGGGAATGCCTGGATTTTATCCTATCCTGGTTTCGAGTGATTCTGCAGGTGTTGATACCTCCATTTATGGGGATACTGTGAAATATGTCCTTAAGGCGAGCATGGATAATATCGAGCTGGATTTCTATGTGATTGGGACTTATAATCATGGCAATCACATGTTTACTCCGAATGATTCAACTCAAGACCTTGGACTTGGGTTGCGCTATGACTATGGCAAATCTAGCCTGGGGGATGGCTATTTTGAAATGGATGGTTATTTTTGAAAAGGGGGCTTTTTGGGGGGAAGATGACGCGGAATGAAGTAAGAAGTGAGTGGCTACAGAACAGGGGAGTTCAGGACAAAGAAAGGAGGAAGCGATGAGGGATGGAAGGATGACCTAGCAACGTGGGACTGAATTGCAGAAAGGATGAAATGAGCATGGCAGCCTCCGTGGAAGTTGTAGCATCGGACATCGGCCACACTGATTTGGAGATAACATCGTCATGATGCACCACAAAGAAATGGCAATTGATGCAGTTGTACACTCGAAGACCATCCATTAATTTCCTCTAAAGAAGTCTGTACAAACAAAAACGTTTTTTTGATGGCAAAACAGTTATCAGACTCGCTGCCCAAATTTCATCGATAGCCTATGCATCAGCCCAAAAGAACCAGGAGAAAAAGCATAGAGAAATTGAAGTCTGATGGCGATTCACAGAATTCGGCGCAAGAGGAAGAACTGGACATAATGTCTACCATAAAGCTCGAAGGAAAAAGAGAATCGAATGTCGGGGGAGAAAAAGCATGGAAAACAGGCTGCAAAAGAAAAACAGGGGATAGAGATTTAGGAAGTCGCATGTCTAGGCGACCACACTGGATCGGATTGAGGCCATTGTGGAATGCGTTAATGGCATTGATGGTGCTAGAGAGGCCTTGAGGCCGAGTATTACAATTCTGTTGCCAAGTACGTGGAGGCATTCTTGCATGGATTTCCTCAGCATAGCCACAGGGAAAGAAGGAGACGAAGAGTTTGAACTGCTATTCTCAGCTAATTCTGGTTATGATTGAAGTTTCTCTACACATCTTTGTGACTTGCGATCATAGCTTTGCAGCTAAAGCTATAGGGTCTGTGATAAATGCACAGATGGCCTTTCATTATTAACAACAGCATCAAATCAGGTCACTAACAAATTCTGTTGGTGTGTTGCTACACAAAGATTCTTCTCTGCAGAAGCAGGACTGTTCGTTCCTTCGAAGGTAGGATCACAGAATTCAGAATCAATAATCAGTGTCTCATGGATTACCAAATTTGAGCTCAAATTACCCAATTTGAAGTCCCTTGTTACAAAATTCCCCAATCCAAGGAAGTGTCCTGTCAGTCGAAGAGATAACGTTGCAGAGAAGAGACACAGTGCGCTATCTCCCAATCCCAAAACCAAAAACCCACATGATTTGAGTCTTGCTGAAGATCATGACACAGATTCAGATTTCCATGATTCTGCAGATTCTTCGTCTAATACCTCAACCACTTAACTAATGTATTGCCTTATTTCAGCAGAACTGGACAAAACTTATGTTGGTGTAATTTCTAACTTGCAACGCAGATTTAGACAATACAATAGGGAGATCTCAGGTGGTGCAAAAGCAGCCAGAGCTGGAAGGACATGAAAGAACTTATGCTCTGTTCAAGGGTTCATAACTTATTCTAAGACATGTCAATTTGAATGGAGATGGAAAAATGTTTCAAAGAAAAACCTCTTCTAATAAGAAAGAGATAGATGATGATTGTTCACTGGAAAATGCTTCATTTTTGTACTCCCACATTGTGAGGAAAAGTCAGAAAGCTTCGAAGTAAGTGCAGGATGTTAATGGATGATATTGTTTTAAATATCAAGTGGCATCTCAATGTCACTACTATCTAAATGTGGTGTCATGTTTTACTGATTCTTTAACGGTGAGAACTCAGAAGTATTGATTCAAGACGGACTCTTACAGCTCTACTGTTGTAAATGAAGAAGTTTCTAAGCTAGAAGGCTGTTTGTCTCATCAGTCTTCTGAAGAGTTGTTGGAATATAAACATGAACGTTGTGGAGATTGCCACTGTAAACTAATTTGGCTTTCTATTCATCTTCAATTATTGGCAGAAAGAAAAAGAGAGTCTTGACATCATTTTCTCATCTTGTTTATTTGCTTGATTGATCTTCTATCTTGAAATTAGTAAAGGTCCTCTGTGGTTGCGACTTTGCTTTTGAAAACCCTTCGACATTGCTGTCGTTGATAGTCTGCCTTATTACCCCCTCCAGTAAGCTTCTAGAACCTTAGAAGCTTCCAAAGGGGGGGGGCTTCTTAGCCCCTTTTTCCTTGGGCTTAAAAAACCACACTCACCCCCTCGTGTCTAAACCCTTAAAGCCCCCCTTTCCCATGGGTGTTAGAACCCCCCTGTTTTTTCCCTTAAGCCTGTCCCTTAGGCTTTAAAACCCTTTTCCCCCCCCGGCTTTAACCCCCTATAAGCCTCTTTTCCTTGGGCTTCAAAACCAACCAACCCCCCCCCCTCATGTTTAAACTCATAAGCCCTCTTTTTTCTTTCCCTTAGCGCCTTTCGCATGGCCTCTTGAAACTCTTTCCTCCAAACTTGCCTAAGGGTCCTTAGACCCTTACTTATAACGTTTAAGGTTACTTTTTCCTTGGAGTTTCCCCCCTTAGGGTTTTTCCCCCATAAAAGGTAACTCCAAATAATCTTTTCTTTTTCCCCCATGTTTTGTTAAAATCCCCCTTAGGCCATGCAAAAATACCCTTGGAACTCTCCTGCATCTTGTTTCTTTTCCCACACATAAAAGAAAGAGGAATGTTAAGGGTCGTTTGACACCTTCCTTTTCCACTCAAAAAGCCTCGAGGGAGCCTTCTAAAACTACTTTCGACGGATGGTGCAAGGGAGCGATGGTGGAATTCCGAAGAGGAGTTGTAAAGTTGCTTCCACATCCGAAAGACTACAATTGCGATGCCTCCTAAGAAAGTCCAAGGCGCAACCGCGGGAGGGTCATCTCCGGGCATCCACGTGGACATCTCACCCCAATGCCACGTTTTCCTTCCTAATTTTTCAATGTTGAAATTCAATCATGAAAGGTTAATTATTGGATATAGGATATATTTTCTTCCTAGATGTTCATGACAAAGGAACTTAGTCATTAATACTTTTATTGAAACATGCAAATTAAAGAAAGCATAAACGCATTTATAGAAAATAGCTTTATGCATTGAAGTGAATTATAAACTAGATTATTGTCCATTAAAATAGTATACTTCATTTAAGCCTAGATGTATAAACTACGTATCGCACTATTAACCCATATCCTCTTCACAATGAATCATCATGGAAAGTGCAAAGCATGAAATGATTCTTACGATGCATAAACTCTATGAGATTATCGTTTGTCAGTTGCATAAATTATCAAGAAAAAGGTTGCTTATTTAGCATGAATTTTGTTTGCAAAGTAAAGGGAAGATTAGTTGAAATTAACCTAACCTATGCCTGACCTCAAATCAATAAGTTAGGGTTGAAAAAAAAAATCCATTTACGCATAGACAATGAATTATGTGGAAGTAATCTCGAAATTATATTCTAGAGTTAACCAAATTGGCATAAACCTAAAACACCTAAACCGCAGAGTACTCGTTTAGAAAAAGTTGAATTCCAAAGAATTCACTAGGGAATTTAATATGTGAACTAATCGTACGTATTGTTAAAACTGATATTCCTATACCTTAAATACTTGCCCACTTTCACTGAATGTAGGGACAATGAAAATGTAATTGGAAAATGAGCTAGGGTTTGTTCCTAATAATCTTACAAGATGAAACTTGTAAACCCTAGTTCTAATGGCGTCAACCTAGTAACTTAAAACAGATTGTTTCGTGACTCCATTGTCTCATAGTTCGATGCAACATTTGTGCAACAAGTGCGGAGTCATATGATCTTGTGATTGGATCACAAGGTAATGGCCAAGTTCTCGCAATGAAGTTGGCATGTCCTTACGCAAGTTATCTTGCAAGAGGATGAATAATCATCCTAATTTAGTATCCTTCTTAAGTAAGGAAAATTGATTGAAACTAAAGACTAGCCGATCAACTGAAATAACTCATGAACTTAAGGTTTGACCAAGTCGGGTTAATAGGGTACGCCCTAACAAAGGATATAGGGGATCTTGCCAAGTTTCAAGTCATCTCGGATCGAGTGTTGGATGCATTCGAAAGGAAGGATTCATTCCTTAGCAGTTTGCCAACAACAAAAACGATTAATGAAAATGTTTGTGCTTGCTACAGATTTTAGAGCACTGGTTGGCTTTGTTTGATCAATGAATTAAAAGATAAATGGATATCTATACTTCAGGTTGAAGGCCTGAAGGGAGAGGCAGCTTCAATTACCCTCGACTGCTTGCCTAACCCTAACCAAGGGGGTTGTTGACCACGCCGGGATAGTGGACCGAACCCGCCATGAGAGGTCTCTCCGTTGAGTGCTACTTGGAGCAGGAGGACACTTGGGTGCCAGAGGGGGCACTAGCTATAAATCCCTCACCTTCCGGGCCCTGCACAAGAGGCTAATATGACTCGGGATTGGATCTCGAGGCCCGCATACTAGTCTACGGGCGGAAACTTGGATTACTAATCCCTATGGATTGTTGAATAGCCTTTGGGCAGATTGTGGATGGATAAGCCTACGGGCTGGACTCTTTGTATTTCAAAGATAAATATGATAACCTATTAATAAGGAACTTGTCTGATATTGTTTTTCTATGTCAAGTGATAAGATTACATGAAAGAACCAGTGCCTAACAGGTTAATAAAAGAAGCTGATTGTTACATGTCCAACTAATGTGTTAGGTAATTAAAACACTAAAATAACCGAAGGAAAGTGCGGAGGATGGACCATAAGTCTGTCCTATGGATGGGTGGTCTTGGTTGGCGGGGAACTTTTCTCAAATCACGATGGATAGCTGAAGATCGTCAAAGAAGACGAACAACAAGAGCATTGACCTAGAGTTATATTTGAACCCGATTTACATTGTTTTAGGGGAAATGAATGGGACTATGCCTTAGGGCAAAGAGGTTGAGCTTTGTATCCCTCTCATTTTCCATTCTCCTTGAACCAAGTACAGCATGAATCAGCTTCGGACCTGGCGTTTCTGTGTAAAGTAGTTCGCTTGGGTCTGACGCTAGTTACTGTTAGGAAATGACCAATCAGGAAAACCCTAATTCAAGTCGATCCTAAGTGGAAACGGCTGGAATACTTCCACTATGTGGTAGACGCAGAAAGCCTGAGATCGCAAACCCCGTAACATTCCATGGGAGTGCCGGGCGGAGCTTTCTAGATATCCTTTCCGATGGACTGCTAAGATGTGTCCTGAAAATACAAGCGGACACGTTAGAGTTGGTATCAGAGCCGACCAACTACGGAATTTTATATAATCTTAATAAAATGATGTAAAGAAAATGTTGATGTTCCAAACATTTCCTTACTTCCAATGCTGTCTTGCAGAATTACGAAGTGTGGAACAAGTTCTTAGTATTTCAAATCATGTTTATGACTGCAATGCATTCTCCGCATTACTGACAAAGGGTTGAGATGATGAATATCCTATAGCAAATCTATAATCCATCACCTTTGTACATGGAACGAAGATGGACGGGTGCCTCAGGAATCTACTATATAGCCGCCCACTGGTTTGCTTATCTACAAACCAACCTAAAGAGGATCAAGTGGTTGGAAGACCTGAAATTCGTGAAGCTGTTCATTTTTGTGGAAGCTCACGTAAACTCAACTTTACATATGCGAGGTCGGAGGGTTGAGATGAACTCATATGTATATGAGGAAGTAACCCGTGTAATCCCCGCCAACAGGATTAAAGTGTTAGGGCGCCATGAAAAGAATGGGTTCCAAAGGAAAGGATACCCTAAACTTCCAATGATTTACATATTCCTAAAGATCCATGACCCGGAACCATACTATTATACAGTTCCTGTAGATAAATGTAATACAACATTGTTCTCTCCAAACTAAATGTAACAGTTGGCTTATCATCGCAAGAAATGTTGTATTCCGAAAGGGCTATGCCCATATAAATACAAATAAGACTTGTTGTTATCAATGTCTGATTGTGCATGAGAATTGATAAAAAGTTAAGTAGCTACATTGCTTACGTGATAGCAGAATTGAAGATGTAATATAAATCAATAATAATTATCATATAATAATGTTAAGAAACCTTTATCCAGGCACAACCCCAGGTACATGTTCCTGGTTTGCCTCCTACATCAAGTACTGCTGTAATCCAGGAGAAGAAGTTTCTTCTCAAGCAGATTAAGCTACCCAAGTTTGACGGGAGAGGCAGGTCCGACCAAGCTGATGCTCAAATTTGGATTGAATCCATGGAGCATTACTTCGAAGCAGCCAGTACTGCACCCGCCAATCAGGCTATGCTCGCCAAGCTAAAGCTCATCGGCGAAGCCAGGCTTTGGTGGAAGCAATGGTGCAGGGATCAAGGGATCGCGGGGGAGGGATCCGTCACCTGGGAGAAGCTGAAGAAAGCCGTGCAAGGAAGATACCTACCACATGCATATCGCACATAGAAAATGAATGAGTTCTAGGAGCTAAAACAGCTAGGGCTCACGCTTGATGCATACTATTCTAAATTTGTCTCACTTCTTAAGTATGCACCGCAAATGGACATGACACAACAAGTGTCCAAATGCTGTGCGGGTTTAAATCCACCAGTAAATACCTATGTCCAATCTATGCATCCATCAAATCTTCAGGATGCACTCATTTGAGCGGCACCTATAATTCAAGAGGTACAGTCTAGACCAAGGGGTAACAAAACTTGGTCTTATAATGACCCGAACAAAGGAGCATTCAGACCTTAGATAAAGAGAGTTCAAGGTCATAATCAGGAACAAAGAAAGAAAGCAAGGACTAACAACGTCAACAACTTTGTTCCTACTCAAGGAATTCGAGTGGACTAAAGCATGCCAATGAGCGTATGAGGGATTGAAAAAGGCTTTGACTACTGTACTGATTCTACGAGCCCCGGATTGGACCATTACCTTCCACGTGCATATTGATGCATCCAAATTCACTGTGGGGGCAGTGTTGTATTGACCTGCCAAACACAACCTCGACTATCCACTGAGCTTTGCTAGCAGACAACTCACTCAGACTGAAATGAACTACTCGCCAACTGAGAGAGAGGGTTTAGCCATGGTATTTGTTGTAAAGAAGTTTCAACATTATGTGTTGGCTATGCCTTTTACTTTCTTTGTGGACCATCAAGCCTTGCTATATCTATTAAAAAAACTTTCTGCTACAAGACGCATAGCTCGATGGCTCCTTCTGCTTTTAGAATTTAACTTCTCCATGGTTGTACGAAAGGAAAAATAGCACCACATGGCTGACCACATGTCATGCATCCCCACGGGAGAGGCCAATGGACAAGGAGGATCGAAAAATGGAGCAGAGGTGCGGAAAAAATGGAAGAAGGAGATAACCGAAAGGGCATAGGACAAAGAAAGGAAAATGCACCTTGAATGGAGGTCAGACTCTAAAAATTTGAATGAGGATTTCTCCAAAAGGCTTCAGTGTCGCCTGGAGAAAAGAAAAGAGTAAAAGCGCACCATTAAATGTGAAGGCGCTCCCAAATCCTTCTAAAAAGAGTGTCGAGCTCACTCCTGTGCAAATTGTATGCATTAGTTGTGATTGAGATAAGTTAGAATGGTGGGAAATAGGAAAAGAGGGCCTAGGCTAATGGCCGGCCATGTAAAAAGTGGGGATGACCGTCCAAAAATTAGGGCATGTATATAAAGTTCAAAAGTGAATGAGAAGCTCATTCTTGTGTGTGGCCAAATATTCTTCTTCTTCCTCTCTTGTTTCTTGCCTTCTTGCTTGTGCTTGAGTGAGGGAGTGAGGGAGTGAGGGAGTGTGAGGGAGTGAGTGTGTGAGAGTGAGGGATCGTGGAGAAGAAGTTCCCCATCTTCTCTCTTCATCTTCTCTTCTTCTCTTCTCTTCTCTTCTCTTGCGCGGCTATGGATGATGGAGCTTGACGGAGGGGGCTTGAGGTTTCTTGAGCTTGCCACAAGGATCATGGAGCTATCAGAGTGCAAGAGAGAGGAAGGAACTCGATCGAGCATCAAGATAAGCTCACTACACCCGTAAGGTAGGCATTGTGCGTCGACTATGTGAGGGGTAGCCATAGTCGCTCGGCTTGAAACACTTGATCAATAAGCGGTCTGTAGGTCTTGGGGTAGAGCTCCCTAGCTCCCCTCCACTTTGGTTCCGTTGCCGGGACCAACAGAATCGAGCCTTGAGTGCTGCGTGCATCGGATTGAGCATAGAAGTAGGGTTTATAGCCTGAACCGGTGCTCGAGATAGTTAGGAGATTTAGGAGGTTTTGATCCTTGGAGCAAGTAAGTATTTTGATTTTTTGTTGAATATTAGAGTAGGACCATCCATCTCCATCTTTGGTTTTGATTTTGGTTGCATTAAGTTAAGATTAGGATAGGAAAAAGAAGGAAAACAGAAGGGTTCTGTCACTGCTGAAAATAGGAAAATAGAGGCACAGAGTCAGATTTCTGGCTAGAAGAGTATGAGGGATTAATTTCTAAGCTTACATCAGGCTGGGATGCGGCAATAAGAGGCCCAAGGAACCAAAAAACACCACATTTGACATTCTGCCTTGAGAGCTAGAGAGAGAGAGTGTGAGATAACAGCGGGGAGATCGTTGAAGTGCCGATCGATTCGAGCGCCACATTGATTTCACGTATGCCTAGTAGTTCCTTGCATTGTTTTGCACCTATTTGGAAGGTACGAGACAATTCCAAGGAGTAGGCGTTGACCTTGAAGCATCGCGCACAACCCGCAGACCGTCGTCTGCACCGTCGGACCAGTCCGTCCGACCCCCAGAATAGAACCACCTGATTTCTAGAGTCAAAGCGTCTGACTCCAAAAATCAGACCACTTTTCCAATCCGACTCCCAGAATCGGACCACTCCAAAAATTGGACCACTTCATCCGATTGCTATAATCGGACCTAGTGTTAGAATCGGACCACGAGTCCTAATCCCAGATTTGGACCACTCGACCCATTGCATTAGTCAGACCTCCCTTGTCCGACTAGGGAAATTGGACCAAAGTAGAATTTGACCACTATTCCTTGCGTGAAACTCGGACCAGCCCGTTCGATTCCGAGGATCAGACCAGCCTATTGGATTCCCAGGATCAGACGAGCCTGTCTGATTCCCAAGATCGGACCAATTCAACAGAACTTTAAATAGAAGATTTTTAAACCTGCCCTAGAGTCCTAGCCACCTTGGTCACATCTCTGATCCCCCAGGAAACCCATTTTAGCCCTTAGAAGCCAGAGGCCAGACAAGATAACCGAGGATTCACCCCGAACAACTAGACACTGAGCAGACCAAATTTATAATTTGACTTGACGTTCGGCAACCAACCAAACCAACAACCCTGAAGAAGAATAGAGAATGCAATAGGGACTTTCAGTAAAACCTTAGATCAGCCAGAACCTACGCTTAGAGCCACATCAGGCTATGAACGTGAGGGAAAGAGTGGAGTTTTCATTGAGCATTTTGTGCATCCACACCTCACTTTTTGATTTCATCACCAAAGGTGCACTACAAGAAAAGGAGAAGCATGTTTTCACATTGAGCACTAGAAAGCACAAAGCACAATTTGTGAATAAGATTGACAAATACTTTCAATAACAAGGAACTCATCAAGAGAAGATCCTAAAACATAGTTGGGTTCCTGAGAGCCCCATCAGTAGGACCTTAAAGAGGACACGAAGATCTAGAAGGCGACAACATAAAGGATCGGACGCTGCCGGAGCTACTCAAATTGATCGACGACCTTGTGGAGCTGGAAGTGGGAGCAATGTCAGGATCAAGAGGCAGACAAGGAGAGGATCGACTGGACTTGGGAGAATTCCCAGTCCTAGTGTAGGATTTAGTCAATGAGTATGACTTGTTGACTAGGACGGTAGTTCAGGGCAGGACTGTAGAGGAAATGGTAGCAAACCTAGAAGAGGAAAGAAAGCCGATTAGAAAGGCGCTAGAGAGTATAATTGCCTATAACTATGAGCAAAAGGCTAGGAAACTCCAACAAGATGTAGACATGTACGAGGCCTAGTGTGTGCTAGCCCTGGCTGGTGCAGCCAAAGCAAGACCAAATGCAGAGAGAGAGCGAGCAGCAAAGGTTGACTTATCATTGAGTGAACTTGTAGCTAGGCGGCTCATGGACAACACGTCCGGTGAGCAGAGCGCAACAGCCTTAGCCACAGCATTACTCTCAGGATTAGGGGTCACTCAAGGGGCAAAGGGGCAATCTAGGATCCCTCTTGTAGCAAAGTAACTGGACAAGTATGAACCTAGCAATGGCCCATATAGCTTTATGGAGCAATTTGAGTTGTAAAGCAAATGGTCTCACGGACCTTGCACAATGCTCTCAAGCTTTTGAACTGTGTTTAGGTGATAAGGGGAGAAATTGGTGCAATAGTCTAGATGCAACTAAGCACACGAACTTTGCCCATCTTAAAGACCATTTTATCAAGAGATTCTCTGAGGTAGGGTACTCTAACAATCTCATCGTCCGGTTGATGAATGTCAGTCAGAGGGAAAAGGAAGACGTAAGAGACTACGTTACTCATGTGCATGGCCTCTTCAAGAGGATCCCTGCCAATGAGCAACCTAATGAAAAGGTTGTGTTTATCGTGTTTATAAATGGAATTCAACGCGAGGAGCTCTACAAGGATTTGGCTAGTAACTCCACTCTACAGAGAGATGTGTTAGCTAGAGTTCTGGAAGAGACAATAAGGGTGGATGATCAACTTAGGGAGCAAAGCATGAGGAATTCCAGTCGAGATAGTACAAGCCAGAGAGCTCCAGAGCGGACAAGAGCTTTGGGAGAGAGAGAGAACTCTAGCATACGGGATAAGGGAAAAGGTGTTGACCAAGGCCAGGAGCGGGCTAAGGTAAGAATGGAGCTTGCATGATTGCAAGAACAGATGAGGAAGCCTGTGGGGTTGCATGTGCAGTGTATACACTGTGGCAAAAACCACCTCCCAGCCGAGTGCCAAGATCCTAGATCTAGGCCGTGCTCAAACTGTGGTAGGTTTGATCATGATGCATTGCATTGCAGATTGCCAAGGAGATTCCCATATGCGGAGCAATACAACCCTCCATACTTAGGCAACAAGCCACCTAACCTCTTTGGCAGGGGAGCGTAGTTGGCGCTTCCAGCACCAAATGATGCAAGATCGGCCATTTCTAGGCTAGAGATAAACCCAACAGGCATACCTAGACCACCAAGGCCCTATGTAACCCAACCACCGAGTGACGCTTCTGTTCACTATGTGGAAGAACCTAGTGAAGAGGAAACCTATGTGAATCCATATATCTTCTATGATGAGGAAGGCAATCCAGTCCTGATGGCCAGTGCTGGTAATGGCGCTAGGTAGAGGAAGAGGCAGAGGCTTTGGAGGACCAAGCCAAGATCCAATCTCATGCTGGACTTGCGGTCATCCAGGCCATATTTCATCACACTGCCCAAAAAGGGAACATGCAAACAAGGACAAAGCTGACCTTTGATGCATCGAGTGTGGAATCACACACCTATTTCCTGACTATCCTAGATGAAAGCCATCAACTAGTTCTGCCAACATGCCCTCCGTAGTAGCTGTTCGGTGTGGAGACCTTTGGCAGTGAGGATACGCCAATCCCACTGCATGTCATGACACGAGCACAGACAAAACAAATAGGCATCTCATTGCCTTGCCCAAGTAACCTAGATGCAGCCTCGTTGGGAAAGAAAAGCTAGATGAGAAGGAGAAGAGAACAGACACAAAGATTATCCTTAAGACTGAGGAAGCTACAACTCTAGTGACAAGAATGAGGGTCACTTATGTAGAGGCAGAGACCTCAGCTCCTAAGACAGCAAAACTAGGGAGCGCCAAGGTAGGGGAATACCCCCATCCTAGACGGCAACTCGATGCTATAGCCAAAGTCAAGGAGTGGTTCAAGGACGCCCAGGAACACTTGAAAGATGTAGAACCCATATTGGAAGACCGAATGGAAGACCTCTCTAGTGTGAGTACACCCGTTTCATCATTGCGACCTCAATCGGGGAATGCACCCACACCACATGAGATGCCACAGAGATAAGACCAAGAAAAGGCTTGTCAGCAAGCTAAAAAAGACATATGGCCAAAGAATGCTGACCAAGGAGGAAGCCAACCACCCAGCAACCTCCTCACCACTTTAGTAACCACCCCAGTAACTGTGAGCCTAGGAGATTTTCTTCAACAGCACCCTCCCTTATGGCAATAATTAAGGCACTGGGTGGAGGGAAAAGGGGAGAATACTGCCGCTGACTTGCAAGAGCAAGACGCAGTCACGCAGATTTCAAGCCTAATGCTACACTCAGCTCCAAGGTCACTGCACGTCAACTCTTTCTGGGAAGGCACAAAGATGCATGCAGTCTTACCTATCTTAGCCTTGGGGGATGCAACACGAAAAGGAATCGTAGACACAGGCGCCGAGGTCAGTGTCTTGAGCCACATAGTTCTACAAGCCTGGAAAACCCACCTGTGGAAATGGCTAGGTTCAATGTTACATTGGCCAACAAAATGAAGATCAGACCATTCGGGGTCCTAAAGAACTGGCCAATGAAGGTCAGAGGAGTGCAGTTTTCTGTGAACTTCATTATCATGAATGACATACTACTAGGCCGACCCTAGATGAGGAACGCGTGAGTTATTGAAGATTGGGAGAACAATCTCATCTTCTTGGGGAATAGAACAGAAGCGGTGAGGGTTGAGATGAACACCTAGAAGACTACCCCAGCCGACCTCGATGCTATCTCAACCATGCTAAAAGGTGATGCACATGCAAGCAAACCCTATGGGTCATTGACCAAGTACATCCCTTTCCCTGAGGACAAGCGGGATTGGATGCATGTCTTGGTGACCATTGACCTACCATTCTCAGATGAAGAAGAGTTGTATAGGCAAGCTACTAAATCACCAAGCATGCCAGCAAAGGAGCCCATCATGCCACTCTGCATGATGGCAGGAAGCTCACATTATCCAGAGAAACCAGTCTCGTTCCATATCCCCACCAACAAGCTCGAGCTTCAGGAAATCATAGAGTGCCTAACCGATAAACTGAAGGACAACATGGTGATTCGAGAAAATCACAAAAAAATATTTGTCCAACACTTTGTTGATTTTTTGCACATTTGGAGCATTGAAAAAAAGAAGAGGATGGGAAAAACCTCTTGGGAAATCCAAGAAATCACTGGATGGAAATATTTCATGGATCGAATTACCAAGGGGAGGTGAAGAGTAAAGATCAATTGCAAAGAGGTGAAGGAAAAATGTATAATGTGAAAAGAAAAGACATGAAATGGATTTTGAGCCGTCTAAAGGGCATGTGAGGCTCATAATGTCATGACTTTGGAGCCTTATGATAATTCAACCAAATGAGATCCTTCTTGGAAGCATTAGTGGAAGAAAAATCAGGTACATGATTTTGTAAGATTTTTTAAAAATACTTCCAATCCAATCCAAAAAAACTTTTCAACATAAAATTTGTAGATGAGCTGAAGTTTTGACTAGTATTTTTTTAAAATTTTTTGGAGCTATGAGTTGGGAGATATGGCCAAAATGGTGGATGCCAACTTTTTTCAACTGCGGTAAAGACCACCTCCCAATTTTATACACACCCACACTTAACATTTCCATAAAAAATCATTCATTAGACTCCCAACTCTTTCCCCTCTCTTCTTCTCTCTCTCAAGCTAATAAACCATTAGAATTCCCCTCCTAAATCACCCTCAAATCATCCTTAATTGTAGTAGTAATGTATGAATTCTCACTACTCTCTCTCTATTATTGCTAGATATGATCTTATTTTATGAAGATTCTCTATATTGTTTTATAGGAGAGCTCTTGGAATCAAGCTATGGGGGGGAGAATGGAGACAAGTCACCTATGATGGAGCTTTATTAAGTACAAATTGGTCAACAAAACATCTAGATGGAGCTTCCACATTGGTGGAACCGCCTTAATGCAGCTTTGGTGGTGTTAATTCCTATTCTATCTTAACCTCTTCCCTAAACACCCTCAAGGCCTATACAAAGAGGCCTTCTCCTTTGTAGTTTGCAAGAAGAGAGAGAGCCAAGAGGCCTTCTTCAGCCCTATTGAGCCTTCCCCATTCTCTCTCATGAGCTTATGTAGTTCATTCCCTTACTATAGCTCATGCATGCTCTACAGTGTAATAAGCCCATGCTTTTGGTGTCCATATTGGGTATATTGGTTATGTCTTGAGGGTTCTCCATCTCTTGTGCCCTCTTAAGTTTTATTGATTCATCTATCTTTTGTAGTTCTCTCTCTCTCTCTCTCTCTCTCTCTCTCTCTCTCTCTCTCTCTCTCTTTTTCTTTTAGTTTTCCTCTCTTCTATCTCACAAACTCCTCTCCCTCTTGTGTAGCATCCTAGTCCGCTCTTCCATGTCTAGGTGTTGCCCTTACCCCATTCATTTTGTGGCAGAAGGGAGTTTGGCATAGTATAAAGGCTGCCATATTGAGTTTCCTTTGTCATAAATTGGTGCCCCCACTAAGGACATTCTCATTCACAATTCTCTACCTCCCTATGCGGGACGATACAACACATGGTGATGTATCCTCTACAACAAGTGCTCCAAGTGGCTCTTCTCCAATGCCTTCACCAACTCTTTTTGAAGCTCGTTGAAGTCCACGACTCCCACAATGATCTCCTAAGGAAGCCCAAGAAAGGAAGTATGCCTATCAGATGACGGCATGTATGCGAGTAAAAGGTGTTCACCTTAGAAATTTCATTCTCTCACAACGGAAAAAATCATGTTGCCATCAATTGCTAGGTTCTCAGAATTGTGGTGAGTGTTTTGCAAACAAAGTGAAGGCCCTTCCGGGAGGTTCTCGTCTCCAAATCATCAAATCTCTCTCTCTCTGTGGCCTAATCCACATCAAAGGAGGACAACTATGCATGAACGGTGTGGAGTTTTGTAGAGGTGCAAAGTATAGAGACTACCTTCAACTGTTGCTAGCTCGAAGGTTGGGTGTGGTTGAAAAGGTGGCCATCACACCTTATGAAATATATGTCGCCAAGGATGGACACACTAAGGCAAGAACAATCACTAGTGAGAAAATTCTTTGTATAGCAAAGTTGGTGGGCTCCAGAAAGAAACACTCTGGGGAAAATCCTTTATAATTCAAGAAAGTGCATTCCCTCTACTCCCTTAAGTAGTCTCCACTGATGAATAATAATAATGGCCCAAATTTCTACACCTTCCACTCTGTAGTACAAAACTTCCGAGTTAATGTATGCATCAGTAGGAAGATTTTCTTCCAACAGCGTCTTGTAATGTACTTTGGGGCTGAAAGATTAAGGGAGATTCTTGTATCACCAGAACCTATAATCTTCCCAATGCTAGACTACAATGCATCCTTCAATGTACATGTCTTTATTTTATTATAATATTTTCTCATGAATCACCATGAGTTGTATGTACCAATCCAAACTCTTGCTATGCAAACTATGCATATTGTAGCCAGCACAAAGCTTAGATTCCAAGGCATTATTAGAAGCATACTAGGGCCTAGACATCTTGCTAAAATCAATGCATCTATGAACCCATTCGTCCTTCCCCTCATAAAATACAACTTAAGTCTAGACATGTTTATCTTTGTACTCTACTAAGGCAACATGGCATTTCCAAGATTCTTTGGGCGCAATGGGAAAAATGCATTGGATTTTTTGGACAACCTAGAGATGGCCTTCATTGTCTCTGGGAGGGATGATGAAGCATTAAAGTTGAGGGCTTTTCCTTTGATGCTCAAGGAAGAAGCTAGAATGTGATTCTAAACTCTAAATCCGTCCCAAAGAGCTGAATGGGAGGGATTGAAGGCAGCTTTCTTGCAGAGATTTCAACAAACTAACTCAGCTGAAGAATTATGGCAACAGCTTTTGGCCCTCCATCAAAGTGATCCTTATGGTTATGCAACTTATGAGGAAGGGTTTTTGAAGCTTTGGGGGTAGTGGTCAGACTCACTAAACCTTGGAGAGAGAGCTCCAAACTGCCTTCAAAAGGATCGATTTATTTCAGGTTTGTACCCCTTTCTCAGGGAGAAGGTAAAGGTGAAATTTCCAAACACTTTTGAAGATGCTTTGAGAATCACTAGGGAAAAGAATCGAAAGATTCTCTACCAAGCCCAAGCTAGCCAAGCAGTTTTGGGAAACAACATCACAACTATGGAGGCCTCTCAAATTCCCCCAAATGTATCTAATGCACCAGGCCTTGTTAGAGATCAAGAAGACATGATCCAATAAATAAACAATCTTACTAATCAACTAGAGGGTTTGAGAGTGAATCTTGTGCAAGGTGCAAGAATACCTATCGAGGGGAATGGTGGGAATCGACCACAAATGCGACGGCAAGTAAGGGAGATGTTGTGTTACAACTATGGAGAAAATGGACATGGCATGTATAAATGTCCTCACCCTAGAAGATATGATCACCCTGCCAGAGGTCCTCGACAACAAGTAAGCCCTCCTCGTGCTAGGACTCAAGAGCAAGAGTAGTCACGACCTGCAATTTTACAACCACCTTATGTTCAAGCTGAAACCCCTACTGTTCAACCAGATGTTAATGTCATAAAAATAGAGGAGGTGATGAGGGATGGCAAGTACATCACGGGCACCTAGAGATGAAGGGAAGAACAGAAAGACTCGAGCTAGGTCTAAAATTGATATCTTCGACTTCCCTTTGGGTTCTCGGACACCTTATGATCGGGTAGAAGATGTAAGCTCTCAAGGGCACCTTATGATCAGGTAGAAGATGTAAGCTCTCAAGGGCCGAAAATTACTTGGCCACAACTACTTCATGCCTCTCCAAATCTACGATGACAATGGCCAAAAATGGTAAGCACGAGGGCAAGGCAAGGTAAAATGGTTAGTGCGATCAAGGCATATGGCCTCAAAGATATAGTGCGTTTAGTGGAGGCTCAAATCAAAGGTCAAAAATTTTGAAAAACATACATCGATAGTGGAGCAGAGGTGTGTGTCATTATAGAAAAGCTTATGCATCAATTAGGCTTATAAGTAATGGAATCCTCAACCTTTAGGGCAAAGATGACCAACAATGATACAGTCACATGTGTGGGTGTAGTGAAAGCTTTGAGAGTTTCTGTTTTTGGAATCACTGCAGCATTGGATGTTTATGTGATGCCAGTAAAGGGACAAGGATATCCCCTCATCCTAGGGAGACCTTGGCTTATGGGCATCGGAGCTAGGAAAGATTGGGCAACAAGAGATCTGGAGTTGAGGCCACGTAAGGTGGGTGGCCATGATCAAAAGGTGGTTTACAACTTGAAGAGTAAGCATCAAGATAACCTTGAACTAGAAACGTCTGCCGTTGAGTGGATTTCAAGTGGATGTTCCTCATCGGTAGAAGAGGAAGAGAGTTCAAGTGGAGAGAGTGATAGCACTCTCGAAGTTATGGGCATCACCTTAAAGGAAACTACCTTGTCAGAAGACAACCCAAGAATCGAAGGAGAATATGTGTGGGATGCTAGCCTAGAGAAGATAATATCCAAGTATATAAAGGATGAAGAAAGGGAGGGTTATGTGAATGTTCTCAAGAAGCATGCATCATTGCTCATTTTTTATTATACTCACATTATAGGTGTCACTGCAGTGAAGCATCACATCCAACTCAAAGAAGAAAGAAAACCTATAGTACAAAGATTGAGAAGACTAGGAGTTGTGCAACAAGATGCATTGTTGACGAAGGTGACAAGACTCTTGAATGCAGGATTCATATACCCAATGGAAGATTCAGAATGGGTCTCCCCAGTAGTAGTGAGGCCAAAGAAAAACAGTAAGTGGCGAGTATGCATAGAGTACAAGCCACTAAATGCTGCAACAAAGAGGGACCACTTCCCTCTCCCATTTCAGGATGAAATCTTGAATGAAGTAGCGGGACATGGGGTGTGTGATGGCTACTTCCAGATTTGCATTGCAGAGGAGGATCAAAAGAAGACCACTTTCATCACACCATGGGGCTATTTTGCCTTTCGGATCATGCCCTTTGGTCTCACAAATGCCCCAGCAACCTTTCAACGATTCATGAATATGGTCTTCCAACCTTACTTTGGTAAGTCCATAAGGGTTTTCATAGATGACTTTTGTATTTATAGCTCAAGGAACATACATCTACGCAAGGTTGATGAAGGATTTACTCGCTTAGCTAGGTTGGATGGACAACTAAATAAGGATAAATGTCACATTGGGGAAAGAAAGGTTACACTACTAGGGCATGTAGTGTCAATTGAAGAAATTGAGGTAGATCCAAATAAGGTAGAAACATTGCTAGATCTACCTTCCCCAACCTCCATCAAACAATTAGTATCCTTCTTACAAAAGCTAAGATATTTGGGTAGATTTATACACTTACTTTCTCATGCTATATATCCCCTACAGCAACAACTGACACACCAAGAAACACTTGTATGGAGTGAACAAAGTGAAAGACATTTTAAGGAGATAAATAAAATGTTGGGGTCACTTCCTATAATTCTCTAGCCTTGTTGGGAAGAAACATTCTTTGTAAACCCTAGCTTGGGAGAAGAGGCCATTGGTGCTGCTCTCCTACAAAAAGATCCAAAAACATCCTTCATGAGGCCTGTATATTTTGCGAGTCACCTCATGAAAGCCTCAGAGAAGGCTTACACCTCCATGGAACAACTAGTCTTGGCCCTCATGTTTGCAGTAACCAAATTTCAATCATATTTGCTTCCAAAGAGGTTTGTGATCATCACTGTGGAGGATATGTTTCCCTACGCACTACAACATATGGAAATCGCTAACAAAATAGCAAAGTGGGTGGTCTGACTTCAAGAGTTTGATTATACAGTGTAGGTTGAAAAAACAACTCGGGCATGCTTGGCTGATACTTTGACAAACAGGTGCTATGAGAAAAATCTCAGGGTGAAAAGAAAGAACCTTCCACCATCCCCATCCATAAAAACTCTTGTAGATGCTTATAGCCTCTACTTTGATGATGCATACAAGAGAACTAAGGATAAGGTAGCTGTAGGCATCGTTGTTTTCTCTCCTTTAGGAGAGAAAATCTATGGTGAAGGAATCATCTTGGAAGGTGTCCACTCTAACAATGAGGTAGAATATCAAGCTTTAATTCATGGTCTTTGTTGTTGTCTTAGTAATTCAATCAAGAGATTGAATGCTTTTGGAGACTCCATGCTATTGGTAAGGCAGATGCAAGGTACAGGGGTACATGGGTACAAAGATGCCGACCATCTAGCATCATCAAAGCTGAATGAGTCAATGGTGGGAGCAGTGGCTATCAAACCCCCACTTCGACAAGGCAAGGAAGACTTAGAAGATATTCTACATCTCTTAGAGCAAGGAGAAGCTCCCAAACACCTGACTAAGGGAGAAAGACTGTGGCTAGCTCAGAAGGCTACAAGATATCGCATGATAAATGATAGTTTGTATTATCTTGGTAAGTATGGTGTGCTTAGGAAAGTGCCTTCAAAATGGAAAATTGAAGAAATCCATAAAATCTTTCCATGATGATGTGTGTGGAGGCCACTTTGCACAAGACATCACAAGTAGAAAGGTTCTACAAGCCGGCTTTACTTGGCCCAGTCTACACCAAGATGTCAAATATTGGTGTCAAACATGTGAAGAATTTCAGAAATCAGGACCACGATGGCTCATAGCAGAACCCCAAACCCCAATCAAGGTCTATGGACCCTTTGAGAAGTGGGAAATTGATGCCATAGGGCCTCTACCATGCACTCCAGCAGAAAAAGAGTATATTATCATGGGGGTAGGTTACATGACTAGATGGGCCAAGGCTATGCCAACTAGAAGAATCACTGCTAAGGAAGTGAGTAAATTCATCTTTGACCACATTTGTTGTAGGTTTGGTACCTCTCTTGAAATACTATCACATAGAGGACCAGGGTTTAGAGCTAATGTGGTGGGTGAACTCATGCAAGAGCTAAATACTCAACGATGGCACTCTACCCCTTACTACCCTCAATGCAATGGATTGGTGGAAAATGTAAATTCAATGATTTGTAAAATCATCAGCAAACAGGTACATTCAAGGCCCGGGATTGGGACAAGCACCTTAGTGGAGCTCTATGAGCTTATAGAACCTCCTTCAAAACCATGTTAGGGTTCACATCTTTTCATCTAGTTTATGGACAAGAGGCTCTTTTGCCTATTGAGGTGAAATTAGCTAGCCTTCGAGTATTAGGTGGCACAGTAGGCTCTCAAAAGGAGAAGTTACATAAAAGATTACTGGAACTAGAGAGGCTACAATTGGATCGTGAAGAAGCCATCAACCACTACTCCCAGGAAGCTAAGAAGCGTAGAGAAAAGTTCAACAAGAAGCTAACAGATAAAAACATCAAGAAGGGATCTTTAGTGCTTCGATATGACAATCGCTTTGATAAAAGGATAGCAAGTTTCTTTACCGGTGGGAGGGATCGTTTTGGGTCAAAAAAAAATTCAACAATGGCTCCTACAAACTTCAAGAAATTGAGGGAAAAGTGCACAAGACCAGGGTAAATGGATGGCGCTTAAAACCCTATCACATCAGGGTGGGGTCAGCTGAAGATACCAAAGAGTGTCTGGAGGCATAAATACCTCTAGCCAGGTTGGGGGGGGGGGGACTATATGATCCGAGAAAATCACAACAAAATATTTGTCCAACACTTTGTTGATTTTTTGCACATTTGGAGCTTTGAAATAAAGAAGAGGGTGGGAAAAACCTCTTGGAAAATCCAAGAAATCACTGGAAGGAAATATTTCATGGATCGGTTTACCAAGGTGGGTTAAAGAGTAAAGATCAATGGAGGAAGGTTAAGGGAAAATGTATAATGTGAAAAGAAAATACATGAAATTTATTTTGAGCCATCCAAAGGGCATGTCAAGCTCATAATGTCATGACTTTGGAGCCTTATGATAATTCAACCAAATGGGACCCTTCTTGGAAGCATTAGTGAAAGAAAAATCAAGCACGTGATTTTGTAAGATTTTTTTAAAATATTTCCACTCCGATTCTTGACTCAATAATGATCTCATTTTTCCATTTGACTCGAGAAGATATTATATAGATGTGTTTTCACTTGATTGATAGGCTACTACATTGATGGATTTCTATTTGAACTTGGTAGTTTGTTTGATCCAAGAAAACTCACCCCATGATTATTGGTATGCTTTGATTTGAAGATTTTATTTTTACATTCAAGCACATTCAACCATTCTCCTAAAGACATAAAGCTCTATCAAAATAGTGTGACTACATGGGATTCTCTATACATGATAGTTTGTAATATAAATTTTATGTAGCATAATAAATTGCTAAATCTCATAAAAGATGAGATTTGATGGTATGGATGGATTCCCATGGTGTCTACTTTATATCTATATCTCAATTATGTAAATTTGAGAACTATAAGAAAAGTTATAGTGCTTGATTGAAGCAATCATGTTTCTCCTATGCATATATTGGTTAGATATTTGAAACTTTACTTGTACTTCCATTCATTGGAGCATTACTCTTATGGTATATGATTACCATCCAGTGCAGGATCATGATGCAAATTTGAATGAGAAAGAACAAATGATAGCATTCCTAAAAGCATGTGGTTGAAAAGAGATTTGCATAATTTTGTTCAATTACTTTTTATTTAGCATAATGAACTTGAAAGCATTGCATTTTGGATGAATTTATGAGAGTTTGCATCACTATCATTTATTCATCATAGCAAAGTTCTTATTTACATGATATTAATAAGGGTCTTTTTTTTTTCCATCTAGCATGGAAGTGTCATGACATTGTTCCCTTAGTTCAATGCTATGAAAGTCATTTTCAAATGTGAGATCAACTACATGGAACTCAGTACCCTCAAAGAAGGTTCCATGCTTCAGAGTAGTGGTAATGCATATTCCATACCATCAGTTTGTTGAACACATTGGCGTGTATGTGGTGCACATAAATGTTTGCCTGTTAATCACATAGCAGTATGACCTTTTTCATTTCAAGAAATGATTGTGCATAGCAAAGCAATGTAACATGCAAATTCACATCACAACTCATTTGCAGAAGCAATGGTATCCAACATACGCACAAGTTAGAAGCTTCCAAATTTCTAGACACAAAATGCATTGCAGCAATTGCAATGGGTTGTAGGTAAAAAAACATAAAGTACGGGCCATTGAATAAGACCACTAATATCCAACTATTGTTCACATTCCACACTATCGAAATGTTCTCATTGTTAGTTGTGATTTCAACATTCCAATGCAACAACCTACTACATGCATAGCATTGCAAGGGCCATAAATATTTTTGGCCAAGTGTATTTGTCTCATGCAAAGTAGTAGCATTGAAAATTTGGGCTTACATTCTAGACAATAGTAAGTGAATCCTGCTAAAACAAAAATCTATTTGATCTAAAGAGACAATGCATGGCCGGTGTCATAGACTTTCCAAAGGCTAGAGGCATAAGGCAAAAGGGTTGTATCAACATCAATTTTCACATTTTTTTATATTTTGAGGGAGAAGGGGTTTTCAAACCCCCCATGTGCCCCAAAAAACAACTCTAGAATTTTTTTTCAATTCATAAAGGGATACCCTCATGGGAACTACTCCATAGATATCCTCTCTAATAGCAAGCATAATACCATGCCCTATTTTAGAGAGAGAAAAGGAGAGGGAGAGATAATTCAGTAGATATCTAATTTTTTCTTCTCTTTCAATCAAATCTCTCTCTCTCTCTCTCTCTCTCTCTCTCTCTCTCTCTCTCTCTCTGTGAACCATAACTACCATTGATCAATTCTATGCAGCTTTCTGAGCAGAATATGCCCCTGAAAGAGGTGGCCAATATTGGTTGCGGGTCTTGAATGTAACACGTCAAGATCCTCATGAGAATGTAAAAGCATATGCCAAGAAGTTGAAGGAAGTATTCCGTAAGTTGCAAACTTACATTCCCATTCCACTAGCTGCCCAATTGCAATACTTTTTGCATGGGCTAGATTTTAATATCCAAGTACAATTGAGTAGTGTGGCCTTAGCAGATATAGACACCGCTATTACGCGGGCAGAGGGAGTAGAAGCACGATTACAAACGGCCTACTCCTCTCGAATGAATGTTAATGGGGGTTTAGCACCTAGTGGCAATCCATCATTGACGAATGGAAGTCAAGGGATGCCTATGACTAATCCTATTGGGAGAGGGAGTATGGTTTCGAATGTACCTTTACTATTGGCTCCTCCCAGTGTGACTATGCCTATGGCAAGTCAATTGGATCCATCAAATGTTGGAGGCCAAGTTTCGAATTCTAACGTTGTTCTTGTGGGTCAACAGCCAATGCCAAATCAGATTGTTAGGCCAATGGAACGACAAGTTGACGATCAAGGCTACGAGTCGAGTGCATCTAATGTCCTTGGTGAACTTAAGGACATGATGAAGCATTATACCAATATGATTTCCAAACAATATCGACAAATAGCCGTCAACGTTAATTTCTTGAAGAAGAAACAAAATTTGATAGGGAGTCGACGCCCTGAAGAGGGTGGACCCTCTAGATTTAGTTGTAAATGGTGTGGTGGACAGCACTTCCCCAGAAACTGTCCAAATGTGAAATGTGACATTTGTGGGAAGTCAGGCCATTTAGCTGCTACCTGTTGGAGTAAGATTAGTTCCCTCCAACAAGGGAGTAAATAGCCGGGCCCAGTGAATCATAGAGCGCAAGGAAATAACTTGTAGCAAAATGATGCACCTAGGCAAATATTGCAGAGGGGAAAAACAAATATAAAAGAGTTGCCACAAGGCAACGGAGTCAGCTTATTGAGGCTGTACGAGTCCATGATGCTGAAACCTCTAACTTAAGAGCTGTGACAAGAGGCCAAAAGGCTAAAGAGGTTGACAAAGATAATACAAAACCGGTTGAGGCAAACCCTACACAAGGGGATAAGGGGACGCAGTCCAGAATTCTAGCATAGAAGGGGGACAGCTAAGGCCGGTTGATAAGAAAGGTGACCCTAAGAAGGATGAGGAGAGGATGGTTTGGCAAGAAAAGAGAGCTTTGGCTACTTATCATGACTTCAATTTAGCGACGTCTCTTTGCGAAGTTAAACCAGATGTGAACCTCTTGCAGTTGATCAAATTATCTCCAGGAGTACGCAAGGAATTTAAGAAGATCCTGTGTATCGGGCGTATTGTGGAATCTCTAGGCATAGCACGAGTAGGGGAAGATTGGTTTGACCATTCTGAAAAGAACTGCCCTAGGGTTCTAGCTTATGTAGATGGAATATTAGTGGAACATGCCATTGTAGACATTGGATCCTCTTTCAATATCATGAGTTCAGAGTTGATGGAGAGGTTGGGTCTAGGCATCCAGAAGGATAGCTCCACCCTTCTGAGAATGGCTGATGATAGTCTAAGATAACCAGAAGGTTGCGTTACTAAGGTCCATATTACAGTTGCGACTGTAGAATGTTTCTTGGACTTTAGGGTGATAAGATTTGCAGGACATCCTAGCTATCGAGTTTTGCTAGGTAGGCCTTGGATCTTACAAACAGACTGTCAAGTCGATATACCTGCCGGTCGAGTGGTTCTAGGTAGAGGTGCTAATCAAGTAATAGTTGATGCTTATCCTGAGTCTCCTCAAAGTGAGAGAGCTCCTTTATCTTCTACTGAATTAGAGATAGCAGATGATCCATCTGGTAGTGAGACATCATCCAGTGATGAATCTAAAGAGGGGTCCACTACAGAGGATATCTATCATATAACTCTAAATGAGCCGATAGAGTTGCAAGATAGGATAAGAGATGCGGATGTGATTGAGTTAGACCTTGGCACGTCGAATGATTCGCAGCCAATTAAATTTGGTTCCATGCTTAGTTCAATAGAAAGGGAGGACTATGTGTCCCTGATTCAAGAATTCCGCGATATCTTTGCTTGGAGTTATGATGAGCCGAGAGGTATTCCTCCCAGCCTAGCTGTTCATACTATTCCTGTAAAAGAAGGCAGTCGTCCTGTGTGTCAGAAGGTAAGGTGTATGCCTTTTGAATTGAGGGACGGGCTGTTTGAAGAGTTACAGAAGTTAAGGAAAGCTAGTTTGATCTTCCTTGTTCAGCACACAGAATGGTGTTCACCAGTTGTTATCAGGAAGAAGAAAAACAACCAGATTCCATTATGTGTAGACTTTAGAGAGCTGAACAAGCAGACAATTAAGGGTTACTACCTATTGCCATTTATTGACCAGATTTTGGATCGATTAGCAGGTAGGGAGATATATCCATTCATGGATTGCTTTGCAAGATATAACGAGATGGCAATTGTAGAGGAAGACAAGTTGAAAACAACTTTTATTACTGTCTCTGGTACTTTTGCGTACCATGTGATGGCCTTTGGTTTATGCAATGCACCTGGATTGTGGCAACAAACAGCAGACAAGACCTTTGGTGACATCTTCCCATATGAGTTGAAAGTATTTATTGATGACCTGGGGGCAGCCACTGTAAGGGAAAGGATGTTGATTATTTTAAGAAAATGCTTTGAGCACTGTAGACAATTTTGTATCTCTCTTAACCCACGAAAGTGTGTCTTTGGAGTACCTTATGGGCTATTGCTGGGCTATGTGGTCAGTTCAGTAGGGATAGTAACTGACCCTGAAAAGATCAAGGTCATAATTGCTATGAGTCCACCATGCACTTCGAAAGAGGTACATAGCTTTCTGTATCAATAGGGTACTATCGAAGGTTTATAAATGCCTTGGCAGAAAGAACGTTGCCATTAATGAATTTATTATCCTTTAGCTGTTCATTTGAATGGAACGACCCTTGTAAGGTAGCTTTCGAGGATGTGAAACAGGAGCTAGTAAAAGCACCCATTTTAAAAGCACCTAAAAGAGGCGAGGTGTTCTATATATTTTCAGCAGCCACCATGCATAGTATTAGCTGCCCAAATCTAGGAGGAAAAGTGGTATCATCTGATAGCTTTTGCGAGTCGGAAACTGGGCATTTCAGAGATCAATTATACCTACATGGAGAAGTTGTGTCTTGCGATGGTCTTTGGGACTAAGAAATTCAGGCACTACATCCTCTATGAAAAGGTAATGTTCTATATGAAGGCGGAAGGACTTAGATTGCTTATGAACAAGCTACAACTGCCTGATCGTTTGGAAAAGTGGTTAATCACTTTGCAAGAGTTCGATTATGAGATTAAGAGTAATCCACCGAGGCTGCAGGGTATTGTGGAATGCCTTGTGGATTTCGGGGAACTGAAAGAGATTTTGGCTTAAGGAAGCGATATTGAGGAAATGTTTAAAATTGATACAGCTTCTATCCCATCTTGGTATGCTGCTATTACTCATTATCTATCAACAGGAGAGATGGGAGTTGGTTTGTCAAAGTCTGAAAATAGGAAAATCAAACAACAAGCATTGAAGTTTTCCTTGATCGTAGGGATGCTATATCGGCAAGGTGTTGATGATATCTACCACCGATGTGTGATGCCTGACGAGGTTCCTTTTATTTTAGAAGGGTTCCATGACTCTGCATGTGGAAGGCACTTTGTAGGATGCTTGACAGCGCAGAAAGCTTTACGAGCTAGATATTGGTGGCCATCTATCTTCCAAGATTCTTTTGAGTATGTAAAGAGATGTGATACCTGTCAAAGTCATGACAACAGAGAGAATAGGAAATGTCCACTTACGCCTATCATGGCTATTCTTCCATTTGAGAAGTGGGGCATTGATTTTGTGGATCCTATTACCCCGTTGTCCACTACCCAGAAGAGGTACATTATAGTCGCCACTGATTATTTCACAAAATGGTCAGAAGCACGGGCGACGAGGCAGAACAATGCAAAAGAGACTGCAAGTTTCCTTTTAGAGCAGATTATCTTCCGTTTCGGTCCCCCGAAGGAACTAGTGTCGGACCGTGGAACCCATTTCCTGAATAAGGTGATCAAAAGCTTGATAGAAGCTTGGCAAATCAAGCACAATAAAACGACTCCTTATAATCTGCAAGAAAATGGGCAAGTGGAAAGTACTAATAAACAGCTTGTGGGGATCTTGTCTAAGATAGTCTCTGAGAAGAAACGAGACTGGGACAAGAAGCTGTATGTGGCAGTATGGGTGTACAATACAACGTTCAAGCGAGCTACCGGCCATACTGCATTCAAATTGGTTTATGGGGAAGAGTGTGTGTTGCCCCTCGAGATCGAATTGCCAACCATACGGTTTGCAATTAACCATTCCTTGGGAGATAAGGATTCCCTTTTTGAACATTTCATGACCTAAGCCCACTTGGGTGAGCTAAAGTTGCAGAGCTTACTACACCAGGAGGTAGCCAAGCGTTGGATGAAGCAGTTGCATGACCTCAGAGCGAAGAAATACACCTTTAAAAAAAGGCCAATTAGTCCTCTATTACGATGCGCGTAGGGAGCTATTTCTAGGGAAGCTGGAACCTAAATGGGATGGTCCCTACAAAATTGTCAGGTTAGGGAAAAATAGGTCTATGGCTCTATTAGCTGATCTACAGGGAGTAGAGTTTAAAAATAAGATTAATCTTAATAAGATTAAACCTTATTATTTCTAAGTATGCTAATACAAAGAAAATGCATTGCAGGTCCATGCTGGGGATGATTTGAGACCTGCAAAAGAGTTTAAAAGTCGGTGGATGGGGCGGTTAATCCCTTATTTGGAGCACCCATATCTCGAGCAGAGATACCATCAGGGGACAGGGGAAACTTATCTGGTGGTGCAAAGGATATAAAGTGATTGAGCAAGAAGACGGAACCTTTGTGTGGGAGATTAAAGTCTTCTGCCATCATTGCTTACGACTGTTGACAAGTATCCCTGTTGAGTTCAATGAAGAAGGTGGGATGGAGTCATCAGTTCATCCTCTTAATCTGCTAAACTTTGATTACCATAATTATGAATAGAGGGGTTTGTGATGGCAGGCTGTGTAAACCCATTGTGGACGTATACATTATATTTTGACGGAGTGTCCAGGGGCCCTAATAAAAAAGGGAGTGTTGGAGTAGTAATCCGAGATCCCCGATGTAGAGTTACGATGAAGTTAGCTGCTTATCTCGGGGTAGGATTCACTAACAATATGGCAATAATAATAAATAATCGATGCCTCAATAAATATGCATGACAAATATAGGCATGGCGCCTATCAAAATATAATCCATAGATCGAATACTCGCTATCTTCCAATGCTTTCCTTTGCCACTGCTGCTATCTCTACACATCAACTGAAGCATTCACAATCGTTAGTAAAATAATACAATTAAACCAACAAAAGTGAATACCTAGCAGTCTTCAGCTACATAAATAAATCAACTGGTTAGAAAAAAAATCCTAACCTTAATTTATTACAAGTGCGCACTCTAAACTCATAAACGTTTATTAATTTAATATGCATTTTGAGGAATCACCCGCTATGGAATCACCCATGTACACACTAAATTAATGAAACGCCCAAAAAGGACAGGCGTCCCCATCAACTTCTCGCACAAAGAATCCACTTTGTGTATGAGCCCCGATCATCAAAGTTTATGGAATCCACCGTAAAACCTCACGGAATCCACCGTGAAATATGCCTCCTGGCATCAGAGAGGTCTCTCTGTTGAGCGCTACTTGGAGCACGAGGATGCTTGGGTGCCAAGGGGGGCTCTGGACGTAAATCCCTCCCCTTTTGGGTCTTGCACAAGAGGCCAACGTGACTCGGGATTGGATCTCGAGGCCCGCATACTAGTCTACGGGCGGAATCTTGGATTACTAATCCCTGTGGATTACTGGATAGCCTTTGGGCGGATTATGGATAAGCCTACGGGCTGGATTTTATAAATGTATTTCAAAGATAAATATGATAACCTGTTGAAAAGGAACTTGTTTGACACTGTTTTTCTATGTCAAGTGCTATGATTACGTGAAGGAACCGGTACCTAACGGGCTAATTAAGGAAGCTGATTGATGCATGTCCAACTAAACGTGGTAGGTAATTAGATAACTAAAACAATCTGAGGAAAGTGCGGTGGATGTGGCCATGGGTCCGTCGTATGGATGGGTGGTCCCGGTTGGCCGGGAACTTTTCTCAATCATGATGGACAACAAGAAGATTGTTTCAAAGGACACGAACAGCAAGGGCACTGACCTAGAGTCTAAGTTATAATAATCCTGATTTACATTGTTTTAGGGGAATGGAATGGGACTATGCCTTATGGCAGAGAGGTTGATCCTTGCATCCCTCTGGTTTCCCATTCTCCTTGAACCAAGTGCAGCATGAATCCGCTTCAACCCTGGCATTTTTGCTTAAAGTAGTTTGCTTGGGGCTCGATGCTAGTTGCTGTTTAGGAAATGACCATTAGGGAAAACCTTGATTCAGGTCCGTCCTAAGTGGGAACAGCCACAATACTTCCACTACATGTGGCAGACATGGAAAGTTCTAGATTGCAAACCCCGTGACATTCCATGGGAGTGCCGACTTTCTAGACCTCCTTTCCAATGGACTGCTAAGACGTGTCCTAAAGGGAATAGGTTGACACGTTACAGTTGGTATCAGAGCAAACCAACGAAGGATTTGTTTTAAGAAATCTTAATAAAGAGGTAAAGCAAATATTGATGTTGCAAACATTTTCTTACTTTCGATGCTGTCTTGCAGAATTAAGACGCATGGAACAAGTTCTTAATGTTTCGAGTCATGTTTATGACTATGATGCATTCCCCGGATTATCAACAAAGGGTTGAGATGATGAACATCCTAGATTGTATCTATAATACATCGCCTTTATACGTGGAACGAAGATGGATGGGTGCCTCAGGAATCTACTATATAGCTGCCCACCGGTTTGCATACCTTCAAACCAACCTAAAGAGGATCAAGTGGTTGGAAGACCTGAAAATCATGAAGTTGTTCATTTTTGTGGAGGCTCACATAAACTCAACTTTACATATTTGAGGTTGGAAGGTTGAGCTGAACTCATATGTATATGAGGAAGTAACCCGTGTAATCCCCGCTGACAGGATCAAGGTGTTGGGGCGCTATGAGAAGAATGGGTTCCAAAGAAAAGGATACCCTGATCTTCGAATGACTTACTGATTCCTGAAGATCCATGACCCGAAACCATACTATTATCCAGTTCCCATAGATAAATGTAATACAACATTATTCTACCCAAACTAAATGTAACAGTTGCTCTATTATCTCAGGAACTGATGTACTCCAAAAAGGGCTATGCCCATATGAATGCAATAAGACTTCTTTTTATCAATGTCTTTTGTCGATGAGAATTGATAAAAAGTTAAGTGGCTAAGATTCTTGGTTGATAGCTAAAATGGAGATGAAATATAAATCATAACGATTAATGAGTAATAACGTTAAGAAACCTTTATCCAAGCACAACCCCATGTACAGATTCCCAGTTTGCGTCCTACATCAAGTACCGCCGTAATCGAGGAGAAGAAGTTTCTTCTCAAGCAGATTAAGCCACCTGAATTTGACAGGAAAGGAAGCACTATCCAAGCGGAGGCTGAAATTTGGATTGAATCCATGGAGGATTACTTTGAAACAGCCGGTACTGCACCTGCCAATCAGGCTATGCTCGCCAAGCTGAAGCTCACCGGCGAAGCGAGGCTTTGGTGGAAGCAATGGTGTAGAGATCAAGGGATCGCAAAAGGATCTGTTACCTTGGAAAAAATGAAGAAGGCCGTGCAAGGAAGATACTTACCACCTGCATATCACATGCAGATAATGAACGAGTTCTACGAGCTAAAACAACTGGGACTCACTCTAGACGCATACTACGTCTCTAAATTTGCCTCACTTCTTAAGTGTGCGCCACAGATGGACATGACACAGCAGGTTTAAACCCACCAGTGAATACCTGTCTCGAATCTATGGGCCCATCAGATCTTTAGGACACACTCATTCGAGCTGCGCCTATAATTCAGGAGGTGCAGGCTAGACCAAGAGGTAACAAAACTTGGTCTTATAATGACCCAAACAAAGGAGCATATAGGCCACAAATGAAGAGAGTTCAAGGTCAGAATCGGGGACAAAGAAAGAGAGCGAGGACTAACAATGCCAATAGCTTTGTCCCTACCCAAAGAAATGGCTGAAACCTCCGTTGTTTCCACTGCAACGAGCCCGGTCATTTCAAGAGGAAATGTCCCAAGCTTGGAGGAGGACATCACCAAGCACCTTTCCAAGGAACTGGCCGTGGCCAAGGAGCTGCTACCAGAGGCAGAGGAAGAACTGCCTGCGTTTCCAATAGGCAAATGTGCAAAGAAGAAGAAGATCGGACCATGGAAGCAGAGTTTGAAAGGGTGAGAGTCCATGCCGCTCTTCACAAGAAAGGGCTGAATCGCCAGTTCTAGGTGATTCAAATACCGTTGGACTATTAAGATAAAGGTTTCAAGACCTTGATTGATTGTGATAGTACACATTCCTTTATCTCACAAGCTTGTGCAAAAAGATTAGGAATAGCAACAGTAGAAGCACCTATCTTGCTTGTGGAATTGGCAAATGGTCGTGAGGTCACTTGTACCATGCAAACTGCTAAGGTGGAATTCTTTCTCAGAGGAAATGCAACTTCGAATTCAGAGTCATGAGCCTAGGCATCCATGAGTTTCTACTCGGAATGGATTGGCTTAAACCTAATAACGCCCACATTCATTGTGGAAAGGGCCAAATTTCCTTTCAAAACTCTGAAGGGGATTTAGTCACAACTGAAGGTGAGGCTAGAAAGCCAAAAATTAAATTGGCCAAAGCATCTCGATTATAAAGGGAGTTAGAAAGGGACTACCTGTCTACTTAATTAAGCTCAATAAGTTAGATCAGAAACAGGAGTCTAGTGAAGGACCTTCATGGCTAAAGGAATACGCGGACGTATTTCCTGAAGAGTTAACAAAATACGCGCCTCAAAGAGAAGTGGATCATGAGATCAAGCTAGTGCTAGGAGCTACGCCAATTGCAAAGAGACCTTATAGAATGTCCATCCTGGAAGCAATTGAGCTGAAGAAACAACTCAAGCAACTGCTACATCAGGGCTACATCCGTCCGAGCAGTTCACCATGGGGAGCTCCAATACTGTTCCAGAAAAAGAAAGATGGAACGCTTCAACTATGTATTGATTACAGAGGGTTGAATCAATCAACTGTCAAGAACAAGTATCCTCTTCCTAGAATAGATGAGCTTCTTGATCGTCTTCAGGGTGTAAAGATCTTTTCCAAGATTGATCTCACGTCTGGTTACTATCAAATAAGGATCAAGGAAGAAGATATCCCAAAGACGGCCTTCAACACAAGATATGGACACTTTGAGTTTGTAGTTATGTCATTCGGGCTTACGAATGCGCCTGCCACCTTAAACAGGTTAATGCACGATATCTTTAGGCCATATCTTGATGACATTGTACTCGTTTTCTTCGACGGCACTTTAGTCTATTCCAAATAGGAGGAAGATCATGAACCCCAACTTCAAATTTTCCTTGAGACAATGAGGTCACACAAGCTATATGCTAAGATGAAGAAATGTGCATTCTTCAAGCGTCAGATTGAATATCTAGGATTCATCGTATAAGCAGAAGGAATCTCAGTAGACCCAATCAAGGTCAAAGATGTGCTAGAATGGCCAATACCCACAACTGTCAAAGAAATACGAAGTTTTCTTAGATTGACAGGATGGTATAGGGTCTTCATCAAAAACTATGCTTTGATTACAGCACCTCTGACGGATCTATTGAAGAAGCAAACATCCATTGCATGGTCAACTCCTGAACAAAATAGCTTTGATAAATTGAAGAAAAGTTTGGTATCCACACCTATCCTAAAACTTCCAGACCTCAGTAAGGAATTTGAGCTAGTAACTGCTGCTAGCATGCTTGCCTTAGGATGTGTGCTCATGCAGGAAGGTCATCCTATAGCATACTCTTCAAGGAAATTGAAGAGCCATGAAAAGAATTATGCTACCCATGATCTAGAACTTTTAGTTGTCATCCATGCCCTAAAGCTTTTGAGACACTACCTATTGGGTAACAAGTTTACTCTAGTGACTGATCATAAGAGTCTCAAGTGGATCTTTACCCAGAACGAGCTCAACATGAGGCAACGTCGGTGGATTGAAGTGCTGAAGGAGTATGATTGTGAAATCAAATACCAACCTAGAAAGGAGAATGTAGTTGCCGATGCACTCAGTCACAAGGCATTCCTTAATTCTCTAATCTTGCAAAACCCATCAACACCTAGATCACTAGCCACAAAGGTGTCCATGCGAAACAACCCAATACTTGAGCTAGCTAGAGAAGAAGCATGCCATGATACAACCTATCAAAAGATGCTAAGGGAAATCTCTATCAAGGATTAGGACCAAAAGCTACAGGCTAAGTATCATGAATTCTCTATCAATAGTGGACTTGTCTACTATAGGACGAGAGTATGTATACCGGCAAGCGAGTCACTTAAGCAGAAGATATTGTGGGAAGCTCATGATTCCCCTTTCTCAGGACATCCTGGCTATGCCAAGACCCTCAATGCAATTAGGAAGAGCTACTATTGGGAGAGGATTAAAGGCGACGTTCTCAAATATGTCATTGAGTGTTTGTCTTGTCAACGTATCAAAGCCGAACATGTCAAAATGCCAAGAAAGTTACAACCACTCGACATTCCCCAAATGAAATGGGAATTCATCAGTATGGACTTTGTTGTTGGCCTATCCCAAGTTCAAGGAGGATACAACTCCATTATGGTTGTGGTTGACATGCTGACTAAGGTTGCATACCTTATTCCAATAAAGACAAACTATAAAGCCTCAGACATTGCAAGGTTGTTTATCAAGGAGATATTCAAGCTATATGGGCTACCCATAAAAATCATTAGTGATCCTGATTCTCTCTTCACATCACACTTTTGAAGATCTATCTTTGAAGCCATTGGAACTCAACTCTGTTTTATTACAGCTTACCATCCCCAAACTGATGGCCAAATGGAGCGGGTCAATCAAGTTATCGAGGATATGCTTAGGGCACACTGCTATCGTGAGCCAAAAAGGTGGATTCAATACTTGCCTTTGGTTGAATTTTCCTACAATGCTTCTTACCAACAAAGCATTCAAATGACCCCTTTTCAAGATTGTATGGTCATGACTGTCGAAGTCCCCTAAGCTTCTCAAATCCAACCTTGAGGGTTGAAGCTTCAAGGTAGATGTTGGAAGAGATGGATGACCAAGTAAAGTCAATAAGATAGGACATCCAAGCCGCCAAGGATAGACAGAAGGCATATGCAGATTTGAAGCGTAAAGATAGAATCTTCGAGGAAGGAGACATGGTCTTCATTCGCATACGCCCAAAGAAGAGTTCTCTATCCTTAGGAGATTGCAAAAAGCTAAGTCCAAGGTATTGTGGACCATACAAGATCCTCAAGTGCCTAGGACCTAATGCTTATAAACTTCAACTCCCCAAGAACCTAAAGGTTCATAATGTATTCCATATCAGCCTATTGAAGAAGTATGTACCTAATCCTAACCATGTACTTGATGATCAAAAAGTTGTAATGCCTAGTCAAGGAGTCCTTAAACTACGGCCTGACAGGATCTTAGATGTTAGGGAGAGACAACTGAGATCCAGAACCTTGAGAGAATGCCTCATCCAGTGGAAGGATTATACCGAGGAGGATGCCACTTGGGTAGATGAAAGCACTCTCAACCATCAATATCCCCAGTTTATCTCGAGATGAGGACATCTCGATTCCTCCAAGGGGGAGAGAATGTAATATTCATGCAGAAAATTATTACGTACACGTGTGAAGTCTTGGGAAAAATTCAATGCCGACATTGAGGTTGCAAACAATTCGATCATTAAACAGTACACTCTCCATGGCCAATCAAGGCTGGGGACTAGGAAACCGCATATGCTCATGTGAACCTCCTCTTGGGAGGAGGTCAAGAGGATAAGGATATATTTTATGGAAAAAAAAAATTCTTTAATTATCCCTTCTTCCTCCATCCACCGTGTTGGAGGAGAGGGTTATGGAAAGGATGATTAAGCTCCTTGCTAAAGCTTTGCGGAAGGTTAATGCTCATGCATCATGCCGCGCGGGGGAGGGGAGGTACCTCTCCCTTTCCCTATAAAAACCATTGCCATGGGAGCTGGAAGGGGGAGCGTAACGCTGATGGAGAAGGAGAGAGGGGATCATGCTGCAGATTGAGGGGAGAGAGCGTAATGTTGCAGTCGCCACAGATCGTGAGGAAGGAGGAGCTGAAGCAACGACCTATTGCGCTAGCTGCTCTGCTGAAGGAGAGGCCGTGTGGTAGTCGTGAAGGGAGGAGGATGGTCATCTGAAGTCATGAAGTCGCCGCTAGTTGCCGCCTTTATTCCCCTCCACGTGGGATTTTGATGACTCCCAGAAGCTTCCTGGAAGCTTCTTGCAAAGCTTCCAAAGCCCTTAGGAAGCCCCCCTTCTTGTGGGCTTCCTTAAAGCCCTTCCAAGTGGGTTTTATAACCCCCCCTTGATCCAAAGCCCTCTTCCCATGGGGTCCCATCCAAGCCCTTTAAAATCTCATTAAGCCTTTTTTTTTTCTCCCTTGGGTTCCCCACAAGCTCCCATTAGCCGGAGTTCTAAATCCCTTCCCGTGGCCCTTCCCTATTGCCCTCTCAAGTGGGTTCTTACTACTGGGGGTTCTTTTAAAATCCCCTTTTCTTTTCCTTCCCAAAAGCGATCTTTTACACCCCTTTTCCCTTGGAGTTTGAGGCCTTTTTCTTCCCTTATATCCCCCAGAAATTAAACCCTTTTGGCCCTTGGTTTCCCCAAAAGACACCATAGCCGGGTTCTCTTTTCCCCTTCTTGTGGATCCGCAAGAGCCAAGATTAAAACCTTTTTCTTCATTGGCCCTACAAAGCGGTCTTTGCATCCTCACTTTAAGGCCTTCTAAAGCTCGATTCTGAAAGATGGTGGAATCAATCAAGAAAGCCGAATCACAAAGGGAGTTTCGCGTACGAAGGAGATGGCCAAGATCATAAATCTGCATCCAAAGCAAAAAGGCCAAATTCGCGATGGCCCCTAAGAAGGCAAAAGGTGCAACCGCAGGAGGATCATCTCCTAACATCCATGTGGACATTTCACCACAAGTCCAGGTTTTTCTTCCTAATTTTGATTAACGTCGTAATATTTCGACTGTGCATGGATCATTTATGGAATTAGGATGCACTTTTTTGATTGAAATACCTTGGCTAAATTAAAGGAAATAACTTCGGTCAAAGAATCGGTCATTTGTATTAAACGAATGAAAAAGAAGAGCATAAGAACTCTATGCATTCCTTGCAAGTGGTTTTTATGCATTACAAGTAACGAATTTAGATCAATTAAAGATCATCTTTATAAAGTCAAAATTATTACTATACACTTCAATTATGCATGGAGATAATAAATCACATGTCGCATTATTAGGTATCTTCTCTTCGAAATGATTCATTAAAAGAAGGTTGCTAATAATCCGTAGGAATTTGCAAGGCATGGAAATTTTTCTTGAGCTACATGAAGTAGATTAAACTCTAGTCAATTGGCATTAAATCTCAATCAACTACGTAAATAGTTACGAAAGGTTATGTAATGCTCATTCAGCATACGAACGCCTCATTTAGAAATGAAGATAGAAAAAGGTTGCATGGTTCGCATAAAACCCTAAAGCTTAGTAGCATGAATCTTGATTGCATGTTATCAAAGGATCAATAGGAATTATGCCATAACCTAACATATGCTTTGATCTTAACCAGAAAAGTTAGGGATTGTAGATCTACTCATACATAGGCAATGAATCATGTGATTACAAGAATGGTATCGAAATGCAACTAGTTTTTCCCTATTTGATCAAGATAATATCTTCATGAATAGACAAGTAAATTGGTTTATCCTAAACACCTAAAACCACAAATGAATCATTTAGGAAGTGTTAAATTGATGCAACATATCCCAAAGTGCTAACTAGGGTTTAGTACGTTGAGGACGTGAGCTAGTTGCGCTTATTGTCAAGTTGAAACTCTTATAAACCTAAAGACATGCCCACATTCACGGAATGTAGGGACAATATTTACCAGGTATGCCTACTCCACATTCATTATTGACTATGAAATGTTTGGTGCATGGAAAGGAAAAGACTATCTTGCATGATGACGGTAGTACTCATGATTTTATTTCAGCAAAATTGGTAAAGGAATTGAAATTACAGACTGTACCTACGCATTATCGCATAAAAGCTACATTTTTAGGCACTAGGTATAATGGTACACAAGAAGTACAAGATTTAGAGATTCAAATTGGTTCATACATTGAAAGAAGAAATTTCTTAGTTGTTCCATTACAGTCGAGTGACATTATTTTAGGAATGCCTTGGCGACACCAGCATAATCCAAATATAGATTATTCCACACACACAATGCATATTAATTTTCAAGGAAAATCTATTACATTATATGGTATGCATGCATCTAATGTTTTTCCACTGCTTTCGCATACTCAAGCTAAACGTGCACTACGCAAGAGTAGTAAATCATATCTCATTTGGGTGAATGAATTGCAAGCAAAGGAAAATCATATGCACCCTAGGCATAAGGAATTTCTTGCATATTTTAAGGACTGTTTTGCAGAAGACCTACCACCAGGTTTACCTCCTTCACGTCCAGAAGACCATAAGATTGATTTGATACCTGGCACACAACCACCTTGCAAAGCACCATATAGGCACAATCAGATAGAGCAAAAAGAAATCCAAAGTCAAGTTGGAGAATTACTAAATAGAGGCTTAATTCGACCTAGCAGTTCTCCATTCGGCGCACCTGTACTCTTAGTCAAGAAAAAGAATAATACTTATCGTATGTGTATTGACTACCGAGCTTTAAATAAGATCACTGTAAAGAATAGGTATCCTATACCTAGAGTTGATGACCTTATGGACAAACTGCAAGGATCTTCTATATTTAGTAAAATTGACCTTAAGTCTGGTTATCATCAGGTGAGGCTAGATAAATCTGACATATTTAAGACTGCATTCAGAACACAGTTTGGCCATTACGAATTTTTAGTCATGCCATTCGGATTGACTAATGCACCTGCTACTTTTAGTAGAATGATGAACCGTATCTTTTTGAAATATCAGTACTGTGTGATTGTTTTCTTTGATGATATTTTGGTGTTTAGTCAAAATGAGAAAGAGCATTATGAGTATTTGTCATTAGTTTTTCAATTATTGGAAGAAAATCCATTGTTTGCAAATCCTGAAAAGAGTGAATTCTTTAAGACAGAAATTGAGTATTTAGGTCATATTCTAAAGGAATTAAAGTTGATCCTAAGAAAATTGATGCAATATTGAATTGGCCTGTTCCTAAAAACGTGCATGAGTTACGGTCATTCCTTGGTCTTGCTAGTTTCTATAGGAAGTTTGTACGTAATTTTTCATTACTTGCTTTACCATTAACCAAACTTCTCAAGAAAGGAATTGTTTATCAATGGACCAAAAATCAACAGAAATCCTTTGACTTACTGAAACATGCATTAACCAATGCCCCTGTTTTACAGTTGCCTGATTTTAATAGACCATTCTTTCTAGTTGTGACTGATGCTAGCGGATCAGGAATAGGAGCCATACTAATGCAAGACAACCATCCTATAGCATATTCTAGTTGTAAGCTGAAACCCTCTGAGCTGAAATATTCCACCTATGACAAAGAACTATTAGAAGTTGTACAAGCATTAAGACAGTGGAAACACTACTTAATGGGTTCAGAATTCATGATAAAGACCGACCAGTAAAGCATTAGACATTTACTTAGCCAACCCCAAATCTCTGACCATCATATCAAATGGGCTTCATTCATTCAAAGTTTCCATCCTATCATTCAATACCAACCTGGAAAAGAAAATGTAGTTGCTGATGCATTGAGTAGAAGACCTGCAATTCATAATATTTCTGTCATATCTTTTGATTCTTTGATTGCTATGAAAGATACATATCACCAGGATATTACTTTTCATTCTGATTGGAATAAATTAGTTCAAAATAATTTCATTCCTGTTGATTCATTGTCATATAATGATGGATTTATGTTTTATGAAAAGAGATTGTATGTTACTATTCCATTCCGATCTTTTGTTTTGAATGAAATTCATTGTCCCCCATATCAAGGTCATAGAGGTATCATATCTACATTACGTATAACTGAAGATTTTTATTGGCCGCATATGGATGTAGATGTATCTAATTTCGTTTCTGAATGTTTGATTTGTCAAAGAATTAAAAGACATCATGGTAAACAGTATGGATTACTAATGCCTTTGTCTATTTCATCTAAACCTTGGGAACAAATTTCTATGGATTTCATTACTGGTTTACCAAATACTAAATCTAACCATGATATGATTTGGACAGTTGTAGATAGATTTAGTAAGCAAGCATATTTCATTCCATGTAAGAAAACTTTAACAGCATCACAACCAGCACAATTGTTTTTGAAAACTGTTTTTACTAACCATGGATTGCCCAAAGTTATCATTTCAGATTGTGATTCTAGATTTTGTAACAATTTTTGGATTACCCTGTTTGCTAATCTAGACACAAAGATTGATTTCTTATCTGCATTTTATCCAGAAACAAATGGACAAACAAAAGCCACAAACAGCACCATTCTAGATCTTTTACGTGCATATACTATCTCTAAACCTCAGACATGGGACACTCATTTGCATTTATTACAGTTTGCATATAACAATACACCGCACACATCTACAAAGAAAGCACAGTTTGAAGTCATTTATGGATATAGATTATCTACACCTGTTGCATCTTTGTCTAATAGAATTCAGAGTGCTGATGATATCGCTAGTATGCATAACAGTATTTTTGATGAGGTTAAGGATATGATTGCTAAAGCCCAGCAATCATATACCAAACAAGCCAACAAGAAAAGACAAGCCATGAATTTCAAAGTTGATGATTATGTTTGGCTGAGAATAGAAAAACGTAGACTGCAAAGTGTAGATAGACATCCAATTGTCAAACTAGCTCCTAGATTCTATGGACCATTTAGAATCATTCATAAAATTAATGATAATGCATTCAAGTTAGAATTACCATCTCATTGGAAAATTCATAATACATTTCACATTAGTTTATTGACACCATTTAGAGGCCAATTACCTGTCCACCCTGTTTATGAAAACCCACCTTTATTAGAGGAAGAGACTAAAATACTTGAATCAGAAGCTATCATAGACACTGACTTTATGACCACTAGAACTGGCCGAAGGTATTCTAGATATCTAGTAAAATTTAAGAACCATCCTGTAGAGGAAGCACAATGGATGCACGCTAGAGACTTAAATGCTTTCCCCACTCTATTAGTTCCACATTGAGCTAATAGCAATTGAGGTCAATTGCTATCCCACCCCGGGGGTATGATGCCAGGAGGCATATTCCACGGTGGATTCCGTGAGGTTTTACGGTGGATTCTGTAAACTTAGATGACTGGGGCTCATACACAAAGTGGATTCTTTGTGCGAGAAGTTGATGGGGACGCCTGTCCTTTTCGGGCGTTTCATTAATTTAGTGTGTACATGGGTGATTCCATAGCGGGTGATTCCGCAAAATACATATTAAATTAATAAACGTTTATGAGTTTAGAGTGCGCACTCGTAATAAATTAAGGTTAGGATTTATTTCTAACCAGTTGATTTATTTATGTAGCTGAAGACTACTAGGTATTCACTTTTGTTGGTTTAATTGTATTATTTTACTAACGATTGTGAATGCTTCAGTTGATGTGTAGAGATAGCAGCAGTGGCGGAGGAAAGCATTGGAGTCTAGCGAGTATTCGACCTTTGGATTATATTTTGATAGGCGCCACGCCTCTATTTTGTTATGTCTATTGAGGCATTGATTATTGATTATTATTTTGTATGCGCCTATGCGCACGGATATGTTATTTCTATTTGGACATTGAGATTGGGCGTGCCAGACTCTATGGGCACCGTCCATTAGCTTTATTTCCTATTTTTGTAAAAGGCAAACTCAAAAGCTAAAAGCTTATCATATTTTTGTAAATTGGGCTATTATTGAGCATGAAGATGGAAATATACATAAAAATACATGCTTTGTGAAGCGCTCACACAAGGCATGGGGGAAGATTGAACCCAATTGATCTCTGCTCTTGTCATTCATGCTTTTTACATTATTTTTTGTGCAAAAAGGTAGAGTTCATTGTTCTTGGGGACCTTCCGAGATTCACTACGTGAGCATACTGCGACCGATCTGCGCATCAAGAGCACAATGAAGACCTTGATCTTCATGTAGCAAAGTTTATGGTAGCATGTGTGGCTAATAATGCCAGAACCCCTGAGCATTGGTTAGCAATATTCCCCACCACTTTCAAGGGCACGACGTTTCAATGATATGAGAGACAAGCAGCAGGAACTTTTGGCACATGGGACAACCTGAAGTTGGCCTTCCTCACTAAATTCAGGCGTGAAGGTTTTAAAGAGCGGATGCGAGAGTTCCCTTGTCGGTGAGGAGCGCTTTCTTCCCCCTCCGCGGCGCCTCCCTCCTCCTCCGCAGCGCCCCTCTCGGTGGCCCAAACGCCCTCCCGACGGCCCGAAGTGCCCTCCCGGCAGCCCGCAGCACCTCTCCACCAACCATTCCTTCTTCCACCTCCTCCTACTCCCCCTCCACCATCGTCCGCCGCCGCCACCACCTTATCCACGTGCCCTCCTCCCCTTCACCTCCTCCTCCTCCCCTTTCTCCACCTCCTCCTCGTCCCCACCACCTCCACCTCCTCCTCCTCCAACCCACCTCCTCCCACCCTCTAACCCACCCCAGGTTAGCAACTAACCTAAGGTTAATTTAACACTAACCTAATTGTGATTAATTACTAACCTAGCTTTAGTTAACCTTAACTAACTTAGGTTAAAAACTAACCTCACTAGGGTTAGGTTAAAAACTAACCTAACTAGGGTTAGGTCTCTTAACCCAACTAGGGTTAGATTCACCCTAACCTAACTGTAGTCAGTTAACTAACCTAACTCAGGTTAGTCTCCCCCACTAACTAACCCTAGATTAGTTAGTCTCACCTAGGTTAGTTAGAACTTACCTAGACTAACTTACCTAACCTAGACTGACCCCAAACTAACCTAATTGACTTAGTCAACCCTAGACTAACCCAATCAACCTTGACTAACCTGACTTGACTTAGCCTGACTTACTTGACTTCTCCAGACTAACATGACTTAGTTGACTTGATTTGACCCTACTTACCAAACTAACCTGATTTCCTTCATTTAATTGATTTAGTTAATTTAAAAAAATTCATTTAAATTCATAACAATTACAAAAAAAATTCTACAAATTTTCCACTATTTTTGCAAATTTTTGGAAAATTTTTCAGGTGGAAATTTCAATAACTAAAATTATAAAAAAATAAATATTTGATAATTTATTCAAAATTACTTTAAAAATGCGTAAAATTCATTTAAAATTAGTAAAATAAATATATTTTTAAAAAAAATTTCTAGAAATTTCTACGCATCCCCTGAACTTTTTTCATTAATTTTTCACTTCAAAATATTTTCATACAAGGTAGAAATATTCTTTGAAAAAAGAAACCAAAAATAAAAAATATATTAAAAAAACGTATTTTCATAACATAAATTGTGGATACATATGCGATCGAAAGCTTCATGCGATGCAACATTCAAGCACTCAAATCCCCGTATCAGGTAAGAAAGAAAGAACTACACACCGTACCCGTAATCGTAACACATAGACAAATGAGAGTACCATAAGAATGTACATCAAGACTTGACCATAACCTGGACTATCAGTGTCAACTAAAAGACTTTTACGCGCCCATCCCACGAAGCGTGCTTATTAAAAAGGGGAAAAAAAAGTGCAGTGAGGGGAAATTATGTTAATGAAGGATTCATTTTAATAAATTATTAACAATGGTTGACATTTTATTAGGTTATAAACCTTAATTAAAAAACGACAGTTCCTTCCTAAAATTTTAATTACAAATTATTAAGTTGAAACGGTGCTTTAATGCAACCCAGACTATGATTCCCAGACTGGGTCTCTAAATGCAAATTCCTTAATTAAAAATTAAGAGTGATGTGGAGCATTTTTTTGCCAATGCGTGCTTGTTCGTGACGGCTGGTTCATTTTTATTACAATTAAGGTGCCTCTTAAGCACACGTAACGTGTGCAAAGTGAATGGCTGGTTGATTTTAAAAATTATTAAATTGTGTGTTTAGCGTAAATGCATGTGAAAAATGTGGGTGAATAAATAGTTTATTCTAACAATTAATTGTGATTAAGGGGAAATGAAAATAAATAAAGCTCATAAAATAAATACATGGTAGGGGTATGTATACAATGGCCAGAAGGCACACGGAGGAGTCCTGCAAAAGCAATGAATCCAGTCAAACAAAATCAAAGACCACTGACTGAACAACAAAGAAAACACCTTAGTGTTTGTGTTGATTTTTATTTTATTTTTAATTTTTTTAAAAGTTTATATGGTGTGTGTTTTATATTTTAGGTGTGTTTGTGTTGGTTTTATAATGTGGTTTGGTTAATTTATTTTATTATTTATGTTCATTGGATTTATGTGTGTTTTTTCATTTTTATTGTTTAATAAATTGTATGTGGTTATTTGTTTGTTTTTTTGTGAAAAGGAATAATAATTAAATCAACATATATAGCACATGGATATGTGATGAATGAGAAAATTTAAATTTTATCCATACGTCATGCCGAATTTTTTCTAGGCTGTGTATTGTCTGGGGTGGTAAATGGGTTAGTTATGTCTATGTTTGTATATGTGTCCTTCTTTTTGGATTGATTCCTTTTTTATAGCCCTTTGGTTGTTTTGCAGGCATTCTTTGTGACTGTCTGTGTTGTGGTGTGTGTGTTTTCCATATGAATGGTGCCTCACGCTCCTCCTCCTATCCAGTATGTCCCACTGGTTAGTAGGGATTACTCTTTCCTACTCACTTTTGAGCCTCTCATGAAGGCAGGACTTGCGACTTTCGTAGTTGCCTCCTTCCCCTTAATTCCAGAAGATCCATCCATGTGTGATGAGTTTCTTGCCTCATACAGCAAGAAGTTGGGACTGGTTCATGGTACTTCCATGACATTGACACCCCGAGGGTTAGGGAAGGCTTTGTCTCTTCCCTACAAAGGAGAGCCCTTTGTTATAGCTCGATAACTATTCTCTAACGATGAGATTTTGAAGCTGTTACAGAAACAGACCAAGGAAATTATGGATGTCAAGAAGGTAATCAACACTTCAGGAGTCTCCTTTTCCATGATCACTGATCCTGTGTTATGGAAGTTGGTCTGCCAGTTTCTCCAAGACAGGTTTATGCCTGCCAAAACACCATCCCATTACTTGTCCAAAGAGATCTTTACAGCTTCAAGGATGGTGTTAAAAGGAGTAGCTATTGATTGGAGCACTTACCTACTCACAAAGATGGATCAACATTTCGTTAAAGTAACCACGGGCAATGTTACAAATGTCACCTATGGATCCTACCTGTCTGCTTTCTTGACCTACTCAGGTTTAAAGAAGAGTGTGCCTCCACCTCCTCCATATGATCCAGTACCCCCTTCACCTTCAGAAGAGTGAGAACCAATTGATATAGAGGATCTGGATTCTCCTCCTCCACTCGTCATACAGCGCAAACGCTTGAAGCGAGTAGTAGATAAAGCTCCTTCAGTTACAATTCCTGCTACATCTGGCAGTGACCTCCCTGCTTATCTCACATGTAATAACCTGTTCCGAGTACATAGAGAGGGTTCCTTGGACATATCTGTCCCTTCACTCAATAGTTTAGCGTCGGGAGATGCCATTCCATTCCTATGTAAAGATATCCAGAGTTCAATTGAACTTCTAGTGACAGCCTGTGTTCAACAGCTGTATGCTTCCTTTTATGAAGAACTGATGCAGTCTAAAGACCAGTTGCATAAGGTAACATCCGAGTTAGCCTTTGCTAAAGACACACTAGCAGATCTGTTTAAGCAGATGGAGCAGCAAACCCAAATGATTGAGACCCAAAGAGAAGAGATATCTTCTTTGAATATTCAGTTAACAGAAGCTCAATCAGAGATCACTAGAATCTCAGAGGAGAAAGAGAGGATATCTAAAGAAGCGCAAGAGTTTCAGACTCTTTTATATGTAAAACTCTCAGCCCTACAGACTGCTAATGACACAGTGGAATCACAAGCTTCCCAAATCAAGAAGTTGCAAGACCAACTGGCAAAGTCACGGTCTGTTCCTCCAAGCCCTAATGTTCCACTGATCCCTTCTCTCTCACAGTAGGACTTAGCCGTTCTCCAGAGACAGGCTACCTTGTGTCCTTTATTCCAAGATAAAATGGAAAGATTGCAGTCCAGGATGGATCTGCTGTGGTCTACATTTGAGCATTTCCAGGAATATGTTCCTCCGGACCATTCTTTCTTTGTCCACTATTAATTGCAGAAGTTGGCCTTTTACATGAAGCTTTCAACGATGGATCTTTCTCTTCCAGAGGATGGTTGGAGTGGGGCTTGATATCATGAGTTACTGAAGAGAAGTGGTCCGTATGGTGTTTGAAGATTCTGTGACGATGGATACCATGTTGCTATCCTATATGTATCTACGGGGAGATTTGTTGATTCCAGATGAGGTAGATATGGCATGCTATGTGGGAGATGTGGTTTTACAAGTTGTTTTGTATGTCAACTATTTGGAGTTGCGAATAGATGACATGTTCCAGAGTTACTCCTCAAAAGTGACTACTTGCCCTGATAATTCCTGGCACTCCATGATTGATTTTGTGGTCCTGAATCAACGGTAAAACACAGCTTCTACCTATGTATAGAGCACTAACCAACTGAGGGTGGATCTCTTAGCTCACCTTTCCAAAAATAATCCATTTGATTCAACCTTTTTTTATGCCTATCAGAGAAGATCTATCTTAGGTCCCTCTGTTCCTAGCCTACTGTACTACCAACGAATGGCTCACCGCTATGATACCTATCTTTCCCTTTATCAAACCAATTAAACAGCAATCTTATCCCTTCTTTTCCAACCTCAATCTTTTCCTCAAATTTTCATATTTACATATTTCTCTTTTATCGAAGATAGAGTATTTTCCCCCTTCTCCACTATGCCCTTCTCCATCCATCCATGTACCTTCTACCTTTCCTATTTATCAATTAACACCTTTCCTAACTGATTCCCTAAAATTTTCAGCCACTCGTTCTTTAACCTATTCCTCCTTTTATGATTTTGCCTACCCATCTCTTCATCCTCTTTTACTTATTCCACTTCCATCTCCTACCACTTCTATCTCTCAACCCCCTCAGTTGGTTAGTGAATATGAAGGGTTTGATCAGCAGATTCCCAGAAGAAGAGGATGGAGCTCAATTGATTCTCTTACAGGACCTCAGATAAACTGGCCAGTAATTCCACGGGATTGGACAATTGCCAGTCAAGCATAACAGAACTACCTTCATTTTTCTCACCAATATTCACAATCTCTAGATCCTTCAGTAAGATTGACAGCTCATTTTGCTTGGTATCTAGCATACATGCATAGGCATTCCCATAATGATCAAAAGGCCATTCCAAAACTTTGTATGAATGTCAATGTGAACATTGACTCCCACGAGTTGGATGTCTTGTACTTTCATGCCCTATGTCTCCTTAGTAGATACCTTGTCTTGCTAGAAAGGATGTGCTGCTTGCAGTTCTTTCAAAATCCTCCAAAGACATTTGTAGATGAATCCTTCTCCATGCATCGCTTTTGAAACCACCAAGCCTTCAAAAGGGATCATCTTCATTGATGCCTTTGCAATGTATCTTGGATGATTCTTAATGATATATCTCTTTTTGGAGGTGTAATTTAGATGGTTGTGTTAGTGTTTGTGTATGTGTTGTATTAATTATATGTGATGAGTTTGTGCTGATTGAGAATAACTTGTTCGAGAGCTCGTTTCAAAAGATTGATGGTGGATGAAAAGGCTATTGTGAAAAGCTGAAGAGAAACTCTCATATCCTTTATAAATTTGTTATGGTTTTTAAATGATTAATCAGATGAGTTAATGAATAATGGAAGTTTTCCTTTAGTAGTATTTTTCTATCAGATACAGGTGGTAAGTTGGGGTCGTGGGTTAGCAAGATTATTGAAGATCCTATGGAAGATCCAAATTGAGCTCTTTAATGAACTTATATTCTTCTTTTCCTTAGGTCGCGAGGACGCTTCCTTTCTAAGTGTGAGGATATGTTGAGAGTGGAAAAAGACTAAATTTTTTATCGATTTTTGTTGTTTTTGAGGTCTGAATGATTGATTTTTGATGGATTTAGAGTGATGTATAGTTGTTAATGGAAGTATTTGAGAGTGTTTTGGATGATATTTATTATGTTTTGAAAGTTCATGATGATTCTCAGTGGAGATATGAGGTTCTGTGATGTTCTGATAGGTTCTGATTGGTTCTGTATACCTTTTGTATCGCTTCTATTTTGTTTTGATTTTCTTCTGTATGAAGCATGGAATGATGATTGATGAAGATTGAGATCTTTTGAGAGCTTATTGAATAGTTTTTCATAGTTTGGAATGGTTTGAGTATGAGTTATGAGGTTCTGATTACCTTCTGTAACCCTCTGTAGACCTTTTGTAGAGCCTCTATCTCTATTCTGTCTCTGCTCTATCTCTCTACTGTAACTGTAGTGTAGCTGTTCTAGTGCTGTACTGTAGCTATTATGTAGACCTTCTGTAACTGTTCTGTAGAATGTATGTGTGACTTTGGAAAAATTTTCTAACCTTTGGAAAGGATGAATCTAAGTTCAAAAGAGCTAAAAAAAATGAAGAAGCAGCTGCTGAAGACTGAAGAGGAGACTAAGTGACAGTGACAGTAGTGAGGTATGAAAAGACACTGTAGTGGCTCTGGTGACTCTTCATATCAAACATACCTCTTGGGAGGTGCATCCACGACCTAAGAAGGATTACTGAGAGTTATTATGAGAGTATTGTAGTGAGGAGATGATGTACTATTGATGGAGAGAGAGAGAGAGAGAGCCAGAGATAGTCAATTCTATCAAAACAGTGTAAATGTATATGAGAGATTGAGAGAGAAAACTATGAAGACATTGAAAAAGGATAATATGTGATTTATTTCCATTCAAGATGGTGTATTATTTTGTGTTCTTTGTTCTATTGAAGAGTTTTATGAAGATGTTGAAGATTATGGTTGATTCTATCAAATCCGTGGGAGATATCTACTATGATGCTGCATGAAGATTTGTTGTTTTCTTTGTTTTGATGATCAGAAGAATGAAATAAAAGCTTGTTGATGTTACAAGATAGATTTTCTTGCAAGAGGGTTCCCTTTTCCTTGGTGTTCCTCTTGGGGCTTCAATGAACCATGCAACCTTTTTCTATATTCATACACTGAATGAGTATTACACAACCTTTCGTAACTATTTACGTAATTGATTGAGATTTAAGACAATTGCTAGAGATTAATCTACTTCATGCATCTAAGAAGCATTTCCATGCCTTGCAAATTCCTACGGATTATTAGCAACTTTCTTTAACGAATCATTTCGAAGGAAAGATGCCTAATAATGCGACATGTGATTTATTCTTTCCATGCCTAATCGAAGTGTACAATAATAATTTCAACTTTATAAAGATGATCTTTAGTTGATCTAAATTCGTTTCTTTGTAATGCATAAAAATCACTTGCTAGGAATGCATAGAGATCTTATGCTCTTTTTTTTCATTCGTTTATTTGAAAATACAATTGACCGATTCTTTGATCATAAGCTATTTAGCCAAAGTATTTCAATCGAAGAAGTGCATCCTAATTTCCTAAATGATTTATGCTCAATTTGAAATATTACGACCTAAATCAAAATGAGGAAGAAAAACCTGGACTTGTGGATTCGGTGAAATGTCTACATGGATATTAGGAGAAGATCCTCCTGCGTTTACGCCTTGTGCCTTCTTAGGAGCCATCGAAAATTCGACCTTTTCGCGTTGGACATAGATTTATGAACTTGGCCGTCTCCTTCGCACGTGAAACTCCCTTTGTGGTTCAGCTTCCTTGATCAATTCCACCGTCTTTTAGAATCGAGCTTTAGAAGGCTTAATAGGCTTCCTCCTCGGAGTAGTGATTTCACGATAAAGAAATGGATTTAAAAGGCTTGTAATGGAAGGACTTGAAAGGAAACAGGGTTTAAAAACTTTGTGAGGATGCAAGGGATTAAACTCCGGGGCTATGAGGGAAGAAAAAGACCTTAAACTTCAAGGAAAAAGGGGTGTAAAAGATTTCTTTGGGAAGGCAAATAAAAGGGAAATTTTAAAGAACCCGGGGTAATAAGAACCCGCTTGAGAGGGCAATAGTGAAGGCCTACGGGAAGGGGTTTAGCACTCGAGCTATTGGGAGCTTGTGGGAAATCCAAGGGGGAAAAAGGGGCTTAATTTTCGGGGTAAATGGGCTTTTAAAGGGGTTTGGATGGAATAAAAAAGGGGGGAAAGGGGGTGCTTGTGAAGGGCATCAATCCTGGGGTGAGACTCCCTTTGTGTAAGAACGCAAGGGGGGGAAAAAGGGGGCTTAATGGGCTTTTAGAAGCTTGGATGGGACCCCACGGGAAGGAAGCTTTGGATCCCGCCGGGGGGGGGGTTTATAAACCCCACTTTGGAAGGCTTTAAGGAAGCCCACAAGAAGGGGGGCTTCCTAAGGGCTTTGGAAGCTTCCAAAGAAGCTTCTAAAGCTTCTGGGCTCGTCGTGCAGATGCCACGTGGAGGAGTGGAAACGACTATTGGCGGCAGCTTGCGATTCCTAGGTGGCTGCTCACGATTCCAGGCGGCAACTTCTGCGGCACACACGACTACGTCTTTTCCTTCGACGGCGATGATACTCTCCCCTCGCTCTCTCTCGACATGACTAGTGCTTATGGCCTTTCTTCTTCTCAGAATCCTCTCCCTCCCCTTCCTTGGCTCGGCTGATGCCATAGGAGGCATATTCCACGGTGGATTCCGTGAGGTTTTGTAGTGGATTCCGTAAAATTTTATTACCAAGGCTCATACACAAGGTGGATTCTTTGTGCGAAAAGTCGATGGGGACACCTATCCTTTTTGGGCGTTTTGTTAATTTAATGTGTAAGTGGGTGATTCCATAGTGGGTGATTCCACAAAATACATATTTTAATTAATAAAAGTTTATGAGTTTAGAGTGCGCACTCGTAATAAATTAAGGTTAGGATTGATTTCTAACCAATTTATTTTTGTAGCTGAAGATTGCTAGGTATTCACTTTTGTCTGTTTAATTGTATTATTTTTCTAACAATTGTGAATGCTTCAGTTGATGTGTAGAGCAAGCAGTAGTGGCATTGGGAAGCATTGGAGGATAGCGTGCATTCAAATTATCATGGGCGCGCATCTTAGGTATGGCGTCCATATTTTGATGCGCTTATTTATTGAAGCGCTTGATATTTATTTATTATTTTTGTATGTGCATGGACACACGATTTAAATATTTGTATTGGACATTGTATTTGGGTACCGCCTGACTTCTTGGGCGCCCAATAGCTTTAATTCTTTAGTGGCACAAAAGTAAACACAAAAGCTAAAGCGTGCTAATTGTAAATTGGGCTATTTCTTGAGCTTGAAGATGAATAATATATAAAATACATGCTTTGTGGAGCGCTGAAACAAGGCATGGGGAGAGATTGCACCCAATTGGTCTCTTGTTCATGTCGTGCAAGCTTTCTTCATTGATTTTTGTGCAAAAAGTAGAGTTCTTTTGTTCTTGGGAACCTTCTGACGCTCACTACGCGTGCATATGGTGTCCAATCTGTGCACCAGTGGTATCAAAGCGAAGCTAAGATCGAGAGCTTCCAATCGCTTACCATCTCGTGCAAAGGCAGAGCTCCTGGGACGATCGAGCTCTATAGTCAGTCTCGTGGCAAATGGTCGATACTAGCGTGTTCCTGGCGGTCAAGAACCCCCTCCTGTACACTCAGATTGCGAGGGACTAGCCTCTGCAGGTGGAGGACCATGCGGATACTTCCTTCATTAAGTCATTGATTACAGATAAGGAATTTCAGCCATAGCTTTTCAAGCTTAAGTAAGCTTCAAAAGAAGCTTAATAAAAGCTTCACAATCCGTTTTTTATGCGTCTGCGATGGCAACATGAACTGGCCATTGTCGACTCTAGTGAAAACGTCCTCTAGTTCTCAAAATTTATGCTTAGTCACCAAAGCTTAAAGCTTTAAGTTCTCTAAGTTTCCCAAGTTACTAAAGTATAACAAGTCATCTCCAATAACTACTATAGTGGCAGTTCGTATTTAGTTATACATGACCCACTTTACTACTCTCTGGAAGCCCCTGTTCACATCTGTGAACTGACAGAAGCAGATTACAGCATTCAATCATCAACACATAGACTATACGCAGTCTATACGCAAAACTATTTTCTTGGAAGATGATTGTGACATCGAATCTCTCAATCGTAAATGAGAAATACTACAAAAGCCAAACTAAAAATAAAATATACAAGCCTTGTAAACCCGCCTTTGAGCTACGCTCATCTCGCTAACAAGGTTTCGCGTGTGTGAGGGCTTTTGGAATTTTAAGGATGATTGATCAAAACATGGACGATCTTATGGGGTTGAAGGTGATCTACCCAAACCAACAATGGAGAAAAAGTTGGATTTGATTATGATGTAGCTTCAAGAAGAACGAAGAGCACGACAAGCTTTGCAAGCTCAATTGGCCAATCTGCAACAATCTACCACCAACCAAGATGGATCGCAACCCGAAGATCTTATACAACGTACCATCGTTGCAACACTTGAAGCCCAATCTATTCGCAAAGAAGTAAAGATAAGTAAAAGAAACTTCAAATTTCGCACTTTCAATGGATCACGCGATGGAAAGGCTGTTCTTGCTTTTATCAGTCAATTTGATGATTATTTCCATGAAGAAACATATGCTGAGAAAGACAAAATTAAATGTGTCACTAACCATTTAGTTGACTGAGCATCCTTATGGTGGACTGTGGTCCGCAAAAGCGTTGATTGTCCCACTACTTGGTAGACTTTCCAAAAGAATTTTTTGCAGAATTTTCTTCCTCCCCAATTCCACAAACAAGCAATCAAGCAATGGGAACTTCTACAACAAAGGGATCACAAACCTATTTCACAATACACTGAACGTTTCTGGAATGCTCCATTGCAACTACTTATGCTCGAAGATGTACCTGAAGCAACTCATAAACGCAAGTTTACGTCTGATCTACTTGGATATTTCTATACACAAGTCAATATGTTCAAGCCAACAACCCTTGAAGATGCAATTTCCTTGGTCCATGACACTGAAGACAAAATTCGCGGATGAGACAAGCGACCACAACAATTCCCAACTAATGGTAACTTTGGTTCCAAACAATTCAATTCAAATTTTTGAAGATTCAATCAAAGTCATTTTCTTTCATCTTCATTTCATAAATCTTGGACACGACCACCTGCCTTGCCATCAAACACAAATCCAAACCCTAAGCCATCTCTTCAGTCAAATCCCAACATTCCTAAACTTCCTGCCATTACCAATAATGTATCCAAAGAAAAACCCATAGTTTGTTACAAATGTCATCAACCTGGACATCTAGCAGTCAATTGTCAATCCAAAAAGCCATCTATCCATATCAATTATCTAGGAGCAATAGAAGATGAAGAACGTGAGGAAATGCTTGACTTTACGGAAGATGATGACGACATTGGTACTACTTCTGATACTTTGCCAGGTATGCCAACTCCACATTCCTTATTAACAATGAAATGTTTTGTGTGTGGTAAAGAAAAGACTATTTTACATGATGATGGGAGCACACATGACTTTATTTCTACAAAACTAGTCTACTTATCACATGTGCATTGATTATCGTGCCCTAAATAAAATTATTGTTAAGAATAGATACCCAATTCCTAGGGTAGATGATCTTATGGATAAGCTACAAGGATCTGTCATATTCAGTAAGATAGATCTTAAATCTGGATATCATCAAGTAAGATTGGATAAATATGATATATTCAAAACTGCATTTAGAACACAATTTGGACACTATGAATTTCTGGTTATGCCTTTCGGTTTAACTAATGCACCAGCCACATTCAATCGTATGATGAATCACATATTTCTGAAACATCAGTATTGTGTCATTGTTTTCTTTGATGACATATTAGTTTTCAGTAAAAATGAGAATGCGCATTATGAACATTTGTCTTTAGATTTTAAGTTATTAAAAGACAATCAATTATATGCTAACCCCGAACAGAGTGAATTCTTCCAAACAAAAATTGAATATCTAGGATATATTATTTCATTAGAAGGTATTAAAGTCAAGCCTAAAAAGATAGAAGCAATTTTAAATTGGCCGATACCCAAAAATGTGCATGAATTAAGTTCTTTTCTAGGTCTTGCTAGCTTTTACAGAAAATTTGTAAGGAATTTCTCATTACTTGCATTACCTTGACAAAACTCTTAAAGAAGGATATTGTGTATAATTGGTCTGACAATCAACAAAAGTCCTTTGATTTGTTGAAACATGCTTTAACTCATGCTCCTGTCTTACAATTACTTGACTTCAATAGACCATTCTTCTTAGTAGTTACTGACGCAAGTGGATCTGGAATAGGAGCAGGTCTTATGCAAGATTCTCATCCCATAGCTTACTCTAGCTGCAAACTCAAACCATCAGAACTTAAATATTCTACCTATGACAAGGAATTGTTGGCCGTAGTACAAGCCTTACGTCAATGGAAACATTATTTAATGGGATCTGAATTTATGATCAAAACTGACCAACAAAGCATTAGACATCTTCTTAGTCAACCACAAATATCTGATCGACACATTAAATGGGCTACTTTTGTTCAAAGTTTTCATCCCATTATACAATATCAACCTGGAAAAGAGAATGTTGTTTTGCTGATGCTTTGAGTAGAAGACCGACAATTCAAAATATTTATGTGATATCATTTGATTCCCTTATTCATATGAAAGATACTTATCATCAAGATCCTACTTTTCAAGCTAACTGGAATAAACTAGTTGCAAATAATTGGATTCCTATTGATTCATTGTCTTACACTAATGGATTAATGTTTTATGAAAAAATATTATATGTGACTGTTCCATTTCGATCATTTGTTTTACATGAAATTCATTGTCCCCCATATCAAGTTCATAGAGGAATTATATCTACTTTGTGTACATTGATTGAAGATTTTTATTGGCCACATATGGACATTGATGTATCTAATTTTGTATCTGAATGCTTAATTTGTCAAAAAGTTAAAAGACACCATGGTAAACAATATGGTTTATTAATGTCATTATCCATTCCATCATGACCATGGGAACAGATTTCAATGGATTTTATCACTAGTCTAACTAATACTAAAGCTAACCATAATATGATTTGGACTATTGTAGATAGGTTTAGAAAACAAGCATATTTTATTGCATGCAAGAAAACTTTAACTACATCTCAAGCTGCTCAATTTTTTTTTAAAACTGTTTTCACTAATCATGGTTTACCAAATGTCATTATTTCTGATCGTGATTCTAGATTCTGCAAAAATTTTTGGATTACTAATTTGTTTGCTAACTTAGGAACAAAGATTGATTTTTCATCTGCATTTCATCCTGAAACAAATGGTCAAACAAAAGCTACTAACAGTATTATTTTAGATCTTTTGCGTGCTTACACAATTTCAAAACCACATACATGGGATACATATCTACATTTACTTCAGTTTGCATATAATAACACACCACATACAGCTACAAAGAAAGAACCATTTGAAGTTATTTATGGATATCGATTGCCTACACCTGTTACATCGTATTAAAAAAAAAATTCAAACTGTTGATGATATTGCTAACATGCATGCTACTATTTTTAATGAAGTTAAAGATATGATTGCCAAAGCCCAGCAATCATACACAAAACAAGCAAACAAGAAAAGACAAGCTATGAATTTTAAAGTTGATGATTATGTTTGGTTACGAATTGAAAAACGAAGATTACAAAGTGTAGATAAGTACCCCGTTGTCAAATTAGCACCTAGATTTTATGGACCATTCAAGATCATACACAAAATCAATGACAATGCATTTAAACTAGAATTACCACAAGGAAAATCCACAACACCTTCCATATCAGTTTATTACGACCTTTTAGAGGACAACTACCTGTACACCCTATCTATGAAAACGCTCCTTTGCTAGATGATGAAACTGTTAGAAATCAAGCTCACCGTCAGTGTGTCTTCATCTATGACCGACATCTATGACAGCTAGTGTGTACAACTGTCTACATGTGGCTACATTAAATAAGTCGGGTTAGTAGTCAGTCAGTGACCTGACTAGAGTTAGTCAGTCTAGTCTACATTTACACTAGGTCCCTTTATCTTGTTGTGTGTGTGCTTTTCAGTTAAGTGTGTGGAAACGAAGGAATGAGCTTGAGAGCCTGAAGGCTCATGGATATGGAGTCTTTCCCTTTCTCTCTCTCTACTCTTTGAACATGGTATCAGAGCTTCATCCATGAGGCTGTGGGAGAATGGGCATGACAACTTGCAGTGCAAAGGAGATGAAAGTAGGGAATGAGGAAGAAGCTGGACACTTGCAAATGAAGCCATAGTCAAAGGAAGGAATCAGCGTGGACTGCCTCCTGAAACCTGTGTCCTGAAATCGTGGACTGCAACCTGTGTTTGAAAATCGTGGACTGCCTCCTAAAAAACAGCAACTTGTATCTGAAAATCTGCGCCTACTGATCTGAATGGACAGCAACCTGTATCTGAAAATCTGCGCCTGCTGATTTGAGTGGACAGCAACCTGTCAAACTTCAGTGGGGCACCTGGACAAGGTTCATAGAGCATGTATGCTCACTATTGAAGGTATTTGAAGTGTGCAAGGAGTAAATGCTTGTGTGGGAGCTCTGTTATGAGCTGGAGTGATAGACACAGACCTGTAATCAATTCTGAACTGCTGTAAACATGAATGGACAGCATGCATTCAGTCATTACTGATACACAGGAGCCTTGTACTACACTCAGAAGGCATCTTTGGAGCACAAGAATGTGTCAAAGCATGTATACATTGGATCAAATGTCTTGGAGCTGAAATCTCTTGCTCAGAATACTCAGATCTGAAAATCAATGACAGGCTGAAAACTGTCATACACAGTTAATGTCAGAATACTCAGATCTGAAAATCAATGACAAGCTGAAAACTGTCATACACAGTTGCTCAGAATACTCAGATCTGAAAATCAATGACAGGCTGAAAACTGTCATACACAGTCAATGACAGAATACTCAGATCTGAAAATCAATGACAGGCTGAAAACTATCATACACAGTCAATGACAAGTACTGTGCATTACTGAAGCAATACAAGTCATCTTGGGGGTTCCATCATCTATATGAGCTGGCCTATACATGCTGAATGCATGGAGAATTGAAGCAAGAAATGAGCATCATTGAAAACTGAATTTTGAAGCTGAAATAAATGCAGTTACACTGTCCTGGTTAATTACAAACAGCTCATGAGGTTTATGCCATTGATCAATGAAGACAGGTTGTTTATGCCTACTCAAACGCTCATGTATTGAACTTGCCACTACAAAGTAAATGTATGACATGGTCAAAAGACATTTTGGAGCTGCTTGGAGCTTGGTATACTGAATTCTGGTTGACTGCAACCTGAAACTGAATTTGTTGACACACTCAGTTTTGGACTTGAAATTGCTGCTGGTTACTCACAGTTTACAGTTTTCAGACTGCATGTATGTACCCTGGCAGTGAGGTTACATAAGCTTAAGCTGAAGCAAAAACATAGCTTATGTATTGACAGTTATATCTACAGTTGAGACCAGTTGTTTGTGGGTTGTTTTGGGGTGTCAATGGGCTAAAATACCTTGGTTTTTTTCTGCAATATAGTGCAAAAAACTGTCATAAACTGTTACGGACTGAACTTAGTCAGTCATACTTATTGGACTACAGGGAGTCAGGCACTTGATAGACAGTCTATTGCATCATAGCTAATGCACATGGGACTGACAATATCACTCAGATAGTTGGAGAGAAGTTGGATAATAAGAACTTTACATTATGGAAATTCAGAATGAAAAAATTTCTGGTTGGCAGAGGTTATTGGGATTTATGTACAGGAGATGAAGTTGCTCCTGAGTTGCCTGCACACAATCCAACAAATGAACAGAAAAGAGCCTACACGCTATGGAATGAAAGAGCATGCAAAGTGCTGCATTGGTTTTCCTTATGTATATCTGATGCTATGGTAATTCAAATCACTGGATATGAGACTCCGAAGGATGCTTGGGACATACTGAGGAAGAATTATGGAACCATGACACATGCAAGAAAGATCCAGTTGAAACAGCAGTTCAACAACATGTCTAGGAATGGCAAGAGCATCCAGACATATACCATGGAGATTAAGACCATAGCTGATCAACTTGCTACTATTGGCTCAAGTGTATCAGAAGATGATATGATTGCTGTTGCTTTGAATGGCTTAGGCAAAGAGTAGAAAGCTTTTGACACTTCCATTTCTGTCAGAGAAGAGCCCCATAGCTGGGAAGAGCTAGTTGCTTTGTTGCTGCATGAGGAAGTCAAACTTGGTTTGAATATAGGTTCTAGTGCATCTCAGAGTAGATACACTGTGTTGTACTCTAGCCAGCGTGGCAAAGGATCTAGAGGTCGTGGTTCATTTCGAGGTCGTGGTGACACTCGCAATACTTATGGACAGCAGCAGCAGCTGAGTAATTGGCATGGTGCAAATACACAAGGCCAGCGTGGATCTGGTGGGTTTAGAGGCAGGGGGAGATCACCCGGAGGTAGAGGTGGTGGTTCTGGTTCATGGCAGTCGTCTGATCAGTCCAACAGGGACAAGGACTGCCATTATTGTGGCCGATATGGGCATATTGCAAAGGATTGTTACAAGAAGCAAGGAGATATGAAGGCAAAGGGCAAACAGCATGGGCATTATGCATCCTCTAGTGGTGGTCAAGATGATCAGGTTGATAGACTCTTTGCCATGCAGCATGTGTCCAAGACTGCGTCAAGGCAGAACAGAGATGACAGGTGGTACATTGACTCTGGTGCGTCAAACCACATGACCCCGCATGGAGAGTGGTTTGATGAGATGGTTGCAGGTACACATGGTCATGTATGTACTGGGGATGATACCCAAAATGACATAAAGCATGAAGGGATTGTTCCATTGATGATGCCTGATGGCAAGAAGAAAGGTTTGCATGATGTCTTACATGTACCGACCATAACAAAGAATTTGTTGTCTGTGGGTCAAATGGCAGAACAGAATCTGCAAGTGAGGTTTAACAAGGATGGATATTTCATTGAGGAGTATGGAAATGGCTGCAAGCTAATTGCCAAGGGCAGAAGGGATGGCAGGATGTTTACTTTGGAAGCGACCATTCCTGAACTTAAAGCAGCTATGTTTGCTCATGATGAGAGTGCCATCAGAGATGTAGAGATCTAGCACAAGAGAATCGGACATATCAATGTACAAAAGCTGAAATCTATGCAGTAGAAAGAAGTAGTACTTGGATTACCTAAATTCAAGTATAATGATTTTGGTCATGTATGCCCTGCATGTCAGTTTGGGAAGCAAGCACGGTTTCCTTTCATGAGACATGTAAAAAACAGCACTAGGCCTTTACAGTTGGTGCACTCTGATGTCTAGGGTCCTTCACATAATGCTTCTTTTGGCGGTGCACGATATTATGTCTCATTTATTGATGATTTCAGCAGGTACACTTGGCTTTATATCTTGAAACATAAGGATGATGTGTTTGATGCATTCAAAGACTTCAAGAAACATGCTGAAAATGAATTGGACTGTTACATATCATGTTTGAGATCAGATGGAGGAGGTGAATATGTCTCAAACTACTTTGACAGGTATCTTGCTAAACATGGGATCAGAAGACAGCTCACATGCAGTTATACACCGCAGCAAAACGGTGTTGCAGAGAGGAAAAACAGGGTTTTGATGGAGTCAGCTAGAGCTATGCTGAATGAAAAATGTCTGCCAAATGGTAATTGGGCTGAAGCAATGGTGATTGCTGTATATGTGCTGAATCGAACCCCTACAGCAGGGATTCATGATATCACTTCGTATGAACGGCTGTATGGTCATAAACCTGATATTTCACACTTAAAGGTATTTGGCAGCATTGCATATGTGCATATACCGGATAAGAAGAGGAAGAAATTGGATCCTAAGGCAATGAAAAGTGTGTTTATTGGATATGCATAGGAACGGAAAGCTTATAAGTGTTATGTACCTTCTACACATGAGACTCTCATAAGCAGAGATGTGGTATTTGATGAGTTAGCATCTTGGTATGGGAATCCTGTTGCAGTGCCTAATGATGGCTCACCCAGTATGAGTCATGCTGAAAATACTCCTGCAGAGAGTACTTCCATGACTGGTCAGACAGGTGATGTATCATCTACAGTGAGTCCTTGGATATGACGATTACGGAGTCGCACTACTGCATCCACTGACATGGATATGTTAGTGAGGGGGAGAACAGATAAGGGAAAAGAAAAGGTTTTTGAAGATGTAACAGGTCCACTCACTGCAGGTTATGATTCATCTAGCAGTGACAGCTTAGATAGTGAATTGGGGATTCTGTCTGTTATGACGCCAAGTGCTAGATAGAGCCGTTATGTGTCGCCTCATGAGAGGCAAGCTCACAGTGAGCCACAGCTCAGGAGATCAGAGAGGGTCACACGACCTATTGACAGGTATACTTACACTGGATATTCAGCCCGTCATTATGCTTATATGACGAAAGTAACAGGTTTTAGAGAACCAAGTAAGTTTGATGAGGCAGTTTCAGATGAGAATTGGCGTGCTGCTATGGATGAGGAATATTCAGCTTTGGCTGAAAATTGTACATGGGATTTGGTACAGTTGCCTGAGGGCAAAACACCTATTGGATGCAAGTGGGTGTATAAGGTAAAATGTAAATCAGATGGATCATTGGAAAGATATAAGGCCAGGCTAGTTGCAAAAGGGTATGCGCAGCAGTATGGTCTTGATTATGAGGAGACTTTCAGCCCTGTAGCAAAGATGGCTACAGTTAGAACTGTGATTGCTTTGGTAGCAGCTAGAGGCTGGAAACTATGGCAGATGGATGTAAAGAATGCATTTCTCAATGGAGAATTACAGGAAGAGGTTTACATGGAACAGCCTGAAGGCTATGTACATCCAGAATTTCCAGCACATGTATGTCGACTGAAAAAGGCATTATATGGGTTGAAACATGCACCCAGAGCATGGAATGCTCGCATTAGCAGCTATTTACAGCAACATGGTTTCCGATTGGGAGATGCTGATCATAGTCTGTTTGTGAAAAAGACAGATAATGGCTATGTTTTCCTAGTTGTCTATGTTGATGACTTAATCATTACAGGAGATGATGAAAATGGGATTGCACAAATAAAGACATGTTTACAGGCTGAGTTTAAGGTCAAGGACCTTGGAGAGTTGAAATACTTTTTGGGGATTGAGGTTGTTTCTACACCTCAAGGCATATGGCTACTACACAAGCAGTATGCTCATGACATGTTATAGAAATATGGTATGGCTGATTGCAAGCTATGGATATGCCTTTGGAGCAGAATGTCAAGCTGCAGATTGATGTTGGAACAGAGATTGAGAATGTTACTATGTACAGATAGATGGTAGGCAGCTTGATCTATCTCACGATCACTAGACCTGACTTGAGTTATGTTGTGGGGCTGATCAGTCAATTCATGCAGAAGCCTCGCAAACCACACTTGGATGCAATTAGAAGAATTCTAAGATATGTAAAGGATACCACAGATCATGGGCTGTTTCATGCATATGGGAAAACCCTTGACTTGATGGGGTACAGTGATGCTGATTGGGCTGGTTGCACATATGACAGGAGGTCAACGAGTGGCTATGCATTTGGATTGGGTAGTAGCATGATCAGTTGGCAGAGTAAGAAACAGCCTACAGTTGCATTGTCCAGTACGGAAGTAGAGTATCGTGGTGCGGCCTTAGCGGCCTGTGAAGCTAAGTGGTTACAGAAGTTGCTGAATGACTTGGGAGTACACTTGGACAGCAAAGTCAAGCTGTACTGTGACAATTTGAGCGGTGTTATGTTAGCAAGAAATCCTGTTTATCATGCAAGATCAAAACACATTGAGGTTCACTACCATTTCATCAGGGAAATGGTTTTAGCAAATCAGATTGACTTGGAGCATGTGAAGACTGAAGACCAGGTAGCAGACATCTTTACCAAATCACTTGGTAAAGATAAGTTCATTCACTTTAGACAGCTACTTGGAGTGATGCAAATGATTTGAGTTTTGTTTTTGAGCTTGAGGGGGAGTGTTAGAAATCAAGCTCACCGTCAGTGTGTCTTCATCTATGACCGACATCTATGACAGCTAGTGTGTACAACTGTCTACATGTGACTACATTAAATAAGTCGGGTTAGTAGTCAGTGAGTGACCTGACTAGAGTTAGTCAGTCTAGTCTACATTTACACTAGGTCACTTTATCTTGTTGTGTGTGTGCTTTTCAGTTAAGTGTGTGGAAACGAAGGAATGAGCTTGAGAGCCTGAAGGCTCATGGATATGGAGTCTTTCCCTTTCTCTCTCTCTACTCTTTGAACAGAAACTAAAATCCTTGAGCTTGAAACTATTATAGATACTGGCTTTATGACCACTAGAACTGGTCATAGATATTCTAGATATTTAGTCAAGTTTAAAAACCATCCTGTTGAAGAAGCTCAATGGATGCAGGCTAGAGACCTAAGTGCTTTCCCTACACTATTAGTTCTACATTGAGCTAATAGCAATTGAGTTCAATTGCTATCCCACCCCGGGGGTATGATGCCAGGAGGCATATTCCACGGTGGATTCCATGAGGTTTTGCAATGGATTTCGTAAAATTATATTATCGGGGCTTATACACAAGGTAGATTCTTTGTGCGAAAAGTCGATGGGGATGCCTGTCCTTTTTGGGCGTTTTGTTAATTTAATGTGTAAGTGGGTGATTCCATAGCGGGTGATTCCACAAAATACATATTTAAATTAATAAAAGTTTATGAGTTTAGAGTGCGCACTCGTAATAAATTAAGGTTAGGATTGATTTCTAACCAATTTATTTTTGTAGTTGAAGATTGCTAGGTATTCACTTTTGTCTGTTTAATTGTATTATTTTTCTAACAATTGTGAATGCTTCAGTTGATGTGTAGAGCAAGCAATGGTGGCATCGGGAAGCATTGGAGGATAGCATGCATTCAAATTATCATGGGCGTGTATCTTAGGTATGGCGTCCATATTTTGACGCGCTTATTTATTGAAGCGCTTGATATTTATTTATTATTTTTGTATGCGCATGGACACACGATTTAAATATTTGTATTTGGACATTGTATTTGGATATCGCCTGACTTCTTGGGTGCCCAATAGCTTTAGTTCTTTAGTGGCACAAAAGCAAACACAAAAGCTAAAGTGTGCTAATTGTAAATTGGGCTATTTCTTGAGCTTGAAGATGAATAACATATAAAATACATGCTTTGTGGAGTGCTCACACAAGGCATGGAGGGAGATTGCACCTAATTGGTCTCTTGTTCATGTCGCGCAAGCTTTCTTCATTGATTTTTGTGCAAAAAGTAGAGTTTTTTTGTTCTTGGGGACCTTTTGACGCTCACTACACGCGCATACGACGTCCGATCTGTGCACCATCGGCAGCGTCCCGGCTTCCTCCTTCACTCCCCTTACTCCCCAATCTGCAGCGTGACGGCCCTCCCTTCAACCTCTCCACCACTCTTTCTGGCGGCGCCCAATTATCACCCCCTCCCTTCTCACCCCATAGACGGTATTTATATGGTAGGGAGAGGTACCTCCTCTCTCCCACGCGGCCAATTGCATGGCCCTTCACCCCTTCATGACCTCCGGTAAGGCTTTCGTGCCCGTGTCTTACTCCCCCTCCTCCACTACAGCCATTGGCAGCTGGGGAGAAAAGAATGATTAAAAAGAAAATTTTTTTCCATAAATCTTCTCAATTTCCTCTTGACCTCCTCCCAAGAGGAGGTTCTCATGAACATATGCGGTTTCCTAGTCCCTAGCCTTGATTGGCCATGGAGAGTGTACTATTTAATGACCGAATCATTCGCAACCACAATGCCGCCATTGTCTTTTGCCCAAGACTTCACACGTGTACGTAATAATTTTCTGCAGGAATATTACACTGATAGGTCCAATGAAGTCAATGCCCCTTTTTTCAAAGGGCTCTCGAGTTATTACCGGGGTCAACTCCATCTTATCCTTGCGCATGGGCACCTTAGTTCTCTGGCACTCATCGCAGTATTTGAAAAACTTAGCAGCATCACAGAATAGGGTGGACCACCATAGTTAGGATTGTAACACGTTACGAGCGGTCATATCCCAACTAAAGTGTCCTCCAGCTATCCCGCCATGCGCTTCTCTCAATACATCGTGCATCTCGTGCTTGCACACACATCTACGCAACAAACTGTCTTGTGCTAACCTATAGAGTTTGTTGCCCAATATGGCATCAAATCAGCCCTAAACAAGTCTCCTTCGCTAGACATGCCAAAGAGATGAGCATCCGGTAAGTCGTCAGGTATGCCTTGTCCAGCAGCTTCTCTTGTGGGTATGCGGGACATGTGATCAGCCATGTAGTGCTGCTTTCCCTTACGTACAACCATAGAAAAATCAAAATCCAACAAGAGAAGTAACCATCTCGCTATGCGACCTGTAGCACATGGCTTGTTCACAAGATAAAGCAAGGCTTTATGGTCAACAAAAAAGACGAAGGGTGCGGCCAACAAATAATGTCTAAATTTCTTTATAGCAAACACCATGGTTAATCCTTCCGTTTCTGTAGTGGAATATGTAATATTTCCGTTTGAAATATTACTAGACCAACCTCCCGCACGTCGTAAATTTGTGAAAGGATTATCTCCATTTCCGATATTTGATTTATGATAGTACGCGAGAAAAGGAGTACTCCGCATTGGTAAATCGGGACCGAGGAATCATGACCTCTCCACTGGCAAAACGTGACCGAGGTTTAAATAACCCGCATAACCATAGGTAAACTCCCTCTTGGGAGGAGGTCAAGAGATTAATGTCATAATTAGTGCAAATTTTTTTATTTCCTTTCCCCAGCCAAAGCGTGGCTGAGGGAAGGGGATGGACTGAAGTAGGGAACTTGAGAGGTGGAGGGGAGATGAGCCATGCAGGCCACCACGTGGGAGGGTGTCCTCTCCCCCCTTTTCTTATATAAACCCCCTCTAACTGGGGAGTTGGGGGGCTAAAAGGGGAGTCGGGAGACTGATAGAGGGGAGAAGGCTAGAGGCTGCATGGAGGAAAAAAGAGGAAGAGTAGAGAGCTACCAACTGGGGTCGTGGAGAGGGAGAGGAAAGTTATTGTTGATGCTGTCGACGCCATGAGAGAGGAGGAAGCAGAGGGAGAGGCTGCGTGAAGCTCAGGAGGGAAGTTGCTGATGTCGCCACAAGAGGAGGAGGCCGCGTTGTGTTCGCCGTAGGCCGCCGGCTATCATCCCACCTCCGTCGTGTCAGGCCGCCACCATTTCGTGTTGAGGCCATCATAAGATTTTCTTTCCTTTTTCCCCCCTACCTTAATCTCCCCATTTTCTTTTCTTCTTCCACGTCGATTTCTGACTTGGTTAGAAGCTTCTTGGAAGCTTACTTTAAGAAGCTTCTAAGGGCCTTCTATAAGCCCATTCACACAAGCCCTTCCCACTAGCCACATCAGGTTTTTAAGGGGACCCATTTTTGTAAAAGATTTCCTACGCAGGGTGGGGGGGCTCTCTAAGCCCCCTTTTCTATTGCCCTTCTCAAGCGGTCTTTTACACCCCCTGGGAATTAGGCTTTTCCCCCCTTGCATCCCCTATAAAGCCCACCTTAGCTCGGGTTTTATAAACCCCCTTCTCGTAGACTCACACTAGCCGGTTTTTAAACCCCCTTTCTTTCCACTAAACCTCCTTAAGTTCACTTTACCACCCGGTTCCTTTTAAACCCTTTTCCATTACAACTTTCACAAGCCTTTATACCCTCCCCCGTTTTCTAACCCCCTTCCCATGGATTCCCCATAAAGCCCATTTTACCCCCACGGGTTCTTTTTAAACCCCTTTTCCATTGTAACACACACAAGCTCATTCCTAGCCTTGGAATTTTGAAGAGAAGAAGAAGAAGCTTATAAAGCTCCCTTCCCCTGGGACCCATCGTAAGAGCCTTTCCGCAAATAGGCTTCAAAGCCCACCAGCCATCCGTAAACCCAGTCCTAGCCAACACTCGGGTTCTTCCTAAGAAGCTCATCAAGGCCAGGATGTCGTGAAAAAGGGGAATCATGAGCTTTCCAAAGTATCTTCTGCTTGAGCGACTGGCTTGGCGGTATACATAATCTCGTTCTATAGTAGACAAGTCCACTACTAATAGAGAATTCATGATACTTAGCCTGTAGCTTTTGGTCCTGATCCTTGATAGGGATCTCCCTTAGCATCTTTTGATAGGTTGGATCATGGCATGCTTCTTCTCTAGCTAGCTCAAGTATTGGGTTGTTAGGCATGGATACCTTTGTGGCTAGAGATTTAGCTGTTGATGGATTTTGCAAGATTAGAGAATTAAGAAATGCCTTGCGACGACTAAGTGCATTGGCAACTACATTCTCCTTTCCAAGTTGGTATTTGATTTCAAAATCATACTCCTCCATCACTTCAATCCATCGACGTTGCCTCATGTTGAGCTCATTCTGGGTAAAGATCCACTTGAGACTTTTATGATCCGTCACTAGAGTAAACTTGTTACCCAGCAGGTAATGTCTCCAAAGCTTTAGAGCATGGATGACAGCTAACAGTTCTAGATCATGGGTAGCATAATTCTTCTCATGGCTCTTCAATTTTCTTGAAGAGTATGCTACAAGATGACTTTCTTGCATAAGCACACATCCTAAGGCAAGCGTGCTAGTATCAGTTACTACTTCGAACTCCTTACTGAGGTTCGAAAGTTTCAGGATAGGTGCTGATACCAAACTTTTCTTTAATCTATCAAAGCTAGATTGTTCGGCAGTTGACCATGCAATGGATGTTTGCTTCTTCAGTAGATCCATTAGAGGTGCTGCAATCAAAGCATAGTCTTTGATAAAGACCCTATACCATCCTATCAATCCAAGAAAACTGCATATTTCTTTGAAAGTTGTTGGTATTGGCCATTCTAGAACATCTCTCACTTTGGTCGGATCCACGAAGATTCCTTCCACTGATATGATGAATCCGAGATATTCAATCTGACGTTTAAAGAATGCACACTTCTTCATCTTAGCATAAATCTTGTGTGCCCTCATTGTCTCAAGAACAATCCAAAGTTGGGGTTCATGGTCTTCTTCCTGTTTGGAATAGACTAAGGTATCGTCGAAGAAGACGAGGACAAAGTCATCAAGATATGGCCTAAAGATATCCTGCATTAACCTGTTGAAGGTGGCAGGGGCATTCGTAAGCTCGAATGACATGACTAGGAACTCAAAGTGTCCATATCTTGTGTTGAATGCCGTCTTTGGGATATCTTTTTCCTTGATCCTTATCTGATAGTATCCAAACCTGAGATCAATCTTGGAGAATATCTTCGCACCTTGAAGACAGTCAAGAAGCTCATCTATTCTAGGAATAGGATACTTGTTCTTAATCGTTGATTGATTCAACCCTCTGTAATCAATAAACAATCGAAGCATTCCATCTTTCTTCTTCTGGAACAGCACTGGAGCTCCCCATGTGGTGATCTGCTAGGACCGATGTAGCCTGATCTAATAGTTTATTGAGTTGCTCCTTCAGCTCAATTACTTCTGGGATGGACATTCTATAAGGCCTCTTTGCAATTAGCGCAGCTCCTGGCACTAGCTTGATCTCATGATTCACTTCTCTTTGAGGCAGAAGTTCTATCAGCTCTTTAGGAAATACCTCTGCGTACTCCTTTAGCCGTGAGGGTCCTTCACTAGAATCCTACTTCTGATCTAGCTTATTAAGCTTAATCAAGTAGACAAGTAGTCCCTTTCTAACTCCCTTTATAATCCAAGATGCTTTGGCCTATTGAATCTTCGGCTTTCCAGCCTCTCCTTGAGTTGTGACCAATTCCCCTTCAGAGTTTCAAAAGGAAACTTGGCCCTTTCCACAATGAATGTGGGCATCATTAGGTTTAAGCCAATCCATTCCAAGCAAACACTCATGGATATCTAGGTTCATGACCCTGAATCTGACCGAAGTCGACTTTCCTCCCAGAAGGAATTCCACCTTAGCAGTTTGCCTGGTACAAGTGACCTCACGACCATTTGCTAATTCCACAAGCAAGGTAGGTGCTTCTACTGTGGCTATTCCTAAACTTCTTGCACAAGCTGGTGAGATAAAGGAATGAGTACTGCCACAATCAATCAAGGTTTTGAAAACTTTACCTTGATAGTCCGATGGTGTTTGAATCACTGAAAATTGGTAATTTGGGCCTTTCTTGCGAAGGGCGGCATGGATTATTGCCCTTTCAAAGTCTGCTTCCATAGTCGGGTCCTCTTCTTTGCACAATTCCTTGTGGAAACATAGGCGGTTCTTCCTCTGCCTCGGGTAGTGACTCCCTGGCCACAGGCGGTTCCTTGGAAAGGAGCTTGACGTTGTCCTCCGCCAAGCTTGGGACATTACCTTTTGAAATGACTGGGCTCGTTGTAGTGGAAACAATGGAGATCGTGGCCATTACTTTGGGTAGGGACAAAGTTATTGACATTATTGATCCTTGCTTTCTTTCTTTGTCCCCGGTTTTGACCTTGAACTCTCTTCGCTTGGGGCCTATATGCTCCTCTATTCTGATCATTATAAGACCAAGTCTTGTTGCTTCTTAGCCTAGCCTACACCTCTTGAATCATGGGCATAGCATGAATGAGTGCATCTTGAAGGTTTGTTGGGCGCATAGATTCGAGGCGGGTATTCACAGGTGGGTTTAAACCGGCACAAAACCTCGACACTTGTGTCATATCCATTTGTGGTGCATACTTCAGAAGTGAGACGAATTTTGAGTAGTATTCGAGTAAGACACTAGTTCCTTCACGTAATCTTAGCACTTGACATAGAAAAACTATCTCAAACAAGTTCCTTTTCAACAGGTTATCTTATTTATCTTTGGAATACATCCATAAAGTCCAGCCCACAGGCTATTCCATAATCTGCCCGAAGGCTATCCATAATCTACCCGAAGGCTATCCAGCAATCCACATGGATTACTAATCCAAGATTCCGCCCTGTAGACCAGTATGCGGGCCTCGAGATCCAATCCCGAGTCACGTTGGCCTCTTGTGCAGGGCCCGAAAGGAAAGGGATTTATGGCTAGAGCCCCCCGTTGCACCCAAGCATCCTCCTGCTCCAAGTAGCACTCAACGGAGAGACCTCACGTTGTGGCGGGTTGGGTCTACATTCCCGGCGCGACTAACAACCCCCTTGGTTAGGGTCAGGAAAATGGTGGGGGGTAACTGAAGCTGCCTCTCCCTTCAGGACTTCAACATCAAGCATTAAATATATTTCCATTCTTTAGTTCCTTGAGCAAACAATGCAAACAATGCTCCTAAACTGTTACAAGCACAATCATTTCCAGTGGTCGTTTATTTGGCCAACTGCTAAGGAGTGAATCCTTCTCTCCAAATGCATCCAGAATTCGATCTGCGATCAATTGCGACTTGGAAAGATCCCCAAGGGCTTGTTTGTTCACCCTTTTTTCCTTGGGTTAGGGCAATACCATGTTAACCCAACTTAACCAATACCTTAGGTTTTATTAGCAGTAAATCTTGGCGACCATGTCGCTCCAAATTATAGATTGATCCTTTGCTTCCAAGCAAATACCTAACTTCCCTTAACTTGGCAATTTTTCCTAGGAAAGGTGGTATAACAGGATGACTACTCATCCTCTTGCAAGTTAAACTTGTGCAAGAACTTGTCAACCTCATTCCAAGGAATGGCAAAACTCTCTTCTGATCAAACCACAAGACCATGCGACGTTGCAACTTGTTGCACAAGTGTCGTATCTATTCCATGGGATCATTTCACCCATTGAACAGTGTTTTATGGTTAAGGAATTATGATTAGACAAGAAGTAGGGTTTAGGGTGTCCTCTTACCCAACCCACTCCTAATTCCACTAGGTGAACAACGTTCGGTCCTAGGGATTCCAACTCAATCTGAGTTTTAGCATTTGAACGAGTAATCCTTAGGGTAGAAACCCTAGATGGTTTCTTGCATGAGCATTCAATTTTCCCTATATTCCGTGAATGTGGGTAGGACCTTTGGTTATGAGGGTTTCAAATTGGCAACAAGTGCCAAACTAGGCCGAGTCCTTAACGTGCTAAACCCTATTTTGCACTCTGGTTATTTATCGTATCAGTTGAACCATCCTATGCGAATCCCTTGTGGGTTAGGTGATTTAGATAATTTGATCTACTTGTCTTGCGAACAGGACGAACCATTCCTAGAGATGTTAACGTGAACTAAAGGAGAAAACTAGTTGCAACATGTCACAATTCATGTAAGCACGCGATTCATTGCTTCTACGTACCACTAGATTCGCAATAACCCTAACTTAACTTGTTAAGATCAAAATGCATGGTAAATTGTGGCATAACTTCCATTGATCCTAGTAGGACTTGCATTCAAGAATCATGCCCACAATTCTTTTTTCAAGCTTTTAAAATTTCATGCTTCAATAAACCATGTAGCCTTTCCCTAGACACAACTCTCAATGAATGAAAGTTTTGTACGATGAATGTGCAACATGCACTCCTTTCCTAACTACAACGTAGTGAAATTCATGCCAAAAAAACTAGAGTTAATATATTCCAATTTACGATCACATGCCACACGCAAATTCCTAGAATCATTTATGCGCTCTTCTATTTCCTACGGGGTTAATGACTTTCCCTAATGAATCATTACAAAGAAGTTTTGTCTAAAAATGCGACATGCAATTAATCTTTCCATGCCTAGTCAAAGGTGCAGTTTAATAATTTCAACCTTATAATGATAGGCAATAGGTGTTTTAGGCTGTCACTTTGACACACATGACAAGGCAACATACTATTAAGGACGTTAAATGGATAGAATATTTCTTTATATGGAAAATACCCTTGACCCAATTTCATGTCATGAACTAGTTCTAATAATTGTTCAAATAATCGATTTATTACCAGTTGCATTTAACTTGACTAGGTGATTTTGAGCATTCATAGGTGCTTCCTAATCCATGAAGTTATCGTGATTAATGCAATACTTTTGCATGTAATTAAAATTAGTAAAAACCTGGACTTGTGGGCTCGGGGAAATATCCATGTGAATATTAGGAGAAAATCCTCCCAGTGCACCTTGCGACTTCTTAGGGGCCATCGTAGGCGTGATTTTGGGCTTCCGATTTGCCTTCGCAGACTACGAATTTGCTCACCTTCGTATGCAGCCTGATCTTGCTCTTCTCCCTCGTACGCAGGAGATACCTTCATGGAACTTCGGATCTTTAAATGGCCGGGCTTGTGAGACTTGGGCTTATGGGATTTGGGTGTATGGGATTTGGAGCTTTGCTTGTGGAAATGGGGCTTTTACAAGGAAGCTTGCAGAAATGGAGCTTCACGAGAAGGCTCATGGAAATGGTGTTTTATGTGCTTCCTTTAAAACCCGGGTGGCCATGCGAAAATAGGGCATAAAGACACTGGGACTTTTCCCTCCCCTGTGCACAGGAAATCTTCCACCCAAAATGGGTTTCCTCAAAACCTATAGGTGGCTAGTGGGAATGGACTTTATAGGTGGCTTGTGTGAAAGGGCTTTATAGAAGCCCCCTTAGAAGCTTCTTAAAAGAAGCTTCTAATGTGACGTACCTGAGGAATGGGGAGGAGTGAGACTGATCAGCTGGTGCAAACTTTTGAGGAGGAGTGGCAGCAATGCGCGGTAGTGTGGCAACAATCACAGTGGCGGCCTTCCACGATGCAGCAGCTTCCTTCTCCCACGGCGTCGACTGCAACTTCCTTTCTCACTCCACGTAGCACGACAGCTCTCTGCTTCCTCCTTCTTACCCCCCCACAAGGCTAAGGGGGGGTTTATATGGCCCAAGGGGGGAGAGGGGACCTCCACCACGTGGGCTATGCATGCAGCCCACGACTCCCTCTTGTAACCCACCTCTCCCACCTAGCCCATCTCCCCACACTCCCTCTCCTCTAGCCGTGCATCGGCTGGGGGAACAAACATAAAGAAATTTGCAATTAATTGAACATTATCCACCTAACCCCCTCCAAAGAGGATGTTTCCCCGCGGTTATGAGGATTTGAACCCCCGGGCTCGGTTTGCCAATGCGGAGGTCTCAATTTCTCGCGTGCGGGTTACAAATTAAACTGCTGGCAATTCCAATACGGAAGATAACCTTTCCACGATTTTTACATGGTGTGTGGGGAGTCGGTTTTTGTAATATTTTTAAGCGGAAATATTACATATTCTAAAAGATTTGTCATGGACATGCCATGACCAAGTGCACAGACTAATTCCTACTCATGCCTTATGAATCCACACCCCATGAGAATGCATCTTTTTTAATATGACATCCCTTAGCCAACCATACAAACCCACCCTTGCCATGTCATCATAGAAACTTCTAGAAGATATGCCCTATCATTTCTTGCATCATTAATTATGTCATCATAGAACCTTCTAGAAGATATCCCATGTCATCACCTATATCATCAATGATGTTATCATGGAACATTCTAGAAGATCTTTAGCCATCCTTCAAAACCTATAAAAGGACGGCCTTGCCATAGAACTCCTCAATGAAATGTGAGAAGGATTGAGCAAGAGAGCACCGAGATGAGAGCTATGGTGAATGGAGCAAGAGCAAGAAAGAGAGAGACTCCAAATGTGGGAACTTCAACAATCAAAATGTGTGATTGGCCTTCCCTTTATTCAAATGTCATTGAAAGAATAAAGAATAAAGTGATAGTGATGGGTGCCTACTACTTGTAGTGTGTAGGTGTGGGTATCGCTAGTGTAGTAATACACGAGCAGCTAGGTGGAGGTACCTTTATCCCCAAAAACCATCCACTTAAAGGCAAATATTCCTTAGTGAGGAGTGATAAGAAAAAGGAAAAAAGGAAGTACAACATATACATAGATACAAGAGGATGAGAAAAGATGTCCTCTCATCCAAGGCCCACTAACTTTCTAAGGAAGGTAAAGCACTCCTGTAGAGAGGCTTTCCATGAGCAAGTCCACGGGATTCTAGTCAGTTGAGATCTTTAGAAGGTCAATAGATTTGTCCTCAATGACCCCACAAATGAAGTGATACCTCACCTCAATGTGTTTTGTCTTTCCATGGAAGACCAGATTCTTGGCTAACTAGATAGCACTCATAAAATCCGAATGCAGTGTGGGGATAGCATCTACAATACCAAGTCAGCAACCAAACAATCCAACTAAATGGCCTCCTTGCAAGTCTGAGTGACTACAACGTACTCAGCCTCTATAGTATAAAGAGACGTGTACTTTTACACCCTGTACATCCATGAAATAGCACCTCCAGCAAAAGTTGAACACATAGCCAAAGGTGGACTGCCTACTATCTGCATGTCCTCCATACTCAAAGTTAGTGTATCCCATGACTCCTATATCGTGGTTGCCATAACATATGCACATATCAACTGAGAGCGGAGTTTTGATGCCGAGAAGTGTTTAAAAATAGCTAAAAATTACGAATATCAAGGGAAAAATATTCAACGTCGAAGGCGGCGGCTCGACCTAGGACGATTTTAAGCATCAAAGTGCTTTAAAGGTGCCCGAGCAACACTTGGAGATTTTTGATAATTTTTTAGACTACCGTGCGGGTTGTCAAGAGTTACCTGCCAATGCGGGATGCCAAGCCGGATGCCCAGGATTTTTCAGAGCTCAATTCGGAGTCTGGACGGGGAAGGAGCCAACAAATGGGCAAGATTTGAAAAGGTGGACCAAATTTTGGCCAAGTGGTCATGACCTTTGGGGGAGGCATGTAGCATTTTAATGTAGCATGAAACTTTTCATGCAAGAAGATGAAGAAAGCGTGGAGAAGATCACGCCAGAATGGCACCGAAAATTGCGCCCACATCTTGATGGGGCAATCTCCTGCCTCAATGCAACCCCCCCAATTGACATTGGCCCTTGCTTCCCCTCTGCCTGCTGGTCTTATCGTTGCCCTTCGCTTGCGCAATGGTGGCCTGGATGGAAATCTCTGATTCTAGTCTTTCTCTCTCCTCCCTCTCTCTCTTCTAGAGGCAGATTCATGTGGGAAGAAGAAGGATCGACGGATGCTTGTCCAACAGAGATGGGATTGCTCCTTGATGCAAGAGGGTAGATTGCTGATTTCGGACTGTCATGGACATTAATGGCTGCTGGAAATCAGTCCCAAAGCATGGCAAATAAAAACCTGCAACCCGCAAAGAACGGTAATTTTATTTTTACAAAGGGAATTGATGTTTTATGCAATTTGCTTCATGAATATTCGTTTCCATGGGCTGATTATGCATTATGTTGTTGTTTGCTACGATTTTGATCAGTTTATGCTCAAAAAATCAGAAAATTATAAGTGTTATGACTCAAATTAATGGTATAAAATCCATAAAACACGCGTTTAAGAGGCAAAATGGGGGTTTTTTGCAAAATAAAGGGGAAAAATGAGATATAACATCAATAGAACCTGAAATTTTGCTACCAAGAAACCTAAGGGCCATAGCCCATAATCAATCTCAATTTCTAGTTATTTTTTATTGAAAATAATAAAGGAAAAATACCAAAAAATGGTGAAAAATGGATTTTAAATGGGAGAAAATTAGGAAACGATAAAAAGAAAATTTCAAAAAATTACATAAGTGTTTGTGCAATGTATAATGAAGGTAGAGCACAAGGTTAGCCTTGGTTTACCCTCATTTCTATGTTTTTGTCCATATTTATTGCTTTCTCTACGAAGAAATATACATAAAATGACTCTTACACCTATCAACGATTGCAAAACATTAAATGGTAGGGTGAGAGGAGAGTTTGAGCATCAAAGTAAAATCTTAAAATTGATTTATGTGTTGCATCATGGCTATAGAACGTTGATTTAAAATAAAGGAAAAGGCAGCATGAGCATAAGGCTCGGTGTCTCTCCTTGTTTCAATACATAAACGTTAGCATGGAAATCATGAAAAGATTGGTTTCGCACGATACACAATGCTGATTTTCTATTGTTTGTGCACTAAACCATTCACATTATGCACTATGCATGGTTCATGATATCGAAGGAAAAATCTCCTGGACTGCATAGCAATTGTTTTCTTAGGACTTTGACCCACGATTGAGAGTGTGAGGTTATCCCTTGTCGTAGGGTAGAGGGTCAGTTTCCTAAGGGACTGTGAAGTGAGGAAGCATGGTATATCTCCTAGAACTACGAGAAATATAAAAGAGAGGAGTTTGTGCTCGTTTGTGTTATATATTTAGTAGCGCATCAAAGGGCCAATCCGTGAGATGTAGGAGAGCTGGAGTGGGGCTCCGACTATTAGTCGGTGGAGTGCCTCCTATGTGTGTGTGATCGTGGCATTGCCAATGTATAAGGGTTCTCCCTTTGAGGAGTTTTAGGGAAATGTTGGACTATAAACTATAAACGCATGAATTAAGCTTTAGGGGAGTTTGTCCTTTAGCATTTGATTGATGCTCCTGGTCTGCGAGGCCGTGAGGGTGTTTATGTGTCATGAGCATGAGGTCCGGCTAGTACTATAGCCAGTGCCGGCCCATTTCAGGTCCCATCAGTGGTGCATCTGTCGAGAGCCACTTATAAGTGGTGGTTTTCAGATCTAGGGTTTCTAGGGACCAAAAGGAAGTTGGTTTATGTCCTTTGACAAGGACCGTCAAGCCGAAATCTAGAAAGCAGAACGTGCTGAGAGGGCTAGATGGCGGTTAGAGATCATAAGCCGTTATTCTCCTCAAAGGAGTAGTCCAGTACGTATAAGAAGCAGTGGTCTTAGTCACTTAACTGCTCCACCTATTCCATTAGGTGTAGGAGGAAGCGTAAGTTCTTCTTCTCTTCCACCAAGTCTACCGACTTCAAGTGGGGGGGTGAATTCACCCGTTCGAGCTCCTATTGCTAATCCGATTGTCACCATGGCACAACCTATTGCGATTCCTGTAGGGAAACCGAATTTACCAGCCTTAGGAGTTCCCTTACCCATTTTTAATGGGTTAGCGGAAGAGGATGTAGAATTTCACATTTATGAATTTCAAAGATTGGTGTTCAATTATTGCATCCAAGATGAGGGACATCTCATGATGTTCTTCAATATGACGTTAAAAGGAAGGGCTACGGTATGGTATCACAGCATAGAGTCTGGAACCATAACCACCATTGATCATTTTTATGCAGCTTTTCAAGCGGAATATGCCCCTGAAAGAGGTGGCCAATATTGGTTGCGGGTCTTGAATGTAACGCGCCAAGACCCTCACGAGGATGTAAAAGCATATGCCAAGAAGTTGAAGGAAGTATTTCGTAAGTTGCAAACTTACATTCCCATTCCGCCGACTGCCCAATTGCAATACTTTTTGCATGGGTTGGATTTTAATATCCAAGTAAAATTGAGCAGTGTGGCCTTAGCAGATATAGACACCACTATTACGTGGGCAGAGGGAGTAGAAGCACGATTATAAACAGCCTACTCCTCTCGAATGAATGTTAATGGGGGTTTAGTACCTGGTGGCAATTCATCATTGACAAATGGAAGTCAAGGGATGCCTACGACTAACCCTATTGGGAGAGGGAGTATGGTTTTGAATGTACCTTTATTGCCAGCTCCTCCTAGTGTTACTATGCCCATGGCAAGTCAATTGGCTCCACCAAATGTTGGAGGCCAAGTTTCAAATTCTAATGTTGTTCATGTAGGTCAACAGCCAATTCCAAATCAAATTGTTAGGCCAATAGAACAACGAGTTGACGATCGAGGCTATGAGTTGAGTGCATCTAATGTCCTTAGCGAAGTTAAGGACATGATGAAGTATTATACCAATATGATTTCCAAAAAATATCGATAAATAGCTGTCGACGTTAATTTCTTGAAGAAGCAACAAAATTTGATAGGGAGTCGAAGCCCTGAAGAGGGTGGACCCTCTAGATTCAGTTGTAAATGGTGTGGTGGACAGCACTTCCCCAGAAACTGTCCAAATGTGAAATGTGACATTTGTGGAAAGTCGGGTAATTTAGCTGCTACCTGTTGGAGTAAGATTAGATCTCTCCAACAAGGGAGTAAACAACCGGGCCCAGTGAATCACAGAGCGCAAGGAAATAACTTGCAGCTGAATGATGCACCAAGACAAATATTGGAGAGGGGAAAAACAACTATAAAAGAGTTGCCACAAGGCAATGGAGTCAGCCTTATTGAGGCCATATGAGTCCATGATGCTGAAACCTCTAACTTAAGAGCCGTGACAAGAGGCCAAAAGGCTAAAGAGGTTGACAAAGATAATACAAAACCGGTTGAGGCAAACCCTAAACAAGGGGACAAGGGGATACAAGTCCAGAATCCTAGCATGGAAGGGGGACCACTAAGACCAGTTGACAAGAAAGTTGACCCTAAAAAGGATGAGGAAGGGCCCAGAAAGAAGGCAAGAGCTTAGAAAGAAGCACCCAAACCGGTCTAAAGACTAAAAGAGAGGATGGTTTGGCGAGAAAAGAGAGCTTTGGCTACTTATCATGACTTTGATTTAGCAAGTTCTCTTTGCGAAGTTAAACCAGATGTGAATCTCTTGCAATTGATTAAATTATCTCCAGGAGTACGTAAGGAATTTAAGAAGATCCTACGTATTGGGTATATTGTAGAACCCTTGGGCATAGCACGAGTAGGGGAAGATTGGTTTGACCTTGCTGAAAAGAACTGCCGTAGGGTTTGAGCTTATGTAGATGGAATATTAGTAGAACATGCCATTGTAGACACTGGATCCTCTGTCAACATCATGAGTTCAGAGTTGATGGAGAGGCTGGGTCTAGGCATCCAGAAAGACAGCTCCAGCCTTTTGAGAATGGCTGATGATATTTTAAGACAACCAGAAGGTTGTGTTACTAAGGTCCATGTTACAGTTGCCAGTGTAGAATGTTTTTTGGACTTTAGGGTGATAAGATTTGTAGGACATCCTAGCTATCGGGTTTTGCTAGGTAGGCCTTGGATCTTACGAATAGACTGTCAAGTAGATATACCCGCCGGTCAAGTGGTTCTAGGTAGAGGTGCTAATCGAGTAATAGTTGATGCTTATCCTGAGTCTCCTCAAAGTGAGAGAGCTCCTTTATCGTCTACTGAATTAGAGACAGCAGATGATCCATCTGGTAGTGAGACATCATCCAGCGATGAATCTAAAGAGGGGTCCACTACAGAGGATATCTATCAAATAACTCTAAATAAGCCGATAGAGCCTTAAGATAGGATAAGAGATGCGGATGTGATTGAGTTAGACCTTGGCACGCCGAATGATTCGCGGCCAATTAAATTAGGTTCCATGCTCAGTTCAACAGAACGGGAGGACTGTGTGTCCTTGATTCAAGAATTCTGCGATATCTTTGCTTGGAGTTATGATGAGCTGAGAGGTATTTCTCCCAGCCTGGCTGTTCATACTATTCCTGTAAAAGAAGGCAGTCGTCCTATGCGTCAGAAGGTAAGGCGTATGCCTTTTGAACTGAGGGACGGGATGTTTGAGGAGTTGCAGAAGTTAAGGAAAGCTGGTTTGATCTTCCCAGTACAACATACAGAATGGTGTTCACCAGTTGTTATCAGGAAGAAGAAAATCAACCAGATCCGATTATGTGTGGATTTTAGAGAGCTGAATAAGTAGACGGTCAAAGATTACTACCGTTGCCGTTTATTGACTAGATTTTGGATCAATTAGCGGGTAGGGAAATATATTCATTTATGGACTGCTTTGCAGGATATAAGCATATGGCAATTGCAGAAGAGGACAAGTTGAAAACAACTTTTATTACTATCTTTGGTACTTTTGCATACCATGTGATGGCCTTTGGTTTGTGCAATGCACCTGGATCGTGGCAATGAACAACAGACAAGACCTTTGGTGACATCTCCCCAGATGAGTTGAAAGTATTTATTGATGACCTAGGGGCAGCTACTGTAAGGGAAAGGATGTTGATTATTTTGAGAAAGTGCTTTGAGTGCTGTAGACAATTTTGTATCACTCTTAACCCACGGAAGTATGTCTTTGGAGTACCTTATGGGCTATTGCTAGGCCATGTGGTTAGCTCAGTAGGGATAGCAATTGACCCTGAAAAGATCAAGGTCATAGTCGCTATGAGCCCACCACGCACTCTGAAAGAGGTACATAGCTTTCTGTCATCGATAGGGTACTATCGGAGGTTTATAAATGCCTTGGCAGAAAGGACGTTGCCATTAATGAATTTATTATCCTTTAGCTGTTCATTTGAGTGGAGTGACCCTTGTAAGGTAGCTTTTGAGGATGTGAAACAGGAGCTAGTAAAAGCACCCGTTCTAAAAGCACCTAAAAGAGGTGAGGTGTTCTATATAGAGGTGAGGAGTTCTATATATTTTCAGCACTATGCATAGTATAAGCTGCTGTTTAGCCCAAATCTGGGAGAAAAAGTGGTATCATCCAATAGCTTTTGCTAGTAAAAAATTGGGCATTTCAAAGATCAATTATACCTACATGGAGAAGTTGTGTCTTGCGATGGTCTTTGGGACTAAGAAATTCAGGCACTACATTCTCTATGAAAAGGCAGTGTTTTATATGAAGGTGGAAGGGCTTAGATTGCTTATGAACAAGCTGCAGCCGCCTGATCGTTTGGCAAAGTGGTTAATCACTTTGTAGGAGTTCGATTATAAGATTAAGAGTAAGCCACCGAGGTTGCAGGGCATTGTGGAATGCCTTGTGGATTTCAGGGAGCCAAAAGATACTTTGGCTGAAGGAGGTGATATTGAGGAAATGTTTAAAATTGATACAGCTTCTATCCCATCTTGGTATGCTGTTATTACACACTATCTATCAACAGGAGAGACAGGAGCTGGTCTATCAAAAGCTAAAAAGAGGAAAATCAAACAACAGGCATTGAAGTTTTCCTTGATTGCAGGGACACTATATCGGCAAGGTGTTGATGATATCTATCGCTGATGTGTGATGCCTGACGAGGTTTCTTTTATCTTAGAAGAGTTCCATGACTCTACATGTGGAGGGCACTTTGCGGGATGGTTGATGGCGCAAAAGGCTTTAAGAGCTAAATATTGGTGGCCGTCCATCTTCCAAGATTCTTTTGAGTATGTGAAGCGATGTGATATGACAGTAGAGAGAATAGGAAATGCCCACTTATGCCTATCATGGCTACCCTTCCATTTGAGAAGTGGGGCATTGATTTTGTGGCTCTTATCACCCTGTCGTCTACTATCCAGAAGAGGTACATTATAGTAGCCACACTGATTATTTTACAAAATGGTCAGAAGCGCGGGGGACTAGGCAGGACAATGCAAAAGAGACTGCAAGTTTCCTTTTAGAGCAGATTATCTGCCACTTTGGTCCACCGAAAGAATTAGTGTCGGACCATGGGACCCATTTTTTGAACAAAGTGATCAAAAGCTTGACTGAGGCTTGGCAAATCAAGCATAATAAAACGACTCCTTATAATCCACAAGCAAATGGGAAAGTTGAAAGTACTAATAAACAGCTTATGGGAATCTTGTCTAAGATAGTCTCTGAGAAGAAATGAGACTGGGATAGGAAGTTGTATGTGGCAGTATGTGCATATAATACAACATTCAAGCAAGCTACCGGCCATACTCCATTCAAATTGGTTTATGGGAAATAGTGTGTGTTACCCCTTGAGATTGAGTTGCCAAGCATACGGTTTGCAATTAACCACTCTTTGGGAGATGAGGATTCCCTTTTTGAACGTTTCACGACCATAGCCCACCTGGATGAGCTGAAGTTGCAGAGCTTATTACACCAGGAGGTAGCTAAACGTCGAATGAGGCAGTTGCATGACCTTAGAGCGAAGAGGTAGCTAAACGTCGAATGAGGCAGTTGCACGACCATATTATGATGCACGTAGGGAGCTATTTCCAGGGAAGCTGGAACCTAAATGGGATGACCCCTACAAGATTGTTAGGCTCAGGAAAAATAGGTCTACGGCCCTATTAGCTGATTTATAGGGAGTAGAGTTTAAAAATAAGGTTAATCTTAATAAGATTAAACCTTATTATTTCTAAGTATGCTAATATCAAGAAATGCATTGCAGGTCCATGCTGGGGATGATTTGAGACCTGCAAAAGAGCTTAAAGTCGGTTGATGGGTCGGTTAATCCCTTATTTGGAGCACCCATATTTGGAGCAGAGATACCATTAGGGGAAACGCATCTGGTGAAGCAAAGGATACAAAGTGATTGAGTAAGAAGATGGAACCTTTCCGTGGGAGATTAAAGTCCTCTACCATCACTGCTTACGACTGTTGATAAGTATCCCTGTTGAGTTCAATGAAGAAGGTGGGATGGAGCCATCAGTTCATCCTCTCAATATGCTAAACTTTGATTATCATAATTACGAATAGAGGAGTTCGTGATGGCAGGCTCTGTAAACCCATTATGGACGTATACATTATATTTTGACGGAGCAACCAGGGGCCCTAATAAAAAAGGGAGTGTTGGAGTAGTAATCCGAGATCCCCGACGAAGAGTTACGATGAAGTTAGCTGCTTATCTTGAGGTAGGATTCACTAACAATATGGCGGAGTATAAAGCCTTGATTATGGGACTACATATTGCCAAGCAAGGTGGTATTCGTCGGTTGTTAATAAAAGGGGATTCCCAGTTGATCCTGAATCAGCTAGATGGGACATACACAGTGCGGAATCCCATTCTTTGTATGTATCATCGGACTGCTATGACCTTACTAGAGGAGTTTGAGAGAGTGTCTTTTCAGATGATTCCACGATATTGGAATCAGTTTGCGGATTCACTGGCAAATCTTGCTTATGAGGAAGACCTCTTCTTTAATTGTGGTCCTAGTTTGGATATTGTGATCAATGATGAAACATGACCCAGTTGTTTGTGGGGAATGTTATCAGAGCATGCAATATATGGCAGACGATGGTTGATATGGGTGATGCAAAGAGTAGCCGAGACCAATCTACCGTTGTTATGTTGGACCCATAGGTTAATTAGGTAAAAATCATGAACGACAAGAGTAAGAGACCAATTGGGTTCAATCTCATATGATGCCAGGAGGCATATTTCACGGTGGATTCCATGCCACGGTGGATTCCGTGAGGTTTTACGGTGGATTCCGTAAACTTTGATGACTGGGGCTCATACACAAAGTGGATTCTTTGTGCGAGAAGTTGATGGGGACGCCTGTCCTTTTCGGGCGTTTCATTAATTTAGTGTGTACATGGGTGATTCCATAGCGGGTGATTCTGCAAAATGCATATTAAATTAATAAACGTTTATGAGTTTAGAGTGCGCACTCGTAATAAATTAAGCTTAGGATTTATTTCTAACCAGTTGATTTATTTATGTAGCTGAAGACTGCTAGGTATTCACTTTTGTCAGTTTAATTGTATTATTTTACTAACGATTGTGAATGCTTCAGTTGATGTGTAGAGATAGCAGCAGTGGCGGAGGAAAGCATTGGAGTCTAGCGAGTATTCGACCTATGGATTATATTTTGATAGGCGCCACGCCTATATTTTGTCATGTCTATTGAGGCATCGATTATTTATCATTATTTTGTATGCGCCTATGACACGGATATGTTATTTCTATTTGGACATTGTATTGGGCGTGCTAGACTCTTTGGGCACCGTCCATTAGCTTTATTCCTATTTTTGTAAAAGCAAACTCAAAAGCTAAAAGCTTGATATATTTTTGTAAATTGGGCTATTATTGAGCATGAAGAAGAAATATACATAAAATACATGCTTTGTGAAGTGCTCACACAAGGCAAGGGGGAGATTGAACCCAATTTGTCTCTTGCTCTTGTCGTTCATGCTTTTTACCTTGTAACTTGTGCAAAAAGTAGAGTTCATTGTTCTTGGGGACCTTCCGGGATTCACTACGTGAGCAGACAGCGATCGATCTGCGCACCAGCAGGTGCGTTTAATGGTTTCTTGTTTTAGTTCTATGCTAGACAGGTTCGGAAAAAGAGCTTGGAAGGAGCCTTTTGTTGTGTGGAAGCTTCTCGTGGCCCTATCCAAGTGATATCTTTCCTTTATGAGTACTGTGGTTTTTATGTTATATGTGTTTGGGTACTTGTTAAGGGGTTTTTCTTTTCTTAATGGGGACCGGCGTCCAAGGCATGAAGTCCTGAGGTTTCGGTTTAGTATGTTTGAGGGAGGTCTGAGTAGTCATTGCCTCCTGTAAAGACATTGCCAGGTATCGAAAGACCTGTTTTAGACGGAAGTCCTAGTGACCCTGTTCTGCTAGCCTGCTAGGCAGCCGTTCTAGGAGTTCTTGTTAGTTGTGAGGCAGTTAGAGAACCTTGCCAGCAGAAAAAAGAATGCTAATAAATGAGCAAATCCTTTGCATCTCTTGAATGGTGGGATCTAAGAGGCTATAGCTTCAACAACACGCTTCATGAAAGTTTGTAGTGGAAAATTATAGTTAATGCATAAATGAATACTCCTATTTTCTACAACTTTCAATCGGTTCAAAATATTAGGGTGGATGTGTGCATTAGTAGAAAGATACATTTTCAGCAAAGGTTGGTCTTCTATTTTAGAGCTAAGAGGTTGAGAGAGATCTTGTTGTCCTCTGATCCCATAATATTACCTATTTTGGATTATAACATCTTTGTTAATGTGCACATATTCATTCTACTCTAAGTGCATCCCATTAACCATATGGACTTGTACGGACCTATCTGTCCTCTTACTAGGCAAACCATGCACATAATAATTAGCACAAAGCTTAGGTTCCAAAATATCATAAGGGGCTTATTGGGCCCTTATTGTCTTGCTAAAATTAATGCATCTGTGAATCCACTTATTCTACCCTTAATAAGATAGGACTTGGGCCTAAACGTGTTCATCTTTGTTTTGTATTGAGCTAGATCAACATCTTCCTATCATCGCTTTTCCAAGCTTTTTTTGGGCACAAAGGGGAGAAAGCTCTAGACTCTCTGGATGACTTAGAAATGGCCTTTCTAGTCATAGGCCAGGATGATGAACCAACCAAAGTACGGGCCTTCTCTTTAGTTCTAAAGGATGATGCTCCAGTGTGGTATCAAGCTCTCCCGGAGGCTACAAGAAGGGGTAATTGGGAGGATCTCAAGATCGCATTCTTGCAAGAGTACCAAGATACAAAGCCTCTTGAAGATCTTTGGAGACAACTCCTAGTTCTTCTCCAAACCTTACCAGGGGAGTACCAAGAATATGAAGGCATGTTTATAAAATTGTGGGATAAATGGATAGCCTCCTTAGTCGAGGGAGAGAGATTACGTGATTGCCTCCCTCTACTAACGGAGGTCAAAGGCAAGTTTCCCACATCCTATGAAGAATCAATCACTTATGCAAGGGAGAAAGATAGGAAACTGAAGCATCAAGCCCAGTTGAAGGGGGGAGTTGAGCTCATTCAGGTTTTACCAGCCATTCCAAGGCCTAGAGAAATAGCAAAGAACCCACCTGAACCAAAGATGCCATAGCAAGAGCTCCTACAACACATTACTAATCAACTTAAAAGCCTTTCATTGAATTTAGTGCAAGGAGTATGGCCCCCTCCCCTCGTAAATGACGGCAATTGGAGTATGTTTGCTATAATTGTGGGGAGACTGGCCATGGTATGTATTTTTTCCCTCATCCCAGGCATCTGCTAGGAAATGGGTTCCAATCAAGAAGGAGGAGACAACAAGTGATGGCACCTGGGGAGAGGCTTGTTCCACCAAATCAAGAGCCTCCATGGCCAGTTCAAGTTCTCCAGCAGCCTCGACTACTTGCAGAGGTGCCGTCCTTGCCTGTCCAGCCGCTAGAGAATCATGATGTCAGGATGATCAATTTGGATGAGAGTGATGTTAAAGGGAAGGACAAAGTAGCAGAGGTGAAGCAATGCCCATGAAGAAATCCCGTAGAATTGAGAGGATGGAGCCTACACCACCAGAGGAGTTTGAAAATAAGGAAGAAGAGGCAGAGTCTTCAAACGCTGCAAAGACAAGCACCGCAGTAAAAAGAGGAGGGCTCGCTTGCACCGATGCATCGAGCCAAAGGAATTTTCCCTAAGTAAAGGTACTAGAGCTTATGATTTGCTTGCTTATGTGAGGGATCAAGATTCAAAAATTTCTTTGTCACAATTAGTGCATCTATCTCCAACAATGCGATGACAATGGTCAAAGATGGTAAGCATTAGACCCATGAAGAATAAACACGTGAATGCAATCAAGGCTAGAAAGACGAAAGTTATTGTGTCTCTAGTGGAAGCCGAAATCAATGGGCAGAGAGTATCAAAGACATATGTGGATGGAGGTGCATAGATTTATGTCATGACAGAAAAGTTGATGCATCGTTTGGGATTAGAGGTAAGTGAAACTACTTTGTTTGGGGCCGAAATGGCTAACAATGTAGTAGTAAATTGTTTGTGAGTTATAAAGAAAGTCAAGGTAAAAGTGTGTAGAGTGCAATTGGAGCTTGACATATATGTGATGCCAGTGAAGGGAGACGGCTATCCACTCATTCTTGGGAGACCATGGATAATGGGAATGAAATCCAAACAAGATTGGGAGAGACAGGGGCCTTAGAGCTTAGGCCACAGAAGGGGTTGTAGAAAAAATGGAAGAGCACTATCTACAATATGAAGGAGGGCCGATAGGAGGATCTCATGTTAGAGACCACTGCTAATGACTAGAGTTCCAGCGAGGATTGGTCATCTACGACAGAGGGCGAGTCTTCTAATGAGGAGGAAGAAAGCTCTCTAGAAGTCATGGGGATTACATTGAAAGGGCCTTCTAGAAGTGAAATTCCATAGTAGATTCCAAAGGTCGAGAAGGAGAGGTTAGAAAAAATGTTGGCTAAGAATCTATCAGCTGAGGGGAAGGAAGCCTACATGGAAGTGGTGATAAAACACTTTGCACTTTTTATTTCTGATTATGAACACATCACATGTAATGACAGTACAACATCACATTAATCTAAAAGATGGAGCAAGGCTAGTGGTACAACGGCTACGATGGTTGGGAGTAGTTCAACAAGATGCTCTAGTATGAGGTGCAACGACTTTTGAAGGTAGGTTTCATCTATCTAATACTAGGGGACTCAGAGTGGGTTTCACCTATAGTGGTGACACCTAAGAAGAACAGCAAATGTGAGATTTGTGTGGACTGCAAGCTGCTAAATGCTGCAACAAAGAGAGATCACTTCCCTCTTCCCTTTTAGGATGAAATGCTCAACAAGGTGGCTGGGCATGAGAGATACACTATGTGTGATGGGTATTTAGATTATTTCCAAATCTAAATAGTTGAGGAGGATCAACAGAAGACCACCTTCATCACGCCTTGGGGGTGTTTTTCTTACAAAGTAATGCCATTTGGATTAACAAATGCCCCAACTACCTTCCAGCAATTCATGAATTATGTCTTCTAGTCATATTCTAGTAAGTCTATCAGAGTCTTTATTGATGATTTTTTTATTTATAGTTCTAAGGCTCTACATCTAGGTAAGGTGGATGAAGGTTTCAACCGCCTCGCACAAATGGGGGGGCAATTAAAACATGATAAGTGTTGCATTGGCAAAAGTAGTGTAACTTTGTTATGGCATGTCATAACTGGGAGGGGCATTGAAGCGGATCCAAAAAAATTTAAGGCCCTATTGGCGGTGCCATCACCATCTTCTATGACGCAACTAACCTATTTCATTCAGAAGGTGCAATATATGGGGCAGTTCATTCATCTCTTCTCCCAATTAGTATTTCCACTACAGTAGTTGACCCACTCTGAAGAGCTCCTATAGAATGACGAAAGTGAAAGGTGCTTTCATGAGATGAAGAAGGATCTCAGTACCCTTCCCATAATTTTACAGCCTTGTTGGGATCAAGAGTTTTTTGTCAACTCAAGTTTTGAGGAAGATGCTCTAGGGGCAGCACTAATACAAAAGGATGCTAAAACTGGCTTGATGAGGTCGGTTTAATTTTCTAGCAGAGTAATGACAGTATCAGAATGAGGGTACAAGATGGTGGAGGTGATGGTTTTGTCTCTAATACTTGCTTTAAGAAAGTTTCATCCTTATCTTCTCCCTAGTCCACTCAAGTGATTACGACAGAAGAGCATTTTCCCTATGCCTTACAACACATGGATGTCTTAGCTAGAATTGCTAAGTGGATGATACAAATCCAAGAGTTTGACTACACCTTCAAGGTGGAGGACTCTACTAGGGCTTGTCTAGCTGATTTGTTGATCCATAGATGCCATCAAAAGAAGGAAAAAGAGAAGGGAAAGGTAAAAGAGGAGACATCTCCTCTTGAGGACCCACCACGAGTAGAGAATGCTCATGCCCTCTACTTCGATGGGGCCTAGAAGCGTATTAAAGATATAGCGGCAGTAGGAATAGTGGTGTTCAGTCCCGAAGGTGACAGATTATGGAGAAGGTATTTCCTTGGAGGATGTCCATTCTAACAATGAGGCAAAATATCAAGCCTTGCTTTTAGGTTTGAGGTGGTGTCTCTCACATGGTGTCACTCGACTTAATGTTTTTGGGGATTCTATGCTAATTTTTAAGCAAATGAAACCAATCTGGGCTTGTAAAAATGATAACTTAGCAGTGAATATGAGAGAAGATAAAACTCTCATGAGGAAGCTACAGAAAGCCCAAATCCATTTTGTGCCAAGGCGCACAAACGGCGATGTAGATGCTCTAGCAGCAGCTAAAAAATTGAAAGAGGTAATGGTGGACATCATTGAAGTAAAGCTCCCCTTGCTTCAGGGTAAGTTTCAACTATAAGATGTGCTTTATTTTCTTGAGCATGGTGAGGTACCTACACATATGAGTAAGAGTGAGAAAAGGTGGCTGGCTACTAAGGCTACTAAATACTGCTTGATAAATGATGTGTTGTATTGCAAAGGAAAGGATGCAGTGCTTAGAACGGTGCCAACAACAAAGGAGATTATGGATGTGATTAAGAGCTTCCATGAGGGGGTTTTTGGTGGACATTTTGCTCAAGAAATAATCACCACATAGATTCTCCAAGCTGATTTTGTGTGGCCTAGTCTGCATCGAGATGTGCAACATTGGTGTCGCACTTGTGATGCTTGCCAAAAGGCTAGACCAAGGAAGCTAGTGTACGGGGAATAAAATCCCATAACTACATATGGCCCATGATTTGAGAATGGGGGATTGATGCAATAGGTACTCCCATGAACTCAGTCTAGCAAGGAATATATCATAATGGGCGTGGACTACATGATGAGGTGGGCAGAGGCTTCAACAACTACTAGGATCACAACCCAAGAAGTGAGAAAATTTGTGTTTGAAGACATTTGTTGCAGGTTTGGCACACCTTTAGAAATTATCTTTGATCAAGGTCATGGTTTTAGGGCCAATCTAGTGGGAGAGCTAATGAAAAGGCTAAAAATCAAGCGCAGGCATTCTACTCCCTACTGCCCACAGTGTAATGGTTTGGTTGAAAAGGTGAATGGACTGATTTGTAAGATATTTACCAAGCAAGTACACATGCACCCCAAGAACTGGGATAAAAAATTGAGTGCAGCTCTTTGGGCCCACAGGACTTCATTCAGAACCTCACTTGGCTATACTGCATTTCACCTTGTTTACGGCCAAGAGGCTTTGCTTCCTATAGAGGTAGAACTGGCCAGCTTATGTGTTTTAGTAGCCAGTTGAGAGAAGAATTAAGATAATAAGTTAGAGGAAAGGATCTTTGATATAGAGAGGTTGGAGTTAGAAAGAGAAGTAGTAGTCCAACAATATTCTATGCAGGCTACAGAGAGGAGGAAGACATTTAATAAGAAGCTGGCTAGCAAGCACATAAGGAAAGGATCATTTGTGCTATGCTATGATAACCACTTTGATAACAGAAAGGATGCTAAACTTGTGTTCAAGTAGGAATGGCCATTCATATTCATAAGGAGATATTCAAATGGCAGCTATAAGTTAGGTTACATGGATGGGAGGGTTCACAAGATAAGGGTAAATGGATGGTGAATCAAGCCTTATTTTCAAAGAAATAGGGACACTTTGGAGCAGTCATTCGACAAAGAGCCACAATGAGGGGATGCAGTCCTCCTTGCTCTATTGGACCATCATTAGTAAGCTAGAGGCATGAATGCCTCTAGCCTAAGGGGAGGGCTAATGATCCAAGTTTTTGACAAATCAGATTTCTACCATAAAATTTGGCTGAAACCCCTATCAAGAGCCTTACCCATAGCTTAAACCCGACATCTTATCACTTTGAGTTTACTCTTCAAGCATTGTGTATGCTACATTGCTTCTCAGTTATGATAACTCTAGCAAGTAGGGGGAACAAGTTCTTAGCAAGGATGTCAATGTAAAGGGTAAAAGGGATGGGTTATCCTAGTGAAGTTGGAAATGGATTACACCTAGGCATTGAGTGAGTACATAGATTTTTCCAAAGGACTAGCCTCTAACTACACGTGGGTTCCACTTGCATCATCAAGATTTGGGATCTATTACCATCATTAGAGGGCACCTCACCCTTGTACACAAGTCAATGTCCATATCATGGTGTCATTTAAATCTTACACAAAATCTTACAAGCATGGACCCCCTCTGTCACATGCTTATATGTATTTATATATATATAAGGAACTAAAGTCAAAGCAGCTTTTGGAATCCATTTTTTATAATTTCAATAAATCCCATGCAAAAGTGAATTTCAAGAAAATTCTCGTGTGACCCGATCATTTTTAACTGGTCTACAAAGTTGCTGAAGAAACTTTTTTCAGATTCTTCACCGATTTGAAGTTACAAAGGAATAGACTACTGGCTGTATGCAATTTTCTTCTCTCTTTCACCCTTATCACATCAACTTCCCATTTTATCCTTCTTGTAAATAGATTATAATAATATGATTTGGGCACCCAGCTCTTATAATCTAGCTCCCTTTCTCTATCTTGTTGACCACCACCCTTGGCTTCTTGCATGATGACCAAGGTGGGGACTTGTCCCATCCACTATTCTCCATATTTTCAAAGATACCATACATCATCTAGTATTATGTTAATCAAGAAGATTAGCTTAATCTAATCTCTCATGGAGGCTATATAAGGTACCCATGGAGATGTAAAGAAGGAGAATGATAAGCACATGAGATCACTCTAGAACTCCCTCATGCTAGTCCATCTCTTGAGGTAAGCTATGAGTGAGTCTCTTTTATTATGTAACATTCCATAAATACATAATGGCAAGCTTCCTCTATCTCTTCTCCTCTTGTCTCCCTCTCTCTCTCTCTCTCTCTCTCTCTCTCTCATATTCTAATACTGTGTCTAGATCATATGTACTCTCTTCTGATTCTCCTTCTACATTCATACTTAAACTTAAGTGAGACTTGCCATATGCTCTATTGGTGGGGAATCCTTCTTTTCTCATGTTATATATATGTTTGTAGGAGAAATTAGGAGCCATCACCTCTCTTAACCTTCCACCATATTTATTTCTATTAATATGGGCTACAAATTCTCTCATGAAGTTGTGTTTTGGTTCTTTCCATTCTCTTTGAGGAAATGGATGTCCTAGCCCATCCTCCCTTTGGCTAGGTAGTGCCCTTCTTTAGCTCTCTTAGTGAGGATTGGAGGTTGGGTGGATAAGAGGCAACCCACTCATCTTTTCAGCTCTCAATAGGGTATGGATTCACATATAATCGAATGCACAAGAGCCAAAGGCTCACCCATGCATTGAATACCAAACTTTTTATGTAAATTCCTAGTCTACCTACCATATAAACAATTATCATGTAACTCAATATGTGAGTAGTCGAAAGTTGGAAGATACTGTAAATTACTAAGCATTTTGATTCCCTTAGGTGACATATGCTTGAGATGAGAATGTCAGAGAGATACATGTGGGATAGAATCCATTGACAAAACATGGCCAATAGTATGAGATACAACCAAGGGGTAGAGGTTGCTAGACTTGGCACCTCTTGCAAGAACAAGCTTGCCACGAGTTATCTTTCATACAGAATCGCCAAAGCATATATGATAACCTATATCATCAATTTTCCTAGTAGACATAAGACTTCTAGTCAGTGCTGTGGGTACATGACATAAATTTTGTAGAATTTGAGAGCTACGAGAGAGGAAAATTGTAGAGTGACATTACTAATGCCAACAATAGCAAGAGGCTGATCATCACCTAAGTGCATAGTACCAAATACACTATGATAGGTATGAAGCCACTCACAATAGGGGGTCATATGAAAAGATGCACCCAAATCCAAGAGCCAACCTTGTACATGAATAGACTGAGCCTTGGTCAATTGAGAGGCATCACATGAAGAGGCTGCTAAGATGTAGTCACCATCGGACTCCTCAGGTTGTATAGCATTTATCTCCTCAATCTTTACGCTAGACTTTACAGGTATAATGCTGTGATCATTAGATTTCTCATGCACTTTGTCTTTCTCCTTTTCTTTACACTTGTCATCGTGCATCTTATGGCACTATGGCCATATGTGTCCTACTTTCCCACAGTAATGGCATGTAAGATTAGACTTATGTCCATGGGACTTGCTGCGTCCACCTGACTTAGACCGGGACTTCTAAGAGTCCTTCCCATGACCTTCATTGTCTTTCTTGTCACTTTTTCTACCTCTAACAGATAAAGCATGTGAACTGCAGGAAGCATCATTGTTTTTCCTATTAATTTCTTCAGTCAAAAGAGCACTCTCTACATCTTGCAATTTCAACCTATTGAAGAAAATTCTTCATGATAGAAAGAAACTAGCTAAACTAAGCAGATAGTGGGGTCCCCTCCCTCATGCAAAGATCCATTAATTGTTTAAGTCAATACATATTTGAAATAGGGCTTTATTCTGCATAAAGTTCCTGAATCTTTTCCCATAGATTCCATGCACTATGATCTTATCTTCAACAACATTATTATGGACCTCTTCAAAGAGTGATAAAATGATAGTGGACTTGCATAATGCCTCTAAATCATCCCATTCATCATCATCTATACTCTTGGGTTTAATACATTTGTTTCTTAGTGGCTTACTTCTATACCAAAACTTGCCATGTTTGAGATTTCTAGTAGCCATAGTTGATGCCATCCAACTTGGCAATGTTAAACAAAGTCGTATCTTTGAGATGACCAACCATAATGAGTTAAATAGAGGTAGACTACGCAGAAAGCAGCCTGTTGTAATTAGTAGTAAACATGCCAAAACAAGCTGAAAATAAGAGAAACTCCTAGAATGACTAGCTATCTACCAAATAGTACCAAAAGTACATAAAAAGGACATGATTAAGCTCAGTAAATAAATCATAGTCCACATAAAACAACTTGCTATAATAAATGATAGTAGTGAGTAAATGAGAACAAATAGTGAGCTAATAGAGATCCAATGACAATAGTGACTGCCAAGTCCAATCATGCATCAAGCAGTCATAAGAGAGGCTATACGATAGCCAATGAACATGAGCCAAATACCCAAATTTGTCAAGAGAGTCTGTCAGTACAGCCGATACATTTTGTAAGTGGTAAGCAAGATGTACACACCATTGGTGGAAAGACATGACAAAGGTCGATGCATGCTCAATGAAGACAGATTAAATAAGCTCATAAGAATCCAAGAGTAGACATGGAAGCATCTACCAAGAAAATATCATAGTCAAGAATGTATAAGAGATCGTAGTCTCAAATCTCAAGTAATGGCTCAAATGCATAACATGCAAGATCTTGGTAAATCCAAAACCATAAGCATAAAACTCCCACTAGCACAAAATTTGATGGAAAATGAGCAACCAAGCTTAGATATAGCATGTAAATTCATAAGATATCTCATAGCCAAGACCGTACATCATGAGAGCACCAAGAGCATGTACGTGGTCAAGCATCTGATAGAATCCAAGTACATCATGTACGACCCAAGTAAATCTATAACAAGCCAAGTAATATCCAAAAGAGGTTCCAAAGTATCCACGTATAAAGGATTATTGTAACTTAGATTCTAGGTCAATGCCCTTGCTGTTCGTGTCCTTTGAACAATCTTTTTGCTGTCCATCATGATTGAGAAAAGTTGCCAGCCAACCGGGACCACCCATCCGTAGGACGGACCCATGGCCACATCCAACGCACTTTCCTCTGGTTGTTTTAGTTATTTAATTACCTACCACATTTAGTTGGACATGCATTAATCAACTTCCTTAATTAGCCTGTTAGGCACGGGTTCCTTAACGTAATCATAGCACTTGACATACAAAAGTAATGTCAAACAAGTTCCTTTTCACAACTTATCATATTTATCTTTGAAATACATTTATAAAGTCTAGCCTGTAGGCTTATCCATAATCCGCCCGAGAGCTATCTAGCAATCGACAAGGATTACTAATCCAAGGTTCCGCCCGTAGACTAGTATGCGGGCCACGAGATCCAATCCCGAGTCACGTTGGCCTCTTGTGCAGGGCCCGGAAGGCAAGGGATTTATGGCTAGAGCCCCCTCTGGCACCCAAGCGTCCTCTTTACACAATAAAGGTACTATATCAGGATGATTATTCATCCTCTTGCAAGATAAACTAGCATAAGAATCTACCAATCTCATTCTGAGAAATTGGCCATTCCCTTGTTATCAATTCACAAGATCATGCAACTCTGCAACTTGTTGCACGAGTATCACATCAAAACCCATGGGACTATTTTACCCATCGAATGGCATCTTCTAATCATGATATCATGATTAGATAGGGAACAAGGTTAGGGTGTCTTCATAACAATCTGTCGTGATTGCACTAGGCTGGCATTGTCGGTCATAGGGTTCCAAATTCAAATCAAGTTTCATCCTTTTAGTGAGCGATCCTTAGGGTAAAAACCCTACATCATTTCTCGCAAGTATGTCCTATTGTCTCTACAATCCGTGAATGTGGGCAAGTCTTTAGGGTATAAGAGTTTCAGCTTTGGCCATAAGAGCGACTAGGTCACGTTCTCAATGTGCTAAGTCCTAGTTAGCACTTGAGATATGTTGCATTGACTTAACCATTCCTAAACGAGTCCCTCGTGGTTTAGGGGTTTAGGTTAAACCAAATTTACTTGTCTATTCTTGAAGATAATTACGTTGTCATTTTCATAACCACATGTTCATTGCCTACGTATAAGTTGATTTACAAACCCTAACTTTTTGGGTTAAGATCAAAGCATATGTTAAGTTATAGCATAATTCCAATTGATCCTTTTATAACATGCACTCAAGATTCATGCTGCTAAACTTTCGGGTTTTATGATTGAACCATGCAGCTTTTTCTAACTTCTTTTCTAAATGAGATTTTGGTATGCTGAATGAGCATTACACAACCTTTCGTAACTATTTACGTATTTGATTGAGATTTAAGCCAATCGACTAGAGCTTAATCTACTTCACGCAGCTCAAGAACCATTTCCATGCCTTGCAAATTCCTACTAATTATTAGCAACCTTCCTTTAGTGAATCATTTCGAAGGAAAGACGCCTAATAATGCGACATGCGATTTATTCTTTCCATGCTTAATCGAAGTGTAGAATAATAATTTCGACTCCATAAAGATAATCTTTAATTGATCTAAATTCGTTATTCGTAATGGATATAACAAATTGCTAAGAATGCATAGACGTCTCATGTCCTTTCATTCGTTCCATTGGAAAAATACAAATAATCAATTCCTTGATCGTAAGCTATTTCCTTTTAATTTATCCAAAGTATTTCAATCGAAAAAGTGCATCCTAATTTCATAAATGATCCATGCACAATCGACATAATATGACGTTAATCAAATTTAGGAAGAAAAACCCAGACTTGTGGTGAAATGTACACATAGATGTTAGGAGATGATCCTCCTAGGGTTGCGCCTTGTGCCTTCTTAGGAGCCATCCAGACTTCGACCTTCTTGCCTTGGTCGCGGACTTATAATCTTGGCCCATCTCCTTTGAACGCGAAACTCCCTTTGTGACCGCTTGCACCGTCTTTTAAAATCGGCTTTAGAAGGCTTTATAGGTTTCCTCCTTGAAGTAGGGATTCATGATTAGGACCTTACAACTGTCAAGAATGACTTTGTGGAAATGCTAAGGGGTTTAAACTCCGGGTTTGAAAAACCCGCTTTGTAGGGCCGATGGAAAAGGGGTTTGAAACTCGGAAATGAGGATTTCCACAGGGAAGGGGGTGCTTAAACCTCGGGGGGGGGGATTTATAAAAACCCTCTTGAGAGCCATTAGAAAAAGAGGTTTTTCGAAACTCGGGGCTAAAAGATGGCTAATAAAAAAGATTGGTTTGGAAACCCATGGGAAAAGGGGGGTTCTAATTGGACTTAATGGATTGGAAAAGGGAAGAAGGGGGATGTATATATCGCCTATGAAGGGGTTAAATCTCGGGGGAAAAGGGGTTAAAAAACCTTCAAGAGGAAGGCTTAAGAAAGCCACAGGAAGGGGGGCTTAGCTCCTCCCCTTAGAAGCTTCTCAATAAGCTTATGAGAAGCTTTTGTGGGCATGGCCACTCCACGTGGAGAGAAGGGGATGACTTCAATGGCGGTGTGTTGGCGGCAACGGCACAGCTGACGGCTTCGGCGGTGCTCCTCCCTCGCAGTGCGGTAGAGCAGTGTTGCTCCTCCTCGACTCCTTCAGCCTTTGACTCACAGCGTCAAATGTCCACCCACTCTCCTTCTCGTTGCGTTATGCTCAACTCTCCCCTCACTTCCCCCCATGTAGGGTATTTATAGGTGAAGGGAGGGGAACCTCGCTCCCCCACGCGACCTTACGCATGGCATTCACTCCTCCAACGAGCTCCAGCAAGGAGCTAGGTCATAGCGCCTTCCCTCGCTCTTCTCCAGCACGACAGTTGGCTCGAGGAAAGAGGGGATAATTTTTTAAAAAAATTGCCATAATTTCAATTATTATCCTCTTTACCTCCTATTAAGAGGAGGTTCTTGTGAAGAACGCGGGTTTAGAAATCAAAAATGTTACATAAATGTTGAGATAAGATACTCCCAAATAGCATCAAAGGTTTCCAGATGGAAAGACATCCAACATAAGTGAGTCAAGAAGTGTAGACAATATATAAGGAGGAGCCACTTTGTCAGGATAAATCCAATCAGTATGATCAATTTTGCATTGTTCAAATAACGGGCCTTCAAATAATTCGTCACCTTCAAGAATTAGCATCATCTTTGCTTTCCACCCAAGAAAGCCTTGTCCTTGGAAGAAGGGAACCGAACATTGGGTAAACGAATTTCAGTTAACAATTACGTAATTGGCCATTCCTGTATCTCGAGAGAAAACAAATAAGATGAGATCGCAGAATCTACAAACCATGAACAAGACGAGCGTAGTTGAGACGCGTGACAATCAAAATAGGGAGATGCATGTAAGAATGACGAAAAATATTGAGTGACTAAAAAGAAAGCCCGAAATAGAGAGACGTGATGTGCAACACAAGATGACGCGTATAAGAAAAGTGCTATTTCTGTCGAACAAAGAACATGAACGAGAATAAAACATCGCTAAAAATAGCAAGATGTTTACTTGTCGTAATCAACGTCATTAACGAAGACGAGCGATTAACTAACTGTAATTGGGGATTAACGAGCTGTAATTAAAATTATAGTTTTAAATAAAGAATCGCAAATTCGAACAGAATTGTTGTCTTGAATCATGAACTGTCATAACTTTTGATCCAGAACTCCGATTGACAAGCGATTTTGACAGGATTCGAGAGCACAACGAGAGCATGATCTGAATAAGCAAGAAAAATAACCTTCAAACTTGGAGGATCTAACTTATGTCGAGTGTCCTTGGGCACATGAATATAAGCAATGCAGCCAAATGTGCGAAAGTGAGAGACTGAAGGTGTCTTCCCTATCCAAATTGTTATAGGAAATTTACCAGTAGGTGCAGTTGTTGGAAGATGATTTTGAATAAAAACGGCTGTTAGAATTGCTTCAGTACTCCAAAACTTTCGCGACAAACCAGAGTGTATAAGCATGCAACGTATAGCATTAAGAATAGTGCGATTTTTGCGCTCAACAACACCATTTTGTTGAGGAGAATAAGGAACTGTCAACTCATGATGAATACCTTGATCCTTACAGAAGTCATCAAATAGATTGGATACATATTCACCGCCATTATCACTGCGAAGAGTCTTTATAGAGAATCCAGTTTGAAATTCCATACTTATCTTGTATTGTTTAAATATAAATAAAGCCTTAGACTTATGTCGAAGAAGATAGACATGTGTGTACTGTCAGAAATCATCAATGAAAGTTATAAAATATCGATATTGAGACTTTGAGGCAGGAAAAGGACCACAAATATCGGTATGAACCAAATCCAAGAGAGCACAGGAATGTGATGAAGTAGAAGTGTGGAAAGGCGAACGATTGTGTTTTCCAAGTGCACAGTACTCACATATTCCCATACGTGGATGAGATTTAAGATCCATACCTTGCACAAGACCATGACGATGAAGATCAAGAATTTTGGCAAAATCGGAGTGTGCAAATCATTGATGCCATAATTTGCAATCTGCATCTCCAGGGGCAGTAACAACATTTGCAACCGTATCGTTCAATGATAGCTCAAATAGATTCCCATGTCGAAGAGTCACTGCTATAGTATGTCCATCTTTCTCTATACGACATTGATTATGATCAAAGCCAACAAACAAACCAAGATCAACTAGATGAGCAACAGAAAGAAGATTTATTTGCAAATCTAGAACATGAAGAACTCCTCTTAATATTCTAGTGGATGAAATAGTCCCCAGATATAAATCACCCACTCCTTTGACTTGACAAGTCGTATCATCCACAAGGTAAACAAACTTCTTGATAGGAAGAGAACGATAATTGTGAAGCCACTGTGATTGGTATGTTATGTTTCTAGTGGCACCTGAATCAACGATGACTAGAGAACCATCATGAACATGAAGTACCTTTTCTGGAGAGATATCATGATGGACGAAATTGAGCTCCTGATGACTATGATCATCATCAGTTGTAGTTTGTTGAACAATATAAGCTCGAGAACGTTCTTCATCATATATGCGTTTATAACAACAACGAGATGGATGATCTGTATGTGCACAATAATCACAAGGAGGAAAACTTTTGGACGAGCGAGGTTGCTTTGTAGTAACTCCATGCTCCTCATCATATTGACGTGCCCAGCAATCAGAAGCCACATGGTCTTTCTTATCACAATAAGAACTTGTTAGAATAAGCAAGATGAGAAGATTTACCACCTTGATTAGGGCGTCCACCCTGCTGAAAACGTGAAGCGAGATGCTTGCGAGCCACAAAAGCAGCATCAAAATCCCTTTGTTCGCAAGTGACCAAAACATCATCTGACGTTTCCAAATGATGCTCATGACATTGAGAATATTCAATAAGAGATATACATGCTTTGTCAAAGTGGATATCATCCTTGTTAGACAAAATAGTGATGATATTATCATATAAAGGATCTTTAATGGTATAAAGAAGTTGAGTAACAATCTCATTTTTAGCAACACGAGCACCGACAGCACCAAGCTGATTGATAATATCTTTAAAAGCCTTGATATGAGAGTGCATAGAAGTACCAACCTTATATTGAAGATTCTTCAAACGAGTTTGAAGATATAAAATTTCAGTGACCGATTTCTTCTCAAACTGTAACATGTCCACCTGTTGTCTTTAGGACACGTCTTAGCATTCCATCGGAAAGGATGTCTAGAAAGCTCTACCAGGCACTCCCATGGAATGTTACGGGGTTTGAAATCTAGGACTTTTTGTGTCTTCCATGTAGCGAAAGTATTCTGGCCGTTCCCACTTAGACTTGAATCAGGGTTTTTCCTATTGGTCATTTCCTAAACGGCAACTAGCGTCGAACCTGAGTGAACCACTTTACGTAGAAATGCTAGGTCCAAAGTGGATTCACGCTACACTTGATTCAAGGAGAATGGGAAACGAGAGGGATGCAAGGCTTGACCTCTCCACCATAAGGCATAGTCCCATTCCGTTCCCCTAAAACAGCGTAAACTGGGATTATTGTAACTTAGATTGTAGGTCAACGCCCTTGCTATTTGTGTCCTTTGAACGATCTTCTTGCTATTCCATCATGATTGAGAAAAGTTGCCGGCCAACCGGGACCCCCGATCCATAGGACGGACCCATGGCCACATCCACCGCACTTTCTCGGGTTGTTTTAGTTATTTAATTACCTACCACATTTAGTTGGACATGCATTAATCAACTTCCTTAATTAGCATGTTAGGCACCGGTTCCTTCATGTAATCATAGCACTTGACATAAAAAAGTAATGTCAAACAAGTTCCTTTTCATAGCTTTTCATATTTATCTTGAAATACATTTATAAAGTCTAGCCTGTAGGCTTATCCATAATCCACCCAAAGGCTATCTAGCAATCCACAGGGATTACTAATCCAAGATTTCGCCCGTGGACTAGTATGCGGGCCACGAGATCCAATCCCGAGTCACATTGGCCTCTTGTGCAGGGCCCGGAAGGCAAGGGATTTACGGCCAGAGCCCCCTCTGGCACCCAAGCATCCTCCTACTCCAAGTAGTGCTTAATGAAGAGACCTCTCGTGGCGGGTTCGGTCCAGCTTCCTGGCGCGGTTAATAACCCCCTTAGTTAGGGTCAGGCAGGCAGTCGGGGATAACTGAAGCTGCCTCTCCCTTCAGGCCTTCAACCTGAAGCATTAGATATCTTTTCATCCTTTTATTCTTTGAGCAAACAAAGCAAAACCATGCTCTCAAAATTGTTATAAGCACAATCATTTCCAGTGGTCGTTATTTTTGGCCAACTACTAAGGAGCGAATTCTTCTTTCCGAATGCATCCAGCACTCAATCCGGGATCAATTGCAACTTGGAAAGATCCCCAAGGGTTTGTCTATTAACCCTTATATCATTGGGTTAGGGCCATACCCTATTAACCCGACTTAATCAATACCTTAAGTTCAATTAGCAGTAAATATGTATTTCCAATTTACTGATTGGTCTTTTGCTTCCAAGAAATTATGTAATCCCCTAATCTTGGTCACTTTACCCAAGAAAGGTACTATATTAGGATGATTATTCATCCTCTTGCAAGATAAACTTGCGTAAGAATCTGCCAATCTCATTCCGAGGAATTGGCCATTCCCTTGTGATCAATTCACAAGTTCATGCGACTCTACAACTTGTTGCACGAGTGTCACATCAAAACCCATGGGACTATTTTATCCATCAAATGGCGTCTTCTAATCATGAGATCATGATTAGATAGGGAACAGGGTTAGTGTGTCTTCATAACAATCCATTCTTGATTGCACTAGGCTGGCATTGTCGCTCCTAGGGTTCCAAATTCAAGTCGAGTTTCATCCTTTTATCGAGCGATCCTTAGGGTAAAAACCCTAGATCATTTCTCGCAAGTATGTCCTATTGTCCCTACATTCCGTGAATGTGGGCAAGTCTTTAGGGTATAAGAGTTTCAGCTTTGGCCATAAGAGCGACTACATCACGTCCTCAACGTGCTAAGTCCTAGTTAGCACTTGAGATATGTTGCATTGATTTAACCATTCCTAAACGAGTCCCTTGTGGTTTAGGTGTTTAGGTTAAACCAAATTTACTTGTCCATTCTTGAAGATAATTATGCTACCATTTTCAACTAGATGATTCATTGCCTATGTATAAGTTGATTTACAAACCCTAAGTTTTCGGGTTGAGATCAAAGCATATGTTAAGTTATAGCATAATTCCAATTGATCCTTTTATAACATGCATTCAAGATTCATGCTACTAAACTTTAGGGTTTTATGATTGAACCATACAGCTTTTTCTAACTTCTTTTTGAAATGAGATTTTCGTACGCTGAATGAGCATTACACAACCTTTCCTAACTATTTACATATCTAATTGAGATTTAATCCAATCGAATAGAGTTTAATCTACTTTGTGCAGCTCAAGAACCATTTCCATGTCTTGCAAATTCTACAGATTATTAGCAACCTTCTTTTAATGAATCATTTCAAAGGAAAGATGCCTAATAATGCGACATGTGATTTATTCTTTCCATGCCTAATCCAAGTGTAGAATAATAATTTCAACTTTATAAAGATGATCTTTAATTGATCTAAATTCGTTACTTGTAATGCATATAACAAATTGCTAAGAATGCATAGACGTCTCATGTCCTTTCATTCGTTCCATTGGAAAAATACAAATAACTAATTCCTTGATCGTAAGCTATTTTCTTTTAATTTATCCAAAGTATTTCAATCCAAAAAGTGCATCCTAATTTCATAAATGATCCATGGACAATCGATATATTATGACATTAATCAAATTTAGGAAGAAAAACCCGGACTTATGGTGAAATGTCCACATGGATGTTAGGAGATGATCCTCTTGGGGTTGCGCCTTGTGCCTTCTTAGGAGCCATCGAGACTTCGACTTTCTCGCCTTGGTCATGGACTTATAATCTTGGCCCGTCTCCTTCAAACGCGAAACTCCCTTTGTGACCGCTTGCACCGTCTTTCGGAATCGGCTTTAGAAGGCTTTATAAGTTTCCTCCTTGAAGTAGGGATTTCACGATTACGACCTTACAACCGTCAAGAATGACTTTGTGGAAATGCTAAGGGGCTTAAACTCTGGGTTTGAAAAACCCACTTTGTAGGGGCGATGGGAAAGGGGTTTGAAACCTGGAAATGAGGATTTACACGGGGAAGGGGGTGCTTAAACCTTGGGGAGGGGGGGGTTATAAAAACCCTCTTAAGAGCCAATAGGAAAAGAGGTTTTTCGAAACTCGAGGCTAAAAGGTGGCTATTTAAAAAGATTTGCATGGAACCCCACGGCAAAAGGGGGGTTTTAAATGGACTTAATGGATTGGAAAAGGGAAGAAGGGGGATGTATAGATCGTCTGTGAAGGGGTTAAATCCCGAGGGATTACAGGTTAAAAAACCTTCAAGAGGAAGGCTTAAGAAAGCCACAGGTAGGGGGGCTTAGCTCCTCCCCTTAGAAGCTTCTCAAGAAGCTTTTGAGAAGCTTCTCTAGGTGTGGCCACTCCACGTGGAGAGAAGGGGATGACTTCAATGGGGGCGTGTTGGTGGCAACGGAAGCTGACGGCTTCGGCGGCGCTCCTCCCTCACGGTGCAGCAGAGCAGCGTGGCTCCTCCACGACTCCTTTAGCCTTCGACTGGCGGCGTCAAATCTCCACCTACTCTTCTTCTCATAGCGTTACGCTCAGCTCTCCCCTCACTTCCCTCCATGTAGGGTATTTATAGGTGAAGAGAGGGAAACCTCCCTCCCCCACGCAGCCTTACATATGGCTTACACTCCTCCAACGAGCTCCAGCAAGGAGCTAGGTCATAGCGCCTTCCCTCCCTCTCCTCTAGCATGATAGTCGGCTAAGGGAAAGAGGGGATAATTTTTTTAAAAATTTGCCATAATTTCAATTCTTATCCTCCTGAGCTCCTATTAAGAGGAGGTTCTTGTGTAGAATACGGGTTTAGAAATCGGAAATGTTACATTCTCTCCCCCTTGGAGGAATCGAGATGTCCTCATCTCGAGATAAACTGGGAATATTGATGGTTGAGAGTGCTTTCATCTACCCAAGTGGCATCCTCCTTGGGATAATCTTTCCACTGGACGAGGCATTTTCTCAAGGTTCTAGATCTCAGTTGTCTCTCCCTAACATCTAAGATCCTGTTAGGCCGTAGTTCAAGGACTCCTTGACTAGGCATTACATATTGTTGGTCATCAAGTACATGGTTAGGATTAGGTACATACTTCTTCAATAGGCTGATATGGAATACATTATGAACCTTTAGGCTCTCAGGGAGTTGTAGTCTACACGCATTAGCTCCTAGGAACTTGAGGATCTTGTATGGTCCACAATACCTTGGACTTAGCTTCTTGCAATCTCCTAAGGACAGAGAACTCTTCATTGGGCGTACGCGAATCAAGACCATGTCTCCTTCCTTGAAGATTCTATCTTGACGCTTCAAATCCGCGTATGCCTTCTGTCTATCCTTGGTGTCTTGGATGCCCTGTTTTATTGACTTTATTTGGTCATTCATCTCTTCCAACATCTTCCTTGAAGCTTCAACCTTCAAGGTTGAATCTGATAAGTTTAGGGGACTTCGACACTCATGACCATGCAATGCTTGGAAAGGGATCATCTGAATGCTCTGTTTGGTAAGAAGCATTGTAGGAAAATTCAACCAAAGGCAAGTATTGAATCCACCTTTTTGGTTCACGACAGCAGTGTGCCCTTAGCATATCCTGAATGACTTGATTGACTCGCTCCGTTTGGCCATCAGTTTGGGGATGGTAAGCTGTGCTGAAACAGAGTGGAGTTCTAATGGCTTCAAAGATAGCTCTCCAGAAGTGTGATGTGAAGAGAGAGTCACTGTCACTGATGATTCTTCTGGGTAGCCCATGTAGCTTGAATATCACCTTGATAAACAACCTTGCAATATCTGAGGCTTTATAGTTTGCCTTTACTGGAATAAGGTGTACAACCTTAGTCAACATGTCAACCACAACCATAATGGAGTTGTATTCTCCCTGAACTTGGGGTAGGCCAACAACAAAGTATATACTGTTGAATTTCCATTTCATTTGGGGAATGTCAAGTGGTTGTAACTTTTTTGGAATTTTGACATGTTCGGCTTTGATACGTTGACAAGACAAACACTCAGTGACATATTTGAGAACGTCACCTTTAAGCCTCTCCCAATAGTAGCTCTTCCTAACTACATTCAGAGTCTTCGCATAGCCAGGATGTCTTGAGAAAGGGGAATCATGAGCTTCCCACAATATCTTCTGCTTAAGTGATTGGCTTGCCAGTATACATACTCTCGTTCTATAGTAGACAAGTCCACTATTGATAGAGAATTCATAATACTTAGCCTATAGCTTTTGATCCTGGTCCTTCATAGAGATCTCCCTTAGCATCTTCTGATAGGCTCGGTCATGGCATGATTCCTCTCTAGCTAGCTCAAGTATTGGATTGTTCGGCATGGACAGCTTTGTAGCTAGAGATCTAGCTATTGATGGATTTTGCAAGATTAATGAGTTAAGGAATGCCTTGCTACTGAGTGCATCAGCAACTACATTCTCCTTTCCTAGTCGATATTTGATTTCAAAATCATACTCCTCCAACACTTCAATCCATCAACGTTGCCTCATGTTGAGCTCGTTCTGGGTAAAGATCCACTTGAGACTCTTATGGTCAGTCACTAAAGTAAACTTGTTACCCAACAAATAGGACAGCTAACAATTCTAGATCATGGGTAGCAAAATTCTTCTTATGGCTCTTTAGTCTCCTTGAAGAGTATGCTACAGGATGACCTTCGTGCATGAGCACACATCCTAAGGCAAGTGCGCTAGCATCAGTTACTACCTCGAACTCCTTACTAAGGACTGGAAGTTTTAGGATAGGTGTTGATATCAAACTTTGCTTCAATCTCTCAAAGCTGGTTTGTTCAGGAGTTGACCATGCAATGGAAGTTTTCTTCTTCAGTAAGTCCGTCACAAGTGCTGCAATCAAAGCATAGTTTTTGATGAAGACCCTATACCATCCTGTCAATCCAAGGAAACTTCGTATTTCTTTAACAGTTGTGTGTATTGGCCATTCTAGCACATCTTTGACTTTGGCTCGGTCCACTGAGATTCCTTCTGCTGATACAATGAATCCCAGATATTCAATCTGACGCTTGAAGAATGCACCTTTCTTCATCTTAGCATACACCTTGTGTGACCTCATTGTCTCAAGGACAATCCAAAGTTGAGGTTCATGATCTTCCTCCTGTTTAGAATAGACTAAAGTGTCATCGAAGAAGATGAGTATGAAGTCATCAAGATATGGCCTCAAGATATCTTGCATTAACCTGTTGAGAAGGTGGCAGGCGCATTCGTAAGCCCAAATGACATAACTAGGAACTCAAAGTGTCCATATCTTGTATTGAAGGCCATCTTTGGGATATCTTATTCCTTGATCCTTATCTGATGGTAACCAAACCTGAGATCAATCTTGGAAAGGATCTTCGCACCCTAAAGACGATCAAGAAGCTCATCTATTCTAGGAATAGGGTACTTGTTCTTGACAGTTGATTTATTCAACCCTCTATAATCAATACACAGTCGAGGTGTTCCATCTTTCTATTTCTGGAAAAGTATTGGAGCTCCCCATGGTGAATTGCTAGGACGAATGTAGCCCTGATCTAGTAGTTGCTTAAGTTGTTCCTTCAGCTCAATTGCTGCCGGGATGGACATTCTATAAGGTCTCTTCACAATTGGCGCAGCTCCTGGCACTAGCTTGATCTCATGATCCACTTCTCTTTGAGGCGGGAGTTCTGTCAGCTCTTCGAGAAATACATCTGCATATTCCTTTAGCCATAAAGGTCCTTCACTAGACTCTTGCTTCTAATCTAACTTGTTGAGCTTAATCAAGTAGACATGTAGTCCTTTTCTGACTCCCTTTATAATCCGAGATGCTTTGGCCAATTGAATTTTTGGCTTCCCTGCTTCACCTTGAGTTGTAACCAATTTCCCTTCAAAGTTTCAAAAGAAAATTTAGCCCTTTCCATAATGAATGTGGGCATCATTCGGTTTAAGCCAATCCATATCGAGTAGACACTCATGGATACCTAGGTTCATGACTTTGGATTTAACCGAAGTCCCCTTTCCTCCCCAGAAAAATTCCACCTTAGCAGTTTGCCTGGTACAAGTGACCTCACAACCATTTGCTAATTCCACAAGCAAGGTAGGTTCTTCTACTGTGGCTATTTCTAATCTTCTTGCACAAGCTGGTGAGATAAAGGAATGTGCATTGCCATAATCAGGAAAACAAGTGTCGCATCAAAACCCATGGGACTATTTTACCCATTGAATGGCGTCTTCTAATCATGAAATCACGATTAGATAGGGAACACGGTTAGGGTGTCTTCATAACAATCCATTCCTGATTGCACTAGGTCGGCATTGTCGCTCCTAGGGCTCCAAATTCAAATCGACTTTCATCCTTTTAGCGAGTGATCCTTAGGGTAAAAACCCTAGATCATTTCTCACAAGTATGTCCTATTGTCCCTACATTCCGTGAATGTGGGCAAGTCTTTAGGGTATAAGAGTTTCAGCTTTGGCCATAAGAGCGACTAGGTCACGTCCTCAACGTGCTAAGTCCTAGTTAGCACTTATATGTTGCATTGATTTAACCATTCGTAAACGAGTCCCTTGTGGTTTAGGTGTTTAGGTTAAACCAATTTTACTTGTCTATTCTTGAAGATAATTACGCTACCATTTTTGTAACCACATGATTCATTGCCTACGTATAATTTGATTTACAAACCCTAACTTTTCGGGTTAAGATCAAAGCATATGTTAACTTATAGAATAATTCCAATTGATCCTTTTATAACATGCATTCAAGATTCATGCTAGTAAACTTTAGGGTTTTATGATTGAACCATGCAGCTTTTTCTAACTTCTTTTCTAAATGAGATTTTCGTACGCTGAATGAGCATTACACAACCTTTCAAAACTATTTACGTATTTGATTGAGATTTAAGCCAATCGACTAGAGTTTAATCTACTTTATGCAGCTCAAGAACCATTTCCATGTCTTGCAAATTCCTACGGATTATTAGCAACCTTCTTTTAATAAATCATTTCAAAGGAAAGATGCATAATAACGCGACATGGGATTTATTCTTTCCATGCCTAATCGAAGTGTACAATTATAATTTTGACTTTATAAAGATGATCTTTAATTGATCTAAATTCGTTACTTGTAATGCATATAACAAATTGCTAAGAATGCATAGACGTCTCATGTCCTTTCATTCGTTCCATTGGAAAAAGACAAATAACAAATTCCTTGATCCTAAGCTATTTCCTTTTAATTTATCCAAAGTATTTCAATCAAAAAAGTGCATCCTAATTTCCTAAATGATCCATGCACAATCGACATATTACGACGTTAATCAAATTTAGGAAGAAAAACCTGGACTTGTGGTGAAATGTCCACATGGATGTTAGGAGATGATCCTCCTGGGGTTGCGCCTTGTGCCTTCTTAGGAGCCATCGAGACTTCGACCTTCTCGCCTTGGTCATGGACTTATGATCTTGGCCCGTCTCCTTCGAATGCGAAAATCCCTTTGTGACCGCTTGCACCATCTTTCGGAATCGGCTTTAGAAGGCTTTATAAGTTTCCTCCTTGAAGTAGGGATTTCACGATTAGGACCTTACAACCGTCAAGAATGACTTTGTGGAAATGCTAAGGGGCTTAAACTCCGGGTTTGAAAAACCCGCTTTATAGGGCCGATGGGAAAGGGGTTTGAAACTCGGAAATCAGGATTTCCACGGGGAAGGGGGTGCTTAAACCTCGGGGAGGGGGGTTATAAAAACCCTCTTGAGAGCCAATAGGAAAATAGGTTTTTCGAAACCCGAGGCTAAAAGGTGGCTAATAAAAAAGATTTTTATGGAACCCCACGGGAAAAAGGGGGGTTTTAAATGGACTTAATGGATTGAAAAATGGAAGAAGGGGGAATGTATAGATTGCCTGTGAAGGGGTTAAATTCCGAGGGAAAACAGGTTAAAAAACCTTCAAGAGGAAGGCTTAAGAAAGCCACAGGAAGGGGGGCTTAGTTCCTCCCTTTAGAAGCTTCTCAAGAAGCTTGTGAGAAGCTTCTGTGGGTGTGGCCACTCCACGTGGCGAGAAAAAGATGACTTCAATGGCGGCGTGTTGGCGGCAACGGCAGCTGACGCCTTCGGCGGCCCTCCTCCCTCACGGTGCGGCAGAGCAACATGGCTCCTCCACGACTCCTTTAGCCTTCGACTAGCGGCGTCAAATCTCCACCCCCTCACCTTCTCGTAGCATTACACTTAGCTCTCCCCTCACTTCCCTCCACGCAAGGTATTTTTAGGTGAAGGGAGCGAAACCTCCCTTCCCCACGTGGCCTTATGCATGGCATTCACTCCTCCAATGAGCTCTAGCAAGGAGCTAGGTCATAGTGCCTTCCCTCCCTCTCCTCTAGCATGACAATCGACTGGGGGAAAGAGGGGATAATTTTTTTTAAAAATTTCCATATCTTCAATTGTTATCCTCCTAACCTCCTATTAAGAGGAGGTTCTTGAGTAGAACGCGGGTTTAGAAATCGGAAATGTTACATTCTCTCCCCCTTGGAGGAATCGAGATGTCCTCATCTCGAGATAAACTGGGAATATTGATGGTTGAGAGTGCTTTCATCTACCCAAGTGGCATCCTCCTTGGGATAATCTTTCCACTGGACGAGGCATTTTCTCAAGGTTCTAGATCTCAGTTGTCTCTCCCTAACATCTAAGATCCTGTTAGGCCGTAGTTCAAGGACTCCTTGACTAGGCATTACATATTGTTGGTCATCAAGTACATGGTTAGGATTAGGTACATACTTCTTCAATAGGCTGATATGGAATACATTATGAACCTTTAGGCTCTCAGGGAGTTGTAGTCTACACGCATTAGCTCCTAGGAACTTGAGGATCTTGTATGGTCCACAATACCTTGGACTTAGCTTCTTGCAATCTCCTAAGGACAGAGAACTCTTCATTGGGCGTACGCGAATCAAGACCATGTCTCCTTCCTTGAAGATTCTATCTTGACGCTTCAAATCCGCGTATGCCTTCTGTCTATCCTTGGTGTCTTGGATGCCCTGTTTTATTGACTTTATTTGGTCATTCATCTCTTCCAACATCTTCCTTGAAGCTTCAACCTTCAAGGTTGAATCTGATAAGTTTAGGGGACTTCGACACTCATGACCATGCAATGCTTGGAAAGGGATCATCTGAATGCTCTGTTTGGTAAGAAGCATTGTAGGAAAATTCAACCAAAGGCAAGTATTGAATCCACCTTTTTGGTTCACGACAGCAGTGTGCCCTTAGCATATCCTGAATGACTTGATTGACTCGCTCCGTTTGGCCATCAGTTTGGGGATGGTAAGCTGTGCTGAAACAGAGTGGAGTTCTAATGGCTTCAAAGATAGCTCTCCAGAAGTGTGATGTGAAGAGAGAGTCACTGTCACTGATGATTCTTCTGGGTAGCCCATGTAGCTTGAATATCACCTTGATAAACAACCTTGCAATATCTGAGGCTTTATAGTTTGCCTTTACTGGAATAAGGTGTACAACCTTAGTCAACATGTCAACCACAACCATAATGGAGTTGTATTCTCCCTGAACTTGGGGTAGGCCAACAACAAAGTATATACTGTTGAATTTCCATTTCATTTGGGGAATGTCAAGTGGTTGTAACTTTTTTGGAATTTTGACATGTTCGGCTTTGATACGTTGACAAGACAAACACTCAGTGACATATTTGAGAACGTCACCTTTAAGCCTCTCCCAATAGTAGCTCTTCCTAACTACATTCAGAGTCTTCGCATAGCCAGGATGTCTTGAGAAAGGGGAATCATGAGCTTCCCACAATATCTTCTGCTTAAGTGATTGGCTTGCCAGTATACATACTCTCGTTCTATAGTAGACAAGTCCACTATTGATAGAGAATTCATAATACTTAGCCTATAGCTTTTGATCCTGGTCCTTCATAGAGATCTCCCTTAGCATCTTCTGATAGGCTCGGTCATGGCATGATTCCTCTCTAGCTAGCTCAAGTATTGGATTGTTCGGCATGGACAGCTTTGTAGCTAGAGATCTAGCTATTGATGGATTTTGCAAGATTAATGAGTTAAGGAATGCCTTGCTACTGAGTGCATCAGCAACTACATTCTCCTTTCCTAGTCGATATTTGATTTCAAAATCATACTCCTCCAACACTTCAATCCATCAACGTTGCCTCATGTTGAGCTCGTTCTGGGTAAAGATCCACTTGAGACTCTTATGGTCAGTCACTAAAGTAAACTTGTTACCCAACAAATAGGACAGCTAACAATTCTAGATCATGGGTAGCAAAATTCTTCTTATGGCTCTTTAGTCTCCTTGAAGAGTATGCTACAGGATGACCTTCGTGCATGAGCACACATCCTAAGGCAAGTGCGCTAGCATCAGTTACTACCTCGAACTCCTTACTAAGGACTGGAAGTTTTAGGATAGGTGTTGATATCAAACTTTGCTTCAATCTCTCAAAGCTGGTTTGTTCAGGAGTTGACCATGCAATGGAAGTTTTCTTCTTCAGTAAGTCCGTCACAAGTGCTGCAATCAAAGCATAGTTTTTGATGAAGACCCTATACCATCCTGTCAATCCAAGGAAACTTCGTATTTCTTTAACAGTTGTGTGTATTGGCCATTCTAGCACATCTTTGACTTTGGCTCGGTCCACTGAGATTCCTTCTGCTGATACAATGAATCCCAGATATTCAATCTGACGCTTGAAGAATGCACCTTTCTTCATCTTAGCATACACCTTGTGTGACCTCATTGTCTCAAGGACAATCCAAAGTTGAGGTTCATGATCTTCCTCCTGTTTAGAATAGACTAAAGTGTCATCGAAGAAGATGAGTATGAAGTCATCAAGATATGGCCTCAAGATATCTTGCATTAACCTGTTGAGAAGGTGGCAGGCGCATTCGTAAGCCCAAATGACATAACTAGGAACTCAAAGTGTCCATATCTTGTATTGAAGGCCATCTTTGGGATATCTTATTCCTTGATCCTTATCTGATGGTAACCAAACCTGAGATCAATCTTGGAAAGGATCTTCGCACCCTAAAGACGATCAAGAAGCTCATCTATTCTAGGAATAGGGTACTTGTTCTTGACAGTTGATTTATTCAACCCTCTATAATCAATACACAGTCGAGGTGTTCCATCTTTCTATTTCTGGAAAAGTATTGGAGCTCCCCATGGTGAATTGCTAGGACGAATGTAGCCCTGATCTAGTAGTTGCTTAAGTTGTTCCTTCAGCTCAATTGCTGCCGGGATGGACATTCTATAAGGTCTCTTCACAATTGGCGCAGCTCCTGGCACTAGCTTGATCTCATGATCCACTTCTCTTTGAGGCGGGAGTTCTGTCAGCTCTTCGAGAAATACATCTGCATATTCCTTTAGCCATAAAGGTCCTTCACTAGACTCTTGCTTCTAATCTAACTTGTTGAGCTTAATCAAGTAGACATGTAGTCCTTTTCTGACTCCCTTTATAATCCGAGATGCTTTGGCCAATTGAATTTTTGGCTTCCCTGCTTCACCTTGAGTTGTAACCAATTTCCCTTCAAAGTTTCAAAAGAAAATTTAGCCCTTTCCATAATGAATGTGGGCATCATTCGGTTTAAGCCAATCCATATCGAGTAGACACTCATGGATACCTAGGTTCATGACTTTGGATTTAACCGAAGTCCCCTTTCCTCCCCAGAAAAATTCCACCTTAGCAGTTTGCCTGGTACAAGTGACCTCACAACCATTTGCTAATTCCACAAGCAAGGTAGGTTCTTCTACTGTGGCTATTTCTAATCTTCTTGCACAAGCTGGTGAGATAAAGGAATGTGCATTGCCATAATCAGGAAAACAAGTGTCGCATCAAAACCCATGGGACTATTTTACCCATTGAATGGCGTCTTCTAATCATGAAATCACGATTAGATAGGGAACACGGTTAGGGTGTCTTCATAACAATCCATTCCTGATTGCACTAGGTCGGCATTGTCGCTCCTAGGGCTCCAAATTCAAATCGACTTTCATCCTTTTAGCGAGTGATCCTTAGGGTAAAAACCCTAGATCATTTCTCACAAGTATGTCCTATTGTCCCTACATTCCGTGAATGTGGGCAAGTCTTTAGGGTATAAGAGTTTCAGCTTTGGCCATAAGAGCGACTAGGTCACGTCCTCAACGTGCTAAGTCCTAGTTAGCACTTATATGTTGCATTGATTTAACCATTCGTAAACGAGTCCCTTGTGGTTTAGGTGTTTAGGTTAAACCAATTTTACTTGTCTATTCTTGAAGATAATTACGCTACCATTTTTGTAACCACATGATTCATTGCCTACGTATAATTTGATTTACAAACCCTAACTTTTCGGGTTAAGATCAAAGCATATGTTAACTTATAGAATAATTCCAATTGATCCTTTTATAACATGCATTCAAGATTCATGCTAGTAAACTTTAGGGTTTTATGATTGAACCATGCAGCTTTTTCTAACTTCTTTTCTAAATGAGATTTTCGTACGCTGAATGAGCATTACACAACCTTTCAAAACTATTTACGTATTTGATTGAGATTTAAGCCAATCGACTAGAGTTTAATCTACTTTATGCAGCTCAAGAACCATTTCCATGTCTTGCAAATTCCTACGGATTATTAGCAACCTTCTTTTAATAAATCATTTCAAAGGAAAGATGCATAATAACGCGACATGGGATTTATTCTTTCCATGCCTAATCGAAGTGTACAATTATAATTTTGACTTTATAAAGATGATCTTTAATTGATCTAAATTCGTTACTTGTAATGCATATAACAAATTGCTAAGAATGCATAGACGTCTCATGTCCTTTCATTCGTTCCATTGGAAAAAGACAAATAACAAATTCCTTGATCCTAAGCTATTTCCTTTTAATTTATCCAAAGTATTTCAATCAAAAAAGTGCATCCTAATTTCCTAAATGATCCATGCACAATCGACATATTACGACGTTAATCAAATTTAGGAAGAAAAACCTGGACTTGTGGTGAAATGTCCACATGGATGTTAGGAGATGATCCTCCTGGGGTTGCGCCTTGTGCCTTCTTAGGAGCCATCGAGACTTCGACCTTCTCGCCTTGGTCATGGACTTATGATCTTGGCCCGTCTCCTTCGAATGCGAAAATCCCTTTGTGACCGCTTGCACCATCTTTCGGAATCGGCTTTAGAAGGCTTTATAAGTTTCCTCCTTGAAGTAGGGATTTCACGATTAGGACCTTACAACCGTCAAGAATGACTTTGTGGAAATGCTAAGGGGCTTAAACTCCGGGTTTGAAAAACCCGCTTTATAGGGCCGATGGGAAAGGGGTTTGAAACTCGGAAATCAGGATTTCCACGGGGAAGGGGGTGCTTAAACCTCGGGGAGGGGGGTTATAAAAACCCTCTTGAGAGCCAATAGGAAAATAGGTTTTTCGAAACCCGAGGCTAAAAGGTGGCTAATAAAAAAGATTTTTATGGAACCCCACGGGAAAAAGGGGGGTTTTAAATGGACTTAATGGATTGAAAAATGGAAGAAGGGGGAATGTATAGATTGCCTGTGAAGGGGTTAAATTCCGAGGGAAAACAGGTTAAAAAACCTTCAAGAGGAAGGCTTAAGAAAGCCACAGGAAGGGGGGCTTAGTTCCTCCCTTTAGAAGCTTCTCAAGAAGCTTGTGAGAAGCTTCTGTGGGTGTGGCCACTCCACGTGGCGAGAAAAAGATGACTTCAATGGCGGCGTGTTGGCGGCAACGGCAGCTGACGCCTTCGGCGGCCCTCCTCCCTCACGGTGCGGCAGAGCAACATGGCTCCTCCACGACTCCTTTAGCCTTCGACTAGCGGCGTCAAATCTCCACCCCCTCACCTTCTCGTAGCATTACACTTAGCTCTCCCCTCACTTCCCTCCACGCAAGGTATTTTTAGGTGAAGGGAGCGAAACCTCCCTTCCCCACGTGGCCTTATGCATGGCATTCACTCCTCCAATGAGCTCTAGCAAGGAGCTAGGTCATAGTGCCTTCCCTCCCTCTCCTCTAGCATGACAATCGACTGGGGGAAAGAGGGGATAATTTTTTTTAAAAATTTCCATATCTTCAATTGTTATCCTCCTAACCTCCTATTAAGAGGAGGTTCTTGAGTAGAACGCGGGTTTAGAAATCGGAAATGTTACATTCTCTCCCCCTTGGAGGAATCGAGATGTCCTCATCTCGAGATAAACTGGGAATATTGATGGTTGAGAGTGCTTTCATCTACCCAAGTGGCATCCTCCTTGGGATAATCTTTCCACTGGACGAGGCATTTTCTCAAGGTTCTAGATCTCAGTTGTCTCTCCCTAACATCTAAGATCCTGTTAGGCCGTAGTTCAAGGACTCCTTGACTAGGCATTACATATTGTTGGTCATCAAGTACATGGTTAGGATTAGGTACATACTTCTTCAATAGGCTGATATGGAATACATTATGAACCTTTAGGCTCTCAGGGAGTTGTAGTCTACATGCATTAGCTCCTAGGAACTTGAGGATCTTGTATGGTCCACAATACCTTGGACTTAGCTTCTTGCAATCTCCTAAGGATAGAGAACTCTTCTTTGGGCGTACCCGAATGAAGACCATGTCTCCTTCCTTGAAGATTCTATCTTGACACTTCATATATGTGTATGCCTTCTGTCTATCCTTGGTGGCTTGGATGTCCTATTTTATTGCCTTTATTTGGTCATCCATCTCTTCCAACATCTGCCTTGAAGCTTCAACCCTCAAGGTTGGATCTGAGAAGTTTCGGGGACTTCGACAGTCATGACCATACAATGCTTGGAAAGGGGTCATCTGAATGCTTTGTTGGTAAGAATCATTGTAGGCAAATTCCACCAAAGGCAAGTATTGAATTCAGGACATCAGTGTGCCCTTAGCATATCCTCCATGACTTGATTGAATCGCTCTATTTGGCCATCAGTTTGGGGATGGTAAGCTATGATGAAATAGAGTTGAGTTCCAATGGCTTCAACGATAGCTCTCCAAAAGTGTGATGTGAAGAGAGAGTCACAATCACTAATAATGATTCTTCTGGGTAGCCCATGTAGCTTGAATATCTCCTTGATAAACAACCTTGCAATATTTGAGGCTTTATAGTTTGTCTTTACTGGAATAAGGTGTGCAACCTTAGTCAACATATCAACCACAACAATAATGGAGGTGTATTCTCCCCGAACTTGGGGTAGGCCAACAACAAAGTCCATACTGATTAATTCCCATTTCATTTGGGGAATCTCGAGTGGTTGTAACTTTCCTGGCATTTTGACATATTCGGCTTTGATATGTTGACAAGACAAACACTCAGTGACATATTTGAGAACTTCACCTTTAAGCCTCTCCTAATAGTAGCTCTTCCTAATTGCATTGAGAGTCTTCGCATAGCCAAGATGTCCTGAGAAAGAGGAATCACGAGCTTCCCACAATATCTTCTGCTTAAGTGACTGGCTTGCCGGTATACATACTCTCGTTCTATAGTAGAGAAGTCCACTATTGATAGAGAATTCATAATACTTAGCCTGTAGCTTTTGATCCTAGTCCTTGATAGAGATCTCCCTTAGCATCTTCTGATAGGCTGGGTCATGGCATGATTCCTCTCTAGCTAGCTCAAGTATTGGATTGCTTGGCATGGACACCTTTGTAGCTAGAGACCTAGCTGTTGATGGATTTTGCAAGATTAATGAGTTAAAGAATGCCTTGCTACTGAGTGCATAAGCAACTACATTCTCCTTTTTCTAGTCGATATTTGATTTCAAAATCATACTCCTCTAGCACTTCAATCTATCGATGTTGCCTCATGTTGAGCTCGTTCTGGGTAAAGATTCACTTGAGACTCTTATGGTTAGTCACTAGAGTAAACTTGTTACCCAACAGATAGTGTCTCCGAAGCTTTAGAGCATGGATGACAACTAACAATTCTAGATCATGAGTGGCATAATTCTTCTCATGGCTCTTCAATTTCCTTAAAGAGTATGCTACAGGATGACCTTCGTGCATGGGCACACATCCTAAGGAAAGTGCGCTAGCATCAGTTACTACCTTGAACTCCTTACTGAGGACTGGAAGTTTTAGGATAGGTGCTGATATCAAACTTTGCTTCAATCTCTCAAAGCTGGTTTGTTCAAGAGTTGACCATGCAATGGAAGTTTGCTTCTTCAGTAAGTCCGTCAGAGGTGCTGCAATCAAAGCGTAGTTTTTTATGAAGACCCTATACCATCCTGTGAATCCAAGAAAACTTTGTATTTCTTTGACAATTGTGTGTATTGGCCATTCTAGCACATCTCTGACTTTGGTTGGGTCCACTGAGATTCCTTCCGCTGATACGATGAATCCCAGATATTCAATCTGATGCTTGAAGAATGCACATTTCTTCATCTTAGCATATAGCTTGTGTGACCTCATTGTCTCAAGGACAATCCGAAGTTGAGGTTCATGATCTTCTTCCTGTTTAGAATATACTAAAGTGTCGTCGAAGAAGACAAGTATGAAATCATCAAGATATGGCCTAAAGATATCTTGCATTAACCTGTTGAAGGTGGCAGGCACATTCGTAAGCCCGAATGATATAACTAGGAACTCAAAGTGTCCATATCTTGTGTTGAAGGCCGTCTTTGGGATATCTTCTTCCTTGATCCTTATCTGATAGTAACCAGACCTGAGATAAATCTTGGAAAAGATCTTTGCACCCTGAAGATGATCAAGAAGCTCATCTATTCTAGGAATAGGGTACTTGTTCTTGACAATTGATTTATTCAACCCTCTGTAATCAATACACAGTTGAAGCATTCCATCTTTCTTTTTCTGGAACAGTATTGGAGCTCCCCATGGTGAACTGCTAGGACAAATGTAGCCTTGATCTAGTAGTTTCTTAAGTTGTTCCTTCAGCTCAATTGCTTCCAGGATGGACATTCTATAAGGTCTCTTCGCAATTGGCGCAGCTCCTAGCACTAGCTTGATCTCATGATCCACTTCTCTTTAAGGCGAGAGATCTGTCAACTCTTCAGGAAATACATCCGTGTATTCCTTTAGCCATGAAGGTCCTTCACTAGACTCTTGCTTCTGATCTATCTTGTTGAGCTTAATCAAGTAGACACGTAGTCCTTTTATGACTCCCTTTATAATCCGAGATACTTTGGCCAATTGAATTTTTGGCTTCCCTGCTTCACCTTGAGTTGTAACCAATTTCCCTTCAAAGTTTCAAAAGGAAATTGGGCCCTTTTCAAAATGAATGTGGGTGTCATTCCATTTAAGCCAATCCATACCGAGTAGACACTCATGGATACCTAGGTTCATGACTTTGAATTTAACCAAAGTCACCTTTCCTCCCAGAAAAAATTCCACCTTAGCAGTTTGCCTAGTACAAGTGACCTCACGACCGTTTGCTAATTCCACAAGCAAGGTAGGTGCTTCTATTGTGGCTATTCCTAATATTTTTGCGGAAGCTGGTGAGATAAAGGAATGTGTATTGCCACAATCAATCAAGGTCTTGAAACCTTTACCTTGATAGTCCGACAGTGTCTAAATCACCGAGAACTGGCGATTCCACCCTTTCTTGTGGAGAGTGGCATGGACTGTCGCCCTTTCAAACTCTACTTCCATGGTCGGATCTTCTTCTCCGCACATTTCCCTATTGGCAACGCAGGCGGTTCTTCCTCTACCTCGGGTAGCGGCTCCCTGTCCACGGCCGGTTCCTTGGAAAGGTGCTTGGCGATGTCCTCCTCCAAGCTTGTGACATTGCCTCTTGAAATGACCGGGTTCGTTGTAGTGGAAACAACAGAGGTTTTGGCCATTGCTTTGGGTAGGGACAAAGTTGTTGACATTATTAGTCCTTGCTTTCTTCCTTTGTCCCCGATTCTAACCTTGAACTCTCTTCATTTGAGGCCTAAATGCTCCTCTGTTCGGGTCATTGAAAGACCAAGTTTTTTGACCTCTTGGCCTAGTCTACATCTCCTGAATTATAGGCGCAGCTCAAATGAGTGCATCCTGTAGATCTGATGGGCGCATAGATTCAAGACGGGTATTCACTAGTGGGTTTAAACCAGCACAAAATTTTGACACCTGCTGTGTCATGTCCATTTGCGGCACATACTTAAGAATGAGACAAATTTAGAATAGTATGCATTAAGAGTGAGTCCTAGCTGTTTTAGCTCATAGAACTCATTCATTTTCTGCGTGCGATACGTAGGTGGTAAGTATCTTCCCTGCACGGCTTTCTTCAGTTTCTCCCAGGTAACAGATCCTTCCACTATCCCTTGGTCTCTGCACCATTGTTTCCACCAAAGCGTGGCTTTGCTGGTGAGCTTTAGCTTGCCGAGCATAGCCTAGTTGGTGGTTGCAGTATCGGCTGTTTCAAAGTAATCCTCCATAGATTCAGTCCAAATTTCAGCATCCACTTGGACAGTTCTGCCTTTCCCGTCAAATTCAGGCGGCTTAATCTGCTTGAGAAGAAACTTCTTCTCATGGATTATAGTAGTACTTGATATAGGAGGCAAACTGGGAATTTGTACCTGGGGTTGTGCTTGGATAAAACTTTCTTAACGTTATTACTCGTTAATCATTATGATTTATATTTCATCTCCATTTCAGCTATCAATCAAGAATTTTAGCCACTTAACTTTTTATCAATTCTCATCGACAAAACAGACATTGATAAAAAGAAGTCTTATTGCATTCATATGGGCATAGCCCTTTTGGAGTACAACATTTCCAGAGATGATAGAGTAATTGTTTACATTTAGTTTGGGGAGAATAATGTTGTATTACATTCATCTACAGGAACTGGATAATAGTATGGTTTGGGATCATGGATCTTCAAGAATCGGTAAGTCATTGGAAGATCGGGGTATCCTTTCCTTTGGAACCCATTCTTCTCATAGCGCCCCAATACCTTGATCCTATTGGCGGGGATTACATGGGTAACTTCCTCATATACATATGAGTTCAGGTCAACCCTCTGACCTCGAATATGTAAAGTTGAGTTTACGTAAGCCTCCACAAAAATGAATAGCTTCACGATCTTTGGGTCTTCCAACCACTTGATCCTCTTTAAGTTGGTTTGAAGGTATGGAAACTGGTGGGCAGCTATATAGTAGATTCCTGACGCACCCGTCCATCTTCATTCCACGTACAAAGGCGATAGATTATAGATACGCTCTAGGATGTTCATCATCTTAAACCTTTGTTGATAATCTGTGGAATGCATCACACTCATAAACATGACTCGGAACACTAAGAACCTGTTCCATGCTTCATAATTCTACAAGACAGCATCGAAAGTAAGAAAATGTTTGGAACACCATTATTTTCTTTACTTCTTTTTATTGAGATTTCTTACAACAAATCCTTCGTTGGTTCGCTCTGATACCAACTGTAACATGTCCATCTGCTGTCTTTAGGACACGTCTTAGCAGTCCATCGGAAAGGATGTCTAGAAAGCTCTTCCTGGCACTCCCATGGAATGTTACAGGGTTTGCGATCTAGGACTTTCCACGTCTGCCACGTAGCGGAAGTATTCTCGCCATTCCCACTTAGGACCGACCTAAATTAGGGTTTTCCCTATTGGTCATTTCCTAAATGGTAACTAGCGTCAAACCCGAGCGAATCACTTTACACATAAACGCCAACTTCGAAGCAGATTCACGCTGCACTTGGTTCAAGGATAATGGGAAACAAAAGGGATGCAAGGCTCGACCTCTCTGCCATAAGGCATAGTCCCATTCCATTTCCCTAAAATAGTGTAAACTGAGATTATTGTAACTTAGATTCTAGGTCAATGCCCTTGCTGTTCGTGTCCTTTGAACAATCTTCTTGCTGTCCATCATGATTGAGAAAAGTTGCCGGCCAACCAGGACCACCCATCCATAGGACAGACCCATGGCCACATCCGCCGCACTTTCCTCGGGTTGTTTTAGTTATTTAATTACCTACCACATTTAGTTGGACATGCATCAATTAGCTTCCTTAATTAGGCTGTTAGGCACCGGTTCCTTCACGTAATCATAGCACTTGACATACAAAAGCAATGTCAAACAAGCTCCTTTTCACATCTTATCATATTTATCTTTGAAATACATTTATAAATTCCAGCCCGTAGGCTTATCCATAATCCACTCGAAGGCTATCAAGCAATCCACATGGATGACTAATCCAAGATTCTGCCCATAGACTAGTATGCGGGCCACGAGATCCAATCCCGAGTCACGTTGGCCTCTTGTGTAGGGCTCGAAAGGCAAGGGATTTATGGCCAGAGCCCCCTCTGGCACCCAAGCGTCCTCCTACTCCAAGTAGCGCTCAACGGAGAGAGCTCTCGCGGCGGGTTGGGTCGACCTTCCCGGCGTGGCTAACAACCCCCTTGGTTAGGGTTAAAGCTGCCTCTCCCTTCAGGCCTTCAACCTAAAGCATTAGATATGTTTTCATCCTTTAATTCTTTGAGCAAACAAAGCAAAACAATACTCTCAAAGATGTTACAAGCACAATCATTTCCAGTTGTCGTTATTTTTGGCCAACTGCTAAGGAGCGAATTCTTCTTTCCGAATGCATCTAGCACTCGATGTGGGATCAATTGCGACTTGGCAAGATCCCCAAGGGTTTTTCTGTTAACCCTTTTATCCTTGGGTTAGGGCCGTATCCTATTAACCCGACTTAATCAATACCTTAAGTTTAATTAGCAGTAAATATGTTATTCCAATTTACTGATCGGTCTGCGTAAGAATCTGCCAATCTCATTCTGAGAAATTGGCCATTTCCTTGTGATCAATTCACAAGATCATGCGACTCTGTACTTGTTGCATGAGTGTCACATCAAAACCCATGGGACTATTTTACCCATTGAATGGCGTCTTCTAATCACGAAATCATGATTAGATAGGGAACAAGGTTAGGGTGTCTTCATAACAATCCGTTCCTGATTGCACTAGGCTGGCATTGTCGGTCCTAGGGTTCCAAATTCAAATCGAGTTTCATTCTTTTAGCGAGCAATCCTTAGGGTAAAAACCCTAGATCATTTCTCACAAGTATGTCATATTGTCCCTACATTCTATGAATGTGGGCAAGTCTTTAGGGTATAAGAGTTTCAGCTTTGGCTATAAGAGCGACTAGGTCACGTCCTCAACGTGCTAAGTCCTAGTTAGCACTCGAGATATGTTGCATTGATTTAACCATTCCTAAACGAGTCCCTCATGGTTTAGGTGTTTAGGTTAAATCAATTTTACTTGTCTATTCTTGAAGATAATTACGTTACCATTTTCGTAACCACATGATTCATTGCCTACGTATAAGTTGCTTTACAAACCCTAACTTTTCGGGTTAAGATCAAAGCATATGTTAAGTTATAGCATAATTCCAATTGAACCTTTTATAACATGCATTCAAGATTCATGCTACTAAACTTTGGGGATTTATGATTGAACCATGCAGCTTTTTCTAACTTCTTTTCTAAATGAGATTTTCGTACACTAAATGAGCATTACACAGCCTTTCGTAGCTATTTACGTATTTGATTGAGATTTAAGCCAATCGACTAGAGTTTAATCTACTTCATGCAGCTCAAGACCCAATTTCCATGCCTTGCAAATTCCTACTGATTATTAGCAACCTTCCTTTAGTGAATCATTTCGAAGGAAAGACGCCTAATAATGCGACATGCGATTTATTCTTTCCATGCTTAATCGAAGTGTAGAATAATAATTTCAACTTCATAAAGATGATCTTTAATTGATCTAAATTCGTTACTTGTAATGCATATAACAAATTGCTAAGAATGCATAGACGTCTCATGTCCTTTCATTCGTTCCATTGGAAAAATACAAATAACCAATTCCTTGATCGTAAGCTATTTCCTTTTAATTTATCCAAAGTATTTCAATCAAAAAAGTGCATCCTAATTTCATAAATGATCTATGCACAATTGACATATTACGACATTAATCAAATTTAGGAAGAAAAACCCGGACTTGTGGTGAAATGTCCACATGGATGTTAGGAGATGATCCTCCTGGGGTTGCGCCTTGTGCCTTCTTAGGAGCCATCCAGATTTCGACCTTCTCGCCTTGGTCATAGACTTATGATCTTGGCCCGTCTCCTTCAAACGCGAAACTCCCTTTGTGACTGCTTGCACCGTCTTTCGGAATCGGCTTTAGAAGGCTTTATAAGTTTCCTCCTTGAAGTAGGGATTTCACGATTAGGACCTTACAACCGTCAAGAATGACTTTGTGGAAATGCTAAGGGGCTTAAACTCTGGGTTTGGAAAACCCGCTTTGTAGGGCCGATGGAAAAGGGGTTTGAAACCCGAAAATCAGGATTTCCACGGGGAAGGGGGTGCTTAAACCTCAGGGTGTGGGGGTTTATAAAAACCCTCTTGAGAGCCAATAGGAAAAGAGGTTTTTTGAAACACGAGGATAAAAGGTGGCTAATAAAAAAGATTGGTCTGGAACCCCACGGGAAAAGGGGGGCTTCTAAATGGACTTAATGGATTGGAAAAGGGAAGAAGGGGGATGTATAGATTGCCTGTGAAGGGGTTAAATCCCAAGGGAGAAGGGGTTAAAAAACCTTCAAGAGGAAGGCTTAAGAAAGCCACAAGAAGGAGGGCTTAGCTCCTCCCCTTAGAAGCTTCTGAGAAGCTTCTATGGGTGTGGCCACTCCAGGTGGAGAGAAGGGGATGACTTCAATGGTGGCATGTTGGCAGCAACGGCACAACTGACGGCTTCGGCGGCGCTCCTCCCTCACGGTGCAGCAGAACAGTGTGGCTCCTCCACGACTCCTTCAGCCTTTGACTGTCGGCATCAAATCTCCACCCACTCTCCTTCTCGTAGCATTATGCTCAGCTCTCCCCTCACTTCCCTCCATGAAGGGTATTTATAGGTGAAGGGAGGGGAACCTCCCTCCCCCACGCCGCCTTACGCATGGAATTCACTCCTCCAATGAGCTCCAGTAAGGAGCTAGGTCATAGCGCCTTCCCTCCCTCTCCTCCAGCATGACAGTCAGCTGGGGGAAAGAGGGGATAATTTTTTAAACAATTTACCATAATTTGAATTATTATCCTCCTGACCTCCTATTAAGAGGAGGTTCTTGTGAAGAACGCGGGTTTAGGAATCAGAAATGTTACACAATTGTTGAGATAAGATACTCCCAAATAGCATGAGAGGTTTCCAAATGGAAGACATCCAACATAAGTGAGTCAGGAAGTGCAAAAAATATATAACGACGAGCCACTTTGTCACAACAAATCCAATTAGTATGATCAATTTTCCATTGTTCAAATAACGGGCCATCAATAGGTTGAACTGGGCAAGATAGGTCACCCAAAACAATATCAAATAATTCGTCACCTTCAAGAATTAGCATCATCTTTGCTTTCCACCCAGGAAAGTCTTGTCCTTGGAAGAAGGGAACCGAACGTTGGCCAAACGGATATCCATTAAGAATTACACAATTGGCCATGCCTGTATCTCGAGAGAAAACAAATAAGATGAGATCACAGAATCTACAAACTATGAACAAGACAAGCGTAGTTGAGACGCGTGACAATCAAAATAGGGAGATGCACATAAGAACAATGAAAAGTATTGAGTGACTAAAAACAAAGCTCGAAATAGAGAGACATAACGTGCAAGACGAGATGACACGTATAAGAAAAGTGCTATTTCTGTCAAACAAAGAACGTGAACGAGAATAAAACATCGCTAAAAATAGCAAGATGTTTGCTTGTCGTAATCAACATCATTAACGAAGACGAGCGATTAACAAACTGTAATTGGAGATTAACGAACTGTAATTAAAATTACAGTTTTAAATAAAGAATCGCAAATTCGAGCTGAATTGTTGTCTTGAATCCTGAACCGTCATAACTTTTGATCCTGAACTCCGATTGACAAGCGGTTTTGACAGGATTTGAGAGCACAACGAGAGCATGAGCTAAACAACCAAGAAAAATTAACTAATACTTCTAATTTTAACAAGTTCATGTATCAAACCATCACTTGTGCAAAGAATTCAATCAAGTATAAACAATGAAACAACTTATCTTCCTTGTTGTTGCTACGCATCCATAGCTCTAATACCATGTTGAGAGACAGAGAGAGAGAGTACGAGAGAGATACACAAGACATGCTCCCAAAGAATAATTTATATTGATGTAGAGTTAGTATATATAGGCTAGACCCAAGTCAAGTGAGAGATGATATATATAGTTGTAACACAAAGGGAAGGTAAAAATTGCAAATATATTTTCTAATGTGTATGAAGAACTATACACAATGAGTACAAGTAACTCTATATGACTCTAAATCCCTATGTAAAATAGATAGGAAAAATATAAAACTCATGAATTATAGCCTCTATAGTGTCTTATATGAAGAGGAAGTGATCACCACATGGGGCACATATGTGTTTCTTTAGAGAGATTTAGACCTAAATAAGAGTAGGAGTAGGGGACAAACACATGGTCAAGCCATATAGCTCTCAAGGGGTTGCTCATAAATGCCATATAAAGGAGTAGGAGACAAACACATGGTCAATACATAGAGATCTCATGTGGATTCAATATAAGGGATTTTTAAAATTTTTATTTTACAAATCTTTTTACATACAGAAGTGTGCCATATAGAGAGTTTGTGTATAGTGAATCCCTCAAGATAGAGATCAAGGATGAAGATAGTTTTGTACCTCTCTAGTAGGAAGCATTTGAATGGTTCTAAAGTAGCTAAACAATTTGATTTTCCAAAGGAAAGAGTTCTAGGATTTTATCCCATTGCTAGTTAGATTATTCCTTGTAATAGTGAATACATCTCTTAAGGTATAGGATTAGTACAAGACTACACTATGAGAGATTAGAATTAGATTATTCCTTGTAATAGTGAATACATCTCTTAAGGTATAGGATTAGTACAAGACTACACTATGAGAGATTAGAATTAGAGATGGCCATATTGATGCATTTTTTTAACTTTAAGAACAAAATAATAGATACGTCTACTATCACATTTCAAAATGTATCAAAAGGCTCACATCCATCCATAATCACATTTATTGCACAAAGAATAAGCACACATTTTTGTATATTTTGAAACATGGTATGATTCAAAATTCATGATTAGTTAAATGGGAATTTCAACATGATCAGTCTATGATTTTTACATGTTGTTTCATGTGACCATGTATGTGCTTTGCGCATACAAAAAAACCAGAGAGTTGCTCCTTTCAAACTGTTTCTCTAGCCACAATTTTGCAATCAATACCTTGCTAGCTTTTCTTTTCTATTGTAACATGTCCATCTGTTCCCTTTGGGACACGTCTTAGCAATCCTTTGGAAAGGAAGTCCAGAAAGCTCCGCCCGGCACTCCCATGGAATGTTATGGGGTTTGCGATCTAGGACTTTCCGCGTCTGCCACATTGTGGAAGTATTCTGGCCATTCCCACTTAGGACCAACTTGAATTAGGGTTTTCCCTAATGGTCATTTCCTAAACAGCAACTAGCGTCGAACCCCAAGTGAACTACTTTACGTAGAAATGCCAGGGCCGAAGCGGATTCACGTTGCACTTGGTTCGAGGAGAATGAGAAACGAGAGGGATGCAAGGCTCGACCTCTCTGCCATAAGGCATATTCCCATTCTGTTCTCCTAAAACAGCATAAACCGGGATTATTGTAACCTAGACTCTAGGTCAGCGCCCTTACTATTCCTTTCCTTTGAGAAGATCACCTTGCTGTCTATTACGATTGACAAAAGTTCTCGGCCAATCGGGACCACCCATCCGTAGGACGTGCCCATGGCCACATCCACCGCACTTTTCTCAAGGTTGCTTTATTTGTCTAATTACCTACCACATTTCTAACTGCATTGAGAGTCTTGGCATAGCCAAGATGTCCTGAGAAAGGGAAATCATGAGCTTCCCACAGTATCTTCTGCTTGAGTGACTAGCTTGCTGGTATACATAATCTCGTTCTATAGTAGACAAGTCCACTATTAATAGAGAATTCATGATACTTAGCCTATAGCTTCTGGTCCTGTTCCTTGATAGGGATCTCCCTTAGCATCTTTTGATAGACTGGATCATGGCATGCTTCTTCTCTAGCTAGCTCAAGTATTGGGTTATTTGGCATGGATACCTTTGTGGCTAGAGATATAGCTATTGATTGTTCAGTGTTGAAATGACTTGTTTTTTGGCTGATTTTTGTTGTTTTTGAGAGCTGAATGGTTGATTTTATGAGATGATTGATTGGTTTAGAAGTGTTTTGAGAGTGTTTTGGATGATATTGATTGTGTTTTGGAAGTTCATGATGTTTGTTAGTGGTTCTGTGATGTTCTGATAGGTTTTGATTGGTTCTGTATACCTTCTGTATAGCTTCTATTTTGTTCTCTTTTGTTCTGATTGTCTTCTATAAGGAGGGATGGAGTATTGATTGATGAAGATTGAGATCTTGTGAAAGTTTATTGAATGGTTTGTGAGAGTTTGGAATGGTTTGAGTATGAGTTATGTGGTTTTGATGACCTTCTGTAAACTTCTATAGGTCTTCTGTAGAGCCTCTGTCTCTGTTTCTGCTCTGTTCTGTTCTGTACTGTAGCTGTTCTGGTACTGTACTATGATTGTTCTGTATGCTTCTGTATGTGTTTTGATGGATGAGAGTGTAGCTTGGAAAAGTTTTCTAGCCTTGGAAAGAGGTGAATACAAGTGAAAAAGAGCTGAAAGAAGTGAAAGAAGTAGTTGCTGAAGACTCAAGTGAAGACTGAAGTGAAGTGACAGTAGTGAGCTATGAAAGGACACTGTAGTGGCTCTGGTGACTCTTCATATCAGACATACCTCTTGGGAGGGGTATCCACGACCTAAGAAGGATTATTGAGAGTGATTTTGAGAGATTTTAGTGAGGATATGATGTATTATTGATGGAGAGAGAGACAGAGAGTCAGAGATAGCCAATTCTACTAAAAGAGAGTGATTGTATGTGAGAGATTGAGAGAGAAGACTATGAAGACATTGAAGATGAATACTATGTGATGTATTTCCATTCAAAGATGGTGTATTCCTTTTCTTTCCTTGTTATATTGATGGATTTTGTAAAGATATTGAAGAATGTGGTTGATTCTATCAAATCCGTGGGAGATCTACATGATCCTGCATGAAGATTTGTTATGCCTGGTGTTCTTTTCTTCATTGTGATCATATGAAACATAATAAACAAGCTTGTTGATGTTACAAGATAGATTTTCTTGCAAGAGAATTCCCTTTTCTTTGGTGTTCCTCTTGGGGCTCCATGTTTTTGGTGCGCAGCCGGGGAAACTTGCCATCAACAAGCACCAGAAGAGGTGGAAAATGAAGGAAATGGCAATGCCAAGAAGAGAAGAATTCAATGGATGTTTGTAAAGTTCCTTCTTCCATTGAAGAGTTGGAATTTCTCATAATCAAAGCCACTTTCCACAAGAAGTTCATCCCACAATGGCGGAAACAAATCCCCATCATGATGCATGCTCTATGTGGTGGACAGTTTCCTCTTCCTGTTGAAGCAGCAGAAACTTGCATCTTGGTGGCAAACTGTTTGGGAACAAACTAAAGAGCAGAAACAGAGAGAATGACCATCCATGGAAGATTTGGCATTCATTGAGAAGTTTCCAGACAACATCAAGTGGGAGATTGTGAAGAAGCTTCAGGAGTCTTGGTCTGTAGAGGTTCACAAAGACAAGAAGGAAAGAGTTGGAATTTGTTCGTGGATGCTCAACAGCAAGATACATGGGATGCTTGGTTCACTGATAACCTTCTGTTTGTTCAATTAGCAACCCACTGGAAGTTGGTAGACCGAGTGTTTTTCACAACATACACTGTTGAAACCATCAGAAGCTGGCATTATTATGATGATGGCACCACCACAATGCTTAGACGTATGCATTTTGACACCTTCAGAACCGAATATCTTCCTCTGTGCAGTGGCATGAAAGCAGAATTCAGAGACGTTGAAAAGGAAGAAGTAGAAGAAATGTTGGCAAGACAGTCCTTCAGAGACTGAGGCCTTCTGTTAACCCTCTATGGAGCACTAACAACATAGTGGAGCCAACCCCCTGATGAATGACGCAATAAAGAGGCAAGCGTTAGAACGAGTCCAGAGGTACGCGAGAAGAGAGAAAGTAAAAATCAAGGCTGAGAACGAGCTCGCAGCAGAAACTGCCTTTGACGCCCTTGCGGAACTCTTTACAGAAGTCCCAAAGGCACATCAAGCCCTTCCTCCTCCTGCTGGAGGTCCACTTCCAAGCCAGATCCATCCTGGAAATATTGATGACAGGCCAGCGAATGTAGTTCCATTGCCAGTTTTTAAGGGAGAGTACAATGAAGACCCTGATCTTCATATAGCAGAGTTTATGGTAGCATGTGTGGCTAACAATTGCAGAACCCCTGAGCATTGGTTAGCAATATTCCCCGCCACTTTCAAGGGCGCGGCGTTTCAGTGGTATGAGAGACAAGCAGCAAGAACTTTTGGCACATGGGCGCGGCGTTTCAGTGGTTTTGAAAAGCGGATGCGAGAGGAATTTATGAACCTAAGTCAGTCCTCTAGAGAAAGAGTAGAAGCTTATGTCTCATGAATGGAATCCATCCTGAAGAGATGGACTAACCATAATCTAGATGATGGCATTCAGAAGGGAGTGTTTCTCATAGAATTACAACCAGAAGTTCGTAAGTTTGTGGAGCTGCAAAGACCAGCCACACTGCAAGCTGCAACAGAAGGTGCAAGACTGTACGATGAAGTGGAAGCTAGATTAGCGTCGAATACAGGAAGAGGAGTCCTACCTCCTCTGATGCCAGGAATGATGTACCCACCAAATGCAGTCCCGGGGACTGTCCCCTACCCTTACCAACAGATGCCCCCAGTATCACAGTACAGTGCACCAAATCCACAGTGGCCACAATCCATGCCTCAAATGATGGTTCAACCACAACAACAATGATCCCAACCAATTTCCTCAATGCCAAATCAGCAGCAACAGTGGAATCCTACCAACTGGAGCCAACAGCCAACAGTTCAAACAGGAGCTCTGAATCAGAATCAGAACAGAGATTCCTCTTCACCAGCCAACCTATTTATGCAGTGATTACAAAGACTCATCAAAACCCTCCTACCAGTACCTCAGGAGGTGAAAGCTTGAAGGACTACTTATCCAACTCAGTTGCAAACATAAAAAATGAGTTGATGGATGTGATTACAGAGCAGCTACAAACGCTGAAAGTGAATACCGCCAGCATATCCAATGTTGTAGGAGCAAGAAGAGATGTAATGCGGTCAAATACTTGGTGTGGTAAGTGTCATCAAGCAGGCCATTTAGCCACTGAATGTACACGAAAACCAACCATTCATGGATCCTTCTGTTCCTACTGTTTGCGGAAGAACCATACAAAGGACATTTGCTCTCTGAAGGAGATGCATGATAGGAGAAGGAAGGAAGAAGATACAAGATTCAACTTGCTGGAATCCAAAATGACAACACGGGATATTGGACCCAAGCCTAGAGAGTTTGGTCCTAATTTCGGACCCAGAAGATTTCCATCCCAAAGTTACAGAGGAAGACAGTCTGGCGGTGGTCAAAGGACAGAAGTGGAGTGTTACAGATGCGGAGAAAAGGAACACATCTCACCAAATTGTCCAAATCCCAGAAGGTCAGTGGATTACAAGCCCTTATGCAGTCGATGCAAAGGAGAAGGCCACACTGCAAAAGACTGTCCAAGCCCAGCCCCAATGAAAAACATTGCTATTGATAGTCCGGCCAAGGCCCAAGAGCCTACCTCCAATTTAGTGGAATTGGAAGTTGCTGCCATCACACGTGCAAAGAAGAAGGAACCACCTATCCAGAAAGAAAATAATCCTTCTGCCAGAACAGTGAAGTTCAATCTTCCACCAGAAGAATAGAACAGAACAGAGCCTGACAGTGCCGTACAGAGCACTATAGTGCCACAGAGAGTTACAGAGACAGTTACAGAGACAGGACCAGAGGTCCAGGAGATAGAATAGGAGGAAGTGCCACAAGTGGCAGAAGAAGTTCCTATGATGCCTCTGTTGGAAGAAAGAGGAAAAATGAAAATGGGTGTTGCCCCATTCCCTAACCGATTAGAGAAGCCAGTGGATCCTATTAAGGAATACGATCTAGTCAGAGATCTAGATACCTTTAAACCAAACCTCACATTACGACAATTATTGATGTTGTCTCCCAGTTGCTGAAAAAGGTTCAAAAGTATACTGACAAGAAGACATGGATTAAGGATTGCTCCCTCAACAGCAACAAAGTCCAACAAAGCTCCAGAGCCTGTCAAAGAAGTGGACGTGGCTAACGCCTTCCTAGATCCGTGTACCCCCGAGACTGGCATGTGGATAGAAGGCTGCTTCATTGCAAATGCACTGATTGATGGAGGCTCATCAGTAAACATTATGACGGATGTGACAATGAAGGATCTAGGCCTACAAGGTGTGCAACCAACCCAATGGCTCATCAGACTAGCGGATCAGAGCAGAATCAAGCCTTTGGGCATTCTCCCATATGTGAAGACTACAGTGGCTGGAAAAGATTATTGGCTAACCTATCTGGTGGTGAAGCCAAACTCTTATGGTACATCCTACCCTTTGTTACTGGGCACAGACCATGGATTTTTGAAGCCAGAGCAAGGACGGATTGGTTCAAATGAACCTTGACCTTGGGTAGAGGACCCAATAAAGTGGTGTTGAAGCTATCTGGTGCTCAAAAAGGACATGGATCCACCTCCTTGGAATTATCTTCTGACTCCCCTAATGAAGCTACAGATGGAACATCAGCAGACGAATATGCTGTCAAACAAATCCTTCCCAAGAAAACAGTGGCACGTTCGTTAACAGTGGATACTGTAAGACAACTTCCAAAAGATGCAAAGCCATTGTCAATGGGAGAATACTTCCTGCCTGAACCAGGAATGATTTCTGAAATCACTTCTCACAGTGAGATAGAAGCATGGATGTACTGCTCTCCCTGTTACATGGCTATAGCAGAGCTAGAGACAGAGGCAGAAGATGAAATAGAGAACCTGTTCTTCTCTTACAAAGCTCCTACAGAGATAGAGACAGAGACAGAAGCAGAAGCAGAGACAGAAACAGAAGCAGAAGCAAAGACAGAAACAGAGACAGAAGAGGATGGATATGATATGGACGAAGAAGGTTATGAAAGTGAGCCAGAAGAATCTATCCCACTTGCAGAGGATACATTTGAAGAAGAAGCTCCAGAAGCATCAGAAGCAGACGAGCTCATGCTATGGGACAGAATGGCGATGGTACCATTTGGTCTCGTAAATGGATCTTCTCATATGAAAAATCTTTATAAGACATGGGTTAAGAAGAACAAGCCGTCTTTCAGTAGTGGCTCTTGCCGTCCTCACTCATCTCTGCCAAGAAAAGATGATGATGATGCACCGTGCCAACAAGCACCAGTCCCACAAACCCAACAGAAATCAGAGGGTCCCTGTTATGTGATGTTCCTGGACGTGTCATCAGAAGATGAGTATTCCAGCCAAGAGGTAATTAATCGTGAAACCAAACCTGAAACGGCTCTAATCCCATTTCAACATCTCAAGGAGCAACCTAAGCCTCCACCAAAAGAAGAAGTTAGGTCTAGTGGGACATCAGAAGAGGACATCACTCCCTTGAAGGAGTCGGATCTATATCCAGAAGCAATCCACGGGACCTTCATCCGTGAAGTAGAAGGTGAAAGGAAGTTAACTTTTGTGGATGCAGATGGCACTGAACGCCACTTGAAGGTGGGTAGCAGCCTCCCAGAAGAGGAGTTTTCAACCTTGTACAACTTGTTGAAAGAGAGTTTGGACGTGTTTGCATGGTCCTACAAAGACCTAAAGGGGATTGATCCCACAATATGTCAGCATCATATTGACTTGGAACCTGATGCCAAGCCCGTATGGCAACGACAGAGGCGAATGAACCCGAATTATTCCACATTGGTGAAAGCAGAGCTGCTGAAGCTTCTGGAAGCCGAGTTCATTTATCCAGTGGCAAATAGTGAACGGGTTTCACCCATCGTGGTTGTACCCAAGAAGAATGGCAAGCTTCGTATATGTGTGGATTTTCGAAAGCTCAATTCCAAGATGAAGAAGGATCACTTCCCGATTCCTTTCACAGACCAACTGTTGGACACAGTGGCAGGACATGAGCTTTATTCCCTTCTGGATGGATTCAGCGGATACAACCAAGTGCAGATAACAGAAGAGGACCAATCCAAAACAACCTTCACCACAGAATGGGGGACCTACGCTTACCGAGTGATGCCATTTGGGCTTTGCAATGCCCCTGCTACTTTCCAGCGAGTCATGATGGCCACATTCCAAAATCATTTGCACGACTTTATTGAGGTGTATTTGGATGACTTCTGTGTCTATAGTTTGATCCGTGAACACTGGGGACATTTGGAACAATGCTTTGACTGATGCCGGGAGTATGGGATTTCCCTCAACCCCGACAAATGCATCTTTGGGGTCTCTTCTGGAGTTCTGTTGGGCCACATTGTCTCTGCACAAGGGATATCAACAGACCCTGCAAAGATCGAAAAGATTGCAACTCTGACAGCACCCACCAACCTCAAACAGTTGAGGGGATTCTTAGGCCATGTGGGTTACTACAGGAGGTTCATAGCCCATTTTGCAACAAAGGCAACCTCCTTGCACAAGCTTCTGAGGAAAGATACAGAGTTTATTTGGACGGAAGAATGTGACAAAGCCTTCAACACTCTGAAGCAGTGTCTAAATAAGGCACCCATTCTGCAACCTCCTGATTGGACGAAGGAGTTTCATGTACATACCGATGCATCTATTGAAGGCTTAGGTGCTGTCCTCTGCCAAAAGGGTTCCTCGAAGCTTGATCAACCAATCTATTACGCAAGCCGAAAAGTCACTGATAGGGAATGGAACTATACAGTGACAGAGCTGGAGTGCTTGGCAATGGTGTTTGCCCTAGAAAAGTTTCGCCACTACCTCCTATCTACCCATTTTAAATTTTATGTGGATCATGAGGCCTTATTCTTCCTGTTGAACAAAGCAGATGTGAAGGGACGAATGATGAGATGGATCCTTCTATTCCAAGAGTTCGACTTTGAGGTGATTACTAAGCCTGGTCGTTTCCATGTTCTGGCTGATCATCTGTCGCGTATCCCACAAACTGCAGACGAGGAGAAGGATGATCCAGACCTCCCTGATGTTTCCCTATTCTTGGTAGAAACTGTAACTCCTTGGTATGCAAACATTGCCAATCTGCTAGCAACCCAACAGTACCCTCCTGGCATTTCTAGTCGGGAAAGGAAGAGGCTTATGCTAGAATCAGCCCCCTACACCCTGTTAGGCAATGCACTGCACAAGAAAGGCAAAGATGAAGTGCTCTGAAGATGTGTTGCAGGATATGAGATTGGGATTGTTCTGAAGGCTTGCCATGATGAGCCATGTGGAGGCCACTTTGCAGGAGAAGCTACAGCCAGGAAGGCTCTGCTAGCAGGTTACTGGTGGCCTACCATTCATAAGGATGCCTATGATTACTGTAAAAGATGTGATGCTTGTCAGAGAATGGGGAAACCGACAAAGACAAGTGCCATGCCATTGCAGCCTATTCTTCCTTTAAAGTCGTTTGAGAAGTGGGGCATCGACTTCGTAGGTCCAATCGATCCTCCCACCAGAAGGAAACATAACCAATACATCCTTGTATGTACAGATTATGTCACAAAGTGGTGTGAGGCTAAAGCCCTAAAGCAGGACGATGGTAACAGCGTGGCCCTGTTCATGTACGAGAATATCATCACCCGTTTTGGCAGTCCCTTAGAGCTGGTAAGTGACAGAGGTACTCATTTCCTTAATAAAGTCATGGAAGAGTTGACAGAGTTGTATAAGATCCGCCATCACAAGTCCACTCCTTATTACCCCAGAGCCAATGGCCAAGTCGAAGTCACGAATCGCATGCTCTGCTCGATTCTGACAAGAACAATTGCTGCACATCGTCGTGATTGGGACGATCGACTTACAGAGGCCCTCTGGGCGTATAGAACCTCCCATAAAGCAGCAACAGGACAGACACCCTTCCAGCTGGTGTATGGTACAGAAGCTGTTTTCCCTATTGAACTGGAATTACCCTCTTTGAGAGTGGCCAACATCAACGAGCGTTTGGGGGACGATGATTCACTACAACGCCGTCTCCTGCACCTGGAATGTTTGGACGAAACTCGTAGGATGGCTCTACAGTGCATGGAAGCCATGCAAGCTCGACGCAAGGCTTACCATGACAGCTTCATCAAGCACAAGGAGTTCAAAGAAGGTGATTTGGTCCTAGCCTATGATTCACGATTTGGCAAGTTTCCTGGCAAACTCCAACAGCAGTGGATGGGCCCATATAAGGTACTTACTGTCAGCCCTAATGGCTCTGTCCAAGTGCAGACCGTTGATGCCTCTAATGATCCCTTCCTGATCAATGGATATCGCCTGAAGAAGTACTTCCCTCCTTGGGGATCTTGACAATCACGGTCACTTGATCTTTTCCCTCGTTGGCGTGGCACTATCATTCTTATGATGCTACTTCTGATAGCCGTTCTTCAGCCACTCATGAAGTGGACGCAACCCTCTGTCCCCTCAACCCCACCGTCCAGCCTTGATCTCTTATCCTCTATTTTGCACCAGCGACAGTGGCGAGGTTGATTCTGATACATGGTCTTTCAACCATTCCCTTGCTCAATTCGAAGAGAAAAGAAAAAAAAAAGAAAAAAAAAAAGGGAAACACAAAATACATATCGGTCATGGGAGAAAATGACTTAGGTCCCTGTCATGCCGACCTATTCTTTGAGAAAAGGTGGAAACACCCTCGGGAATAGGGGAAAACAAGAAAAAAAAAAGAGAAAAAAAAGAGAAAAAAAAACAAAAACAAAAACAAAACTGTTATGAGAGAAAAGGAAGCAATTCCCTGTCATAGCAGGCCTCGTTCCAAGAAAAGGTGATAAATATCCTTGGGCGAGAAGCTGCCTGTGGAAAAGGTGGCAACACCCAGCAGTCCAGAAAGTGGAATCATCACTTGATATCCCCAGGATCCAATTCTGAAGCTACCTCCCTTGGTACGATGTGTCCTGGGTCTCTCTGCAAAGCGTCTACTTGTCCCCTAGTAGATGACATGTCCTATCCAACACAACATTCGATTTGATGGCTACCTCCCTGGGTATGCCTCTTCAACAACTGACGACACGATCTTCATCGACAAACAATTGAGTTGCGTGAGCTTTCATCCTAACCGGATGGGGAAGTGAGTATGGTTGCCCTCTATATTTTTCAACAGAGAGTGAGACAGAGGGTGGGGCAAGAGACCAGTCTTTTCCCTTCAAATCAAATGAGAGGTAAGTAGTGTGAATGAAGTGTTGCACGCACGGGATGGGCCTCTCAACGCACAAAGCACAATTTGTTTATGTGCACTGCACCATAAGGCTCCCTGGCCTTCCTTCTCGCACCGTATGACGGCACAGGGCGGGATGCACAGTCGCACCATCAAATGCGCACAAGGCATACAACCCTTGCACAAGTGACTGTGAGGATTATATCAATGGGTTTCAGGACATGGTTGCCCTCCTGTATCTATCAACAGAGCGTGAGACAAAGGGTGGACTGAGTGTGACTGGAGTTTCTTCAATCAATTACCGAGAGGTGAGATTGAGGGACGTTACGACACTTAAAGTCAGGTATGTTCCCGTTTTCCTATGTACCCACGGGATGGGTGTCTACCGTCATCACAGGACACGTCACGTCACCCTGTTCTATACACTGCACTGTAAGGCTCCCTTGCCTTCCTCCTTGCACTTATGCCAGATGAGTTGGACACACTAATGCACCATCAACTGTGCACCCTGGCATACTCCTTCTGCACCATTCCCCCTTGTTGATTCCTCAACCGGGTACGAGATATGGATTTCCATCATTCTTCCTCGAGTGATATTAGTCATGGGGCGAGTGACTGTTCTTTCATTCCCTATGAGTGACTGTGAGTTGAGTGCAATATCCCTCATCATCGATGAATTTCCTGCAATTCTTTCCATCAGCTACCTCCTTGGGTACTGCCACATGGTCCCTGCCATGACGGACGTGTGCCGAGAAGATGCCTTAGTACCTCCAGCAGCCGACAACAACACAGGACGTGCCATCGACACTCAACCTTGCTTCTTGACAGCATGGGCCAAGTTTTTCTAACCCTACACATTCTTTTTCTCAGTGGCGTTCATGTTTTAAGTGTGAGGACGTTAGTGGATGGTCTGTGGTGTGGTCCTAGGTCCCTGTTGCTCGGTTAACCCTATCCATTAAGGTCTTAAGTGTGGGGACGCGTCCCTGCGCGTCTACATTGCATACCCTTCTGCATATGCCTCAACCTGCTCATGCATGTATGCCATGACTTGCTCTTACCCTGATAGGGTCCCTTCCCACCCAACAGTTCATGTTTCACCCACCCTTGGGGTGGTTCCCTTGCAGTTTTTCTTCATTCCTTGCTTTTGAGGTCTTGCTATGTGAATGCACCCTACGTTCACCGAAGTCCAAATCCCACCCTATAGCCCTGTTCCTCCCTCTGACTTGACAATTTTTCCTTTTTACATACCCCTGTTTCGGTGCACGGTTTTTTGAGTTATTAATTTTTGAAGCATTTTCTGCAAATTAACCGGTTTTCCATATGAACGCGCTTTTCTTGCTTCGGAATCGTGATCTGACATCATAGCCTTGCCAAGCACTTTTCCCCTGACATTTTTCCTTTTTACTCCGAGTCATTCCGATACATGGTTTGTCCAATATTAATTTACCAATTTTTTTAAGACTTTTTCGTGCGTCTTTTTGACATTTTTCCATGTGAACCTGCCCTATTTGCATCGGAATTCCAATTTGATTTGACAGCCGTGTCCTCTGTGCCTTCCCCTACCTTTCTCATTTTTTCTCCCCCCTCCTATTTGGATTTTTGATTATTAATTTTTAAATGAGTTTTCGGGCGTATTTTGTGTTTTCACATGTGAACCCCTCCTACTTCCACCGGAACTGCGGTTTAACATGACAACCCTGTACCCCCCCTTCCTGCGGACATTTTTCCTTCTTATTGCATGTCATTCCGACGAACGGTTCGTCCGATATTAATTTCTGATCCCATTTTCGGGTTTGTTTTTTGGGTTTTTCCCATGTGAACGCGTCTTATCTCAGTCGGAACTATGTTTTCATGTGATACATTGTCGGGCACGTCTTTCTGCACAGTTTTCTTTTTTTTGCACCTCATTCTAATGCACGGATCTTCCGATATTAATTATTAATTGTGTTTTTTGATCCGTTTTTTGTGTTTTTTGCATGTGACCGCCCTTTACCCCTCCCGGACCCTCCGTTGCATATTTTTCCTGTCTTCCCCCTGCCGTCCTGCCCACTTTTTGTTTTTATGTCATTTCGTTTTGACGTCTGGATTGGGAGTTATTAATTTTTCTTTATTTTTATGAGTTTTTACGCGCCCCTCCTACGCGTGAACGCGCCCTTTTTCAATTTTACGCGTCTTAACGCGCCCCGGTCACATCCGCGTGTCTCGTCCCTATATCCGAGAGCCCTTTCACTCCCGTCACGGCAAATTTTTTTACCCCCGCCACGCTCACACGCGCGGGACCGAGGGGGGTACGCCTCTCCTTTATGGGACCCCCCGCCCAGTTTCCCCCTTTGGGCCCCTGCCCATCTTCCTACCCTACCCCCCTTCCCACCCTCTGGGCACCCCGCCCATGGACCCCGCCCATATCCATTTCCACCCCCCTCCATGTCCTCTCTCCCCGACCCCTCCCAAATCCTAGCTGCCTCCCCTCCCCTCTTTCCCTCTCCCCTTGCTCCTGCGTGCCGCCATTTCCCTTCTCCCCCTCCTCCTCTTCTTCTCCTTCTCTCCTCCTTCCTCCCCTCTCCTTCCCCTCCTTCCTCTCCCTCCTGCCCTCGTCCTCCCTCCCTGTCGAGAGTCGCCGCCTCCAGCCCTTCGCCCGCCCGCAGTCGCCACACCCCTCGTCTCCAGCTCTGCCGCCGCCTGGTCCTCAGAGGTCGCCGCCTGGTCCTTAGAAGCCACCCCCTCGCCGCCTGGTCCTCCAAGGCCGCCGCCTGGTCCTCAGAGGTCACCGCCTGGTCCTCAGAAGCTGCCCCCTCGCCGCCTGGTCCTTAGAGGCCGTCGCCTTGTCCCGCAGAAGTCGCCCACGCCTGGCTCCGAAGTCGACGCCGCCGCCAGCTCTGTCGCCACCCAGCGCCTCCTTGCACGCGCCGCCAGGTCCTCCTCGCCACCTCTCCTGCCGGCCACGCCGCCTTCCTCCTCCTCCTCCCCCACCACCTGCACCTACTCCTCCTCCTCCTCCTCCATCTAACCACAGCCAGGTTACACCCTAACCTAAGTTAAGTTAAAACTAACCTAGGTTAGGTTACAAACTAACCTAAGTTAACCTCTAACCTAACTTAAGTTAAAGACTAACCTAACTTAAGTTATTCAACCCCCTTTTAGTTACCCTAACCCCACTAGGTTTCCACTAACCTAACTAGGGTTAGGTTTCCACTAACCTAACTAGGGTTAGGATTCCACTAACCTAACTAGGGTTAGGTTTCCACTAATCTACCTGTAGTCAGTCTGACTAACCTAACTCAGGTTAATTCCACCCCCACTAACTAACCCTAGGTTAGTTAGTCTAACCATGGTTAATTAGAACTACCCCTAGACTAACTTAACTTGACTAACTACCCCTAGACTAACTTAATTGACCTAACCATCCTAGACTAACTCAGACTACCCTAATCAACCTTGACTAACCTGACTAGACCAGACTTGACTTACCCTGACTTATCTAGACTAACTTGACTTAGTTGCCTTAATTTGACTTTACTAACCCAACTAACCTAATTTACATCATTTAATTGATTTAGTTAATTTTTTTACAAAAAAATCATTTAAATTCCAAAAAAATTACAAAAAAAAATTCTAAAAAATTTCCCCATATTTCTGCCCTATTTTGGAATATTTTTTAGGTGAACATTTGAATAAAAAAATTAAAAAAACTTAAAAATTTAAAAAGTCACTCAAAATGACTTGAAAAATGCATAAAATTCATTTTAAATTAGTAAAAATACAAAAAAAAATTCTAAAAAATTCCACCCACCCCTGAACTTTTTCCATTAATTTCTCACTTTAAAATATTTTCATACAAGGCCCAAATATTCTTTTTCAAAAAATAAAACCCTAATTTTATTAACCTAAATTCTGGATATTTTCTCCATGGCTGAATTTTTATTTTTTCCCTTCATCACATATTCATGTGCTATATATCTTTCTTTCCTTATTATTATTATTTAAAAAAAAACAAACACACAAACAAAAACAAACCATAAATAATAACAACTTTAAAAAAAAAACAAATACACGAAACCACACTATAAAACCAAAACAAACACACCTAAAATATAACCCCACTCCCATCCAAAATAACAAATTAAAAATACATTCAAAATCACCAAACCCACTAAGGTGTTGTCGTTGTTGTTTCGTCAGTGGTCTTTACTTTTCTTTTACTGGATTCACTCCTTTTGGGGGACTCTTCCGTGCGCATTTAGGCATTACATACACACCCTTCCAGGTATTTATTTTATGTGCTTTATTTATTTTCATTCCCCCTTTACTCACAAATTAATTGTTAAAATGATCTAATTATTTACCCACAGTTTTCTGTGAAAAGCTCTTTGGACAAGTACTGGGATGGCGTTTTGGCAGGCATAAACCTGTCCTGGAGAAACTGACAGACCAGCTTCCATACGGGATCAGTGATCATGGAAAAGGAAACTCCTGAAGAGTTGATCACCTTCTTAACATCCAGCATTTCCCTTGTCTGCTTTTGCAACAGCTTCAGAATCTCTTCATTAGAGAAAAGCTGACGAGTGGTAACAAAAGGTTCACCTTTGGAGGGAAGAGACAGAGCCTTCCCTAAGCCTCGAGGTGTCAAAGTAATAGAAATTCCCTGGACTAGTCCTGTCTTCTTGCTGTAGGAGGCCAGAAACTCATCACATAACGATGGATCCTCTGGAAGCAATGGAAAGGAAGTAGCCACAAAAGCAGCAAGTCCTGCCTTCGTGAGAGGCTCAAAAGTGAGTAGGGAAGAGTAATCCCTACTAACTAATGGGACGTACTGGACAGGGGGAGGAGCGTGAGAAGGCGCCATTCAGATGGTTACACACACACCACAAACACAGACAATCAAGGAGAATGCCTGCAAAGCAACAGACAAAAATCCAAGGATAAGAGAATAACCAAAACAATAAAAGGTGACTCGACCAACTAACCCCAAGCAAACCACAACCTAGAAAAAATTCGACATGACCTTGAGACATATGCGACCGAAAGCTTCATGCTATGCATCAGACAAACACCCAGAACACCGTTTCAGGCAATAAAAGAAAAAACTACACACCGTACCCTTAACCGGAACAAAGAAGCGGAACCAAAAACAATACCACATCCAACACATATCAAGACTACATCGTTGATAAACTAGTGTTGGACCATGGAAATAACTCCAATGACTGCGCATACCCATCCCACAAAATTGGTTCGTTAAAAAGGGGAATTAAGTGCAGTGAGGGGGAATTATTTTAATAAAGGGTTTATTTTAATAAATTATTAAGAATGGGTGAAGTTTTATTAAGTGATAAACCTTAGCAAGAAAACGGCGGTTCCTTCTTAAAAATTTAATTACCAATTATTAGGTGAAAACGGTGCTTTAATTCGAATCCCGGACTTCGATACCCAGACGGGGTCTCTAAATGCAAGTTCATTGATTACAAATTAAGGTGATGTGGAGCGCTTGTTTGCTAGCGCGTGCTCTTGTGACGGCTGGTTCATTTTAATTAAAAATATTAAAGTGCCTCTTTAGCGCACGTAGCGCGTACTAAGTGAACGGTGGGTTTATTTTAATTAAAAAGAATGGTGTGTTTAGCGCGAATGCACGTGGTGTTGAAAGGAGTTGCTATTGATTGGAGCACTTACCTCCTCACTAAAATGGATCAACATTTCGTCAAAGTCACCAGGGGTAATGTTACCAATGTCACATATGGATCATACTTGTCTGCCTTCTTAACCTATTCAGGTTTACAGAAGACTGTAGAGGATGATGATTCTCCGCCTCCCCTGGTCATCCAGCGCAAACGCTTGAAGCGGGTAGCGGATAAAGCTCCTTTAGTACTTCCTTCAGTGCCCATCCCTGCTACCTCTGGCAGTGATCTCCCTGGGTATCTCACTTGTAATAACCTGTTCCAAGCACATCGAGAAGGATCATTGGACATATCAGTTCCCTCACTGAACAGTCTAGTCTCAGGAGATGCAATTCCTTTCCTCTGTAAAGACATTCAGAGTTCCATTGAGTTGTTAATGAGACAGCCTGTGTTCAACAGCTGTGCGCGTCCTTTTATGAAGAACTCATGCAGTCTAAGGACCAGTTGCATAAGGCAGCATCCAAGTTAGCTTCTGCTAAGGATACCCTGGCAGATTTGTTTAAGCAAATGGAACACCAAACCCAACTGGTTGCCATCCAAAGCGATGAGATCTCTTCTTTGAAGATCCAGTTACTAGAGGCTCAATCACAGGTTACTAGCCTTTCAGAGGAGAAGGAGAGGATGTCCAGAGAAGCGCAGGAGTTCCAAGCTCTCTTAGATGGCAAACTTTCAGCTTTATAGACTGCTAATGACACAGTGGTATCCCAAGCCTCCCAAATTCAGCAGTTGCAAGATCAACTGGCAAAGTCATGCTCTGTTCCTCCAAGCCCTAATGTTCCCTTGATTCCTTCTCTTTCACCGCAGGACTTGGCTGCTCTTCAGAGACAGGCTACTTTGTGTCCTCTATTTTAAGATAAAGTGGAAAGATTGCAATCCAGAATGGACTTTTTATGGTCTACATTTGAGCAGTTTCAGGAATATGTTCCACCAGACCATTCTTTCTTTGTCCATTACCACTTACAGAAGTTGGTTTTCTACATGAAGCTTTCCACGATGGATTTACCTCTTCCAGAGGATGGATGGAGTGGGGCTTGGTCTGCTGAGTTGCTGACAGAGGTAGTAAGGATGGTGTTTGAAGATTCTGTCACGCCAGATACCATGTTGATGTCCTACATGTATCTACGAGGAGACTTGTTAATTCCAGATGAGGTGGATATGGCATGATATGTGGGGGATGTGGTCCTACAGGCTGTTCTGTATGTCAACTATTTGGAGTTGCGCATAGCTGACATGTTCTAGAGTTACTCCTCCAAAGTGGCTGATTGTCATGATAATTCGTGGCATCCCATGATTGATTTTGTGGTCTTGAATCAAAGACAAAACACAGCTCCTACCTCTGCCCAGAGTACTAATCAACTGAGGATGGATCTCTTAGCCTATCTTTCAAAACATAATGCGTTTGATTCTACCTTCTTTGATACCTATCATAGACGATCTCTCTTAGGACCTTCTGTTCCTACCCTCCTCTATTACCAACAAATGGCTCACCGATATGATATGTATCTTTCCCTTTGTCAATCTAATTCCACCACTATTTTACCCCTTCTTTTCCAACCTTCATCTTTCTCTCAAATTCCCATTTTCACATACTGTTCCTTTATTGAGGATAGGGTATTTTTCCCTTCTCCACCCTGTCCTTCTCCATCCATTCATGTACCCTCCACATTTCCTATTTATCAGTTAACACCCTTCCTTAGTGACTCCCTACAAATTTCTGCCACTCTTTCTTTAAATCATTCTTCCTTTTATGATTTTGCCTATCCCTCACTTCATCCACTTTTCCTTATTCCACTTCCCTCACCTAACACTTCTATATCTCAACCACCTCAGTTGGTTAGTGACTATGACGGGTTTGATAATCAAATTTCCAGAAGAAGGGGATGGAGTTCGAATGATATCCTTACAGGACCTCAGATAAATTGGCCAGTAATTCCAGGAGAATGGACAGCTGCCAGTCAAGCTTATCAGAACTATGTTCATTTTGCTCAGCAGTATTCACAGTCTGCAGATCCCTCAGTGAGATTAACTGCTCACTTTTCTTGGTACCTGGCGTATATGCATAGGCACTCTCATAATGATTCCAAGCCTATTCCAAAGTTGTGCATGATTGTCAATGTGAGCATTGATTCCCAGCAGCTGTATATATTGTATTTTCATGCCCTTTGTTTGCCTAGCAGATACCTGGTCCTATTGGAAAGGATGTGCTGTCTTCAGTTTTTTCAAAATCCTCCCAAAACCTTTGTAGATGAATCCTTGTCTATGGATCGTTTCCGACAACATCAATCTTTCAAGAGGGATCATCTTCATTGATACCTTTCCAATGTATGGTGGATGCTTTTTAATGAAAATCTCTCTTTTTGGAGGAGTCATTCAAATGGTTGTGTTGTGTGTAGTGTTTGTGTTGTGAGTTCATTTATGTAAAACGAACGTGGTGGTTTCCTATTGGATTGGATTTCGTGTGAGATACATTTTGGAGAATTGTGGTGATGGGGTTGTGGTTGCAGAGTTGAAGCTGATGCTGATGAAGAAGAAGAAAACTCTTATATCCTTTATAAATTTGTTGTGATTTTTAGTTTGATAAGAAGTGTTCCTGTAAAAAGGGTTTTCCTTTCTTTGTATTTTTATATCAGATACAGGTTATAAGTTGGGGTCGTGGTGGATGGATTCTTTTTGCGAAGATATTGAAGATTAAAGTTGTGATTTTAAATGCACTTGTATTCCCTTTTTTTGGGGTCGCGAGGACGCTTCCTTATTAAGTATGGGGATATGTTGAGTATTGAAATGACTTGTTTTTTGGCTGATTTTTGTTGTTTTTGAGAGCTGAATGGTTGATTTTATGAGATGATTGATTGGTTTAGAAGTGGTTTGAGAGTGTTTTGGATGATATTGATTGTGTTTTGAAAGTTCATGATGTTTTTTAGTGGTTCTGTGATGTTTTGATAGGTTTTGATTGGTTCTGTATACCTTCTGTATAGCTTCTGTTTTGTTCTGTTTTGTTCTGATTGTCTTCTATAAGGAGGGATGGAGTATTGATTGATGAAGATTGAGATCTTGTGAAAGTTTATTGAATGGTTTGTGAGAGTTTGGAATGGTTTGAGTATGAGTTATGTGGTTTTGATGACCTTCTGTAACCTTCTATAGGTCTTCTGTAGAGCCTCTGTCTCTGTTTCTGTTCTGTTCTGTTCTGTTCTGTTCTGTACTGTAGCTGTTCTGGTACTGTACTGTGACTGTTCTGTATGCTTCTGTATGTGTTCTGATGGATGAGAGTGTAGCTTGGGAAATTTTTCTAGCCTTGGAAAGAGGTGAATACAAGTGCAAAAGAGCTGAAAGAAGTGAAAGAAGTAGCTGCTGAAGACTTAAGTGAAGACTGAAGTGAAGTGACAGTAGTGAGCTATGAAAGGATACTGTAGTGGCTCTGGTGACTCTTCATATCAGACATACCTCTTGGGAGGGGTATCCACGACCTAAGAAGGATTATTGAGAGTGATTTTGAGAGATTGTAGTGAGGATATGATGTATTATTGATGGAGAGAGAGAGAGAGAGTCAGAGATAGCCAATTCTACTAAAACAGAGTGATTGTATGTGAGAGATTGAGAGAGAAGACTATGAAGACATTGAAGATGAATACTATGTGATGTATTTCCATTCAAAGATGGTGTATTCCTTTGCTTTCTTTGTTATATTGATGGATTTTGTGAAGATATTGAAGAATATGGTTGATTCTATCAAATCCTGGGAGATCTACATGATGCTGCATGAAGATTTGTTGTGCCTGGTGTTCTTTTCTTCATTGTGATCATATGAAACATAATAAACAAGCTTGTTGATATTACAAGATAGATTTTCTTGCAAGAGAATTCCCTTTTCCTTGGTGTTCCTCTTGGGGCTCCATTGATGGATTTTGCAAGATTAGAGAATTAAGGAATGCCTTACGACTGAGTGCATCGGCAACTACATTCTCCTTTCCAAGTCTGTATTTGATTTCAAAAACATACTCCTCCAACACTTCAATCCACCAACGTTGCCTCATGTTGAGCTCGTTCTGGGTAAAGATCCACTTGAGGCTTTTATGATCCGTTACTAGAGTAAACTTGTTACCCAACAGGTAGTGTCTCTAAAGCTTTAGAGCATGGATGACAGCTAATAGTTCTAGATCATGGGTAGTATAATTCTTCTCATGGTTCTTCAGTTTCCTTGAAGAGTACACTACACGATGACCTTCTTGCATGAGGACACATCCTAAGGCAAGCGTGCTAGCATCAGTTACTATTTCGAACTCCTTACGAGGTCTGGAAGTTTCAGGATAGGTGCTGATACCAAATTTTTCTTTAATCTATCAAAGCTAGATTGTTCAGTGGTTGACCATGCAATGGATGTTTGCTTCTTCAGTAGATCCGTCAAAGGTGCTGCAATCAAAGCATAGTTTTTTATGAAGACCCTATACCATCCTATCAATCCAAGAAAACTGCGTATTTCTTTGAAAGTTGTTGGTATTGGCCATTCTAGAACATCTTGACTTTGGCCGGATCCACTAAGATTCCTTCCGCTGATATGATGAATCCCAGATATTCAGTCTGACATTTGAAGAATGCACACTTCTTCATCTTAGCATAGAGCTTGTGTGCCTTCATTGTCAAGGACAATCCAAAGTTGGGGTTCATGATCTTCTTCTTGTTTGGAATAGACTAAGGTATCATCGAATTAGACGAGTACGAAGTCATCAAGATATGGCCTAAAGATATCCTCCATTAACTTGTTGAAGGCGGTAGGCACATTCATGAGCCCGAATGACATAACTAGGAACTCGAAGTGTCCATATCTTGTGTTGAAGGCCATCTTTGGGATATCCTCTTCCTTGATCCTTATCTGATAGTAACTAGACCTGACATCGATCTTGGAGAAAATCTTCGTACCCTGAAGATGGTCAAGAATTTCATCTACTCTAGGAATAGGGTACTTGTTCTTAACAGTTGATTGATTCAATTCTCTGTAATCAATACACAATCGAAACATTCCATCTTTCTTTTTCTGGAATAGCACTGGAGCTCCCCATGTTGAACTACTAGGACGGATGTATCCCTCATCTAATAGTTTCTTGAGTTGCTCCTTTAGCTCAATTACTTCTGGGAGGGACATCCTATAAGGCCTCTTTGCAATTTGCGTAGCTCCTGGCACTAGCTTGATCTCATAGTCCACTTCTCTTTGAGGTGGGAGCTTTGTGAGCTCTTCACGGAATACGTCCACATACTCATTTAGCCATAAAGGTTCTTCACTAGACTCCTGCTTCTGATCTAGCTTATTACGCTTAATCAAGTAGACACGTAGTCCCTTTCTAACTCCCTTTATGATCCGAGATGCTTTGGCCAATTGAAATTTCAGCTTTCCAGTCTCTCCTTGAGTTGTGACCAATTCCCCTTCAAAGTTTTGAAAGGAAACTTGGCCCTTTCCACAATGAATGTAGGCGTCATTAGGTTTAAGGCAATCCATTCCGAGAAGACACTCATGGATACCTAGGTTCATGACCCTGAATTTGATCGAAGTCGATTTTCCTCCCAGGAAGAATTCCACCTTAGCAATTTGCCTGGTACAAGTGACCTCACGACCATTTACTAATTCCACAAGCAGGGTAGGTGCTTCTACTGTGGCTATTCCTAATCTTCTTGCACAAGCTGGTGAGATAAAGGCATGTGTACTGCCACAATCAATCAAGGTTTTGAAACCTTTACCTTGATAGTACGATGGTGTTTGAATCACTGAAAACTGGCGATTCAAGCCTTTCTTGAGAAGGTCAGCATGGAATATTGCCCTCTCAAACTCTGCTTCCATGGTCGAGTCTTCTTCTTTGCCTATTTCCCTATTGGCAACACAGGCGGTTCTCCCTCTACCTTGGGTGGCGGCTCCCTAGCCATGGCCAGTTCTTTGGAAAGGTGCTTGACGATGTCCTCTGCCAAGCTTGGGACATTGCCTTTTGAAATGACTGGCCTCATTGCAATGGAAACAACAGAGATTTCGGCCATTGCTTTGGGTAGGGACAAAGTTTTTGACATTATTGGTCCTTGCTTTCTTTCTTTGTCCCCAGTTTTGACCTTAAACTCTCTTCACTTGGGGCCTATATGCTCCTCTGTTCTAGTCATTATAAGACCAATTTTTGTTACTTCTTGGCCTAGCCTGCACCTCCTAAATTATGGGCACAGCTCGAATGAGTGCATCCTATAGATCTGTTGGGCGTATAGATTCGAGGCGGGTATTCACTAGTGGGTTTAAACCAACACAAAATTTCGACACCTGCTTTGTCATGTCCATATGTGGCGCATACTTCAAAAGTGAGACGAATTTTGATAGTATGTGTCAAGAGTGAGTCCCAGCTATTTCAGCTCGTAGAACTCATTCATTTTTTGCGTGCAATACGCAGGTGGTAAGTATCTTCCTTGCATAGCTTTCTTCAGGTTTTCGTAGGTAACGGATCCTTCTGAGATCCCTTGATCTCTGTACCATTGCTTCCACCAAAGCGTGGCTTCACCGGTGAGCTTCAGCTTGGCGAGCATAGCGTGGTTGGCGGGTGCAGTACCGACTAATTCAAAGTAATCTTCCATGGACTCTATGCAAATCGCAGCATCTGCTTGGATAGTCCTACCTTTCCCGTCAAATTCTGGCAACTTGATCTACTTGAGAAGAAACTTCTTCTCCTGGATCACGGTCGTACTTGATGTAGGGGGCAGACTTGGAATCTGTACCTGGGGTTGTGCTTGGACTTGGATTCTTAACGTTATAACTCGCTAATCGTTATGATTTATATTTCATACCCAATTCAACTATCAACCAAAAAACCTAGCCACTTAACTTTTTATCAATTCTCCTAAACAAGATAGACATTGATAAAAAGAAGTCTTATTCCATTTGTATGGGCCTAGCCCTTTCGGAGTTCAATATTTCCTGGGATGGTAAAGCAACTGTTACATTAGTTCAGGGAGAATAATGTTGTGTTACATTTAGCTACAGGATTTGGATAATAATATGGTTTCGGGTCATGGATCTTCAGGAATCGATAAGTCATCGGAAGATTAGGGCATCCTTTCCTTTGGTACCCATGCTTCTCGTAGCGTCCCAACACCTTGATCCTGTCACAGCAGGGATTATGCGGGTCACTTCGTCGTATACATATGAGTTCAGCTCGACCCTCCGACCTTCGACATGTAAATTTGTGTTTACGTGAGCTTCAACAAAAATTAATAGCTTCACGATCTTTAGGTTCTCCAACCACTTGATCCTCTTTAGGTTGGTTCGAAGGTTCGCAAACCGATGGGCAGCTATGTAGTAGATTCCTGAGTCACCCGTCCACCTCCGTTCCACATACAAAGGTGATGGATTATAAATACGGTCTAGGATGTTCATCATATCGATCCTTTGTCGATAATCTGAGGAATGTATCGCGGTCATAAATATGACTCGGAACACTAAGAACCTGTTCCACCTCCGTTCCACATACAAAGGCGATGGATTATAAATACAGTCTAGGATGTTCATCATATCGATCCTTTGTCGATAATTTGAGGAATGTATCATGGTCATAAACATGACTTGGAACACTAAGAACCTGTTCCATGCTTCATAATTTTGCAAGACAACATCGAAAGTAAGGAAATGTTCTTAACAAAAACATTTGCTGCACTTCTTCTTATTATGATTTCTTATAAAAACAAATCCTTCATTGGTTTGCTCTGATACCAACTGTAACATGTCCACCTGTTGCCTTCGGGACACCTCTTAACAGTCCTTTGGAAAGGAAGTCTAGATAGCTCTGCCGGGCACTCCCATGGAATGTTACGCGGATTGCGATCTAGGACTTTTCGCGTCTGCCATGTAGCGGAAGTATTCTGGCCGTTCCCAATTAGGACCGACCTGAATAAGGGTTTTCCCTAATGGTCATTTCCTAAACGGCAACTAGCGTCAAACCCCAAGCGAACTACTTTACACAGAAACGCCAGGGCCGAAGCGGATTCACGCTGCACTTGGTTCAAGGAGATTGGGAAACGAGAGGGATGCAAGGCTCGACCTCTTTGCCATAAGGCATAGTCCCATTCCGTTCCCCTAAAACAACATAAACCGGGATTATTGTAACCTAGACTCTAGGTGAGCGCCCTTGCTATTCATTTCCTTTGAGAAGATCACCTTGCTGTCCATTACAATTGAGAAAAGTTCCCGGCCAACCGGAACCACCCATCCGTAGGACGGACCCATGGCCACATCCTCCGCACTTTTCTCAAGGTTGCTTTAGTTGTCTAATTACATACCACATTTAGTTGGACATCAATCAAGCAGCTTCCTTAATTAGCCCGTTAGACACCGGTTCCTTCACGTAATCTTAGCACTTGACATAGAAAAGTAGTGTCAAACAAGTTCCTTTTCAACAGGTTATCATATTTATCTTTCGAATACATTCATAAAGTCCAGTCCACAAGCTTATCCATAATCCGCCCGAAGGCTATCCAACAATCGACAGGGATTACTAATCCAAGATTTTTCCAGTAGACTAGTATCCGGGCCTCGAGATCCAATCCTGAGTCATGTTGGCCTCTTGTGCAGGGCTCGGAAGGCAAGGGATTTATGGCCAGAGCCCCCCTCGCACCCAAGCGTCCTCCTGCTCTAAGTAGTGCCCAATAGAGAGACCTCATGCGGCGAGTTTGGTCCACGTTCCCGGCGCGGCTACCAACCTTCTTGGTTAGGGTTAGGCAAACAGTCGGGGGTAACTGAAGCTGCCTCTCCCTTCAGGCCTTCAACTTGAAGCATTAAATATCTTTCCATCTTTTAGTTCCTTGGGCAAACAATGCAAACAATGCTCCTAAATTGTTACAAGCACAATCATTTCCAGTGGTCGTTTATTTGGCCAACTACTAAAGAGTGAATCCTTTTCTCCGAATGCATCCAGCATTCGATCTGGGATCAATTGCGACTTGGCAAGATCCCCAAGGGTTTGTCAGTTCTCCCTTTTGTCCTTGGGTTAGGGCCGTACCCTATTAACCCAACTCAACCAATACCTTAGGTTTTATTAACAGTAAATCATGGCAACTATGTCGCTCCAAATTATTGATTGGTCCTTTGCTTCCAAGCAAATACCCAATTTCCTTATCTTAACTTGGCAATTTTTCTAGAAAGGTGATATAACAAGATGACTAGTCATCCTCTTGCAAGATAAACTTGTGCAAGAATCTGCCAATCTCATTCCAAGGAATTGGCAACTCTCTTGTGATCAAACCACAAGAGCATGCGATGTTGCAACTTGTTGCACAAGTCTTGCATCTATTCCATGGGATCATTTCACCCATTGAACGGCGTCTTCTGGTCACAGAATCATGATTAGACAAGAAGCAGGGTTTAGGGTGTCTTCTTACCTAACCCATTCCTAATTGCACTAGGCCGACAACATTCGGTCCTAGGAATTTCCAACTCAATCTGAGTTTAATCATTTGAATCGAGTGATTAGGGTAGAAACCCTAGATCCTTTCTTGCAAGCGCATCCAATTGTCCCTATATTCCGTGAATGTGGGTAGGAACTTTGGGTATGAGGGTTTCGACCTGGCAACAAGTGTGAAACTAGGTCAAGTCTTCAACATGCTAAACCCTAGTTAGCTCTTGGAGTATTTTATTGTATCCATTTAACCATCCTATGTGAATCCTTTGCGGTTTAGGTATTTTAGGTAATCCAGTTTACTTGTCTTACGACAAGGACAAACCAATCCTAGGGATGTTAATTTGATCTAAAAGGGAAAAACTAGTTTCATTACGTCGCAATTCATGTAAGCACGCAATTCATTGCCTCTACGTATGACTAGATTCATAATCCCTAACTTTTCTTGTTAAGACCAAAGCACATTTTAAATTACGACATAATTTCCATTGATCCTACTAGGACTTGCATTCACCAATCATGCCACTAAGCTTTTAAGATTTTACGCTTAAATGAACCATGTAGCCTTTCCCTAAGTGTACCCTTGATGAATGAATTTCTTGCATACGACAAGTGTGCAACATGCAAACTTTTCCTAACTACTATGTAGTTAAATGAGATTCATGCCAATTTGAAGCTATAGTTAACCTATTTCATGTAGCCCTTATAATCTTTTCCATGCTTTGCAATTTCCTACGGTTGATAATGACTTCCTTAATGAATCATTACAAAGAAGATTTGTCTAAAAATGTGACACCAAAGGTGTACTAAAATAATTTCGACTTTGTAATGATAGTTATTAGTTGTTCTAGAATCGTCACTTTGCAATGCATATAAGGAAACTTGCTAATAAGGTACTAAAATGCATAGACACCTTATGTTCTTTTTCATTCATTCCATTGAAAGTACAAAAGACCAACTTTGTATCATGAGTTACTTCAAGTAAATTTCAAATAGCCAATTTATTTCAATCGCATTTAGCTAGGTGGATTTGATAAGCATAAGTGCATCCTAGTTCCATGAAATAACCATGCATAATTGCAATACTTCTACGTAATAAAAAATAGGTAGAAAACCTGGACTTGTGGGCTTAGTGAGATATCCACATGAATACTAGGAGATAATCCTCCTGCACGTGCACCTTGTGACTTTTTAGGGGCCATCGTGATTTCGGCTTCTGGTTTGCCTTTCGCGGATTCGAATTACTTGCCTTGGTATGCTATCTTAAGATCTTTCCTTGTCTCCCTCGTACGCAGAGATTCCCTTTGAAGTACAGATCCTTGACAGAAGTAACGACTTGCGGAATTTGGCTTATGGAAGGCCTTAAGGTTTGGAGTTTGGGACTTTTTGCGGGAGAGGAGGGGTTCACAAAAGGGTTCTTGTGAATGGCCCTTGCGGAAACGGAGGCTTGAGAGCTATTCTTCTCCTTGAAATTCCAAGGCTAGGGATGGATTTGTGGGTAATTGGTGGAAAAAGGAGGCTTATGAATTTCTTCTTTCTCTCATAAAAATCCTGGGGGAGAAAAAAAATGGATCTAGTGGGAAGGGGGGCTTAGGGAAAACCCTCTTCTTCTCCACAAAGAACTGGGCCTAGGGGGCTTGTGGGAGATTTGGTAGGAAGGGCCTTATAGGCTTCCTCTTCAAAGCCCGGGGGGGAAATTGGGCTTTTGGAGGATCTAGTGGGAAGGGGAGTTTAGGGAAGCCCCTTAGAAGCTTCCTAGAGAAGCTTCTAGGAGCTTCTAACTATGAAATAGCATCCCGAGACCACGAGGTGGTAGATGACATCATCGCGGGAATAAGCCGGAGGATTTGATGGGGGATTGTGGCGGCGTGATGGCTTGCCCTATGGCGGAGCTGGCGGCGATATCTGACAGCCCGCGGCGACACAAAAGCGTACTCCTCCTCTATGGCGACGTCAGCAGCCTGATCCTCATGCAGTCTCCCTCTCCCTGCTTACCTCCCCCTGGGGGGTTTTTATAGGTCAAGGGGGGGAAGAGGGGTCCTCCCCCACGTGGGTTGTGCATGTAGCCCACAACTCCCCCCTTGGTTACCACCTCTCCCACCTAGCCATCCCCTTCCCTCAGCCACGCATTGGCTGGGGAAAAATAAGTTAAAAAAATTTGCAGTAAATTTCCCATTTATCCACTTAACCTCCTCCCAAGAGGGAGTTTTCCCGCGGTTTATGTGGTTTTGAACCCCAGTCCTGGTTTGCCAATGCAGAGGCCTTGATTCCTCACGTATGGTTTACAGGTTACACTGCGGGTAACTCCAAAACTGAAAATAACCTTTGCATGAGTTTTATGCGGGGTGTGGAAAGTCGGTCTAGTAATATTTTTCAAACGGGAATATTACATCTATCCCTTCTCATATACTCACTAGTGAATAATTTTATTTATTGAATTCATATATTATGAAAGAATACATACAATAATATAGTCCAAGCTAATTAAATGTTCACAATAGAAATGACCAAGTGTGTCTTCAATTAATAGAAATATATAGAAAGTATAATAATGATATATATGTGATTTTCAAGCCACATACTATGGCTTCTAGTACCAATATACTATGTATTATACTATATACACCACTAATCATATGTCCTCCAAATATCCGTCACTACCACCTACTCTCTCCTTATCATTTTCTTCATCTCTCTCCTCATAATGAAAACACCATGAGTATTGGATATAATCAATGGTAGATAATCACACCTAAAAATTAAGAGAAAATTTAAATACTTACCAAATTTGATTTTCATGTAGTGTTTCCTCATATTCCAAATTTTGAGAAACCAAATCCCTCCATTTGGATTCATCATGCCATGTATGTTGTGGCCTAAAGACCCCACACTCCACCCTACTTTGGGCTTCTATCCAATATTAACCATGTGCAATAATGAGCATTGGCTTAAGATTCAAGCTTTACTTTCAGCTCCTCTTATTACCTACTGCTCTTTGTTGAACCATGGTCCTCTGTTAGAGTAGTTTCCTTTCTAATCCTCACTTGAGCTAAATGGTTTGTTAACCTCATATAAAGGGAATTAGAAAGCTTCTCATGCACTATAGCAATGGTTGCTTAAGAGTACATTTGGGTCTTAGTTTCCAAAGGATTAAATTAAAAAATATATATATTTCTCGCAGTATGTTATGCTAGTAGCTCATAAAATCCTTAATTGTGACACTTTGGAGGATCCCACCCTTTGAATTACGTTAGTAGTATATGTCTGGTTGGGATTCTACCATGGTCTATCTTCATGTGGTTGGGGTGAGTGTGGGGAGGGGCATTGACCACCACTAGAACAACCTCCATAGCATCCTCTACCTAGATGCCTAGTGCTTATAGTTAGAAATTCATAAGCTTATTGAATGTTAGACCTCTTCAAGAACAGTCTCATCTTGTGTAATAGTGGACTCTTTGTACACTTCCTCAAATTGAGTCAATCATAGGCCTCAATAAAATAAAACATACTTGATCCGCCATCACTATTTACTTCTACCATTATCCTGGATCAACTCCCATGATTATTGGTCATGTGTATTGGAAGAAAGTCATGGATGAAGAAAGGACTACATTATATATTTAAAATTAAACTTGGGATTTGATGCCATTGCATGAGTGAAAGAAATCTATAGGCTACAATTAGTGGGTCTACGAAGTAAAACATAATGTAGATGAAAGTGTGAGCAGGTATAGAGTAAGATTGGTTGCGAAAGGTTATGATATATTTATGGGATTGATTATGAGGAGAAAATTTCTCTAGTGGCAAAGATTGTAGCTATTAGAGTTGTCATTGCACTAGATATAGAAAAAAGTTGGGTCTTTCATCAAATGCATGTAAAGAATGCTTTCCTTCATTATGAGTTGTAAGAAGAACTCTATATGGAGCAACCACAAGGTTCTAAGAGCATGGTTTACTCCTATTATATGTATAAGCTATGGAAATCCTTGTATGGGTTGAAACAAGTACTAAGAGCATATCAAGTTAAGATAACATAGTATCTTGTCTCTATTTGTTTTTTTGTTGAAAATGCAGATCACTCACTTTATGGGTGTTAGAATGATAGGGATATTGCTATTACCTTGTATGTGTACCATTTGACTATTTGGGATGATAATGTGCAAGAGGTGGAGCATGTGAAGAGCTTTGCTAAGCAAAAAATTGATGTGAAATATTTAGGTGATAATGTAAATATAAAAGGGTGTGCAAAAGATGATAAGGGTGAGGAATTGAATGAACAACAATGCAAAAGATTCATTATTGATCATATTGTTGACTGTGAGAGGATCTTAGCTAGATCAAATATATGACTCTAACTCTTTAAGGTTAGAAATTAGTCTTTCATGTGGATGAAGTGTTGATTGGTAGACATATTTTTGGATTATATCGCAAAAGGTCATCAGTCAAAATTGGATGTGAATTGGTAGAATGGATGAGACGTGCTTCTTAGTGTCAGAGATTAGGAAGTTTTTGGAAGCCTACGTATTTAATATTATTTGGATACCACATTTTTCACATACTACAAATGCATTGTATCAACTACTGAGGAAACCGCAAAGTTCTAGAGGGATAGGATGCACACAAAGGTTATGAGGAATTTAAAAAACTACTAAAGACTACACCTACTTTGTGAAAACCAGATTACATAGGTGGAAGACCCATTATCACCATTATAGATATGAGTTTGATTGTCATCGGTTGGGGCTATTGGTAAGGATGATGATGAGGAAAACATGTATGAAATCACATTTCATACAAAGGTGCTAAATGAGAGAGGCAAATAAGATATCCATACATAAAGAGGGAATTGTGTGGGAGTTATTATAGCTTTGAAGTGTGATAAAGAATACTTTATTAAAACTTGAATGATTATGGAAATTGATTTTTAGCCCTTTGTTAGCATCATTACAAGTTATTCTACTTTAGATATTGTTATGTTGAGATGGATTGTAGATATAAAGTCTATGAAACTTGAATTCCATTACATTGCACAAAAATGATGCTAATGAGACAATAATTTTTTTCTCTATAGTGGGGATCAAAATTGCACTAACTTTTTCATATAATCAAAGGGGCAATGGCAAAACTGAAAGAGGAAATCCCCCAATTCTCAAGGCCTTAGTAAAAGCATATAGGGGTGATTTTCAAGAGTGACAAGTATTGCTTTGTATGAATTATGGGCTTATTGTCCTCATCATAGTGTTGTGATAGGATATATGCTAGTAGAGCTGATTTATGGGCAAGATTTGACTATGCCAACTAAAGAAGTGGTATTACATGGAGTGTCTTGCCCTCAAAAGAGGAGATGAGGAGGGAAGGTTTGTAAGCTCTCACGATCTGTTAATTAGAAAGAAGGCCAGACGACATAGATCTTGTAATAAAGAGATTGAAAGAAGGTAGACTATGGAATAAAGATAGATTTGATAAAAGACATAAGCTTAGATTGAAGACTATAGAGGAGGGAGATTGATTACTTGTGTACAATAGTGGCTTGGATTATTAGCACAATACTATTATAAAACTCTCTAAGAGGTGGTTTGGTGATCTGTGTATTGTGTTTCATGCTTATGAAAATTCCACATACTCTCTTTTTGAGTTTGATGGATTGCATTGAAGATACCCATAGTTGATAAATTTATCAAATTACGCAAGAGAAGGAAATTTGACACATATGAAGAACTCAAAGATGAGGCTAAAGATACACAAGACAACATTAAAGAAGATGAAGAGGAAGATATTATGGATGAAGGAAACCTCAAACTTGCTATTAATCAAACAACATGGCACATGCAATAGATTCTACAAGTTTAGAGGAGGTGGATGTTGTGTGGCCACATGTCCATAATGTAAAAGTCAAGAATAGGTTACGTTCACATGGGCTTGTATAATAGGCATATGTGAGCTTCTTGAGTTGGACTTTATGGAGTGATGGGACATTACAAGAACTTGACTAGAATATCTTAGATGTGTCACACACACACACACACACACACACACACAATTCATCAAATTAGCTAACAAATGAGCCAAGTCACTGCCACCTGCTCTTAGACCGGAGATCATCTTCATCGCCATCAATACAAATCACATATTGCTTGATATCACCAAAGGCTCTCCAAACCCCAAAAGTGTGTGATGAGTGTGTGATAAAAAAAGTACATTAACGAGAGGGAAGGAGAGCTCTAACAATGGTGAGACAAGATTTTTTTAAAAAATGTAGAATAGATTGCATGACATCACAATACAATTAATAATTGCATATAATAAGTGAATCGATTTTGACTCAAGAAGGATCATTAGAAAAAATTCATAAAAATTGAAAAATCAAGTAATAATATAGATAAATATTTTTTTTGCAACTATGAGTCATGTAAATCTTAAAAATATTTTCTTAGCATTTATAGGTCATACAAGTAATGTCAAATATTTTTGGCACTCATAGATCATATAAAATATAGTAAAACATTTTTCTTAGTATTTAAAAATCAAAATGTAATAAGAAAACTAAGTGGGACATTAAGTTTGTCAAATTGAAATAAGTTCTTTGATAGAGAAAATCCCTCCATTGTTAATCAAATCAAAATTATTAAATCGTAAACATAGCTATAAGAAAGTAATGGGATGGTATAAGTAGTTATAAGAACCTAAGATGTTTGAGTCCATTCACCTTGCCAATATAACAAATACAAATACAAACCCAGGATCGTGAAGTGACTAAAGAAACAAAAAAATATTTCCTTAGAGAAAAACAGAAGTTGTAAATTCCTAGGAAACTACTTACTTAATGACTTACCTAGCTTCCAAATAAAACAATCCAAATTTCAAGGTTCCAAACTTGGTTTCCACAAATTAAGATAAAATTTAGCAATTTTCCAATAGACAAGAGTATAGAAATTAATCATGACTTGTAATAAGGTCAATCTAGAGTTTAGGTCGAGGAAGATTGCGAGCAAAGACTAAAAACAAAATAGAAAGATTAGTACTAAAGAAGGGAAGACCCAACAAGAAAGTACTAGCTAGAAGGGAGCTTATTAAAAAAAAACGAAAGGAAACTAAGAGAAATCCAAAAAGGCAATAGAACCAAGTTGGAAAGAATTACCAGTAAGTTAGGATCTTACTATGATTTCCTCCCTATTTTTGTAGCAATATTTCTTGAGGAAGAATGTTTGTGCCTGCAATGGTGCATACAAGTTTAACTTGATACACTTAGGAAGTCTCATTGAATTGAATGAAAACCATAAAGTACTAAGTTCATAAGAGAATAAAAGGAAATCATACTAGCCCTCCCCCAACTAGATACAAATCCCTTTTTAAAGGGCGAGTAGAGTTGCGGCCTTGGAGAGTTCAGACTAACCTCAATGGCAAGAGGTCACTTCGTAGGGAGATAGTTGGGCAGGTGGAGTTGAGGACGCTAGGTAGGCTCTGGCTAGTAAACTCTAAGACTCCTAGGATTTGTCCAACGTGACTTAGAATGGACTTCTTACAGATGGCAATCTTAGTAAAATAGAGACTCCTTGGATCGTTCTTCCGTATTTGTGGAAAGGTGAACACTTGTATAAGATTCTTTAAAAAGGATAGGGGTGCAGCTTTGTTCGATGTTAACTTGCATATGGTTGCTTTGAGGCTAACCCTTTTGTAGCCCATATGTGTACAGAGTCATCCTTGGTCAGGTATTGCTAAATTGTTCATAGAAAAGACTAGCATATCTCATGGTAGCAAGGTTATTCATGCCCTCGTCATGCCTCTAGTGGCATGTGCTCAATTCCTCGAGGCCTATTAAGGTCTCTCAGTCTTTTCTCTTTTTTCATTTGATTGCATCCTAGCACAAGATGTTGCGTTATGCAGTTTGGCATCCTCCTGATAGTCGTAAGGAGGAGAATTCGCTGCAAGCAAAAGTATTGGCCTCCTCCAGGTTGTTGGACTGGCCGGATAAAGATTTGCAGAGAGACAAGTAAAATTAGCAGGATGGCCAAGAGTGTAAGACCTAAATAGATCTAGGATAGTGTTATAGGTGACTTTAGTTTGGTCATTGCTCTCAAGATGCAAATATGATGTAAAATCCATTTTTAGGTCTAGAAATATGAAAAGATCAACCCCAAAATGTTTGCAAAAATAGCCATATCAGTCAATTAAAGATAACCCCGGGAAAACCATGATGAGGAAATATATTTGTGAATAAATAGTTTAGCAAATTTAGTGGTAGATAAGGTAATTTTACAATGTATAAAATAAGTTTATTTCCTAAACCTTTCTCGAATTTTCCAAATCACATCATTATGGGATGAGGTAGTAGGTAAACTAATTACAAAATCCATAGATATTTATTCCCATAGTCTAGTATATATAGGCAAAGGCACTAGCAAGCCATGAGACTATTCATGATGATGTTTGATATGTTGATAAACAATATATCCAAAGACATATTTAGTAGTACCATGCTATAAATCAAGCCGATAAAAATGTTCTTTAAATGGAGTTAATGTAAATTGAATTCATGTATGTCCCACGTATGGTGGTACATGCATTTCTTTCATATAGTGATGCTCTTATAAGGTGCAGTCACACACAATATCTTTTAATAATACAAAAACTCATTTACATAGATGTAACCATTAATAATAATAGCATTTGTAATTTAAATTATTTCTGTACATGACCAAAAACAACATTGTAAACCTTTTGGATAATATTTCATCTTGGGAGACACATTTGGAATATTTTGAAAAAATCCTTAAATTTTGTAATATCCTTTTATTTGTAAAACATAACACATATTGAGTCAACGGTTTCAGAAAAATGACATGGAACCTAGTTTTTAAAACTTAGATTTGTAACACTTTCAAAAATGTAATTCATTTTTGGCCATTGGTAAATTCTTGTATTTAAAAACAAAAGTACTTTTTCGTAGAGAACCAAGTTCTTGAAGTTTTTAGAAACTCTTATCTAGATATTGTATTGAAAATTTAGAAAGCTTTTAAACTCATATATATGGAGAAAATACATGCCAATTTGAGAACTTAAAGTCCCTAAGAAAGTTAACTTTTAATGTCTTTTTGTGGCCACATACTGATCCCTCGTAGAAGCTTCATTAACTCCTCTTGATTTAGTTTCTCAATTTTGGATTCTTGCTTATTTCTTGATTGGTGTTTGCAATTACCCACATAAAATCATCCCCTTCATCTCTCACAATGTAGTAGCAGCTCATATCCCCAAAAGTAATGATTCCCCTTTTTGTGCTCTCCTCTTCTCTCCTTTCATCCTTGCATGCAATGGCCTTCCCACCTTTTCTCCAAAATCCCATGCTTGAAGCCAAAATGTATGCCTTCATGCAAAGCAAGTATATTCATCCAAGCACTTGATGGTGCATTATTAATCAAAGCATTTAATAATGCATTTACAATAAGAGCTACAAGCCCACAAATATAATAGTCTTACCTCTTCGTCTATGAGCATATAATACTTCAAAGCATATCATGGTCAGAGGTTTCTTATACGAACTAAAATGTGTTCATTGATTTACCAAGGTTATGCAACTCCACGTTTCCCAAACATGAAGCAATGCTGAAGAGATGCGCATGTAGGCTGTGAAGACATGGGTTGTCTGGAAGGCATGGCAAGTTGGGAGTTGGAAAGTAGGAAACCAATGTAGTCACCGATGACGACTTAGTACAACCCCTTTACACTACATTACTCTTCTTGGAACTCATGAACTTTGACTCAAAGATGATAGCTTGAGCCTTTGTCAATTAGGATTGTTTCCAATTACATTGTGAATCCCAAATTTCTTTTGGAATAGTATGAAGGAAAATACAATACTTTGATTTAGAACATTATCAGAAGCCCATGAAGAGCATCCACTCAAAATCCCAATGTGATTGCATTTACATCGGTGATTCTCTTCCTCTTTCTTCTTATATCAAAGCCTTGTTAGCGTACATGTTAGGATATGAGTCCTTAGGGGTAAAATGAACAAAAGAAGAGTAACTAACGTAATTAAGAGAGAAGAGATACAATTTTTTGCAACATTTTCTAAGTTTTGTGGAACTTATGAATCCAAACAATGAAGCTCCTCTTGCGAGTTGATACTATTTTTATGTTCGTTGAAGGTGTCTTGCAATTTTGATGGCCATTGATGAGCTAGCGAGGTAGTTTAGAAAACCTCAAACATTGTATAGCTTTCAAGGTGATCTAATGCATGGCATCCTAATGCATGTTTAGTTTATCAAAATTTGACTTATAATGTTTTTTTTCTTTTAAGACTATTAATATTCCATTTAAGACAACAATGTACAAGCCATGTCTTAGACATTACGAGGCCCTCCTTTAACACTATTTTTGTAAATTGCCCCAAAAAAATGGGGGCAAGTCACTTTAGTGGCTTAGGTCCCATTTCATTATATTTGAAATAACATATGCATGTGATATATGAAGTATATGAGACTTTATCAATATTGCAAGATAGTAGACTAAACTATTTGGAATAAGTTTCCACTCGAAATTCATTTTCTACAAAATTTGGTTTTTTGAAAGTGCATGAAAATTGGTTAAAATAGCACACTCATTAGCGATGCTATTGGGAGTTGTTTAAAAAGTTGACCCTTTTTATCTAATTGCAATCCTCTTAATGGAACTTTATAGTACACATATGAGAATATCTTTCATGAATGTTTTAGACCCTTTTTAAAAAGATAGCTTTGATTACAAGTAGTAACACTTTTTTATATTTTGATAAATGGTTTTAAATGTTTACATGGAACTATACACTTCCTAACTTATTTTACCCCTTTGAAAATAATTTTTTTAAATCTTTCTCATTCATGAAATTGATTTTTTAGAAAGGGTTGAAAATGCCACCAAGTGGCTTCGTGGCTACAAGATTAGTGTTTAAAATTTTTTTATTTGAAATACTTAAGAGTTTTGTTATGTTCCCAATGCAATCTAATGTAGTGTACTAGAGTTGTGTGCTTAGTTTAGAAAGTATTTATTTCTTAGTTTTTAAGCAAAAGATTCATGAGTTTCAAAATCATGCATATCTTTTATTGCTTTTTGAATGTTCATTTCACTTGTATATGTGTACTTAACTAGAACACTTGAAGCTCTCAATGTCTTTCCAAAAAGTTATAGTTTGTGCTTGAAATTCAAAAGTGATTTTATGATGTGATGAAAAATATCAAGATTGAATTGAATTGCATCCTTAATATAATATAAAAATATTGTAAAGGTGCAACTAAGAAATCATGATTTTCTTGATTAAAACTATGGTTAATCTCAATCCTTTTATTCTCCTATACCATGATATTGAAATCCTTGAAAATCAAACTTAAACTTGGACATGAATTGTGTGGTTACTAAATGTAATCTCTCAATCTTTTTTTTTGGAGATAAAATCATGTGAGCTACCACCGTCATGTGAAATACTAACATCAACCATCCAATTGAGTGTGTAGTTTGGTAGCTCACGTATATTAACATTGCTAGAACCTCTCAATGTATTTGGCGACAATATCTTTATATTACCTCAAGAGATGGCCTACTTGGGCCTACCTTCTGAGCAAATTTCTCGAGGAAATAATGACTTCTTTACCTTGGCTTGGAGTTCATCCCATGTAGTAGGCCTATTGACACTATAACTGTTACTAAATTGATTGTTTATTTACACATTCTCTATTTAGTAAATTTATGTTAGTAAATTAATGACCCACTTTTTTGAAAGTGGTGATGATGATCTAGCATGGCCATGAGACCATTTAGAGACCGGTATTCGTAGTGCATCACTTAATGAGATTATCAGAGCATTGTGATGGGGATATCTAGTACATGTAGTACAAGTTATGAAGGGGGAAGGAAGTGTCTATCAAGTGTAAGAGTGTACAGAAGAACCAAGGAGGTACACATAAATGAAGATGCATTGAGTTCTAAGAAGAGGAAGTGCATTAGCATTGTGTATATGTATTCATGTGTGCATCCAAGGATGCCTAGGAGCGCTTACTTGTGTGTAATGAGCATTGTATTCGTTTGGGGTCATCCTCTCCCTTACAAGTCAAGGTTTAAGGTCTTTTCTCTCTTAATGAATTAAGGAGAGAAGTAATTATTTCGATAAGAAAGACAAGAGAGGTAATTCTCTCACTAAGAAAGATGAGAGATGTGATCCTCTGGAAGTGAGGAGAGATGTGATTTTCCCTTTCTAAGGTCTAAGATGACACATGATTTTGTGTGGAAGTCAATCTTAAGGTTGAGGCTCAAGGCAATCTAATGAACTCTCCTTATCCATGGCTCAAGGTGGTTGCATGGAGCATAAGTTAAGAGTAGAGTTTAAAAAGCTACTTCTCTTAAAATAGACATGGTGAATTCATTTTTAAAATATCTTGTGATAGAAAACCGATCTCTAAAAATGACCCATGTGAGTTATTAGAAACAGTGAGATCTAAAACTTTTGTGTAATATTTTTTTCCATCCGAGCAATGCATAGAGAGATATTCTGAAATTGGTATTGTAGATTAGGTTTTGGAATAACCACATCTTGCATGAAGATCGACCTTTCCAATATTCGCACTCGAGTCTCTCTATAAGAAGAGAAGGTCTTGGAGCCTATAAAAGGGGGGCTCTCCTTGGGTGTGGACGAGGTGAAGGAAGCATCACTTTGCATGCATCCAAGAGGAGAAGGGAAGGTGCAAGTGTTGCAGAAGCTCTGTTGAAATCAAGTTCCAAGAGGAGAAGAGGAGGTGCAAGTGATGTAGAAGCTCTATTGAAATCAAGCTCCAAGAGGAGATCCTGACATATATTGTGTAGGAGAGAAGGTGCAAGTATTTTGGAAGCTCTATTGAGATCAAGCTCTAAGAGGAGAGCCCTACACATATTGTGTAGGAGAGAAGGAGAGACTCAAGAAGGATCAAAAATTGCCAACTTCCAAGTTGTGAAAGTGTGATCCTATTGTTTACCATGTAAGGAACCATGATCTTGTTCCCAATATCTACAAGTTAAGAATTGGTTTATGTGTAATGGAGCAGCTTGTTCCTTGTCAATAATATAATTGTACAAGGGGGAGACTAGCCCATCTTCTAGTCCCTAGTGTTGTCAATCACATTATCTCTCTCTCTTTCTCTCTACATCTTTCTTTTCTCTCATATCCATATATCTTTTAAGTATATAAAAAGGTCGAGCATGTATCTCAAATATTATAATAGTGGTATCATAGCAGGTCTCTTTACTTTTCTCAAAGTAAAGGCAATCCTTGCAAGAAGAAGGTAAAGATGGCAATTGATGAAGTACTTTCAAGTGAGCAATTACATGCTCAATTGATAGAGTATCATAGCTTGTTGGAGATTCCCAAATTACATCAATTAATTGATAGCATAAGGGCAAGGGAAGAAGCTACTTATGAAGGACCAGATCCTCCAAAATATGGTGATAGTAGAGGAAACACCATTGCACCAATTGATGGTGAAGGTGCAAACCATCTAGTTGCTGAGAAGCTTCCTAGAAGAAAGAAGGATTTTTGGGTCAAGAAGAGTAAAAAGACCTCACCTCAAGTGAGGTGGATAAGGAGGGAGCCATCTCCCTCAGCAACCAGCTACTCCCTTGATTACTCAAGTTTCTCTCCCTCCTCATCATCTTCTAGTTCCTACTCTCTTGGTTCCAAGTCTCGTGCAATGATCTACAAATGGACAAAGAGGGTTCTCAAAAAAGTCCAAGCTCAAGCATGTAGGCATGCACTTGAAAGACCACTAGCAATTGGTGGTGGACTCTCATTTTGGAGGGAATGAAACCAAAAACTTGGGAAAAGTTCAAAAATAAGTTTAATGCTCAATTCTTGGCTCTTGATTTTGAGAATGATGTCAAGAAGGAGTGGAATTGGCTATGCCAGAAAGAGCATGAGAAGGTCACTAGTTATGTGGACAAGTTTTAGTCTCCTCTTCTCAAGGTTACTCCGTTAATGGATATCGGTGATGAATAGAAGAAAATGAAGTTTGAAGGTAGCCTACTCCCTCATTTACATAGAACCATGAAGGTGTATCCACATGAAACATTACCTTGCATGATGGACTCTGCCATCATAGTTGAAAGTTTGCATACACCTAGTACATCTCGAAAGTTAGAGATGAGTTCTTAGAGAGCTAGACAAGACCATCTCTATGAACAACCAAGAGACAAGACTAATCGAAGGAGACCTACCTCTACCCATGACCAATATTCAAAGCTAGAGGGTAACAAGAAGAAGCACAAGTATCTCTCACCCTCTGAGATACAAAAGTACAAAGAGGAAGGAAGGTGCTTTCTTTGTGGTGAGTTAGGACATATGAAGCCTGATTGTTCTTTTACAAAAGGAAGGAAGAAAATGTGATTAAAGATCCTTCTCCGCCATCCTCAAATTCTATTCCAGATGTGCAAGATAACACTCGTTGACATGAGAAGAAGAGACAACTCTTAAAGGGTTGGGGGACACTCAACAATCAACAAGTTTTGATACTCTTTGATCCAAGGTCCATATATAATTTTGTGTCAGCAGATACTGATGAAAGGCTACAAATTCCATTGGATCAATTGGGAACACCAACTGGATCATGTTTGGCATTTGAAGGAATTACAACCAATTCTTCTCCTATCCAGGGGAAGTTGAAACTTAGAATTGGGGACTACCGTGACCAAGAATCTTTTCTACTTGCACCCATTGATAATTTGATGTTATCTTGGGTATGCCTTGGCATTATAAGATTATACCTCTTTCCAATTTCGTTAAGAAGACCCTTGAATTTTAATTCAAGGGTCGGAACATAGTATGCAATGCTGATGCTGGAGATTGGCCTGTGCCAATGGTTGGTCATGTTAGCATTTCTAAATAAATGAAGAAAGCTATTTCTGTGTACATGATTCTTGTTAGAGAGTCAAAAGAAGCTAATGATTCAAGGGCACTTGATGCCTCTAATAAGCACACAATACCAACTAATGCTTCTAAGTCTCAGACTTTAAAATAACCCCTCTCTTTACTTGATCAAGGCAAACATGATTTTGTTAAACAATATGAAGTTTGTTTTGGTGATTCACTCCTAGGAGAGTTACCTCCTAAGTGCCTAGAAGATCACATAATTGATCTTATCCTAAGAATTTCACCACCTAACCAACCGCCTTACCGAGTAAGTGCAAGTCAGCAAGAGGAGATCCTGAAACAAGTAAACGAACTATTGGAAAAAGGGCCAGTTCAACCTAGCTCTTCTCCATACTACTCTCGAGTCTTACTTGTTCAAAAGAAAGACTGTTCTTTCCATATGTGCATAGACTATATATCTCTGAACAAGATCACAATCAAGAATTTTTTTCCTATCCCAAGGATAGATGATATCTTGGATAAGTTGCAAGGGGCTAGTATCTTTAGTCGCATTCATCTCAAGAGATGCTAGCACCAAATATGGATAGCACTTGAAGATTTTCATAAGACAGCTTTTTGTACAACGTTTGGACTATACGAGTTCTTAGTCATGCCATTTGGTTTGACGAAAGAACCTGCCATATTTAATCGAATGATGGAGAGAATTTTCAAACCTCACTCGAAGTTCAAAGGTGTCTTCTCTCTTTGATGACATTCTAATATTTTCAAGGTCTAAATAAGAGCATAGGAAACATCTATCGATTGTTTTTCAAGAGCTTTGCAAACATAGACTATAGGTCATTGCTAAGAAGAGTGAATTTTTCCTCTCGAAATTTGATTACTTGGGCCATATTTTTTCTCACAATTTTGTGAGAATGGATCCTGAGAAGATTTGAGCTATTGTTGAATGGCCTACATCTACTTCTATACATGAAGTTAGAAGTTTCTTGGGCCTATGTTCATACTATAGGAGATTCATACGAGGTTTTGCATATGTTGCATCTCCTCTACATGACCTTACTAAGAAGCGAATACCTTTTCACTGGGAATCAAGGCAACTACAAGCCTTTGAAAGAATTAAGTTTCTTGTGACTCAAGTACCAGTTCTCATAGTTCGAGATCTTCAAAAATCTTTTGAAGTTCACTGCGATACTTCTAGGGATTCCATTGGAGATATGCTTAACCAAGAGCATCATGCAGTAGCATTTGAGAGCCGACACCTCAAGGATCATGAGCTACATGCTCCAATATATGAGAAATAGCTTATGGCAGGGTACATACTCTTCAGGCATGGAAAAACTATGTACTTGGTGCATATTTTGTTATTAAAATAGATCACCAAACTCTAAGATACTTCCTCACTCAGAAGAATCTCTCCGAGAAATAGATGTATTGGACAAATTTCTTATCTATGTTTCACTTTCAAATCCTTCACAGATATAGAACTAAGAATATGGTAGCAGATGCTCTATCATGGCAACCTCAAGTGAATGCAATCACAACTGTTTACCATAAAGATCTCATGGATTTACCCAAAATGTATGCAATTGATTTCAACTTCTCAACCATATGAGATCAGCTTAACTCAGGTTAGTCGATTACACCTTACTTGATTGGAGATGGTTATTTGTATCATCATCAAGCACTTTGTGTAGCATTACCATTGCAACACAAGGTAATGGATGAAGTGCATGCATCTCCATATGTTGGACATATGGGTACTCTACCCACTACTCAAGTATTGGAAAGATATTTCTTTTGCCCCACTCTTAGAGCTGACATTGAAAGATATGTCCGTGAGTGCAAGATATGCCAAAAAGTAAAGTATGGCAGGCATAAACCACCTAGTCTATTGAAGCCATTACCTATTCCCAATGAGCCTTGGGAAAGTATAGCCATGGAATTTATCAGGAGCTTTCTCACACACAAGCAGAAAATGATGCAATCTAGACTATCATTGATAGATTCAGTAATAAGCAAGCACACTTTATACCTATACGAAAGACAATCAAATACGATCATATGGCTAAGCTATTAATTGCTCATATTTTCAAGCATCATGGCATGCCTATGTCCATTATAAGTGATCGAGATCCCTGCATGATCAACCTCTTTTGGCAAGCTCTCTTTGAGAACCTTGGAACTCGGTTAAAGTTTTCATCCTCTTACATCCTCAAACGGATGGGCAAAGTGAAAGTGCTAATTCTACTATACTAGACCTTTTGAAATCCTATGTCTTTGATAATCACAGAGAATGGAAAAAGTATTTTCCTCTAGTAGATTTTGCATACAATAACATGGTGCACTCTAGTACTATAGATGAGTTTGTTAGAGACATTGATACAGCTTTCACTCAAGTAAAAGCTGCTATCCAAAGGACACAAGAGAAGCATAAATGCGAAGCTGGTAGGCATCATCATCATAGATAAGATAAATGATTTGACTTATTTTTTGGATCTACCAAGTCATTGGAACATTCATAATGCTTTCCATATAATTTTTCTACATCTCTATATTAGAGAACCTCCAGTGGAACCAATCAAGGAAGATTCACCTTACATAGAAGAAACAAAAGAGTTCCTTGTGCGTGAAAGAATTTTATAGTATCATGACAATACTCTAAGGCCAACTAAGGTATTACGAAAGTATGTGGTTAAGTTTAAGAATTATCCTCGATTGGACACTCAGTTTATGAGAGAGAAATACAAGACTTTCCAGATCTTCTTAAGGACTATGTATCCCCTCTACAGTTGACGTTAACTATTTAGAAGCTAGAGGGATGTTACTAAATTGATTGCTTATTACACATTCTCTATTTAGTAAATTTATGTCAATAAATTCATGACCCACTTTTTTGAAAGTTTTTATGATGATCTAGCATGGGCATAAGACCATTTAAAGACTATGAAGAAAGGAAGTGTCTGCCAAGTGTAAGAGTGTATACAAGAACCAAGGAGTTACACATAAATGAAGATGCATTGAGTTCTAAGAAGAGGAAGTGCATTAGCATTGTGTGTATGATTTTATGTGTGCATCCCCTGATGCCTAGGAATGTTAACTTGTGTGTATGTATTTATGTGTGCATCCGCAGATGCCTAGAATGTTAACTTGTGTGCAATGAGCATTGCATTCATTTGGGGTCATCCTCTCCCTTACAAGTCAAGGTTTAAGGTCTTTTCTCTCTTAATGAATTAAGGGGAGAAATAATTCTTTCACTAAGAAAGACGAGAGAGGTAATTCTCTCACTAAGAAAGATCGGAGACATGATCCTCTAGAAGTGAGGAGAGAAGTGATTTCCCCTTTGTAAGGTCTAAGATAACACAATATTTTTTGTGGAAGTGAATCTTAAGGTTGAGGCCCAAGGCAATCTAATGAACTCTCCTTATCCATGGCTCAAGGTAGTTGCATGGACCATAAGTTAAGAGTAGAGTTTAAATAGTTATATCTCTTAAAATAGACATGGTGAATTCATTTTCAAAATATCTTCTGATAGAAAGTGGATCTCTAAAAAGGCCCATGTGGGTTATTAGAAATGGAAAATTCTACAACTTTTGTGTTGAACATTTTTCCATTTGAGCAACTCATAGAGAGATATTCCAAAATTGGTGTTGTAGAGTAGGTCTTGGAATAACCACATCTTGCATGAAGATCAACCTTTCCAATCTTGGCACTGAAGTCTCTCTCCAGGAAGAGAAGCTCTTGGAGCCTATAAAAGGGAGGCTATCCGTGGGTGTGGAGGAGGTGAATGAAGCATAACTTTGCATGAATCAAAGAGGGGAAGGGAAGGTGCAAGTGCTGCAAAAGCTCTATTGAAATCAAGTTCCAAGAGGAGAAGAGAAGGTGCAAGTGCTGCGGAAGCTCTGGTGAAATCAAGCTGCAAGAGGAGATCCCTATACATTGTGTAGGAGAGAAGGTGCAAGTGATATGGAAGCTCTGTTGAAATCAACCTCTAGGAGGAGAGCTCTACAACTATTGTGTAGGAGAGACTCAAGAAGGATCAAAAGATGCCAACTTCCAAGTTGTGCAAGTGTTAGCCTGTTGTATACCGTGTAAGGAACCATGATCTTATTCCCAAGATCTACAAGCTAAGAACATGTTTATGTGTAACGAAGGAGGTTTTTCCTTGTCAATAATATAACTCGACAAGGGGGGGGGACTGGCCCATCTTCGAGTCCCTAGTGTGTTGTCAATCTCTCTATCTCTCTCTCTTTCTCTCTACATATATCTTTTCTCTCATCTATTCTCTCTCTGCACCAACATAATATTCACCATATATCTTTTAAGTATATAAGAAGTTCGAGCATGTATCTCAGATCTTATAACAATAACAAAGAATATTCCACCAAAGAGGCTTTATTGAATAGACAGTTAGTAGCACATTTAACTTTGTTCTTCTTTTCTACTAAAATAATCATCAAATGAATTGAGTGAATACAAAAGAGATTTAGCATCCTTGTGGCCACGAATTTTTGTAAATTGAAAGGACTTAGAGCTAGATATTTTCTCTTTTTGTGCTTTCTATGCATCAAAAATACCACCAAGGATGTGTGTAATGTGATTATCTTCATCTTGGGTGTTGGGGTGCATTGTTGTTCACATTCTTATGGAATGCATGCCACCTTCATTAAATTGTGCTATAGTAGGTACACTTTTTTCTCAATGGCGATTTCTAGAAAAGGGGAAGCATTGAAGGCACTTGTTAGGTATAGTATACAAGTGTGCAACCACTATATGAAATAAATATAGGGTGGTGTACACACATGCACCCTTATCCTCAACAACCTCCCACCTAAAGTCTAATGTGCCTCTCGTGAGAAGAGAAAAATAAAAAAATTTACAAAGTACAAATGTACAAAAAGATAAAATGATGAGGAATAGATGTCATCTCATCCTATGCCCATCATTATATTCTAAAGGAAGGCAAAACATTCCACCAAGCGACTTTTATTGAGCAAGTTGTTTGATTCTCATCATGAGAGATATTAAAAAGCTTAAAAGACGTGTGCTCTACCACCTCCGTCATGAAGTGATAGCACACCACAATGTGCTTTGTCTTTGCATGGAAGGCCTAAGTCTTGGTGAACTAAATAGCACTCATAGAAGTCCAGTGTAGTATAGGACTAACAATAATACCAAGGTTTGCCATGAGCTAATCATAAGACCTTCTTGCAAGCCTCAATGGCTACAACATCATAAGGCCATGCATTTTTGCATCCTAGACATCCAAGAAATGTTACCTCCAACAAAAGTAAAGATATATCTAGAGATACACTTCCTACTATCTACATGTCCTACATAGTTGAAGTCAATGTAGCCCGTGATTGTAGTAACTTCGCTATAATAACAAAATCTCATATCTATAGTGCTTTGCAGCTATTGTCCCTTTTAATTTAAATGAAGTGATTTCTATATATCATGATATGAATTGAGATCAAAATTTAACTGATACTTCAAAATCTCACTACTCCTTTCCCCTATCGTTTAGGTTTTACAACCATACACCGGTTGTTTAAGAGGGTGTTTTGTCTCATTTTTTCAATGTATAAAAGTAGTAAAAATACACTTTTACATATAGATGGAGGTAGGTTGAGATGAATCCTCATGCCTTAGCTTCACCATACATCCACACACATGTTTTTAGTTTATTGTAAATTTTTATGCAAAAAACCTAAAATTTTCCATCAAAAAACATATTTCATGATTTCTCATTATTCATTTTAATATTTATTACTATTTTTTCTTAATTTTCAAATCCATAAGCTTATGTAGATTTTGATTTAGCATTTTATTCAATATCACTCCGTGTCTCACGGATTTTAATCATAAAAACCCATAAAATTATGGTTTTCTTATTAAATCATAATTTCGGGGTTTTGTGCTTTTGATTCTTACTACATGAATAATTGAAAATTACTAATTATTCTATGATTTCACATATGTTCAAGCATATTTAATTGTTTTGAACCATTTTTCATCCTAAGAATAAAATATTAATTATGAAAACTAAATAAAAGGAACTTACACACATTTCGTAGTTCGAAAGCAAAAAGTTATTGATGCTTGTTTACAACCACTACTGACACCTCCTTTTCACTTCCTTGATCCATCCCTTGCGTTCCGTCAAGAACCAACGCCCTATTTTCCTCATTCTCTCAGCCCATATGAACCATTTCCATGGTGAGAGAGAGAGATTGAAATCTAAACTTTTCATTCCCTTCATCAAATCATGCATGATTTAGAGCAAAATGGAGTGAAGAATTTCAAGATCTCATCCTCTCCCAGAAGAGAGGGCCTTGATACCAACTATCTCATGAAATGCCAATTTTGGGGGGGAGGAGGAACAAGGCACCAAAAAACATTCCCCCCATCCCCATCTTGGTAGTTTTTTTGTTTAGTTTCATGCTTGGGGGGTCTATTGTTTCTATCCCTTGTGTAGAAACAATGTGGCCTAGAATAACTCCTAAAGAGACTTTGAAGTCACATTTTTTGGGGTTGAGAATGTAATGTGCCCACCTATTGGCTGTCCAGGCACGCTTTTAGTGGTCCATCGAGAGATGATTCTAAGTGACATCGCCTGGCACTCCCATGGAATGTCACGGGGTTTGTTGCCCTAGGGTTTCTCGAGTCCGCCTTGCAACGGAATGTTCGTAGTCCAAACCCACTAGGATCGACCTGAAATTCGGGTTCCTAGTAGACAATGTCTTGTGTAGGATTCTTAGCGTCAAAATGCATCTAGGAAAACTCTAGCTCTTTGATTTGTAATCATTCCATTTTTCACCAAAAATACCTCTTTTACATGTCTCGGTCCACTTTTGCATTTTAATGTTGGCTTTAAAATCAGCTCTCTCAAAGGCTTTTAAGTACATGCGTGAAATGAGGGATCCATATCAAATAGGAGACGCATGCACCCAATAACCTCCTAACTTTGGATATATTGAAGCATACATCTTGCATCTTGCTAATTCCATCAATCTTAACTAGTGAAGGCTTTCGATAATATGAGCCATGTATATGCAGGGTAATTAGCACCTCTTTAATACCAAAGATAGATTTTGCATCTAATAGAGTGAGATATACTTCCTCTAACTGAGTCAAAATCTAACCACAATGAGTTATGTGGTTAGTAATAAACATCCCATAACCAGTATCATCCAACTCCTCATTCTTTTCTTGGAGTTCACAACCCTTAACAAGGACATCCTGAAGAAAGGGTATCCTAAGCTATTGGATATAGTCTCTCAAGACCTTATGCATCACATTCATCATGTGGGCAATTGAGTTAATCACCCCTTGTAGAAGGGTGTAAATGGACACCAAGCTAAGTAATGTTTTCAAAGTATTGATATCCCGGCTTTCTAATGCAAGCTAAAATTGATCATAGCTAGAGTATAAATCCCCCATGGAAAAAATATACTTGCCTACAAAGGCTTTTGCAAACTCATCTACAATAGGCCTTGCACCTACATTTCTTATCACAACCTTATTGACTACTTGCATATCATGTATAAAGTGCAATGCCCCATTCTTCTTTGGGATTGTAAACAAAGGATTAGCGCATGGAGTTGAATATGGCTCCAAAATCTTCATCTTGATTTCCTCACTTAGGAGCTCCACTACCTTAGGCAAGTATGCACAAGGCACAAGAGTTAGTTTAAGATTCCATGGGACAAGTAGCACTATATAAATCACCATTAGAGTGACAATAGTCGGTTCCATGCAGCCAATTTCAGAAAGTTGAAATGCAAAAGCCTTTCCATGCTTTACTAATATCCACATAGAGAAATCTCATTCTACTCTAGCAAGAGAAACCCATTAGATCCAACCTTTAGCCCTTTCAATGTTTCTATTGTAAATTTATGCCCTATAACATTTGGATCATGAAGACTTGGCTATTTAGACATTGTTTCATTCATCCCATCACTATCAAGGGGTAAAGGAAAAGACACAAGCTCCAACCATTTTATATTTTGTTTCCACCAATGTTTCAACACTCTTTTGCATCATCTTGCATTCTTGTTTAGCAAATTCACTTATGCTATCAAACATCTCCAAAGCACATACATAAATGAGAGATAAATGATAGATTTTTCAATCTTGTTTTTAGCAATAATTTCTCTAGTAAATTTAGTCAATGTATCAATAAAATTTAGCCTTAGAAAAGCCCCAAAATATAGTCATCTATAGTTTAAATACCATATTTTTAAAACTCTTTTTCACCCTAATGTACATAACCCTTTTTAGCCATGCACATGGTTGCAATATTGTTGAATTTTCTTGCAGTGCTTGATGTCCATTTCTCAAAACCAACCACAATGATAGTATTATCTTTTCTTGGAGGCAAAAACATATTCTAGGTAGCCTTGCCATAGCCTCCATTTACAGTTTTGTTGTCTAAGAACCTTTAAATTCTCTAGTATTAGACAAGACCAAATAATCTCTATGGGGATGATTGGCACGTATAGTTAAAAATTGAACCATCCTTTGGCCATCTTCACTTCACATACAAGTATAAGAAGAATCATCATCTATCACATGAGTTTCCATCCTTGATTCCATAGTTTATGGCTTCCCCAAGATAACTGGATAACTACATGAATGTTGCACAAATAATTGATATTCATCTTGGACATCTCCAATAGTCACTAGAACACTCAAGAATATACCATAGAGTTTCCCTAATGAGTTATTTGCAATGTGTATATGCTAACCAAGATCCATATCTATTGGTCATCCACCATTTACATACAATTTATGTGCCATTACATTGCTTTTGGACCCATGGTCCAAGAGAGCAATACATGGCAATTGGAACACATAGGCATAAACCATGTAGCTCCCCTAATGAGTTGTTTGCAATGCCCACGCATGCCACCCAGGATCCACATCCATTGGTCATCTAGCATTTACATTAAAATTGCATGCCATTATATTAATTTTAAACCCATGGTCCAAGAGTGCAATACATAGCCTCTCTCACTCACTTATGTTCACAACAATTTTAATCATAGCTCTTACCCAATGCATACGAGAGTAGTGGTTGTTAGGAGTAAAGTGAGCATACTCTTTGTCATGAACCTACAGTTGCTCAACTCCCTTACGTGTAGTACTGCCCACCATAACATTTTTAGCCATATCATCATTCTTTCTAGCCTTATATAGCCCATCTTCCACATCAGTCTTTTTTATTACCGCAATGGATTCATCAATAGATTCCAACTAAATAGATCGTGAACCCATGTCTTCTTCAATCCTAAATAGTGCTTAAGTAGGTTCTCTTGCTAACTTTATTTTCTGCTTAATGATCTCTATTATCTCCTCATGGAATTCATGCTTAGCGATGCCAAGAACTCACGAAGTATAAATTTGATTATGCTTCTAAAAATGCATTTCTCAAGCACTTTCTTTATGTCAATTTCTATACATAGATATAGATTGCTTTGCTACATTATGTAACGTGTCCACCTGTTATCTTTAGGACACGTCTTAGCAGTCCATCGAAAAGGAATCTAGAAAGCTTCGCCCGGCACTCCCATGGAATGTTATGGGGTTTGCGATCTAGGACTTTCCGTGTCTGCCACGTAGCAGAAGTATTCCGGCCGTTCCCACTTAGGACCGACCTGAATTAGGGTCTTCCCTATTGGTCATTTCCTAACGGCAACTAGCTCGAACCCAAGCAAACTACTTTATGTAGAAACGATAGGTCCGAAGCGGATTCAGTTGCACTTGGTTCAAGGAGAATGGGAAACGAGAGGGATGCGAAGCTCAACCTCTCTGCCATAAGGCATAGTCCCATTCCCTTCCCCTAAAACAACGTAAATCGGGATCAATTATAACCCTAGGTCAATACTTTTGTTGTTCGTGCTCTTTGATGATCTCCTGGCTGTCCATCGTGATTTGAGGAAAGTTCCCAGCCAACCGGGACCACCCATCTGTAGGACGAACCTATGGCCACATCCATCGCACTTTCCTCAAGTTGTTTTAATTATTTAATTACCTAACACATTTAGTTAGACATGTATCAATCAGCTTCCTTAACTAGCCCGTTAGGTACTGGTTCTTTCACGTAATCATATCACTTGACATAGAAAAGCAATGTCAAACAAGTTCCTTTTTAACATGTGATCATATTTACCTTTGAAACGCATAAACTCCAGCCCGTAAGCTTATCCACAATCCGCCCGAAGGCTATCCAGCAATCCACAGGGATCATTAATCCAAGATTCCACCTATAGACTAGTATGCGGGCCTCGAGATCCAATCCCGAGTCACGTTAGCCTCTTGTGTAGGGCCCGAAAGGCAAGGGATTTACGGCTAGAGTCCCCCCTGGCACCCAAGCGTCCTCCTGCTCCAAGTAGCGCTTAACGGAGAGACCTCTCGCGGTGGGTTTGGTCCACCTTTCCGGCGTGGTTAACAACCCCCTTAGTTAGGGTCAGGCAGGCAGTCGGAGGTAATTGAAGCTGCCTCTCCCTTCAGACCTTAAACCTAAAGCATTAGATATCCATTTATCCTTTAATTCTTTGATCAAACAAAGCAAAATAGTACTCTTAAATCAGTAACAAGCACAATCATTTCCATTGGTCGTTATTGTTGGCTAACTACTAAGGAGTGAATCCTTCTTTCCGAATGCATCCAGCACTCGATCCGGGAACTTTCGACTTGGCAAGATCCCCTATATCCTAGGATTAGGGCCGTACCCTATTAACCCGACTTGGTCAATATCTTAAGTTCATATGTTATTCCAATTTATTGGTTGGTCTTTTGCTTTCATGCAATTATCTTTACCCAAGAAAGATACTATGTTAGGATGATTATTCATCCTCTTGCAAGATAACTTGCGTAAGAATTTGCCAATCTCATTCCGAGGAATTTGGCCATTTCCTTGCGATCAATTCCCAAGATCGTGCAACTCTACTACTTGTTGCACAAGTGTCACATCAAGCTATGGGACTATTTACCCTTCGAATGGAGTCACGAAACAATCTGTTTCTGATTACATTAGGTTGCCGTTGTAAGTCCTAGGGCTCCAAGTTCCATCTTTTTAGCGAAAGATTCTTAGGGACAAACCCTAGATCACTTCTCAAGTATGTTCCAATGTCCCTACATTCCGTGAATGTGGGCAAGTCTTTAGGGTATAGGAGTTCCAGCCTTGGCAATACGAGCGGCTAGGTCATGTGTTAACTCCTAGTTAGTTCTTTGGAATTGAATTAACTCTTGCTAAACGAGTCCCTTCGCGGTTTTTAGGTTTTTAGGTTTAAGCCAACTTGTTTAATTCTTGAAGATGATTACACTATCATTTCCATAAACACATGACTCATTGTCTATGCGTAAGTTGATTTTCAACCCTAACTTTTTAGTTTAAGATCAAGCATAGGTGCCCAATTCCAATTAATCACCCATAACTTGTGAACAAGATTCATGCTAAAACATGCAGCCTTTTACTAATAAATATGCATTTGAAAAACGATATTTATACCAATTTACTAGAGTTATGCAACCTACAATTTACTATGGATTATTAGCACTTTCCATAATGACTCATTCCGAAGAAGATATGTCCTAATAATAAGACATGCAATTTATACTTCCATGCCTAAACGGAGTGCACTATCTTAATTCTGTTTTGTAAATGTGGACATTAATCTAAGTTCAGTTCATTGCAATGCATAAAACTACTTGCTAAAAAAGAATATCAATTTTCTGCTCACTTTATTTTGTTCGTTTTATTGAAAATTCTAATGATCGAACTTTTCTGTCTCATGAGCTAATTCTTTCAGAGTTAACCTAAGTATTTAAGACGAAAAATGCATCCTATCTCCAACAATTATCCTCGCACGATTGAATTATAACAATACCAAATAAAAATTAGGAAGGAAAACCTGGACTTGTGGTGAGATGTCCACGTGGATGCTAGGAGACGATCCTCCTAGGGTTGCACCTTGGGCTTCAAACATCTAAACTATTAAATACAAACAACATTATAATACATAAGAGGATTTGAATAACTCAACAGATTGAGAAAGACAAGAGAAAAACGCACGATTGGGTCCAACCTCTCCCATGGCAGAAGCCATGGTTTGCTATCCTTAATTATATATTATAGTTTTATTTGGATATTTGCATTCATATCTTACATATAATTACAAACAAAGTACAAATATCAATTGAAATATAGAGTTTTAAGAGTTAAGAGGTATCATGCTGTAGTTGCTACATAAAATTCTGTGCTTTGAATATTGACCTTTTGACATCACCATCGCGTAAGGAGCTTGCTCAAAGCCCAAAAAGGGCTCTTGAAGCTCCGAATTCCGATTCTGGATGAGGGAGAAAAGAAAAAATTCAGTTTTCACCCTCTTCTCATGTTTTGTGTGCAATATGTTGCTTTTATAAAGAAAGCTAGAAAATCCTTCTAGAACTTAACCACATTAAGAAAATAGCAAGGTATTCCATAAAGAAAGCTTATTTCAATAAAAGCATATATTAAATCTCATATTTTAAAATAATATATATTAAAAAATAAATTAATTAATAGTACTAAAAACAATGATCTAATTATTACTAAAGAAGTTTAAACTTATAACTTACAAATAAAGTAATAGTTTTAATCATACAATATCATAAAAATACATAGTATTATATATTTATTTACCCATCGAATGGAGTCACGAAATAGTCTGTTCTTGATGGCATTAGGCCAACTTGTCAGTCCTAGGGTTTCGAGTTTCATCATTTTAGCGAGAGATTCTTAGGAAAACCCTAGATCACTTCTCGCAAGTAGGTCCTTTTGTCCCTACATTCCGTGAATGTGGCCAAGTATTTAGGGTTTAGGAGTTCCAGCCTTGGCAATACGAGTAGCTAGGTCACGTGTTAAATCCTACTGAGTTCTTTGGAATTGAATTAACTCTTCCTAAACGAGTCCCTTCTCGGTTTTTAGGTGTTTAGGTTTAAGCCAACTTGTTTAATTCTTGAAGATAATTACGTTATCATTTCCATAAACACATGACTCATTGTCTACGCGTAAGTTGATTTTCAACCCTAACTTTTTGATTTAAGATAAAGCATAGGTTAGGTTATAGCCAAGTTCCAATTAATCATCCTATAACTTGCGAACAAGAATTCATGCTGAAACAAGCAACCTTTTACTAATAATTATGCAGTTGAAAAATGATAATTGACTAGAGTTATGCAACGTAAGAATCATTTCATGCCTTGCAATTTCCTATGGGTTATTAGCACTTTCCATAATGACTCATTTGCGAAGAAGATATGTGCTAATAATGTGACATGCAATTTATACTTCGATGCATAAACGAAGTATACTATTTTAATTCCATTTTTAAAAAATAGACATTAATCTAATTTTAATTCATTGCAATGCATAAGAACTATTTGCTAGAAATGCATTTATGCTTACTTTATTTTGTTTTTTTTACAAAAAAAAAAACTAATGACCGAACTTGTCCGTCGTAAGCTAATTCTTTTAAATTCACCACAGTATTTAAGACAGAAAATGCATCCTATCTCCAAAAATCATCCACGCACGTAAAATTATAACAATGTAAAAATAAAAATTAGGAAGGAAACCTGGACTTGGGGTGACATGTCCACGTGGATGTTAGGAGACGGTCCTCCTGCGGCTGCGCCTTGGGCTTTCTTAGGAGCCATCGTGAATGTAGCCTTTCTGTCTTGGATGCGGCTTTGCGAACTCCCTTTTGAAATTCCATGTCCTTTATGAGTTTTCTTTTCCTTTCTTTCGTAGAAGATCTTTGAAGGGATACTTTTGTGGAGGAGGAGAAACTACGGAAAGGGTTTAAAACCCGGGAATGGGGTATTTTAAAAACCTTTGCGAGTAAGGCCCATTAATCCACTAGAAAGGCTTAATGGTCCTTTTTAAGGACCCATAGGAAAGGGGAAAATAAAAGGTGTAAAAACCCTTACCAAGGCTTTTGTATGGGGAAAGAAGGTGTCAAAATACACTTAACAGCCTCTTTTCTTTTTGTAAGGGGGAAAAACAAAGGTATGAAAGGGCCCTTAGGGAGGAAATTTCATGTATGGGGGGGGTGTTATATGCAAGAGCACATGAAGGCCTTTGGATTTCTGGGGTAGGGGGTGTTTTAGCAAGTCCACAAGAACTAGGGCTAGGAGGGAGCTCGAAAGAAGGTTTTTGTGGGGGGGGGGGGGGAATAAGCAAAGGGTATGAAATGGTTAAAGAAGAAATTATTGCATGGGGGGGCGGGGGGGAGGGCTTAAGGGCCACTTGAAGGCCCTTCAATGGCAAATTAGGGGGGGAAAAGGGGGCTTATAGATCCCCCCACTTAGAAGCTTTGAAAGCTTCTAGAAAGAGGCACATGGGGGTGGAGGCCATCTCAACAGATGGTATTCGGCGGTCTTCACGGCACCGCCTTGACTGCGGCATCAGCGTCCACTCCTCTCTCTCATGGCGGCGGCCAAATCCTGCACCACAGTAGCACAGCAATCTCCCACCTCTCTCACTCTTGCGCAGAGTCACGGCTATTCATTCTCCCCTCAAGGCTCCCCATAGCTACGAGTTTTATAGGGAGAGGGAGAGGTGTCTCCCTCCCCTATGCGGCATCGCGCATGGCCTCCTTCCCTCTGCAAGCTCCAGCAAAGAGCTTGCACATACATGCTATTCCCCTCCCCTCCAACACGACTGTCGGTTGGGGGGGGGGTAAGGGGAATAATAAAATAAATTTGACATTATCCAATTCAATTATCCTTTATAGAGATGGTTCATGCGTGAAGTTCGGAATGTTACACTCTACAACTTCCTGATGAGAGATAGGTTAGTCCATTACATAGATTACGATTAGTTACAACATACTTAAATTTACATAAATATGTTATTATTATCAATTGCTTTTTAGGAAGGAACACGAGAATTGATGAAGGGAATAAATTCTATGCATTGCATATATTAACAAGTGTGTTAAAAATGTTTTATGGTTATGACTACTTTTGGATTTGTGAATGATGAATTGTGGTTCTTATGATTCTGTGCTTGCACAGATGGAAGAGTTGTGGATTGTGGTGATTGAGGATGTTGTCATAACGCTACGCATCCACCACTGCAAATTTGAGGGTGGAGTTTTGCGCTAGAAATTTAATCTCATTAGTCAGCTTCATTAGAAATATATTTTCTATTGTGTATCTTTTTGTTTGCATTATGCATGATGCACGAGCCCATTTAGATAGGCCAGACAAAGCTCTTCAGTGCATTCATATTTTTATGTGAAGCATCGATTGATTGGTTGCATGTCATGGATCCTCAATTGCATTTTTTCTCAAATCATGAATGGATGGACACGATGTCGTGCAGCTATGCATACATCATGTGAAAAATACTAGAGTGCGGCTTTCTTATAGATCTAGAGAGCCAATGCCACTTTAGGCATTAGTGTTAGTGTCCATGGTTCAAAAATATTAGATTTTTGGACAAGTTTTAGTCCATTTTTGATCTTTTAGATATTATCTCTTGTAAAAACACATAAAACTATAAACAACTTCTACATTAGGATAACATGTAAAAGAAAGCATGTAGCTTTTAGCTATTTTGAGAGGATTTTATGTAAAAAGAAAGATTAGGGAAATTGTGCGACGCACGATCGCTATTTTTAAGCAGTGAACAACACTTTGAAGTGGAAGATGAAGTGGGAGTGACCTAGCAGAATTTTGGTTAAGTGTGTTGGTATATTATCCCCCTTTCGGAGCCAATGGAAGCATCAGATTGGTGATCTGAGCAGCATAGAGGAAGGTATTATTTTATACACCTCTACATCACGTACATTCAAGGCCTATCTATAAATATCCTTATCTGTAATTTTTTCATAAATAAAATAAAATCATTTTCTATTCAATCTGTAAATAACCCCTTTATATTACATCTTTTTGTATGTGAAAAATATATAAAAATTGTATTTTTAAAATACCTTATTTTAAACTCACATGATGCATACATATATTGCACTGTGTAGAAGAGTTTTATCTTCTCATAATGCAGGAATAAAGTGACATGCTCCATCTTTGTTAGTATTCTTCTACATTTTCTATTTATTTCTGTGAGTATTCTTCTACGTCTTCTATCTCTTCGAACCCCTTCTCTTCTGTCTACTCCTCTCCCTGAATATCCCTTCACCCTACTGTCTCTTACCTTTCAATACCAAACACACCAACACCGTGTTAGGGGAAGTTTATGCTATCATTAGAGGTGAATTCCGAAAGATATTTGGGCTAATTTGGGGCTGATATCTTTAGCCATATTCAGAGAATTAGCTACATCAATGTTCTTTTAATTTATTTTTAACTCTACATAAGACATTTTGTCAAAATATGTAAGTATTATGTGCCCCTATGGCAGGGCAATGTTTGTAGATCATTCATAGATGCTTTGAGTTGAATTAAGAGAAAATTTTTCTCTTATTTCTTGGCTGTGGAACTTATCCTTCTCATGAGCTCAATTTGAAGCTCTCTTGAAGCACATCTCTTTGCCCTACAAGCCTTGTAATTGACTCATAAGCTTTTGTCCCTAACAACGTACGTTGAATGTAGTCATGAAAAGTTGATTCATGCTATGGCATCATGTATGAATGATGGGATGCAGAGTTGTTTATGATACATGACAGCATATTGTACTTGATTTTATAATTTGTGATTGCTCTTACAGTCAAGAAAACAAGCTTGATTTGAAATAGAACTTATGAGATAATACTCTTGTGATCTTTACTAAGAACATACAATTGGAAGCTCTATTAACATCTTTAAGAACTTGGCTTGAAACCTTCAGCCCTTCACTTATTTCTACCATCTCCAGAGTCTAAGCTCTTGAACCCCCACACATTCTTCTCTCTTAAACACTGTGATTGACTGTAAAGCACATCTTGAACCTTTAATCATTTACTGTAATCTATTTATCTCTTTAAAAAACATCTCTTTGTGCCGAAAAACTTATTGGCTCAACTCTCTCATGCGAGCCATCACCCTCCTCCCTTCATCATTCATGATGATGGCTCCTGACCTATCATCGATAAGATAGGCATATCTCTATGGGATATACCTAAGATGGATCCTCTCCCACCTGTGTCCACGCTCATGGGCATATCCAAGACACCCCTCTATATCCGGTGTACTGACCGGGGTACTATCTATCAGTGTAGCACCCATGGGATACCACCTGCAGACGGCCGAGCAAAAGCTGCAGTAACTAGAGTAGATGTCCCTACAGGTGTGACAAATCTTGGAGTTGATGTAGCTCCAGTAGAACGAGGAGACAGAGACACTGTGTCCGTGCCTCCATAGCAACTTTCTGAGCCATGCTCCTTGAAACCGCCACCAGAGCGAGGAGTCACACCTGTATCTCGTGTCGACTGAGGGCTCACTACCTCCGTATCTCTACGACATCCCCCTGACCCTGAAGCACTTCCTCCCTTTGGCCCAAGTTTGGAGTGTCGACCTCGTTTGCTCAAAGCTAAAGCATCTGATCGCGCCAAAGTAGATTTAATAGAGTGGCCTGACAATGTCTGAGGCAGCTCCTAGTCCGCCATGTCTTTGAATCTCACCATCTGATCTAGAGACATATGCGTGAAGATATCCTGCAACTCCTCATCGCTCATCCCTCGACTCATCCTGAAAATATCACCTGCACAGATAAAAAATGATGTTAGCATAATCAATTTAAATCATACAAAGCACGGTAATATAAATCCTAAAAAAATGATCTCACTTAAAATGCATATCTTATGTACGCTTATAAGTGATTAGTCAACGAATTGATTAAGTGGATGCTCCAAGTATGAAGTATTCTATGGTCCCATGTCAATCTCCTAACACAACTCCGCATACATTGGAAGGTCAATAGACATGTCACCACAAAAGGATGAGTCCACCTTGTTCTCAAAGAATTCTTGGATTCTTGTATTTCCATAATTGTTAGTCGATGCTGGCTCCTCTACATGCTCCAAGCTTTCGATGGCCTCCATCCCTTGCAATATCAACCCCTCTATTTGCATATTGTCCTCATCTATGCTCGGAATATCGCTTTGATCATATACTCTCGCACTTTAGGGGAGCTGAAGGTATAACATACCACCATCAAGGTTGTCGAGGGTTTGGATAGAAGATTACCTATTCACAAACACGTAGAAGCACAACACAGCACATCACAGCTCATGCCCACCCCCTGACAAAACCAAGGCATGAAATCCACGAGGAGTAGAGCTAGCATAATCTGACAGAAAACCCAAGCTAGTCACTAACCAACTGCTCCAAGATAGTCAAGCTAAAAAGATCTATCAAAGAGGTTATCCTAAGTGGTGGTCTGAACTATCTACCTAACTTCGGACAACGCAACTAGGAGCTACTAGGTGAAGACTCCTATAGCCTGATCAATAATTTTTTATAAAAAAGACACAGTTTTTCCCTTTTAGCGTCTGATTGTCCAAACTCGGCGTGTAAAAAGGAGGGAGCTGAGCGTAGTGACCCAAGGAGAACAGGGCATCGGCCTCAGGTTCTGTCTTGGTACCCAAGAACCTACCAAGCCCTCGCAAGGCGACACTTAGTCCTTTTCTAACACTCACTTTTATTTTCGCTCCAACCTTCTTTTATTTTCTTTATTTTATGGCAAGATGTCACCCCAAGGATGGGAAAGGCATCGGCCCCGGGTCTTGTCTCATCCCCAAGAACCTACCAAGCCTTTGCAAGGCGATGAACAATAGCTGAAGAACTTTTCTTTTTTTCCTTTTCTATTTTTTTAGGGGTCAAAACCCCTTTTTACACACCTCTGTATATTCATATATTTTCTTTCAAATCTTTAGGGTTTTGTCTATTTTTATCATTATTTTAGTAGGCTTCTCTAACTGCCTCACAACTAACAGGAACTCCTAGAACGGCCGCCTAGCAGGTTAGCAGAACAGGGTTACTAGAACTCCCATCTAAAACAGGTCTTTCAATGCCTGACAATGCCTTCAGGAGGCAATGACTACTCAGACCTCCCCCAGACATACCTAACCTAAACCTGGGACTTCATGCCTCAAGTGTCGGTCCCCAAAAAACAAAAGAAAGTAACCCTCACCCACACATATATCATTAATTGCTTAAGGGAAAAACTCGAAAAGGGGACAAAACCACCTAGAATGGCCACAAGAACCTTCTTCGCAGCAAAGGCTCCCTCTAGCGACTTGGCCAACCTATATGGCGCAATCACTAAAACAACAAAGCATTAAATGTACCTGCATCAAACAGAGATAGGGCCCTCTTGGCCTAAAGAAAAAGCACATTTCACTGCAAAATAACTGGCCCTCTTAGCCTAAAGAGATATATTATTAAAACTTGAAAACAAAAGGCCCTCTTGGCCTAATGGAATCAAACATGAACTACTTAAAGCACTGGCCCTCTTGGCCTAATGGAATTAAAAAAACTAGATAATAGAGATCCCTCCTTGGAAGAAGGTAGATATACGCAAATACGCTCCATCCCAAGGGGAAAAAAAGGGCTCGCAGCCCTAAAATAAATGCATCAAATTATGGCCCATACCTCCTACATATATAGCAAGAGGCGTACGCATAACATGTCTTCTGATCAACCTATGGGTCCAAGATAATAGTGGTAGATGGGTCTTGGCTACTCTTTGCATTACCCATATCAACCATCGCCTACCATATAACGTGTGGTCTGATAACATCCCCCACAAGCAACCAGGTCTTATCTCATTATCAATAACGACGTCCGGACTAGGACCACAGTTGAAAAAGAGGTCCTCTTCATAAGCAAAATTAGCTAAGGAATTCGCAAACTGATTTCAATAACGTGGAATCAACTGAAGAGATATGCTCTCAAATTCATCAAGTAGGGTTATAGCAGTTCGATGATACATACGAAGGAGAGGATTCTAGACCGTATATGTCCCATTGAGTTGACTTAAGATCAGCTGGGAATCCCCTTTTATTAACAACCGCCTAATGCCACCTTTCTTGGCAATATTCGATCCCATAATCAGGGCTTTATACTCCGCCATGTTGTTAGTGAATCCTATCCCAAGGTAAGCAGCTAATTTCATTGTGACTCTACGTCGGGGATCTCGGATAACAACTCCAACACTTTCTTTTCTACTAGGGCCCCTGGACGCTCCATCAAAGTATAATGTGTACGTCCATAATGGGTTTATACAGCCAGCCATCAAGAACTTCCCTATTCGTAATTATGATAGTCAAAGTTCAACATATTTAGAGGATGAACTGACAGCTCCATCGCACCTTCTTCATTGAACTCAATAGCGATGCTTGTCAAGATTTGTAAACAGTGATGGCAGAAAACTTTAATATCTTACCCAAAGGTACATCTTCTTGCTCAATCACTTTATATCCCTTGCTCCACTAGATAAGCCTCCCTTGATGATATCTTTGCTCGAGATATGGATGCTCCAAATAAGGAATTATCTGCCCCATCAACCAATTTAAGCTCCCCTGCAGGTCTCCAATCAGCCCCATCATGGACCTGCAATGCATTTAGTGCGTTAGCATATTTAGAAATAATAAGGTTTAATCTTATTAAGATTAACCTTATTCTTAAATTCCACTCCTTGTAGATGAGCTAATAGAATTGTGGACTTATTTTTACCTATCTGAACTATCTTGTAAGGGCCATCCCATCGAGGTTCCAACTTTTCTGGAAATAGCTCCCTATGCACATCGTAATATAGAACTAACTGCCCTTTCTTAAAAGTATACTTCTTTGCTTTTAGATCATGCAACCGCTTCATCCGACGTTTAGCTACCTCTTGGTGCAACAAACTCTGTAATTTGAGCTCATCCAAGTGGACTATAGTCGTAAACCGCTCAAATAGGGCATCTTCATCACCCAGAGAATGATTGATTGCGAATCTAAAGGTCGGCAACTCAATTTCTAAGGGCAAGACACACTCCTTCCCGTAAACTAATTTGAATGGGGTGTAGCCAGTGGCTCATTTAAACGTCGTATTATACGCCCAAACCGCCACATATAATTTTGTATCCCGGTCCCACTTCTTTTCGGAGACTATCTTGGATAGGATACCCATAAGCTGCCTATTAGTACTTTTGACTTGTCCATTAGCTTGCGGATTATAGGGGGTCGTCTTGTTATGCGTAATTTTCCAAGCTTTAGTTAGGCTTTTAATCACTTTATTTAAAAAGTGAGTTCCACGGTCCGATACTATTTCGTTTGGCGGACCAAAACGGCAGACGATTTTCTCAAGTAGGAAACTTGTAGTCTCTTTTGCATTGTCCTGCTTCGTCGTTCGTGCTTCTAAGCATTTTGCAAAATAATCAGTTGCTACTATAATGTACCTCTTCTAAGTAGTAGACGACAGGGTAATAGGACCCACAAAGTCAATGCCCCACTTCTCAAATGGAAGGACTGCCATAATAGGCGTAAGTGGGTGTTTCCTATTCTCTCTCCTATCATGCATTTGACAAGTATCACATCTCTTAACGTACTCAAAGGAATCTTGGAAGATGGAAGGCCACCAATATCCAGCTCTTAAAGACTTCTGTGCCGTTAACCGCCCAGCAAAGTGCCCTCCACAAGCGGAGTCATCTCACTCTTCCAAAATAAAGGACACCTTGTCAGTCATCACACATCGACGATAAATATCATCAACACCCTGCCGATATAATGTGCTTGCAATCAAGGAAAATTTCAATGCATGTTGTTTAAATCTTCCTCTTCTTCGATTTTGATAAAGTAGCTCTAGTATCTCCCGTAGAAAGATAGTGCATTATAGCATCATACGAGGAGGGAATAGATGCCGTATCAATCTTGAACAAAGTCTCCATGTCACTTCTTCAGCCACGACCTCTTTTGGTTCTCCAAAATCCACAAAACACTCTACAATGCCCTGAAGCTTCGGTGGCTTGCTCTTAATCTCATAATCAAATTCCTACAAAGTGATTAACCACTTTGCTAAACCGTCAGGTGGCTATAACTTATTCAACAACAATCGAAGCCCTTCTGCCTTCATATTAAAAACCACCCTCTCATAAAGAATGTAATGCATGAAATTTTTGGCCGCAAATACCATCGCAAGGCACAACTTCTCCATATAGGTGTAGTTAATTTCTAATATGCCCAACTTTCGACTAGCAAAAGCTATCGGTTGGTACCACTTTTCCTCCCAAATTTGGGCCAAACAGCACTTGATACTATACATGGTCGCTACTGAAAATATAGAGAACATTTTGCCCCTTTTTGGTGCTTTTAAAACAGGTGCTTTGGCAAGCTCCTGCTTCACATCATCAAAAGACACTTTGCAAGCATCACTCCATGTAAACTGACAGTTAAAGGACAATAAGTTCGACAGCGACAACGTTCTTTCTGCCAAGGCATTGATAAACCTCTGATAATAGCCTACTAATGACACAAATCTATGCACTTCCTTTGGAGTATGTGGTGGACCCATGGCGATTATGACCTTGATCTTTTCAGAATCAGTCGCAATCCCTATGGAACTGACCACACGGCCAAACAAGAGCCCATAAGGGACTTCAAAGCCGCACTTCCGTGGGTTAAGAGCTATGCGAAATTTTATGCAACGCTCAAAACACTTCCGCAAAATGATCAACTGTCTATCCCTTACGCTGGCTGCCCCCAGATCGTCAATGAATATTTTCAGCTCCTCGGGGGGAATGTCACCAAAGGTTTTGTCGGCTGTTCTTTGCCACGAATTAGGTGCATTACATAACCTAAATGCCATCACATGGTACGCAAAGGTACCGAAGACTGTAATAAACGTCGTTTTTAGCTTGTCTTACTCAGCGATCGCCATTTGGTTATACCCTACAAAGTAGTCCATGAATGAATAGATATCCCTACTCGCTAGTTGATCCAAAATTTGGTCAATAAACGGAAACAGGTAGTAATCTTTAACAGTCTGCTTATTCAACTCTCTAAAATCTACACAAAGATGGATTTGATAATCCTTCTTCTTCCTGATCACAACTGGTGAGCACCATTTAGTATGCTGAGCAAGGAGACCAAACCCGCTTTCTGCAACTTCTATAGTTCCTCGTACAACCCGTCCGTTAATTCAAAAGGCATATGCCTTACTTTCTGATGTACAAGGCGGGTACCTTCCTTTACAAGAATAGTATGCATAGCTAGACTGGGAGGAATACCTCGAAGTTCGTCAAGCAAAAATATCGTGAAACTCTTTAATTAAGGAAACATAATCCTCTCTTTTTTCCACACTGAGCATGGACCCTAATTTAATTGGCCGTGAATCATTTAGCGTACCAAGGTCCACCTCAATAACTTCTGTGTCTCTTATTCGATCATGAGGCTCTATCGGCTCATTCAAGGTTATCTGATAAATATCCTCTGTAGTGGACCCTTCCTTAGATCCATCACTCGTCGATGACATCTCACACCAGATGGATCATCTACCGTTTCTAGTTCAGTGGAGGATAGTAAAGCTCTCTCACTCTAAGGAGACTCAGGGTAAGCATCCACTATTACACGATGGGCACCTCGACCTAGAATCACTCGACCAGCGGGTATATCGACTTGACAATCTGTCTGTAGAATCCATGGCCTGCCTAGAAAAACTCGATAGCTAGGACGTCTTGCTAACCTTATCACCCTAATGTCCAAATAGCATTCCACGCTCGCAATTGTAACGTGGACCTTAGTAATGCAACCTTCTGGTTGTCTTAGACTATCATCACCCATTCTAAGAAGTGTGTTCCATGACGTCAAAATCTACAAAGCTAGGCCCCGTCACGCTCTTCTCGGCTTCTAGATCTAGTAGCTGCTTCACAACCCCGAACCTTGCAGGGATTAAATGGGGGATCAAACGACCTCGGAATGGAGATTCGAGACTTGCATTGGATTCTTGATGTCATTTTGCATCTAGGAAAACTCCAGCTCGGCCATCCGCCACTATTTGATTTTCCATGAAGATTAGCACTAGCGCTTTAGGGACTTGCCACTTAAAATCGTACTGATTGCCATCGCTGCCCTTGACGAAGTTTATTTTTCCCTAATATTCGTAATTTTTGGCTATTTTTAAGCACTTCTCGGCATCAAAAATCATCTGTCATAGCGTGGTCTTTCATTTTCAGATACTTTTAATGCATCACTTTCTAATACTTTAGGACTTGATACTCAGGCAAGTAAAAAGGAGGGAGATGAGCATAGTGACCCAAGGAGAATATGGCATCAACCTTAGGTCCTCACTCGGTACCCAAGAACCTATCAAGCCCTCGCAAGGTGACACTCAATCCTTTTTTCCTTTTTCTCCTTTTATTTTTTCTCCCACCATCCTTATTTATTTTGTTCGGTGGCTAGACATTACCCCCAGGAAGACAAGGTATCGGGCGGCAGACTCGTCCCCAGAAACCTACTAGGTCTTTGCAACGTGACGATTATATGCTCTTTGATTTTTCTTTCATTTCATTTCTTTTTCTATGGTTCAAGGGTTAGAACCCCTTTTTACACACCTCTGTATACTATAATCTTCAAATATATACATTATTGTTTCTCTTTCTTTTATTTGGCAAGCTTCTCTAGCTACCTCACAACTAATAGAAACTCCTAGAAGCAGATGCCTAGCAAGCTAGCAGAACAAGGTCACTAGGACTACTTTCTAAAATAGTTCTTAGAGTGCTCTATAATATCTATACAGGAGGCAGACAACTGCTTAAACCCTCCCCCTCCCCCTCCCCCTCCCCGTCCCCCCCCCAAGACATACCTAACCTATTCATGGGACTTCATGCCTTGAATGCCAATTCTCAACAAGAGAAAGAAAAATCCCCATAGGTACACATGACCATTCAACATAAAGGGAAAGAACTCATAAAAGAAAGGATATCACCTGGGCTTGGCCATGAGAATGGTTAGCACACAGCAAAGGCTCCCTTTAGGCACTCTGTCATGCTTGTTTGGTACAATACTAAGACAGAATACCGTTAAACGTACTCGCACCAAATAGATACATGGCCCTCTTGGCCTAACGAATTATAACATTGTGCATCCAAAACAATCGGCCCTCTTGGCCTAAAGTAAAAAAACCAATACAACCTATACACATCCCTCCTTGGAGTAGTATTGACATACAATAAGATGCTCCATTCCAAGGAGAAAAGAGGGCTCCTAGCCCTAAACTAGATGCATCAGATTATGACCCATACTTCCTACATATATAGCAAGAGGTGTACGCATAAAATTTTGTGACCACCCTATGGGTCCAAGATAACAACGGTAAATGGATCTTGGCTACTCTTTGCATTACCTATACTAACCATCGCTTGCCATATAAAGCATGTTTTGATAAAATTCCCCATAATCGACTAGGTCTTGTCTCATAATCAATGGAGATATCTAAAATAGGACCATAGTTGAAAAAGAGATCATCTTCATAAGCATAATTTGCTAAAGAATCGACAAATTGATTCCAATATCGTGGAACTAGCTGAAGAGACACTCTCTCAAACTTGTTGATCACGTTCATAGCACTGTGATAGTATATACGAAGAATGGGATTCTATACTATGTACATCCCATTCAATTGATTCAAAACCAATTGGGAATCCCCTTTTACTAATAACTGGTGAATACCACCTTTCTTAGCAATATTCAGTCCCATGATCAGGGCTTTATATTCTACCATATTATTAGTAAATCCTATCCCAAGGTAGGTAGCTAATTTCATCGTGATTCTACGTCAGAGATCTCTAATGACTATCTTAGTACTCCCTTTCTTATTAGGACCTCTAGATGGTCCATGAAAATATAATGTATATGTCCATAAAGGGCTCATGCATCCTAGCTTCTTTTTTCATAACTATGATAGTCAAAATTTAGCATATCTAGAGGATGAACCAAAGCCTCTAACCCACCTTCTTCTTTCAAGCAGCTTGATGATCTTTATTGTTTATTGATGTATAAGTCAATTCATGGATTCGATGGGCTGAGTAACCCTATCCCATGGTCACCAATGAAAGCAGATTTTTAGAGTCTGTTTTAGAGCATAAAAGTGGTTTGGGGGAGGAGTAAAAGAGAAAATTTTCATGGAAAATGAAATGGCTGAGGATCAAGGAGTAGGACTTTATTTAGATGCATTTCAATGCCAGGAACCCAATGCATGCCTCATTTTATCAATCCAAGTTTGTTTGATTCTCCATTTAATCCCCACAAGGTTTCGTATTATAAAGCTCTACTAGATTCGGGAGTCAGAAAGAGCGTGACGGAGGCCATGTTGACAGATCTTGATGACATGAAGCTAGGCATCTGGTCCATTCGTCATTTTGAGCTCATTTGGTCCTTCATCTAGGCCGAAATCACTTGCGAGAAGTGTGAACATGAAAAAAGTGAACTAGTTCACTTTTAATAAGCTAGAGGCTTAACAAAAAACGTTTTTTCTCATTTGAAGGGGGGATGCAAATATTTTTGCGCCCCCTCAAATCCATCGATTTTCTGAAATCGCAATTGTTGGAGGTGAGAGGAATGGTCTGGGGGTTGAGATAGAGATTTTTTTCACTTTGTATTGCCACAGGCTGCATGCAAAAAATGGTGCACTAAATCAAAATCTTTGATTTCAATCTTTCTCTCTCCTCTCTACACCTTGTTTCCATGGCTTAATCTATGTGAGAGGGGGATGGGTTGAAGCGATATATTTTGGTCGTGTGATAATGTTGAAGTGTTATGGAGCATAAATAGAAGGTTGAGGATGTGTCAATGGCCATGGAAGAGCATCAACGGCTTCTCGACTTTTAAATACATGTGGATTTGTATTAAATTAAACATGTAAGTGCTCATTTTTGTTGTTTATTATGAATCTTTTACGCATAATATGGGAAATAGTTTCAAATGATTGAATATGATTTCCATTGCTTGAAAAATTAGAATTCCGAGTTGGTTCTTACTGTTGCATAATTAAAATGAAAATTGAGAGTTTTATGCATTTTCATGGTTCTTTTGGTATTCACATGGGATCATATAAAGTGTAATGTTGTATCTTGGTTTATACAAGCTCTACATGTTTGATAATAAAAAACACATTAATAAATAATTAAAAAATAAAGAAAAATAGAAAAAATAGGTTTTATATTTGAAAAAAGTACACAAAAATATGAATGTGTCTGTGAATGTATGGTGGGACTAGGGCATGAGGTCTAGTCTCATTTTATCCCCATTTTTAAGTTAAAGTGCATATTTATTATTTTTATATATACAAAAAATAGATGAAAAATACTCTTTACACCTACCAACAAATGCAAGACCATAAACGGTAGGGGAAAAGGGTTGTAGAGAGTTAAGAATCCATTGAAATCTAATTTTTTAATATCTTAATATATAGATTTTGTTCGTTTTAAGTCTTTAAAGAATGATAGTAGCACGAATTACTTCAGTGCCATCCTAGCAACGATGCTAATTGCACTTGATTGTTACAATTATTGACTTGCGTTGAGAGCATAAGGAGCTCCATGCTGTAGGATAGTACATTCATTCCCTTTAGGGCCTGATTTGGTAAGGATTGAATTATCTCCTAGAATGAATATAAAGAGAGGACTATGTTCTGCGTGTGATACTTTTTTGAATGGCGCATCTTGGGGCTAATTCTCGAGGTGTAGGAGAGCCATAGTGGGGACACAGTAATCTACTGGGGGTGCTCCTTGTGTATGTGATACAAAAGTGCTAGGCACTGATTTGTTTGGGAACTCCAATTTCTTGGAGTCGGGAAGGGCAACACGTTGGACTCTACTTTAGAAATAGTATCTACAAGTGCATTCTTTGGTTAAATCAGTTCATGATAATTATACGCTCCTAGTGGTCGTGAGGCCATGGGGTTTTTTGGTGTGGTTAGGAGGCCCAGCAAGGGCCCTAGAGCTAGTTTCAGGCCCATTTTTTATCTCAATAGCTATGTAATCATACAAGTAAATCTACCCACAAAAATATGGATGCACTAAAAAGTATAGTGCCTAGCTTATCTACATGTGCACGTGCATAATGCAAGATGCAAACGTAATTCTTGAATTGGTTTAGATCCTTAACCTCACCTCTCATCACTCAGCAAAGAAAAAGTGTTGTACTCCACTCCACCCTCCCAAAATCTCACAATCACTCAACAAAATATATGGTCCTCATGATGTTGACCAAGAAAATAACCCATCTCACAATTGAAGGCATCATTCATGACCCTCAAACTCACCCAACCATCTTTTCCACTCAACCAATGTGTCTTCATATGGAAAAAAATATTCTCAGCCAATTGAATAGCACTCATAGAATCCAAATGCAGTGTAGGAGTAATAGTAACCTAACCATAGGGCCTCCTTGCAAGCCTCAATTGTTGCAACATAATTTTCCTCAGGTAGATAAGGCCATGCATTTCTACACCCTAGACATCCAAGAAACAATAGCTCCAACAAAAGTGAAGACATACTAGAGATGGACTTCTTACTATTTGCATGTCATGCATAATTGGAGTCAGTGTAACCCACAACTGTAGTATTCAACCACCATAGCAAATGTTCATATCTATAGTGCCTTTCAGGTACCTCATGATACCCTTTATGACATCGCAATGTCACCAGCAACATGTAACCATATAGGATACCATAGCTCCCACTACAAATGCTATGTCTGGACGAGTGGCTATCATGGCATACATCAAACTGCACACTGCGGATGCATAAGGGATCTTGGCATCTCGGCCTTCTGCTCATTTGTCTAGGGAAAAAACAATCTACTTGATTGACCTTCACATTAAAAGGTAAAGGTCAACCAATAGGCTAACATCCTGGATATGGAAGCACTTGAGGATGTTCTATATTATGTAGTCATTTTTTAACAATGGAGGAGCCCCTTAGAGCAATCATGCATGATGTACATGCCAAGAATATGTGAGGCTTGTCCCATATCCTTCATCTCAAAGCTCTTCTTGAGCTGACTTTCAAAGGCATCTTGTTCATCATAAGCTCTGCCAGTAATCAACATATCATCCCCATAAACTACCAAGATAATAAGACTACCATCACAAGCCTTCTTTGTGTAGAGACATGGATCCATATCACTATATGTATATCCTTGTGAATGCAAGAAAGCATCAAAATTGTGGTACCATTTCCTCGGTGCTTGCTTAAGTCCATAAAGGCTCTTTCTCAACTTGCACAATAGGCATTCCCTACCTTTTTCTCAAAGCCCTTAGACTGCTGCATATAATCTCATCTTGTAGGTTCCTATGTAAGAAAGTTTTCTTTACATTCATCTAATAAAGGTCATGATCTAACTATGCAACCAAAGCAAATAATACTAAGCATAGAGTAGTCATCGACACCATAGGAGAGAAGATCTCATCAAAGTCAACACCATGCTTCTCCTTAGATCTCTTGCAACTAATTTGGCTTTATATGCTGACTGGGGTGTCCAGGGGTACTCTTGAACTTGTACATCCACTTGCATGGCAAAGCACGCATTTCACTAGGAAAAGGAACCGAATTCCACATATGATTTCTCTGCAATAAGTCATACTTTAACTGCTTGGCTCTCTCCCAAGAGTGACTATCACCTTTGTGTATGACCTTATCATAGATAAGAGGCTCACCAAAATTTGTCACCATAATGTAGTCCATGGAGGGTGCAAACCGATCAAGTTGACATTTATCTCTAGTAGATCGGCTATAGAATATGTACATCTTGTCCAATGTCATGATCATGGGCTATTAGAACATTAGCTATAGGTAGTCTAGCTAGATATATGATAATATAAGGCTCTATTGAGATATTTGCAATCACACCTAGCTTAGCCTCTTTGTATGGAGCAGTGTGGGCTCAAAAAGCAGAATCCCATATGCAGAGTGGTGGAAAGTGCAGCCTAGTCTATTCCTATAAAGCATTGTACTTGCTCTCATTTTGAATGCAACGCCATAGTACTTTTGTACTTCTAACAAAGTGTCTATGTCATTGTCAACACACGAGATTGTGTTTATAAGTCCAAGCGTCCATCTTGGAACCTAATTCACTTGTGTGACATTTGGTCTTGATGTCTATTATATCATGAGCTCACTCTTTCTCTTTCAAAATCCATAGCCATGCTCTAGATCAAACATTCTTTACATGGTATTAGAGCCCATTCAGACATGGCCTAAGCTCAACTCAACTCCTCTCTTTACTCTCTTAGTCTCTCTCAACCTCAGTTTAACTCAGTGGCAACTCATAACTTCACCTTTCTTTCATTTTCTCTCTCCTAGCACTCAAAGCAAACCTCTGCCACTCTGATCCACTAAATATTGAAGGTTTCAACAAGCATTTCCCATCAAATTAGCAAGGAGGGGAGAAATCCAAGCATCAAAGCATCAAACTCAAGTGCGCCTGAAAGAATAGTCTCTATTGATACTTATCAAATGTTATTTGACACTACATTCCTTGTGTCTCTTGACACAATTAAATCTTCTACTACTCAAATATGTGAGTTTTGGTGTTGATTTGCTGCTCCAGCATGGGCAAAGACTCTCCAACAGTTTGGTTCAAAGGGGTTAGGTTTCACACCTAGCAAACCCGTATCAAGCTCATTCTGATGAAGAAGGGTCGTTGGGCTATTACCAATGGCAAGGAGAAGAAGCCTCGAGATGCAGACCTTGTACTTGGCAAAGTAATGATGACAAAGCACACATCATCATTAAGCTAGAATTGGATGATAGCTACATCCACCATGTGGATACCTGTGAAATCTCTAATGATACATGGAAGAGATTAGATACTTTGTTTGGTGCACAATAAAAGTCATCTAAGTATGGAGTACTGATTAAATTTTTTAGGCTAGATATGAAATCAAACACATCTCTTGGAACTCACTTAAATTACATGGAAAATCTCTTAACTCAACTTGTAGGAATTGATCTCAAGATGAATGAAGATATTTGTAATGGTGTGCTGTCAAAAAGTCTGCCTCATGACTATAATAATGTATCAACTACATTGATCAACATGCCTAGTCCTAAATTGGTTGACATTAAGGCCCCCCTACTAGAAGAAGAAAAGAAGGTAAAATCCAAAGAAGAACCAAGCATCTCTAAAGATGAACAAATGCTATATATAGGTGCCAGGTACAAGGGCAAGAAAGATCAATTGGTATGTGACTTCTGTAAAAGCATCAGCCACATAGAGAAATTCTATTGTCATGCTAGAAAGAGGTCTCAAAAGGCCTATCTAGTTGTTGTTAAAGAAGAAGAAGACCACCAGAAGAAGGACAACCTCTTTATTCCTTCTATTCTAATAGAATTTTTAAAGCCTTGTATTGCCTAGCCCTAATTCTTCTAACATAAGCTTATAAACTCCTCATGTAAGCTTGTACTACAACCTTTGTACACTTTGTGACACCCCTGTTACAGCCTTTGGATGTCCACCACATATTTGGTATCCACACTTAGCCTTTTCTTTGATAGCCTCTAGTGTTTACTAAGATTGTGGTGTCCACACACTTTGTAGGTGGTTACTCACTACGGCCTCTAGACATTTTGTACTTTTCTGGTTGTGATTGAGGAGGGGTGTTGCAATATTTACAATCATACCCAGCTTAGCCTCTTTGTATGGAGTAGTGTGGGCTTAGAATACAAAATCCCATATGCACAGTGGTGGAAAGTGCAGCCTAGTCTATTCCTATAAAGCATTGTACTTGCTCTCATTTTGAATGCAATGTCATAGTACTTTTGTACTTCCAATAAAGTGTCTGTATCATTGTCAACACACAAGATTGTGTTTATGAGGCCAAGCTTCTATCTTGGAACCTAATTCACTTGTGTGACATTTGGTCTTGATGTCTGTTACCTCATGAGCTCACTTTTTCTCTTTCAACCTCCATAGCCATGCTCTAGATTTGACATTCTTTATAGGATCCTCTTGAAACATCACTTTGCGTACCTCAACTACCTACTTAAGCTACTTATGCATCTTCTCCTCATGAAAAACAACATCATGGCTATGGATGATTTTCCTAGCCTAAAAAATCCCATAGGTGATAGCCCATCTCAAATAGAGCATTTGCAATAAAAATCAAGAGGCACTAGAGTTTTCTAAGCGAAAGAAATTGGCTCAGAACCCGCGAAAAGTGTCCGTTCATCAATTGGAGTTTGTTAGATAGCCCATTTAAAGAGGTGCAACTTGAGCAACAGTGCAACTAAGTGCCAAAAATGAAGTAAAAAATAAAGTACTTGTAGTAAAAATCAAGAGGCACTAGAGTTTACTAGACAAAAGTAGGTGGCGTGGAACACATTGAAAGGGTTTGTTTGTCAATTAGTGTTCATTGGATGGCCCATTTAAAGAGGTGCAACTTTTGCATTATAAAATAGCTACATGATTTGGAAGCCCAAAATGGCATCTAGGAGACCAATCAATAGAAAATCACACCAAGAATGTGTCTATGTTTTCAAATCTTGAATCCGAGTTTGTTGGGCCCTTCCTGCTCCCTCGTCGATCAAGGCATTGAAAGCGCATGTTTGCTTGGTAGTGATCATGATGTGGAGGTATGCGGGTTCTATGACTTCCTCATCTCATCATCAATTTTCGTGATTGTGGCAACTCGTACTTTGATAGGGGGTTCTAACATTTATGGCTCATGCAGTGGATGTGTGGGAGGGTAGTACTTCTTAATGCGACTGCCATTGAAGAAGCCTATGCCCTCGCCGTCTAGAGTCTCGAGCTCAACTTTGCTAGTTCGGCTGATTGCATAAACTTTGAAAGGCCCAAGACCACTAAACATTATTTTCTGCTTGTGTCCTTTAACTAAGTACAGGAGCACTAAGTCGCCCTGTTCAAAGTCATGCTGCTTGACATGCTTGTCAAACTAGCTCTTGCATCGTGCCTTCTCGCATATGAGTGCATGAGTGGCTAGAAGGTGAGTTTCGAAGAGGTGTTCAAGTTCAACTAGGCATTGTGTCCATGCTTCCTTCCCTTCCCATCGTTCTTGAAGCTCTATTCTCAGGCTAGGAAACGAAGAAATATACTCGTAGAATTGCCTCAGTCCCATAGGTCAACTTAAAGGGAGTCTGGCCGATAGTTGTTTTATAAGCTGTACAGTCAGCCCACAAGGCTACCATCAGCTTGTTATCCCAATTGCTGCACGAAGTAGAGACTACTTTGGTTAGGACATTTACAAGGATCTTATTTGTGGATTCCGCTTGCCCATTTGTCTGAGGGTGGTATGGAGAGGATTTTTGATGGATAATTAGAAAGGTGGAAAAAAGATGCGCTATCATTTCATTGATGAAGTGCGTGCCCTAGTCACTGACTAGTTCGATGGGGCAACCTAATCGTGAGATCACCTGCTCCCATAAGAAAGAAAGGACTATGTGTCATTGATTTAGGAATTTTGCAATATCTTTGCTTAGAGTTATAAATGAGTTGAGAGGTATTCCTCTCATGTTGGCTATTCATACCATTAGCCACCCTCTGCGTCAAAAAGCAAGGCATATTCCTTTTGAACTAAGGGACAAGCTATTCAAATAATTGACAAAACTACGGCAAGCTCACCTAATATTTTCGGTTCAATACACAAAGTGGTGTTCTTTAGTTGTTATTAGGAGAAAAAAGAAGAACAATATTTGACTTTGCGTAGATTTTAGAGATCTTAATAAGCATACGATTAAGGATTACTATCTATTGCCATTCATTGATCAGATTTTGGATCAATTAACAGGTAGGAAAATCTATTCATTTATGGATTGATTTGTTGGTTACAACCAAATGGCTATTGCAGAGAAAGATAAGCTAAAAATGACGTTTATCATCTTTGGTACCTTTGTGTATCATGTGATGGCCTTTGGGTTATGCAATGCACTTGGTTCTTAGCAATGTACAGTTGATAAGACTTTTGGTGACATCTCTACAGAGCAACTAGAAGTCTTCATCGATGATCTAGGGGCAGCCACCAAAAGGGAAATACAACTTATCATTTCAAGGAAATGTTTTGAGCAGTGTAGACAATTTTGTATTTATTTTAATATGAAAGTGCATCTTTGGGATGCCCTATGGGTTGTTACTAGCCCATGTGGTGAGCATGACTTGTATTGCAACCAACTCCAAAAAGATAAAGGTCATAGTTGCTATGAGCTCACCACATACTCTAAAAGAGGTGCACAACTTTCTATCTCAGTGGGATATTATTAGAGATTTATCAATTCACTGGCAGAAAGAGCATTGCCATTGAGAAACTTGTTATCTTTTAACGATTTGTTTACTTGGAGCGAAGCTTGTAGTTATCCTTTGAGGATGTGAAGTAAGAACTAGTGAAAGAGACAATTCTAAAAGCATCCAAAAAAGGTGGTGTTCTCTCGAGGAAGTTACTATATATAAATTGTCTACATCACGTGCATTCAAGGCCTATTTCTAAATATCCTTATCTGTGAGTTTTTCTTGAATAAAACATAACCCTTTTCCATTCAATCTGTAAATAACCCCTTTATATTATACATCCTTTTGTATGTAAAAAAATGTATAAATATAGTATTTTAAAAATACCTTATTTTGAACCCATGTGATGCACACATATATTCAAGAGTAACTTATCCGAGAGTATTTTACATATTTAGTATCAGCTGTTGTTTAGTCAAAATTTGGAAAGAGAAGTGGTATCATCCAACAGCCTTTGCTAGCATGAAATCGGGGATATCTGAAGTCAATTACATTTACATGGAGAAATTGTGCCTTGGAATGGTTTTTGCGACCAAGAAATTTAGGCACTATATTCTCTATAAGAAGATGATATTCTTTACAAAGACTGAAGGACTTAGACTGTTGATAAACAAGTTAGAGCCGCCTCATTTTTTAGCAAAGTGGTTAATCACTTTGAAGGAGTTTGACTAAGAGATACAACTTCCATCCCTTCATGGTATATAGATATAGCATATTATCTCTCTGCAAGGGGATTTGGGGCTGCTCTATCAAAGTCTGAAAAGAGAAAGATTAAGCAAAAAGCATTATCCTTTTTGACTCTACTAGGTGTCTTGTATTGGAGAGGTGAAGATGATATCTATCGTCGATGTATAGTACCTGATGAGGTACCATTCATTCTTGAGGAATGCCATGACTCAATATGTGGGAACATTTCGGTGGATGGCTTACCGCCCAGAAAGCCCTCTATGCTAGATATTGGCGGACATTGATCTTCCATGATGCTTTCAATTATGTTAAGTGTTGTGATGTCTGCCAAAGACATGATGCTAGGGAGAATTTTAAGTGACCTTTGAACCCTATTTTAGTTACATTACCCTTTTAAAAATGGGGTATCGATTTTGTGGGACCAATGTATCCTTCATCAACTATTTGTAAATGGTATATTATTGTTGCAATGGACTACTTTACAAAGTGGTATGAAGCTCGAGCAATGATGAAGGATAATACTAAGAAGATGACCAATTTTATTATGGAGCAGATTGTTTGTCATTTTGGTCAATCTAAGGAGATAATGTCTTATCAAGGGCACACTTCTTGAATAAGGTTATAGTAGCCTTGATGGAAGCTCTGAAGATTAAACACAATAAAACTATCCCTTATAATCCCCAAGCAAATGGTCAAATTGAGAGTAAGAATAAATAGCTTGTATAGATCTTATCCAAGATAGTGTCTAAAAGTAAGCAAGATTGGGATAAGAAATTGTATGTGGTGGTTTGGGCTTACAATATGACATTCAAGAGAGCTACCGACGCCCACACCCCATTCAAACTGATATATGGAGAAGAGTGTGTTTTACCATTGGAAATAGAGCTGCCCATTGTGCATTTCACTCTCAATCATTCGATGGGTGAGGTAGAAGCATTGCAGGAAAGATTAATTTCTCTTGCGCTGTCAAGCATTTTTTTGAAAACTGAAAAGCCCTAATCAAATTGTAGTTAGGATTGATTTTTGCTAGCTTAGTTATTTGCGTGACAGTTTATTTTGTTGTTTCGTAATTGGATTTCTTGTGTTTGTTTAGTCTAGGATTTGCTTTTGTCATTTTGTTTGATTTGTTGTGTGAAACTTGATAGCCTTGGTCGAGCTTGGTATTTTTTTGAGCAGGATGAAGGTTATGTTTGTCAATAGCTACTGAACATTGAGGAGCTAGGTATATTTTCTTGTCGAGACTTTTGCACATCACGGGGATAATGGGTTCACGAGCACTTCACGTTGCACTTGTTGGTGCACTGCACTCGGGGGTCGTCTCCTGTCCTTATCAAATACTTCCATGCCATGGATTGGGATTTTGCACGTTTTGCACCATCATTGAGCATGCACAATTCTTGCACACACCATTTGGGATGTTCATCACAAAGCTAGGAACATCTGGTTGAGAGTGTAAGGAGGTTGGGAGAGTTCGAGGGTCGTAAAGGACGCCATCAATTGTGAGAAGGCTTGTTCATATTTGGTCAACATCTTGAGGACCATCATTTTCTAGAGTGATTGTGAGATTTAGGATGGGTGGAGCGAAGTATATCATGAGAATTGAGAGGTGAGGATAAGAAATTCTAAAATAAAAAGGAATTTTTTTTGCATTTTGCATGACGCACGATCACATGTAGATAGACTAGGCACAATTTTTTCAATGCATACATTATTTTTGGGTGTAGCATCGATTGATTGGTTGCATATCATGGATCCAACATTGCATATTTTTCAAATCATAAATGATTGGGCATGGAGTTCATTTTAAAAAACCATATTCTTGCTAGGGCACACTGCATTAAAAAAACAGGTTCATATCTAGAGAATATTTATTTTGAAGACTCAAGGATCAAAGGAAAAGGTCATACATTTTACATCATTAGCGAGTATTTCTTGATGAAAAAGAGGATATGTGTACTGAAAGTGTGTGCAATTATAATAACAATAGGACAAGGAAGGGAATAAGTCATTCAAGATAAAATATGGAGAAAAATGATATAATTTACGAATATCGGTATTTTTGCCCATTTTTTATGGATTTTCGTAATTCTATGTTCCGATCGTTTTGAGTACCCGAACAACTATATTCAGAGTTCAAATGACAAAGTTATGATCCCAACAAGTTGCAAACAGGCATAGGAAAAAAAGAAGTGAAAAGCAGTAGAAAATCAAAAGCCAAAAGCTGAAAGCAAAAAGCCTAATGTGTGTGAGTGTGGATAGAAAACTATATAAGGAGATGAGAATGGAGAGTTAAGGGTCTTTCCCCTTAATTACAATTGTATTTTGTGAGAGAGGAGAGAGGAGGGTTGCATGCTAGAGTGAGCTCTTGTCATGCTAATTTGAAAGTCAGAGCCTTTGGATGTCAAAGCGCCGAGCGTCGGATCATGATTGTTAAGGTACGAGAATATTTTTCCCTTAGTTTGTTTTCAAATTGTTGGATTTTTTTTGTTGAGTTGTGGTTGTGTGATGCTCTACCTGAATTAGGGTTTTAGTTGTTTGAGCTACAAGAGGTAGATCTTTATTGTTTTTTTTTCGTGGTGTATTGTCAAATATTTGAATTTTTCAAGTTGTGTTGTGCATCCAACAAAGTCAATTATCCCAACTGGCACTCCTTAACGTCTCGTTACTGGGTTGGGAGTGAGGCTTGCTCTCGATCACCGCTTGTGTAACATCTCTTTTTTGGTGTCCCCACTAAGGAGTGTTGAAAATGACATTGTTGTTGTTTTGAATGTGAGTTTGTTTTGATTTCTTGTGATTGTTGAAAATGGTTGATAATTTTCCTGAGTTATTTTTAGAAAAAATAGAGCTCTGTTGTTTGATAGAGAGAGTGACTAATCTTGAGGATAAACTCCAAATTTTTAGATATCAATTGCAGGGAGAAGCATGAAATTGATTGCTTGACTTTGAGAGAAGCTTGAAATTTAAGAGAAAAATTTTGGACTATGAGACCATTAAAAATGCATTTCTATCTAGGTTTAAAAAAAGAGAAAGTCAATGTGAGATATGGGAAAAAATAGAAACTTGTGTTCAAAAAAATGATCAGTGCATTGAGCATTTTGCTAGGGAGTTTGAAAAATTGTGGAATCGATGGAGTTTAGCATTGTTAGAAGGTGAGATAGTCCCAGTTATATTGAAGATAATGTATTTTGTAAATGGGTTGAAATTAGAAGATTGGAGAGTGAAATTAGATGTAAAAAACCCTAAGACTTTTGAAGAAGCAGTGAAGATAGCTCAATATCAAGAGAGGAAGACCAAAAGAAAAAAAGCGTTAGGGTTTGATGAACCAAGGGAAAGGTTGAGTTCAAGGCGAGTTGAGAGAAAAGTTTTTGAGGAGAAGAGAGTTAGTTATACCTATCCTGAGAGAGGTATACTATATTCACTATTTAAGAGAGATGAGTTGACTTGTGAGAAATCAATTGAACTATGTGAGGAGAAACTCCCTAGGGTGGTTGAGGAGAAAAATACTTGTTTGACTCATTGGAGTGAAGAGTCTAGGAGTGTGAATTCATACCCATTGACCACAGATACTTCTAGTTCAGTGACTAGTGATTTCACTAAAGAAGAGGGATCAACTGATGATACTTTGAAGCTTGAGGACTATAAAGATGAGCTAGAGTTGCATCTGAGTTGTAAAGAAGAAAATGAGAGACCATATTGTTTTAAGGACAAAGAGTTTTCATGTTCTTTGGGAGAGGATGAGAGTCAAGAAAGTTTTGATATTTCTGATGAGGGAAGGTGTGATGAAAGTTTTTATAGTCATGGCAGTGTTGCAGAGAGTAAATACAATTTAGAGAGTGAGCTTGTTTGCCTTGGTGATAGTATAGATGGATCTGATTGTTTGAAAGATGAAGAGAGAATAGAGGATGAATTTTTGAGTTTGTTAGAAGACCATGAGGGGGAGGGCTTAGAAACTGTAAGTTTTCAAGATGAAGTTGAGGGTCTAAATTTGTTGCCTAATGAGTTTGTGGAGATTTGTTGTGAGTTTGGTTATGAGTTTGTTGATCAAGAGAGTATGGAGGTTTTAGGTTCTAACTCATGTTGTGATTTTGATGTTGATGTTGTTGACTCTGATGAGTCTTATGAGCTGGTTGTTGATGGTTGGAGTAGCCTTAGAGAGGCTTTTGTTCGTGGTGTTGATGATGTGGTTTTGAGTAGACCTAACCTCATGCTTCTTGATAGTTGTGTAGATAATTGTTTGGTTGGTTTAGGCAACAATGACAAAGAGAAAACTTCATCTAATAGTCTTTTAGTTTCTTTGAGTTCTCTTGAAGGTTTTGATATTGTCTGTAATGATTCTGAATGGGGTTTTGAGGATCTTGAGAGTGACATTGATGAGGAACTCCAGAAATACGTGGGGCCATTTACAAGTTTTCGACTTTAGTGCAATGGATCTCATAGAAGGAGATTAAGACATCCTCTATTGAATCCGCAAGGCAGGGAGCAGTGGAGATGGTCTGTCTCTTTGAGAAATACCTGCCTACCAGCATGCTCACAATATAAATCCACCTTCTTATGCATCTTGTAAATGAAGTGGAGATTGTTGGATGACCTGTCCATACGCGATGGATGTTCTTCTTGGAGTGCTTCATGAAAACCTTGAAAGGCTTTGTGGGACAATGAGCTCGGCCAGAAGGTAGCATGGCTAAAGGTTGGTTGGTGTTTGAGGCGCTAGTTCATATTTCACAATAGCAACCAACGGTGAATCCGGGTAATAGTATGCTATGGTCGCTGAAGGACAATGATAGACTGACCCGAGATGTGGTGGTTGGAAATAGGGTAGAAAAAAGAATGGATGCTGCAATGGAGGAGAAAGTGAATCTCTTTTGTATGTTGCATAATGCCTCTATGGAGACGTGGCTCGCTAGGTACTAGCAAGCTAGGCAAGATCGAGAGGAAGCACGATCTGAATTTTGACGTAGTACGTGCCATTGACTAATTCGATATCCCGAGGGCATGAAGGAGATACCACAGTGTTACGCGAGCGGTGATCGAGAGCAAGCCTCACTCACAACCCGATAACAAGACATTAAGGAGTGCCGGTTGGGGTAATTGACTTTGTCAAATGCACAACACAACTTGAAAAATTCAAATATTCGATAATACACCACAAGGCACATATAAAAACAAGACAAAACACAATGCCTCTTCAAGCTCAAAACAACTAAAATCCCGAATGTGGGTAGAGCATCACACAACCACAACACAACAAAAAATACCAACAATTCGAAAACAAAACAAGTGAGATATATTTTCATACCTTAACAATAATTCAAAAATAAACCAAGTGAGATATAGTTTCATACCTTAACAACCTTGAGCTGATTCTCGGCGCTTTGACACCCAAAAGCTCCAACTTCCAAATTGGCATGACAAGAGCTCACTCTAGCATGGGACCCTGCACTCTCCTGTCTCACAAAATACGATTGTAATCAAGGGGGAAGGCCCTTAACTCTCCATTCTCATCTCCTTATATAGTTTTCTATCCACACTCATACACATAAGGCTTTTTTCTTTCAGCTTTTGGCTTTTGCTTTTCTATTGCTTTTCACTATTTTTGTTTTTTCTTGCCCTATACCTATTTGCAGCTTGTTTGGATCATAACTTCATCATTTCAACTTTGAATATCGTCATTCGGATACTCAAAACAATTAATGCATCTAGCCGACAAGTTAGCATGGGAAGACTTACGAAAATTCATCAAAACTAAGTAAAACTATTGATTTTCGCAAATTGCATCATTTTTGTCCATCTTTTATCTTTGACCACTTATTTCCTTCCTTGGCCTATTGTTCTTGTAATTTCATACACTTTCAACACACTTGTCCTCTTTTTCGTCAAGAAATACTCGCTGACGATATCAAACGTACGACATTTTCCTTTGATCCTTGAGTCTTCAAAATAAACATTCTTTGGATATGAACATGTTTTTTTATGCAGTGTGTCCTAGCTTGAATATGTTTTTTTAAATCAACTCCATGCCCAATCATTTATGATTTGGAAAAATATGCAATGTTGGATCCATGATATGCAACCAGTAAATCGATGCTACACACAAAAATAATGTATGCATTGAAGAAATTATGCCTAGTCTATCTACATGTGATCGTGCGTCATGCAAAATGCAAACAAAATTTCTTGATTAATTTAAGATTCCTTATCCTCACCTCTCAACTCTCATAAAAGAGTTATGATATGCTCCGCTCCACCCATCCAAAATCTCACAATCACTTTAGAAAATGATGGTCTTGAAGATGTTGACCAAATAAGAACAACCCATCTCACAATTGGTGGCACGACCCTCTAGCTCACCCAACCTCCTTACACACTCAACTAGAGCTTCTTAACTTTGTGATGAGCATCCCAAATATCGTGTGTGCAAGAAATTTATGTGCTGAATGATAGGTGCTCTCTCATGTGTGTGTGCATCTAAAACCTAATGCATATAGCTGCAGTGGACCTCATGCCGTGCTAGTGCTCAATGATGGTGCAAATGTGCATAATCCCAACCCATGGCATGGAAGTATTTGATAAGAATAGGAGACGACTCCTGAGTGTCGTGCATCAACAAGTACAACGTGAAGTGCTTGTGAACCCATTATCCCTGTGATGTGCAAAATTCTTGACAAGAAAACATACCTAGCTCCTCAATGTTCAGTAGCTATTGAAAAACACAAGCTTCATCCTATTCAAAAAAATACCAAGCTCGACCAAGGCTATCAAGTTTCACACTCAACAAATAAAAAAAAATGATAGAAGCAAATCCTAGGCTAAACAAACACAAGAAATCCAACTATGAAATAATAATAAAAAAATTTCATGCAGATAACTAACCTAGCAAAAATCAAACCTAATTATAGTTTGACTAGGGATTTTCAGTTTTCTAGAAAAACACTTCACATATTTAGCCCTCCCCCTAGTGCTGCAAACATTCATATGCAGTAGTTATTTTCTTAAAACGATGCAACATTTATTAGCAAATCAAAAATCAAATCCAACGATCTATCTCTGAGTTCTTCAAATTCATAAATCAAAAAAATCCATGACACACCATTCTCAAACCACTTCTGAACGAGCACACAAAAATCAACAACAAATTTCTCTTTGGAATCCTCAAAATTTTCATATCCAAATTTCTCAAAACAACTCACATTGTCAAAGAAAAACATCTCATCACCCACAATGACAATCCACATACCCTTCCCATCCTCCCAAAAGAAAAACATGACAAAGCTAGGGTTTTGAAACAAGGTTTGAACTCTTTCTATGTTGCCAAAATCAAACTCATCCACAAACATTGCCAAAATCTCAGAAAAATAAATCTCTTTAAAGCATCTATCCAAACAACGAGACTTCAAAGAGTGAACTTTTTCTATTTCTTTATCACAAACATTCTCAAAAGACTTTTCACGAATAGGCACTTTAGGCAACACATTAAGATCATTATCCTCATCCAAACACCCAATTGTCCAATTTTCTTCAACCTCACAACTTTCTTCACACTTTTTACCCTTAGTGTTAGATCTCTCTTCCCTCAACTTTTCAATTCTTTCCAAAGATTTATTCAAATTTTCTCTCACATCCTCTTCAATGTCACTCTCCGGAACCTTAAAACCCCAATCAGAATCATCACAAACTTCATCAAAAACTTCTGGAGAATTCAAAGAAACTAGAAGACTATCAAATCAAGTTTTCTCTTCGACATTGTTGCCTAAAACAACCAAACAATCATCATCATAACTATCAAGGAGTAAGAGATTAGGTCTACTCAAATCCACATCATCAACACCACAAACAAATAATCATCATCATAACTATCAAGGAGTAAGAGATTAGGTCTACTAAAATCCACATCATCAACGCCACAAACAAAAGCCTCTCTAGGGCTACTCAAAACATCACCAACCAACTTCCAAGACTCAACTGAGTCAACAACACCAACACCAAAATCACAACATGAGTTAGAACCTAAAACCTCCATACTCTCTTGATCAACAAACTCATAACCAAACTTGCAACAAATCTCCACAAACTCATTAGGCAACAAATTTGAACCCATAACTTCATCTTGAAAACTTACAATTTCTAAGCCCTCCCCCTCATAGTTTTTCAAAAGACAAAAACATCATCCTTTATTCTCTCTTCATCTTTCAAGCAATCAGATCCATCTATACTATCACCAAGCCAAACAAGCTCACTCTCTAAATTGTGTTTACTCTCTACAACACTGCCATGACTATAAAAACTTTCATCACACCTTCCCTCATCAGAAATATGAAAACTTTCTTGACTCTCATCCTCTCCCAAGGAACATGAGAACTCTTGGTCCTTAAAACAATCTGGTCCCTCATTTTCTTCTTTACAACTCAGATCCAACTCTAGCTCATCTTTATAGTCCTCAAGCTCCAAAGTATCATCGGTTGATCCCTCTTCTTTAGTGAAATCACTAATCACTGAACTAGAAATATCCATGGTCAATGGGTATGAATTCACAGTCCTAGACTCTTCACTCCAATTACTCAAATAAGTATTTTTCTCCTCAACCACCCTAGGGAGTTTCTCCTCACATACTTCAATTGATTTCTCACAAGTCACCTCATCTCTCCTAAATAGGGAATATAGTATACCTCTCTCAGGATAGGCATAACTAACTGTCTTCTCCTCAAAATTTTTTCTCTCAACTCGCCTTGAACTCAACCTTTCCCTTGGTTCATCAAACCATAACTCTTTTTTTCTTTTGATCTTCCTCTCCTGATACTGAGCTAACTTCACTGCTTCCTCAAAAGTCTTAGGGTTTTTTACCTCTAACTTCACTCTCCAATCTTCTAATCTCAACCCATTTACAAAATACATTATCTTCAACATAACTCGGACTATCTCACCTTCTAACAATGCTAAACTCCATCGATTCCACAATCTTTCAAACTCCCTAGCAAAATCCTCAACACACTGATTATCTTTTTGAACACAAGTTTCTATTTTTGCCCATATCTCACATTGACTTTCTCTTTTTTTAAACCTAGATAGAAATGCATTTTTAATAGTCTCATAGTCTAAATTTTGTCTCCTACATTTCAAGCTTCTCTCAAAGTCAAGCAACCAATTTCGTGCTTCTCCCTGCAATTGATATCTAAAAATCTGGAGTTTATCCTCAAGATTAGTCACTCTCTCTATCAAACAACAGAGCTCTATTTTTTCTTAAAATCTTTCGGGATCTTTAGTATGATTACCATGGAACTCAGGAAAATTATCAACCATTTTCAACAATCACAAGAAATTAAAAAAAACTCACATTCAAAATAACAACAATGTCAATTTTGGCACTCCTCAATGGGGGCACCAAAAAAGAGATGTCACGCGAGTGGTGATCGAGAGCAAGCCTCACTCACAACCCGATAACTAGACGTTAAGAAGTTCCAGTTGGGGTAATTGACTTTCTCGAATGCACAACACAACTTGAAAAATTCAAATATTCGATAATACACCACAAGCCACATATAAAAATAAGACAAAACACAATGCCTCTTGAAGCTCAAAACAACTAAAACCCTGAATGTGGGTAGAGAATCACACAACCACAACACAACAAAAATACCAACAATTCAAAAACAAACCAAGTGAGATATATTTTCATAACTTAACAATCTTGAGTCGATGCTCGGTGCTTTGATACCCAAAAGCTTCAACTTCCAAATTGACATGACAAGAGCTCACTCTAGCATGCAACCCTCCACTCTCCTCTCTCACAAAATACGATTGTAATCAAGGGGGAAGGCCTTAACTCTCCATTCTCATCTCCTTATATAGTTTTCTATCCACACTCACACACATTAGGCTTTTTGCTTTCAGCTTTTGGCTTTTGCTTTTCTACTGCTTTTCACTATTTTCATTTTTTCTTGCCCTATACCTATTTGCAACTTGTTTGGATCATAACTTCGTCATTTGAACTCTGAATATAGTCATTCGGAGACTCAAAATGATCGGAATGCATTTAATCGACAAGTGTACGTGGGCAGAATTACAAAAATCCATAAAAAATAAGCAAAAATATTGATTTTTGTAAATCATATTATTTTTCTCCAGCTTTTATCTTGGATGACTTATTCCCTTCCTTGGCCCTATTGTTCTTGTAATTGCATACACTTTCAGTACACATGTCCTCTTTTTCTTCAAGAAATAATCGGTGACGATGTAAAACGTAGGGTATTTTCCTTTGATCCTTGAGTCTTCAAAATAAACATTCTCTAGATATGAACCTATTTTTTATGCAGTGTGTCCTAGCATGAATATGGTTTTTTGAAATGAACTCCATGTCCAATCATTCATGATTTGGATAAATATGCAATGTTGGATCCATGATATGGAACCAATCAATCGATGCTACACACAAAAATAATGTATGCATTGAAGAAATTGTACCTAGTCTATCTGCATGTGATCGTGTGTCATGCAAAATGCAAACAAAATTTCTTGATTAATTTAAAATTTCTTTTTCTCACCTCTCAACTCTCATAAAAAACATATGATATACTCCACTCCTCCCATCCAAAATCTCACAATCACTCTAAAAAATGATGGTCCTCAAGTTGTTGACCATATAAGAACAACCCACCTCACAATTGGTGGCGTCCCCTTCACAACCATCTAACTCACCCAACCTTGTTAAAAACTCAACTAGAGGTTGCTAACTTTGTGATGAGCATCCCAAATATCATGTGTGTAAGAACTATGCGTGCTCAATGATAGGTGCTTTCTCATGTACGCGTGCATCTAAAACTTACTGCATTGTCGAACTACTGCGCGTCTGAGGTGTGGAATCCACCAAAAAGTTGTGTGTGTGACGTTTGTTACTTTGTACATACTTAGTTGTTGTGTTTGTATTTTGTTTTGCATCGGCAGTATAGTGGAGAGGGGGTTGGAGCAAGAGGAACTTAACCGTAATGCTCTGGTTGACATGTATGCAAAATCTGGCATGCTTGGAAAAGCCCAAGAAGTATTTGACAATATTTCAGCTTGAGATGTCATATCATGGAGTGCGTTGATTACAGGTTATGTTCAACATGGATATGATGAGCAAGCAGTGATGTGTTTTGAAAAGATGCAGCTAGAGGGCCTCCTTCCAAGTGCAATAATATTTTCTTGCATTGTGAAAGCTTGTGGCAACATAGGAGCTGTTGACAAGGCCAAACAAATACATGATGAGATTGTGAAGGAGGGATTGTTGGTAAAAGATGTTGTTCTTGGCACTGCATTGGTGGATATGTATGCCAAATGTGGTCTACTTGCAAAAGCACAAGAAGTATTTGATAAGCTCCCGAATGATAAAAGGTGTAAAGCAACATTTAATCACATTTACTATTGTTCTCAATGCATGCACCCACACAGGTCTTGTGGATAAAAGACAGTTGTACTTTGAGAGCATGAGCACAGATTTTGGTCTTATCCCAGCTTTAGAGCACTATACTTGCATGGTGGATCTCTTTGCACGTGCAGGGCACATAGTCAAGGCAGTAGCAGTGATCAAGAAGATGCCATTTCCTGTTGATCTTACAGTGTGGCTTACTGTGTTGGGTGCTTGTCAAAAAAGGGGGGAATGTAGCACTTGGAGAACCGGCCTTTGAACATGTGATGCGGCTGGATGAAAAAGAGGCATCAGCGTACATTTGTATGATTAATATTTATGCAGCACTTGGCAGGCAAGAGGATACAAACAAAGTTGAAGCTTTGAGAATAAAAAAGTCAAGCATGGATGAACAGGGCACAATCCAATGTGGAAAAAGGATTGCTATTTTTTTGTTTCTCTGAAAAAGCCAAAGAGGAAAAGAAGAGGAGGCCACTTTTCGGTATGAAAAAGCTGTGTGTGTTATATGCTAAAAAGAAAAAAGAACCAGAAAAAAAAACTAGGGAGAGGGAAAAGGTGCCAACATCATATTACAGGAAGGAAGATGAACGACTCAGGGGTCTGGAAAAACAGGTTCATAAATCTTTATGAGACAGTGGATGAGTTTGTTCTAGCCCATGCACTTGGTTGGTGGGGAAGACATGAAGAAGACGGTTCAGAAGTGTTATGAACTTGCAGGAGAGTATAGTAATCCAGAAGGCCATTGTGATCCAAAAAAGCTCAATGAATTAGGCACAGTTTTGAACAGCCTGGAACCAGGAAACTCCATTGTGGTTTCTAGCTCCTTTTATAGCTCGATGATGATGACAAGAATGTGTGTCTGTTACGCTTATTTGATCGATTTGGTGGCTATTGCCTTTAATTACAGGTTGCACGACGCTGCTATTCGGCAAGTGGCTATGTGAAGTCCTTACTTTCTGCAAAGTCCCTTGATGCACATATGCGTCAGTTAGTTCCAGAGAGAGTGTCTGAAGACGATAAGCTTGTAGAGTATGATTCACTTTTACTCGATCGCTTCTTGGATGTTCTTGAGGATTTACACAGGGGGAAGAGCAGGAAAATTGATGATTCAAAGGAGGACATTGTTGTGAAGAGAAGTGGAGACGAAGAAAAGCTGACGGAATTGCAGTCGAAGAGGGGCGAAGTTGTTGCAAAGAAGACGACGACTAGTGTTAACAAGAAGAAGATCAACCGTCAAACAGGCAATCGAATTTTGTTTGGTACTGGGACCTACAAACCGTTGACGAAGATGTAAAAGATGACTTCGATGTGAGCGGAGAGTGGCGAAGAAACGACCAACCTGCTTGCTGCGAAGAAGAGGGTGGTAGATGGATCGTGGGTGCTCTTTCCACCCATCACCTGGAGGATTAGCGACAACAGGATCAAAAGGAGATTTCTCGGCTAAATCTGTCACGCCACGCCTTTCCATGAGACTTTTTCTTCCGTCCCTTCTGTAATTCCACAGCTCTTTCGGCCATTTCCGTATGTTCTCTTAATCCATTTGGTCATCATCAGAAAGACCGAAAACGCAGTGAGAAGAAGGGATGCCTATACACATGCCTCAGCTTTGTTGTTGCTTCTGCTGTTATGAAACTTGTGAGTGTTGCCTTGACATGTTGTGTTGCTGTTGCACGTAGACAGCTATCGTAACATTGTTATGTTGCTCTATGTGAACATCTTCCAGGTCCTGATTTTCCAACTGGTGGACAAATTCTTGGCTCTCTTGGTATTATTGAGGCATACAAAAGTGGAAAAGATAAACTGACAATATGGGAGGTTGCTTTTGAACTGATGGGGAATTCCTGGCGCTATTGCAGGGAGCATTTAGAGCCCATGATACCCATGACATAGCACGTGGTGGGTCTATTATATGGTCTTTAAAGTTGGATGAGTCAGATCTGTAATAACTGAACAAGGTACAGACCTATGCAGAGACAATGGAGAGACAGGATGCAAGCGTGACCTCTTTGCATTTGGCATGGACTTAAAGGTGGTGCTTGAATCCAATAGTTCTTCAGGCTGTGAATAGCAGGTTTATTGAAAAGATGCATGTTAAATCAATTTGCATTCAATATGAAGAGTCTGGAGTTTAATGTTGCATAGCGTGATCTCACTTGATTGATCTTCTATCTTGAAATTAGTCAAGGTTCTCTGTGGGGTCTCGACTTTGCTTTCGAAAACCCTTCGACATCTTTGGTGAACCCGAGGTGAAAGGGTCGCATTTAAATTTTAGGATGGGAGACACTTCAGCATCAATTTCAGCCCCTTCTATGATTCTTGCTTTGTCCTCTACTTCAGCTTCATCATTGACTTCTTCTTCTATGGATGATTTAAAGCAGATTTTGCAGAATATGTCTATGTATATGCAGCTTCAAAATTAGTAGACACAATTGTATATGCAGCACCAACAGCAGTTACATCAACAACAGTTGTCTTAGGAAAGGCATCTATATTCGGATCAAGAGAATGCAATTAGCGGGACTAAGGTGATTGAAGCAGTTGAGAATGAAAAGAAGCTATTTGATGGCCATAATGTATCGGCTTATTTGAAGACGTATGAGATCAAGATGGGATTTTTTGGAGTACCAACAGGACTTATGAGTAAATATTTTCTTCGCCTTGTCACACCTACCTTGAGGGTAAAAGTGACGAATCTTTTCCTTCAAAATTCGAATTGGAAAGATTTTAAGAAGGCCCTGAAAGAGGAGTATTTTCTTGAGGACTTTGGGATGGCTACACAGCGGTTATTGTGAGAGTGGGTCCACATGCCAAACAAAGGTCTAGTTGCTTCAGAATTGATATGAGAATTTAAAGAGAGGTATAGTCAGCTTGATGCTATTGAACAAAGAGCATTGGATGCTTGCAAGCTGCAGATCCTGCTCTTCAAGAAGAATTAGGAGAGCTTCCTGAGGATCGCACGAAGCCTATGGGTCTTAAAACAGATTGGCAAGATGCCCAGGATGCGGTCTCGACTTTGAGCAAGAGGCAGATATGGAAGACCCGCCTACAGAATGGATCTATGACATCGACGCCGTCTTCTGCTCCTATGTTTGCTTCTACCTCTGTCATTTCTTCTCTTCCTCAGCCAGTTACTTGGCCTATGCTAGTGGCTACTGTTTCTAATCCTCCTGTTCCAAGACCGATGCCGGCTCCTTCTGCTCCAAAATCATCCGCTCTATTGGTTCCTTCCTCTCTTGATGACATAATATAAGGCATAATAGATTTGACACTGGAGTCAGTTAAAGAAGAGTTGGTGGGAAAATTGAAAGAGCAGTTTGCTTCGTCCGCACCTACTATTTCTTCTAGTGCTCCTAGTGCATCTAGAAGTGCTCCTAGTGCACCTAGGAGAGATTGAATATGTATTTGGTGTGATAGTACGGACCATCAACATTGTAGGGATTGCGAATCTTTTCAAGATGCAAGGAGGAAGAATTTGGTATTTTGGGGACAAGATGGCAAGATCTGGTTGACTGAAATAGGAGCTCTGGTTGCTACCAATTTTAGGAAAGGCGAAATGAAGAAATTAGTAGATGATATGGCTGTGCGTACTTCTTATGTGGTAGCTAGAGGAGATGTTTCTACATATGGAGACCATATTGGCAAAGGTTTAGAGAGTTAGTCAGCTTTATAGTCCTATGCTATGGAGATGACAAACAGGGGGAAAATTCAGTAGACTGTTTTGACTAGTGCAGTTTCTAGCATAAGATCTGAGACAGGTTGGGATTCGCCTGTTGACAGGTACACTATTTATGCCTACTTGGCTAAGTCTCAGAGAGTAGATGTACTTGTTGAGGAGAAGCGTAAGAGGGATGAAGAGAATCCAAATGTAGCTAAAAATACTAGAGGGGGTGAGTTTGTTACTCCACCTACTGCAGGGCCGTCTTTGAGACCAAGGCCAGAACGACAAATGGAAGATGCTCAAAAGAAAGAAAAGAGGCAAGAGCCTAGACAAAGAAAGCAGCCAGGATTTAGATTAATGTCTGATATTGAGACATCTATGGATATGAAGACAATATTTAATGACAAGATACTTGGCAGTGAGGTGACTTTTACTATTTCTGAGGTTTTGGGCATCTTGAAAAGAGAGTTTCAAGATCAGTTCCAAGAAGCCCTGAAGAGGAAAAGACATACATTGCCTACTACTGATACATAGGGAGTTTTGATTGGGGAGTTGGATGAGGATGAGGATGAGGTTATGGTTGAGAATGCTTCTGTTTTTCCACAGACAGAGAAGAGAGTTCAGCCTATGCATTATGTTGAAACTGATGAGCCTATCTTGGTACTGCGTAGTCATTTTTCGCGGAGTCATTGGGCTAGGGAAACTACAAAAACAATGGTAAAAATTGGAGAGAAACAGGTGCCTTATGTTGCTTTGGTGGATCATGGTTCAGAGATTAATCTCATAGCTTGTGGAGTTTATGAAAGTAATAGATGGCCTATGGATGCAGAGCATGGGTGGCGTATGAGAGCCGCCAACAACAGTGCAGGTGATTTGTATGCTGCATGTCCCAGTGTCAGGATTTCTATTGGAGATGTAGAGGAGGATTTCCATTTCTTTGTGCAGGATTCATGCTCTTACCCCATAATCTTAGGACAGCCATTCATCATAGAGATGCGTATGGAGACGAAAGTAATGGATGATGGATCTGCTTATGCACGGATTCGCAGTAAAGATGGTATGAGAGCAGTCTAGTTTATGACTGTGTGTGTAAATCATGCTAGAAACAGGGATATTCTTCGAGATGCACCTTTGCCCACTGTGAGGGATTCGGGTTTTCATTAGGTACCGCGGTTCCACGAGATGACGGTGGTACAGAGCAGAGGAGATTGGAGTTCTCACCTCCTGGCAGTAGTGTTTTCTCCTCCAATTTTGTTGGAATTTCAGCAAATAGTTCGATGAGTTATCAGAAGATTTCTAAGTTGCCTAGAGTTGCCAGGCAGTACATATGTAGGAAGGAGAAAGATTTGAAAAATGCAGGTATTTTAGAGGATAATGAGCATATAGATGGGATGTATGATAGTATGGTTTGGGCAGATACAATGACAGAGATAGAAAATATGCTGAAAACTGATATGCAGAGTTGTCACAGTAATGTATCAGTGCAGTCCCTGGACATGTTTCATGAAATTTCTGATTTTGTGTCACAAATAGAGTTAGAGACTGAGGTGACTCAGCAAAAAGTGTTGAGTGCTGAAGAAATTCAGCAAATAGAGTTTTCGGCTGATTATGATCAGCCTACAGAGACACAGAGGGTTGAAAACTTTCAGTCAACAGAGTTTACTGCTGAAATATTTCAGCGTCCAGAGTTTAGGGTTGTTCCTATGCAGTCCATAGAGCAGAGGGCTGAGGTTATTCAGCCACCACAGGGAAGAATTGTTGATTTACAGCATGATTTGAGTAATGCAGAGGATCATAATGAAGCTAGGGTTGACACGAAATACAAGACTGTGGATAAGAAGGTGAAGCTGGTAGCTGGACCGCTTCCACTTGACAGTGATCAGCAAATAGAGAGGACTGCCAAGCAGCCAATTTTGAGGAATCCAGAGCATATAGGCCATAAATTTTCAGCAGAGACTCTTGTTGAATTAAAAATTGGAAATGGTGATTTCTTGCTACCCTCAGAGAAGCAATGTTTTTAGGATATGCTTGAGCGACATGGAAGGGGGTTTTCTTTCTTTTTACATGTGATTGGATGTGTGAATTCGGATATTGTTGCCCCTATGGTGATCTCTACTATTCCTCATATTCCATGAAACCTCCGACCTATTCCAATGCTTAGGGCACACTTGCCAAAGCTAGTTGACTTGTTGAATGAGAAAATCAGGATGGGAATCTTAGAGCCTTCATCTGCACCATACTCAAACAGGTGGTTTACGGTTCTAAAGAAGAATGGTACTCTATGATTTATACAGGACATGCAGCGAGTAAACAAAGTTACTATCCGGAATGCTGGTATAGGTCCAGTTGTGGATGAGTTTGCAAAAGCATTTGTTGGACGTGCCATCTATTCTTTAGGTGACTTATATTCGGGATATGATCAGTTTCAGCTGGCTTCGGAAAGCAGGGACATAACCACTATGAGAACTCCTATTGGGCTTGTCAGGATGTGTACCTTGCCTCAAGGTGCCACTAATTCTGTTGCACATATGATGAATGCCATGCATAAGGTCCTTCATGAGTACATACCTCTTCATACCATGCCTTTCTTGGATGATGTGCCCATTAAGGGGTGTGCAAAAGAAGAGAAGAACGAAAGTCTAAATGAGCAGGGATGCAAATACTTTGTGGCTGATCATATTGCAACTTGTGAAAAGATTTTGGCCAGGTTAGAAGAAGTGAACTTGACACTATCAGGGCAGAAATCTGTTTTTGGAGTAAATGAGGTTGTCATTGTTGGACATATGTGTGGGTATTATGGCAGGAAACCTTCACCTGAGAAGGTGGATGCTATAGGCAAGATTACAAAGTATTGTTCATTGGAGCCTATGTGTTTTACATGATTTGAATACCCCATTTTGCACACATAGCAAATTGTTTATATCAGCTGCTTTGAAAGAGGCAGAAATTTTATTGGGATGAGAGCCACACTAGAGCCATGCAAAAATTGAAGAAGTTATTGCAGATTTCTCCTACTCTCAAGAAAGCGGATTATAATTGTGGAAGGCCTATTGTATTGATAGTTGACACTAGTCCAATTGGCATAGGTTGGGCTATGGGTCAAGATGATGCAGATGGAAACATGTACGCTATTTGGTTTGGACCGTCAGACATGTCTTTGAGAATGCAACATATGAGCTGACAGAATTGGATGGGACAGTGCTTAGAGTGCCCATTACAAGAAAAAAAATCAAGATTTTCAAGAAAAGAGATGATGAGGATTATGCATTGGAAGAATTTGCAAGAGAAGGGCAATGAGAAGAAAATCTAGTTGATCTGTTCGTGGATCTTGATGATAATAATCATGGGTAGTTGGCCCATCCGGAGGATGTGCAGGATCAGGGGGGTGGATGTTGTACTGCTGCGCATCCGAGGTGTGGAATTCACCAAAAAGTTGTGTGTGTGATATTTGTTACTTGGTAAATACTTAGTTGTTGTGTTTGCATTGTGTTCTACATGGGCAGTATAGTGGAGAGGGGGTTGGAGCAAGAGGAACTTATTTGTAATGCTCTGGTTGACATGTATACAAAATCTGGCATGCTTGGAAAAGCCCAAGAAGTATTTGACAATATTTCAGCTCGAGATGTCATATCATGGAGTGCGCTGATTACAGGTTATGTTCAACATGGATATGATGAGCAAGCAGTGATGTGTTTTGAAAAGATGCAGCTAGAGGGCTTCCTTCCAAGTGCAATAATATTTTCTTGCATTATGAAATCTTGTGGCAACATAGGAGCTCTTGATAAGGCCAAAGAAATACATGATGAGATTGTGAAGGAGGGATTGCTGGAAAAAGATGTTGTTCTTGGCACTGGATTGGTGGATATGTATGCCAAATGTGGTCTGCTTGCAAAAGCACAGGAAGTATTTGATAAGCTCCCGAATGATAGAGGGTGTAAAGCCAAATTTAATCACATTTACTATTGTTCTCAATGCATGCACCCACACAGGTCTTGTGGATAAAGGACTGATGTACTGCATGAGCACAAATTTTGGTCTTATCCCGGCATTAGAGCACTATACTTGCATGGTGGATCTCTTTGCACGTGCAGGGCACATAGTCAAGGTAGTAGCAATGATCAAGAAGATGCCATTTTCTGCTGATCTTATAGTGTGGCTTGCTGTGTTGGGTGCTTGTCAAAAATGGGGGAATGTAGAGCTCGGAGAATTGGCCTTTGAACATGTGATGCAGCTGGATCAAAAAGAGGCATTAGCTTACATTTGTATGATTAATATTTATGCAGCAACTGGCAGGCAAGAGGATACAGACAAAATTGAAGCTTTGAGAATAAAAAATTCAAGCATGGATGAACAGGGCACAATCCAATGTGGGAAAAGGATAGCTATTTTTCTGTTTCTCTGAAAAAGCGAAAGAGAAAAAGAAGAGGAGGCCACTTTTCGGTATGAAAAAGCTGCGTGTGTTGTATGCTAAAAGAAAAAAGGACCAGAAAGAAAAACTAGGCAGAGGGAAAAGGCACCAACGCCATATTACAGGAAGGAGGATGAACGACTCAGGGGTCTGGAAAAACAGGTTCATAAATCTTTATGAGACAGTGAATGAGTTTGTTCTAGCCCATGCACTTGGTTGGTGGGGAAGATATGAAGGAGACGGTTCAGAAGTGTTATGAACTTAGAGGAGAGTATAGTAATCTAGAAGGCCATTGTGATCCAAAAAAGCTCAATGAATTAGGCACAGTTTTGAATAGCCTAGAACCAGGAAATTCCATTGTGGTTTCTAGCCTCTTTTACAACTCGATGATGATGGCAAGAATGTGTGTCTGTTACGCTTATTTGATCAACATCTGTTGATCTGGTGGCTATTTCCTTTAATTACAGGTTGCGGGACGCTGCTATTCGGCCAGTGGCTACAAAGTCCATACTTTCTGCAAAGTCCCTTGATGCACATATGCGTCAGTTAGTTCCAGAGAGAGTGTCTGAAGATGATAAGCTTGTAGAGTATGATGCACTTTTACTCGATCGCTTCTTGGATGTTCTTGAGGATTTACACGGAGGGAAGAGCAGGAAAATTGATGATTCAAAGGAGGACGTTGCTGTGAAGAGAAGTGGAGACGAAGAAAAGCTGACGGAGTTGCAGTCGAAGAGGGGCGAAGTTGTTGCAAAGAAGACGACGACTATTGTTAGCAAGAAGAAGATCAACCGTCAAACAGGCAATCGAATTTTGTTTGGTACTGGGACCTGCAAACTGATGACGAAGATGAAAAAGATGACTTCGATGTGAGTGGAGAGTGACAAAGAAACGGCCAACCTGCTTGCTGCGAAGAAGAGGGTGGCAGATGGATTGTGGGCACTCGTTCCACCCATCACCAGGAGGATCAGTAACAACAAGATCAAAAGGAGATTTCTCGACTAAATCTGTCATGCCATGCCTTTCCATGAGACTTTTTCTTCCGTCCCTTCTGTAATTCCACAGCTCTTTCGGCCATTTTCGTATGTTCTCCTAATCCATTTGGTCATCATCAGAAAGACCGAAAGCGTAGCAAGAAGGGATGCCTGTACACATGCCTCAGCTTTGCTGTTGCTTCTGCTGTTATGAAACTTGCGAGTGCTGCCTCGACATGTTGTGTTGCTGTTGCACGTACACAGCTATCATAACATTGTTTTGTTGCTCTGTGTGAACATCTTCTGGGTCCTGATTTTCCAATTGGTGGCCCAATTCTTGGCTCTCTTGGTATTATTGAGGCATATAGAAGTGCTAAAAATAAATTGACAATACGGAAGGTTGCTTTTGACCTGTTGGGGGATTCCTGGTGCTATGGGAGCATTTACAGCACATGATACCCATGACACAGCAAATGGTGGGTCTATTATATGGTCTTTAAAGTTGGATGAGTCAGATCTGTAATAATCGCACAAGGTACAGACCTATGCAGAGACAATGGAGAGACTAGATGCAAGCCTGACCTCTTTGCATTTGGCATGGACTTAAAGGTGGTGCTTGAATCCAATAGTTCTTCAGGCTGTGAACAGCAGGTTTATTGAACAGATGCATGTTAATCAACAATCTTTGCATTCAATATGAAGAGTCTGGAGTTTACTACTGCACAGCCTGATCTCACTTGATTGATCTTCTATCCTGAAATTAGTCAAGGTCCTCTGTGGTCGCGACTTTGCTTTCGAAAACCCTTCGACAGCGTATAGCTGCAGTGGAACTCATGCCGTGCTAGTGCTCAATGATGGTGCAAAACCTACATAATCTCAATCCATGGCATGGAAGTATTTGATAAGAACAAGAGACGACCCCCGAGTGTGTGCATCAACAAGTGCAATGTGAAGTGCTTGTGAATCCATTATCCCCGTGGTGTGCAAAAGTATCGACAAGAAAACATACCTAGCTCCTCAATGTTCAGTAGTAGCTATTGACAAACACAAGTTTCATCTTGTTCAAAAAAATACCAAGCTCGACCAAGGCTATCAAGTTTCACACTCAACAAATCAAACAAAATGACAAAAGAAAATCCTAGGCTAAACAAACACAAGAAATCCAACTACGAAATAACTAAAAAAACTGTCACGCAAATAACTAAGCTAGCAAAAATCAAACCTAATTACAATCTGACTAGGGCTTTTCATTTTTCTAGAAAAACACTTCACATATTTAGCCCTCCCCCTAGTCTGCAACCTTAATTAAAATACCACGAACTCTATGTCATGATTTGCATCAGCAAATTAGCAACAATCAGCACGCAAATCACACCATTCAAACGTCTCAACCCCCTACATTTAGGTATTGCTTTCATTGCATAGGTGTAAGGGTTCATTTTGTCATGTTTTGATGTATAAAAAGCAATAAATCACAAACTTTTACAAGGAGATAGGGAAAACTGAAGCTAAACCTCATGCTTTGCCACTACCATACATTCAGAAAAAAAACATTATATTTTTCCTTATTTTTGTAAGACGTATTTTTTTTTCCCCTTATTTTTCCTATTTTCTTGATTTATTTGGCAATAAAATGTGCTATTTTTTGGTTTTTCTTGTTCCAATCACTTCAACATACTAACATTCAGTTTATCTTCCATATTTCCCCCATGGGAACACCTTTCACCCACCCAAAACGGAAAAACTACCATTTTACCGCTTAAAAATCGCATTTCAAGTTTTCGAGAATTAAATAGAGCATGTAAATCATTGCAAAATCAAAATTTTCTAATAAACAGCAATTAATCATGATGCAACCAGCACACAAATAAATTTTCATCCAATAAGAACATAATTATCATCATAAACTATAAAAAATCCTTCATTTTCTTCATAAAAATGGTCATACCGTGTTTTTACGTAACCGGAGACACCTTAAATGACTTCATAACCAGCAGACAGAGTCTCCATTGCTCTCAATCCAATGCTACACATCAATCTTCAGCATCTCCATCACCATTTCCTTCATTCTCCCTCCCGATTCCTCCTTCAAGATGATGCATATGAACAGCCCAAGAGGGAAGAGAGAGGGAGGAGAGAGAAATACTAGATTCTGATCTCTTCATCCAGACAGCCATATCTTGCACGAAGTCTGGAGATATGATCAGCCAAGAGGGAGAAGTTGATGCCCAATGTCTATTGTATGGGTTGCTTTCAGCCCGATATCATGATCCATGAGGGGGAGGGCGCATTTTTCGGCACCTGCTCATGCCATCTTCCTCCACGCCATGCTCACGAATTTTTCACAAAAATTGAGGGGGGGCGAGGATTAAAGGTCCCAAAGGGCACCCCTCCTTTGGCCTTAAATTTTCCACATTTTCAAATCTTGGCCAATTTTTTGCCTCTTCCTCGTCCGGGCTTCGTTTCAGCCTCTGAAAAATCCTACGCATCCGTCTCGGCATCCCGCACTGACTGGCAACTCCTGATATCCTGCACGGTAGTCGAAAAAATTATCAAAAATCCATAAGTGTCACTCGGGTGCCTTTTAAAATCCGTCTTACACTTGGTGCTTAAAATCGTCCTAACTGCAGCCGGCTGCCTTCGATGTTAAATATTTTTCCCCTAAATTTTGGATTTTTTGGCAAATTTTAGGCACATCCCGGGCTCAAAACTCCGTCTCATTGCGACTACGGGATAGGGCGACTTAGCCCATCGAATCCCACAACAGATCGGCACAAAACAACCAAAGGAAGCATCAAGCTGATACAAAATGGATACATACTAAAACCACAGCACAATGCTCACCCTACCCCCTGACAAAACCAAGGTATGAAATCGACAAGGAGTAGGCCTAGCATAATCTGATAGAAGGTCCCAAGCTAGTCACTAACCGACTACTCCAACATGGCCAAACTAAAAAGAACTATCAAAGAGGTCGCCCTAAGTGGTGGTCTGAACTACCTACCTAACTAAGGACAACACAATTAGGAGCTCCTACTAGGCGAGGACTCCTATAGCCTGATCAAGAAATATTTTCTTTTAGTACATTTTTGCTTTTAGGTTTTTATTTTCCCATACTCGAGCGTGTAAAAAGGAGGGAGCTGAGCGTAGTGACCCAAGGAGAACAAGGCATTGGCCTCAGGTCGTATCCTGGTACCCAAGAACCTACCAAGCCCTCGCGAGGCGACATTGAATCCTTTTCTGACACTCACTTTTATTTTCACTCCAACCTTCCTTACTTTCTTCTTTTCCAGCGAGATGCCACCCCTAGGAAGACAAGGCATCCACCCCAGGTCTGACTCGTCCCCAGGAACCTACCAGGCCTTCGCAAGGCAATGATCAACTGCTTATAAATTTTCATTTCTTTGATTTTCTATTTTTATAGGGGCTAGAACCCCTTTTTACACACCTTTGTATATATTTATTGTCTTTGAGATATGCACGGTTTTGTTTTCCTCTCTAGCATCATCAATTTTCCTTCCGACAAGCTTCTCTAACTGCCTCACAACTAACAAGAACTCCTAGAACGGGTGCCTAGCAGGCTAGCAGAATAGGGTCACTAGAAGGCCTTCTAAAAGAGGTCTTTTGATGCCTAACAATGTCTTTATAGGAGGCAATGACTACTCAGACCTCCCCCAGACATACCTAACCTAAACCTGGGACTTCATGCCTTGGACGCCGGTCCCCAACAAGAAAAGAAAATCCACCACAAGTAAACAGACACATATAGCATAGAAACCACGGTACTCATAAAGGAGAGATATCATTGGATAGGGCCACGAGAAGTCTCCATCGACATAGGCTCCTTCCAATCTCTTCTTTAAACTTGTCGAGCATAGGACTAAAACGAGAAACCATTAACCGCACCTATACTAAACAGACGACTAGCCCTCTTGGCCTAATGAAATAAAACAGTTAAAACCTCACAAAACTGGCCCTCTTGGCCTAACGAGATCAAACAAAATAGCACCTACACATCCCTTCCCTAAACAGTGCAGATATACAATAATATGCTCCTATCCAAGGAGGAAACATAGGGCTCACAGTCCTAAGCTAAATGCATAAGTTTATGACCCATCCCTCCTGCATATATAGCAAGAGGCGCATGCATAACATGTTGTATAATCAGCCTATGGGTCTAGGATAACAACGGTAGATTAGTCTCGGCTACTCTTTGCATCACCCATATCAACCATCGCTTGCCATATATTGCATGCTCAGATAACATTCCCCACAAGCGACCGGGTCCTATCTCATTATTGATAGCAATATCCAAACTAGGACCACAATTGAAGAAAAGGTCTTCTTCATAAGCAAGTGTAACGTGTCCACCTGTTATCTTCATGACACGTCTTAGCAGTCCATCGGAAAGGATGTCTAGAAATCTCCGCCCATCACTCCCATGGAATGTTACGCGGTTTGCGATCTAAGACTTTCCGCGTCTGCCACGCAGCGGAAGCATTCCATGCTCTAAAGATTTGGAGACACTACCTGTTGGGTAACAAGTTTACTCTAGTGTCTGATCATAAGAGTCTCAAGTGGATCTTTACCCAGAACGAGCTCAACATGAGGCAATGTCGGTGGATTGAAGTGCTAGAGGTGCAAATTGTATACACGGAAAGGGGGAAAAGTAAGTAACTTTGTGGTATGCAAAAAGGGGGGAAAAGAGGGTGTTTTGCGAAGGTCAATAGGAAGGGGGTTCTAAGAGACCCGAGGTTAAGATGAACCTTTGAGGGACTTGCAATATAATAACAAAAAAAAGGCTTAAAGGACCCTAAAGCAATATGTGGGGGTAAAACTCGCGGGGAAGGGTTTTAAATCCCGGGAAGGGGGGTAGGAAAACCTTGTGAGAGTAAGGAATATTAAAGCCACGGAATGGGGCTTTCTTATTTGACCTCGAGGGGGCTAGTTTTAGGATGCACTAGATGAACAAAAAATGGGAAAAAAGGGGTGTGAAGGATCTTAGAGAGGGGATTTTATGTGGGGGGAAAAGGGGGCTTAAAGAGCCACATGAAGGGGGGCTTCTTAGGAGGCTTGAGAGGCTTCCTAAGAAGCTTCTAAAGCTTCTGGGAAATGAAGAAAAAAAAATTCATGAAGGACCGTGGAATTACAAAGGGAGTTTCGCGTGCAAAGGAGACGACCAACATCATAAACCTGTATCCAAGGCGAAAAGGCCAAATTCGCGATGGCTCCTAAGAAAGCACAAGGCGCAACCGCTAGAGGATCGCCTCCTAACATCCATGTGGACATTTCACCACAAGTCCAGGTTCTTCTTCCTAAATTTGATTAACATCGTTATAATTCAATCGTGCATGAATAATTTTTGGAGATAGGATGCATCTTTTGATTTAAATACTTTGACTAATTTAAAGGAAAGAGCTCACGATGGAAGAATTCGGTTATTAGTATTTTTTCAATAAAATGAACAAGATAAAGCAAGCATAAGATTTCAATGCATGTCTTGCAAGTGGGTTTTATGCATTAATTAGATTAATTAATGCCCATCTTTACAAAACGGAATTATGATAGTACAATTCAGCATGGAAGGGATAAACTGCATATCACATTATTGAACATATTTTCTTCGAAATGATTCGTTATAGAAAGTTGCTAGCAACCGTAGGAAATTGCTAGGGCTACATGAAGAAGATTTTTACTCTAGGCAAGTGGCCTAAAAACTCAAAATCAATGAAAGGTTGTGTAAGTTCTGCATATGACAAATTCATTCGGAAATGAAAGTAGAAAAAGGCTACATGTTTTAGCATGAATCTTGTTTGCATGTTATAGGATGATCAATTGAAATGATGCTATAACTTAACCTATGATTTGATCGTAACCGGAAAAGTTAGGGTTTGTAAATCAACTTACACGTAGATAATGAATCATGTGGTTATGGAAATGGTAGCGTAATTATCTTCAAGAATAGACAAGTTAAATTGGTTTAAACCTAAACACCTAAAACCGCGAGGTACTCGTTTAGGAAGTGTTAATTCAATGCCACATATCGCAAAGAGCTAACTAGGGTTAGCACATTGAAGACATTACCTAGTCGCTCATATTACCAAAGCTGAAACTCCTATATCCTAAAGACTTGCCCACATTCACGGAATGTAAGGACATTGGAACATACTTGCAAGAAGTGATCTAGGGTTTTTTCCTAAGAATCTCTTGCTAAAAAGATGAAACTTGGAACCCTAGGACCAACAATGTTGACCTAAGCAATCAGGAATGGATTGTTATATCTAATCATGATTTTGTGACTCCATCTGATGGGTAAATAGCCCCTTAGTTTAATGCGACACTTGTGGAATAATATTTAGAGTCGCACGATCTTATGATTTGATCACAAGGAAATGGCCAATTCCTTAGAATGAGATTGGCAGATTCTTACGCAAGTTATCTTACAAGGGAATGAGTAATCGTCCTGATACAGTACATTTCTTGGGTAAAATGACCAAGATACGAGGATTAGATATTTTCTTGAAGCAAAAGACCAATCAGTGAATTGGAATAATATATTCACTGCTAATAGAACTTAAGATTTTGTTTAGGTCGGGTTAATAGGGTACGGCCCTAACCCAATGATATAGGGTTCACAAACAAACCCTTGGGGATCTTGCCAAGTCGCAATTGATCCTGGATCGAGAGCTGGATGCATTCGGAAGGAAGGATTCACTCCTTAGCAATTGGCCAAAAATAACGACCAATGGAAATGATTGTGCTTGTAACAGTTTTAAGAGCACTGTTTTGCTTTGTTTACTCAAAGAATTAAGGGATGAAAAGATATCTAATACTTCACGTTGAAGGCCTGAAGTGAGAGGCAGCTTCAATTACCCCCGACTGCTTTCCTGACCCTAACCAAGGGGGTTGCTAACCGCGCTGGGAAGGTGGACCGAACACACCATGAGAGGTCTCTCCGTTGAGCTCTACTTGGAGCAGGAGGATGCTTGGTTGTAGGGGGGGGCGTTGGCCATAAATCCCTCGCCTTCTGGGCCGTGCACAAGAGGCCAACGTGACTTGGGATTGGATCTCGAGGTCCGCATACTAGTCTATGGGCAGAATCTTGGATTAGTAATCCCTGTGGATTGCTGGATAGCCTTCGGGTGGATTATGGATAAGCCTGCAGGCTGGACTTTATGTATTTCAAAGATAAATATGATAACTTGTTGAAAAGGAACTTGTTTGACATTGCTTTTCTATGTCAAGTGCTATGATTACGTGAAGGAACCAGTGCCTAATGGGTTAATTAAGGAAGCGGATTGACACATGTCTAACTAAATGTGTTAGGTAATTAAATAACTAAAACAACCTGAGGAAAGTGCGGAGGATGTGGCCATGGGTCCATCCTATGGATGGGTGGTTCCGGTTAGCCAGAAACTTTTCTCAATCATGATGGACAACAAGAGGATCCTTCAAAGAACACGAATAGCAAGAGCGTTGACCTAGAGTCTAAGTTATAAATGATCCCGATTTACGCTATTTTAGGGGAACGGAATGGGACTATGCCTTATGGCAGAGAGGTTGAGCTTCGCATCCCTCTCGTTTCCCATTCTCCTTGAACCAAGTGCAACGTGAATCCGCTTCGGACTTGGCATTTCTGTGTAAAGTAGTTCGCTCGAACTCGACGCTAGTTGCCATTAGGAAATGACCAATATGGAAAACCCTAATTCAGGTCGGTCCTAAGTGGGAACGGCCGGAATACTTCCGCTACATGGCAGACGCGGAAAGTCCTAGATCACAAACCCCGTAACATTCCATGGGAGTGCTGGGTGGAGCTTTCTAGACATCCGTTTCGATGGACTGCTAAGACGTGTCCTGAAGATAAGAGGTGGACACATTACAGCAAGGTTTGCCAGTGAATCTGCAATCTAATTCTAGTAACGTAGAATCAGTTGAAGAGACACTCTCTCAAATTTCTCAAGTAGGGTCATGGCAGTTCGATGATACATACAAAGGATGGGATTCCGCACTGTGTATGTCCCATCTAGCTGATTCAAGATCAACTGGGAATCCCCTTTTACTAACAACCACCGAATACCACCTTGCTTGGCAATATGCAGTCCCATAATCAAGGCTTTATACTGCGCCATGTTGTTAGTGAATCCTACCCCGAGATAAGTAGCTAACTTCATCAAAACTCTGCGTTGGGGATCTCAGATTACTACTCCAACACTCCCTTTTTTATTAGGGCCCCTGGATGCTCTATCAAAATATAATGTGTACATCCACAATGGGTCTACACAGCCTGCCATCACGAACTCATCTATTCGTAATTATGATAGTCAAACTTTAACATGTTTAGAGGTTGAACTGATGGCTCCATCCCGCATTCTTCATTAAACTCAACAGGGATACTTTTCAGCATTCGTAAGCAGTGATGGCAGAAGACTTTGATCTCCCACACAAAGGTTCCGTCTTCTTGCTTAATCACTTTGTATCCTTTGCTCCACCAGATAAGTTTCCCCTGATGGTATCTCTGCTCCATATATGGGTGCTCCAAATAAGGAATTAACCACCCCATTAAACAACTTTAAGTTCTTTAAGATTAACCTTATTTTTAAATTCTACTCCCTATTGCAGATCAGCTAGTAGAGTCATAGACCTACTTTTTCCTATCCTAACAATCTTGTAGGGGCCATCCCATCTAGGTTCCAGCTTCCCTGGAAACAGCTCCCTACGCGCATCGTAGTACAGAACTAATTGCCCTTTTTTAAAGGTATACTTCTTTGCTTTAAGGTCGTGCAACTGCTTCATCCGACGTTTAGCTACCTCCTGGTGTAATAAGATCTGCAATTTCAGTTCATCCAGGTGGGCTATGGTCGTGAAACGTTCAAAGAGTGAATCCTCGTCTCCCAAAGAGTGGTTAATTGCAAACCGTATGGTCAGCAACTCAATTTCAATGGGTAACACACACTCTTCCCCATAAACTAATTTAAATGGAGTATGGCCGATAGCTCGCTTGAACGTTGTATTGTACACCCATACTGCCACATACAACTTCCTGTCCCAGTCTTGTTTCTTCTTAGAGACTATTTTAGACAAGATACCCACAAGCTGCTTATTAGTACTTTCGACTTGCCCGTTGGCTTGTGGATTATAAGAGGTTGTTTTATTATGCTTGATTTGCCAAGCTTCAGTTAGACTTTTGATCACTTTATTCAAAAAATGGGTTCCACGGTCCCCCGACACTAGTTTCTTCAGTGGACCAAAATGGCAGATAATTTGCTCTAAAAGGAAACTTGCAGTCTCTTTTGCATTGTCCTACCTCCTCGCCCGCGCTTCTGACCATTTTGTAAAATAATCAGTTGCTACTATAATGTACCTCTTCTGAGTAGTAGACAACGGGGTGATACGGTCCACAAAGTCAATGCCCCACTTCTCAAATGGAAGGATAGCCATGATAGGCGTAAGTGGGCGTTTCCTATTGTCTCTGCTATCATGTCTTTAAAAAGTATCAAATCTCTTAACGTACTCAAAGGAATCTTGGAAGATGGACGGCCACCAATATCCAGCTCTTAAAGCTATCTGTGCCGTCAACCTTTCAACGAAGTGCCCTCCACAGGCAGTCATGGCACTCTTCCAAGATGAAAGGAACCTCGTCAGGCATCACACATCGGCGGTAGATATCATCAACACCCTGCCGATATAGTGTTCCTACGATCAATAAAAACTTCAAAGCTTGTTGTTTGATTTTCCTCTTTTCTGATTTTGATAAATCAGCTCTAGTCTCTCCCATTGATAGATAATGTGTGATAGCAGCATACCAAGATGGGATAGAAGCTGTATCAATTTTAAACATTTCTTCAATATCACTTACTTCAGCCAGAGTCTCTTTCGGCTCCTCAAAATCCACAAGGTATTCCACAATACCCTGCAACCTCAGTGGCTTACTCTTAATCTCATAATCGAACTCTTGCAAAGTGATTAACCACTTTGCTAGACGATCAGGCGGTTGCAGCTTGTTCATAAGCAATCTAAGCCCTTCCGCCTTCGTATAGAAAACTAGCTTCTCAAAGAGGATGTAGTGCCTGAATTTTTTAGTTGCAAAGACCATCGCAAGGCACAACTTCTCCATGTAGGTGTAGTTGATTTTTGATATGCCCAATTTTCAACTAGCAAAATCTATCGAATGATACCACTTTTCCTCATAGATTTGGACTAAACAGTAGCTGATACTATGCATGGTGGCTGTTGAAAATATGTAAAATATCTCGCCTCTTTTAGGTGCTTTTAAAATTGGTGCTTTTACTAGCTCCTATTTCACATCCTCGAAAGCTACCTTACAAGGGTTGCTCCATACAAATAGACAGCTAAAGGATAATAAGTTCGTTAATGGCAATGTCCTTTTTGCCAAGGCATTTATAAACCTCTTTCGGAGTGCGTAGTGGACTCATAGCGATGACAGAAAGCTATGTACCTCTTTCGGAGTGCGTAGTGGACTCATAGCGACTATAACCTTGATCTTTTCAGAGTCAATTGCTTTCCCCATTGAACTGACCACATGGCCTAGCAATAGCCCATAAGGCACTCCAAAGACACACTTCTGTGGATTAAGAGCGATACAAAATTGTCTGCAGCGCTCAAAGCACTTTCTTAAGATAATCAACATCCTTTCCCTTACAGTGGCTGCCCCTAGGTCATCGATAAATACTTTCAACTCATCTGGGGAGATGTCACCAAAGGTATTGTCTGCTGTTCGTTGCCATGATCCAGGTGCATTGCACAAACCAAAGGCCATCACATGGTATGCAAAAGTACCAAAGACAGTAATGAAAGTCATTTGCAACGCAACTTGTCCTCTTCTGCAATTGCCATCTGGTTGTATCCTACAAAGCAATCCATAAATGAGTATATTTCCCTACCCACTAATTGATCCAAAATCTGGTCAATAAATGGCAACAAGTAGTAATCCTTAACCGTCTGCTTATTCAGCTCTCTAAAATCTACACATAGTCGGATCTGGTTATTTTTCTTCTTCTTGATGACAACTGGTGAACACCATTCTGTGTGCTGTACAGGGAAGATTAAACCATCTTTCCTAAACTTCTGTAACTCCTCAAACAACCTGTCCCTCAATTCAAAAGGCATATGCCTTACCTTCTGACGCACAGTGTAACATTCCCAATTTTCAAAAAGAAAACACACATTCTTCATGGGGGGAACAAGGGCAAATTTTTTAAAATTAATTATCCCTCTCTCCTCCAGCCGACTATTGTGCTGGAGGAGAAGGGAATAGCAAGGGTGAGCAAGCTCCTTTCTGGAGCTTTGCTAAAGGGAGAAGGCCATGCATTATGGCCATGTGGGGGCGGAAAGAATCCCCTCCCTCAGCTATAAATGCCGTGGGAGGAGCCATAGGGTATAGGGGACGGCCGTTGAGAGAGAGCGGCCGACACAACATATTTTCTTCGAAATGATTCGTTATAGAAAGTTGCTAGCAACCGTAGGAAATTGCTAGGGTTGCATGAAGAAGATTTAACTTTAGGCAAGTGGCCTAAAAACTCAAAATCAACGAAAGGTTGTGTAAGTTCTGCTTACGAAAAATTCATTCGAAAATGAAAGTAGAAAAAGGCTGCATGTTTTAGCATGAATCTTGTTTGCATGTTATAGGATGATCAATTGAAATGATGCTATAACTTAACCTATGATTTGATCGTAACTTGAAAAGTTAGGGTTTGTAAATCAACGTACACATAGACAATGAATCATGTGGTTACAGAAATGGTAGCGTAATTATCTTCAAGAATAGACAAGTTAAATTGGTTTAAACCTAAACACCTAAAACCGCGAGGTACTCGTTTAGAAAGGGTTAGTTCAATGCCACATATCCCAAAGAGCTAACTAGGAATAGCACGTAGAAGACATTACCTAGTCGCTTGTATTACCAAAGCTGAAACTCCTATATCCTAAAGGCTTGCCCACATTCACGCAATGTAAGGACTTTGGAACATACTTGCAAGAAGTGATCTAGGGTTTTTTCCTAAGAATCTCTTCTAAAAAGATGAAACTCGGAACCCTAGCACCAACAATGTTGGCCTAATGCAATCAGGAACGCATTGTTATATCTAATCATGATTTCGTGACTCCATCCAATGGGTAAATAGCCCCTTAGTTTGATGCCACACTTGTGCAACAAGATTTAGAGTCGCATGATCTTGTGATTTGATCACAAGGGAATGGCCAATTCCTCGGAATGAGATTGGCAAATTCTTACGCAAGTTATCTTGCAAGGGAATGAGTAATCGCCCTGATATAGTACCTTTCCTGGGTAAAATGACCAAGATACGGGGATTAGATATTTGCTTGAAGCAAAATACCAATCAGTGAATTGGAATAACATATTCATTGCTAATAGAACTTAAGATTTTATTTAGGATGGATTAATAGGGTACGGCCCTAACCCAATGATATAGGGTTAACAAACAAACCCTTGGGGATCTTGCCAAGTCGCAATTGATCCCGGATTGAGTGCTGGATGCATTCAAAAGGAAGGATTCACTCCTTAGCAGTTGGAAAAAAATAACGACCAATGGAAATGATTGTGCTTGTAACAGTTTTAAGAGCACTGTTTTGCTTTGTTTGCTCAAAGAATTAAGGGATGAAAAGATATCTAATGCTTCAAGTTGAAGGCCTGAAGGGAGAGGTAGCTTCAATTACCCCCGACTACCTACCTGACCCTAACCAAGGGGATTGTTAACCGCGCCGAGAAGGTGGACCGAACTTGCCGCAAGAGGTCTCTCCGTTGAGCTCTACTTGGAGGGGAAGGATGCTTGGGTGCCAATGGGGGGCTCTGACCGTAAATCCCTCACCTTTCGGGCCTTGCACAAGAGGCCAACGTGACTTGAGATTGGATCTCGAGGCCCGTATACTAGTCTACGAGCGGAATCTTGGATTAGTAATCCCTGTGGATTGCTGGATAGCCTTCAGGTAGATTATGGATAAGCCTACAGGCTGGACTTTATGTATTTCAAATATAAATATGATAACCTGTTGAAAAGGAACTTCTTTGACATTGCTTTTCTATGTCAAGTTCTATGATTACGTGAAGAAACCAGTGCCTAACGGGTTAATTAAGGAAGCTGATTGATACATGTCCAACTAAATGTGTTAGGTAATTAAATAACTAAAAAAACGTGAGGAAATTGCGGAGGATGTGGCCATGGGTCCGTCCTACGGATGGGTGGTCCCTGTTAGCTGGGAACTTTTCTCAATCATGATGGACAGCAAGAAGATCGTTCAAAGAACACGAAACAGCAAGAGCGTTGACCTAGAGTCTAAGTTATAAATGATCCCGATTTACGCTGTTTTAGGGGAACAGAATGGGACTATGCCTTATGGCAAAGAGGTTGAGCTTTGCATCCCTCTTGTTTCCCATTCTCCTTGAACCAAGTGCAGCGTGAATCCGTTTCGGACCTGGCGTTTCTGTGTAAAGTAGTTTGCTCGGGTTCAACGCTAGTTACCATTAGGAAATGACCAATAGGGAAAACCCTAATTTAGGTCGGTTCTAAGTGGGAACGGCCGGAATACTTCTACTACGTGGTAGATGCGGAAAGTCCTAGATCGCAAACCCCGTAACATTCCATGGGAGTGCTGGGCGGAGCTTTCTAGACATCCTTTCCGATGGACTACTAAGACGTGTCCTGAAGATAACAGGTGGACACGTTACAGTTGGTATCAGAGCGAACCAACGAAGGATTTGTTTTTATGAAATCTTAATAAGATGAAGTAAAGCAAATGTTGTTGTTCCAAATGTTACCTTACTTTCAATGCTGTCTTGCAGAATTATGAAGCATGGAACACGTTCTTAGTGTTCCAAGTCATGTTTATGATTGCGATGCATTCCCCAGATTATCAATTCGTCGGATTATCAACAAAGGGTTGGGATGATGAACATCCTACAACGTATTTATAATCCATTACCTTTGTACATGGAACGAAGATGGACAGCGGGCACCTCTGGAATCTACTATATAGTTGCCCACTGGTTTGCATACCTTCAAAACAACCTAAAGAGGATCAAGTAGTTGGAAGACTTGAAAGTCGTGAAGTTGTTCATTTTTGTGGAGGCTCATGTAAACTCAACTTTACATAATCAAGGTCGGAGGGTTGAACTGAACTCATATGTATATGGGGACGTGATCTGTGTAATCCCAGCTGACAGGATCAAGGTGTTGGGGCGCCATGAGAAGAATGGGTTCCAAAGGAAAGGATACCCTAATCTTCCAATGACTTACCGATTCTTGAAGATCAATGACCCGAAACCATACTATTGTCCAATTCTTGTAGATAAAAGTAATACAATATTATTCTCCCCAAACAAAATGTAAACAGTTGGCTTATCATCCCAAGACATGTTGTATTCCGAAAGGGCTATGCCCATATAAATAAAATAAGACTTCTTTTTATCAAATGTATGTTTGTTCATGAGAATTGATAAGAAGATAAGTGGTTAGATTGCTTGGTTGATAGCTGAAATGGAGATGAAATATAAATCGTAACGGTTGACGAGTAATAACGTTAAGAAACCTTTATCCAGGCACAACCCCAGGTACAAAATTCCAGTTCGCCTCCAACATCAAGTACTGCTGTAATCCAGGAGAAGAAGTTTCTTCTCAAGTAGATTAAGCCGCCCGAATTTGACAGGAGAGGCAGGTCTGTCCAAGCAGATGCTAAAATTTGGATTAAATCCATGGAGGATTACTTTGAAGCAGCCGGTACTGCACCACCAACCAGGCTATGTTCGCCAAGCTAAAGCTCACCGATGAAGCCAGGCTTTGGTGGAAGCAATGGTGCAGAGATCAAGGGATCATAGAAGGATCCGTTACCTGGGACAAGCTGAAGAAAGCCGTGCAGGGAAGATACTTACCACTTGCATATCGCACGTAGAAAATGAATGAGTTATACGAGCTAAAACAGCTGGGGCTCACTCTTGACGCATACTATTCTAAATTCATCTCACTTCCTAAGTATGCGCCACAGATGGATATGACACAACAGGTGTCAAAATTTTGTGCTGGTTTAAATCCACCAGTGACTACCCGTCTCGAATCTATGCGCCCATCAGATCTATAGGATGCACTCATTCGAGCTGCACCTATAATTCAAAAGGTGCAGGCTAGACCAAGAGGTAACAAAACTTGGTCTTAAAATGACCCGAACAGAGGAGCATTCAGGCCTCAAATGAAGAGAGTTCAAGGTCAAAATTAGGGACAAAGAAAGAAAGCAAGGACTAATAATGTCAACAACTTTATCCCTACTCAAAGCAATGGTCAAAACCTCCATTGTTTCCACTACAACGAGCCTGGTCATTTCAAGAGGCAATGTCCCAAGCTTGGATGAGGACATCACCAAGCACCTTTCTAAGGAACTGGATGTGGACAAGGAGCCGCTACTCGAGGCAGAGGAAGAACCTCTTTCGTTGCCAATAGGAAAATCTGCGAAGAAGAAGAAGATCCGACCATGGAAGCAGAGTTTGAAAGGGCGACAGTCCATGCCGCTCTTCACAAGAAAGAGCCGAATCGCCAGTTCTCGGTGATTCAGACACCGTTGGACTATCAAGCTAAAGGTTTCAAGACCTTGATTGATTGTGGCAGTACACATTCCTTTATCTCACCAGTTTGTGTAAAAAGATTAGGAATAGCCATAGTAGAAGCACCTATCTTGCTTGTGGAATTGGCAAATGCTCGTGAGGTTACTTGTACCAGGAAAACTCCTAAGGTGGAATTCTTTCTAGGAGGAAAGACGACTTCGGTCAAATTTAGAGTCATGAATTTAGATATCCATGAGTGTCTACTCGGAATGGATTGGCTTAAGCCTAATAGCACCCACATTCATTGTGGAAAGTGCAGAATTTCCTTTTAAAACTCTGAAGGGGAATTGGTCACAACTCAAGGTGAGACTGGAGTGCCAAAAATTCAGTTGGCCAAAGCATCTCGGATTATAAAGGGAATCAGAAAAGGACTACATGTCTACTTGATTAAGCTCAACAAGCTAGATCACAAGCAGGAGTCTAGTGAAGGACCGTCATGGCTAAAGGAATACGTGGACATATTTCCTGAAGAGTTGACAGAACTCCCGCCTCAAAAAGAAGTGGATCATGAGATCAAGCTAGTACCAGGAGCTGCGCCAATTGCAAAGAGACCTTATAGAATGTCCATACCGGAAGTAATTGAGCTAAAGGAACAACTCAAGCAACTGTTAGATTAGGGCTACATCCGTCCTAACAGTTCACTATGGGGAGCTCTAGTATTGTTCCAGAAAGAGAAGGATGGAACACTTCGACTATGTATTGATTACAGAGGGCTGAACCAATCAATTGTCAAGAACAAGTACCCTATTCCTAGAATAGATGAGCTTCTTGATCGCCTTCAGGGTGTGAAGATCTTTTCCAAGATTGACCTCAGGTCTGGTTACTATCAGATAAGGATCAAGGAAGAAGATATCCCAAAGACGGCATTCAACACAAGATATGGACACTTTGAGTTTCTAGTTATGGCATTCGGGCTTACGAATGCGCCTGCCACCTTCAATAGGTTAATGTAGGATATTTTTAGGCCATATCTTGATGACTTCGTACTCGTCTTCTTCGACAACACTTTAGTCTATTCTAAACAGGACAAAGATCATGAGCCCCAACTTCATATTGTCCTTGAGGCAATGAGGGCACATAAGTTGTATGCTAAAATGAAGAAATGTGCATTCTTCAAACGTCAAATTGAATATCTGGGATTCATCGTATCAGTGGAAGGAATCTCAGTAGACCCAGCCAAAGTGAAAGATGTGCTAGAATGGCCAATACCAACAACTGTCAAGGAAGTACGCAATTTTCTTGGATTGACAGGATGGTATAGGGTCTTCATCAAAAACTATGCTTTGATGGTAGTACCTCTGACGGACTTACTAAAGAAGCAAGCATCCATTGGATGGTCAACTCCCGAACAAACCAGCTTTGATAGATTGGAGCAAAGTTTGATATCAGCACCTATCCTAAAAATACCAGACTTCAATAAGGAGTTCGAGGTAGTAATAGATGCTAACACACTTTCCTTAGGTTGTGTGCTAATGCTGGAAGGTCATCCTGTAGCATACTCTTCAAGGAAACTGAAGAGTCATGAGAAGAATTATGCTACCCATGATCTAGAATTGTTAGCTGTCATCCATGCTCTAAAGATTTGGAGACACTACCTGTTGGGTAACAAGTTTACTCTAGTGATGACTGATCATAAGAGTCTCAAGTGGATCTTTACCCAGAACGAGCTCAACATGAGGTAACGTCGGTGGATTGAAGTGGTGGAGGAGTATGACTTTGTAATCAAGTACCGACCAGGAAAAGAGAATGTGGTTGCCGATGCACTCAGTCACAAGGCATTCCTTAATTCTTTAATCTTGCAAAATCCATCAACAGCTAGATCTCTAGCTACAAAGGTATCCATGCCGAACAACCCAATACTTGAGCTAGCTAGAGAGGAAGCATGCCATGATCCAGCGTATCAAAAGATGCTAAGGGAGATATCTATCAAGGACCACGACCAAAAGCTACAAGCTAAGTATCATGAATTCTCTATCAATAGTGAACTTGTCTACTATAGAACGAGGCTATGTATACCGGCAAGCTAGTCACTTAAGCAGAATATATTGTGGGAAGCTCATGATTCCCCTTTCTTAGGACATCCTGGCTATGCCAAGACTCTCAATGCAGTTAGGAAGAGCTACCATTGGGAGAGGCTTAAAGGAGACATTTTCAAATATGTCACTGAGTGTTTGTCTTGTCAACGTATCAAAGCCGAACATGTCAAAATTCCAGGGAAGTTACAACCACTTGACATTCCCCAAATGAAATGGGAATTCATCAGTATGGACTTTGTTGTTGGCCTACCCCAAGTTCAAGGAGGATACAACTCCATCATGGTTGTGATTGACATGCTGACTAAGGTTGCACACCTTGTTCCAATAAAGACAAACTATAAAGCCTCGGATATTGCAAGATTGTTTATCAAGGAGATATTCAAGCTACATGGGATACATAGAAGAATCATTAGTGGTCATGATTCTCTCTTCACATCACACTTCTGGAGAGCTATCTTTGAAGCCATTGGGACTCAACTCTGCTTTAGCACAGCTTACCATCCCCAAACGGATGGCCAAACAGAGCGAGTCAATCAAGTTATTGAGGATATGCTTAGGGTACACTACTGTCGTGAGCCAAAAAGGTGGATTCCATACTTGCCTTTGGTTGAATTTGCCTACAATTCTTCTTACCAACAAAGCATTCAGATGACCCCTTTTCAAGCATTGTATGATCATGACTGTCGAAGTTCCCTAAACTTCTCAAATCCAACCTTGAGGGTTGAAGCTTCAAGGCAGATGCTGGAAGAGATGGATGACCAAATAAAGTCAATAAGACAGGACATCCAAGCCGCCAAGGATAGACAAAAGGCATATGCCGATTTAAAGCAGCAAGATAGAACCTTCGAGGAAGGAGACATGGTCTTCATTTGCGTACGCCAAAAAAAGAGTTCTCTATCCTCAAGAGATTGCAAGAAGCTAAGTCCAATGTATTGTGGGCCATAGAAGATCTTCAAGTTCCTAGGACCTAATGCTTATAGAGTGCAACTCCCAGAGAATCTAAAGGTTCATAATGTATTCCATATCAGCCTATTAAAGAAGTATGTACCAAATCCTAACCATGTACTTGATGACCAACAAGTTGTAATGCCTAGTCAAGGAGTCCTTGAACTAAGGCCTGACAGGATCTTAGATGTTAGGGAGAGACAACTAAGATCCAGAACCTTGAGAGAATACCTCGTCTAGTGGAAAGATTATCCCGAGGAGGATGCCACTTGGATAGATGAAAGCACTTTGAACCTCCAATATCCCCAGTTTATCTCGAGATGAGGACATCTCGATTCCTCCAAGGGGGAGAGAATGTAACATTCCCAATTTTCAAAAAGAAAACATGCATTCTTCATGGGGGGAACAAGGGCAAATCTTTTTAAATTAATTATCCCTCTCTCCTCCAGCTGAGTGTTGTGCTGGAGGAGAAGGGAATAGCAAGGGTGAGCAAGCTCCTTTGCTGGAGCTTGCTGAAGGGAGAAGGCCATTCATTATGGCCGTGTGGGGGCAGGAAGAATCCCCGCCCTCAACTATAAATGCCGTGGGAGGAGCCGTAGGGTGGAGGGGACGGCTGTCGAGAGAGAGATGCTAACACACTATTGCACGCCAACACAATGATGCTGCCGTAGTGGGGAAGGGAAGCTGTGAGATAGAGGAGGAGCTGTCACGCTGCACCGGAGGGAAGAAGACATGGATGATCTGCTGCTGCTCGTTGCCCAGCGCTATCCACTACTGCCGCCGCCAGAAGTCGTCGCCTTCTCTCTCGCCATGTGGGGCTCCAAAGCAAGCTCCCAGAAGCTTCAGAAGCTTCATCGGAAGCTTCTCAAGCCTCCTAATAAGCCCCCCTTCATGTGGCTCTTTAAGCTCCCTTTTCCCCCCACATAAAATCCCCTCTCTAAGATCTTTCACACCCCTTTTTTTCCCTTTTGTTCCCACCTAGTGCATCCTAAAACTAACCCCCTTGGGATCAAATAAAAAAGCCCCATTCCAGTGGCTTTAATAAGCCTTACTCTCACAAGGTTTTCCTACCCCCTTCCCGGGATTTAAAACCCTTCTCCGCGGGTTTTACCCCCACATATTTATTTAGGGTCCTTTAAGCCTTTTTTTTATTTTTATATTGCAAGTCCCTCAAAGGTTCATCTTAACCTCGGATCTCTTAGAACCCCTTCCTATTGACCTTCGCAAAACACCCTCTTTTCTCCCCTTTTTGCATACCACAAAGTTACTTTCTTTTTCCCCCTTTCCGTGTATACAATTTGCACCGGAGCTTCTACAAAGGGAAGAAATTTTTTTTTATAAAGGATGGTGCAATTATAAAGGGAGTTTTGCGTGCAAAGGAGACGGCCAACATCATAAACCTGCATCCAAGGCGAAAAGGCCGAATTCGCGATGGCTCCTAAGAAAGCACAAGGCACAATCGCTGGAGGATTGTCTCCTAACATCCACGTGGACATTTCACCACAAGTCCAGGTTCTTCTTCCTAAATTTGATTAACGTCATTATAGTTCAATCGTGCATGAATCATTTTGGGAGATAGGATGCATCTTTCGATTTAAATACTTTGACTAATTTAAAGGAAAGAGCTCACGATGGAAGAATTCGGTTATTAGTAATTTTTCAATAAAATGAACAAGATAAAGCAAGCATAAGATTTCTATATGCAAGTCTAGCAAGTGGGTTTTATGCATTAATTAGATTAATTAATGCCCATATTTACAAAATGGAATTATGATAGTACAATTCAGCATGGAAGGAATAAACCGCATATCACATTATTGAACATATTTTCTTCGAAATGATTCGTTATAGAAAGTTACTAGCAACCGTAGAAATTGCTAGGGCTGCATGAAGAATATTTAACTATAGGCAAGTGGCCTAAAAACTCAAAATCAACGAAAGGTTGTATAAGTTCTGCATATGACAAATTCATTCGGAAATGAAAGTAGAAAAAGGTTGCATGTTTTAGCATGAATCTTGTTTGCATGTTATAGGATGATCAATTGAAATGATGCTATAACTTAACCTATGATTTGATTGTAACCAAAAAAGTTAGGGTTTGTAAATCAACTTACACGTAGACAATGAATCATGTGGTTACGAAAATGGTAGCGTAATTATCTTCAAGAATAGACAAGTTAAATTGGTTTAAACCTAAACACCTAAAACCGCGAGGTACTCGTTTAGGAAGGGTTAATTCAATGCCACATATCCCAAAGAGCTAACTAGGTTTAGCACGTTGAAGACATTACCTAGTCGCTCGTATTACCAAAGCTAAAACTCCTATATCCTAAAGAGTTGCCCACATTCATGGAATGTAAGGACATTGGAACATACTTGCAAGAAGTGATCTAGGGTTTTTTCCTAAGAATCTCTTGCTAAAAAGATGAAACTCGAAACCCTAGGACCAACAATGTTGGCCTAATGCAATCAGGAACAGATTGTTATATCTAATCATGACTTCGTGACTCCATCCGATGGGTAAATAGCCCCTTAGTTTGATGCGATACTTGTGCAACAAGATTTAGAGTCACACGATCTTGTGATTTGATCACAAGGGAATGGCCAATTCCTCGGAATGAGATTGGCAGATTCTTACGCACGTTATCTTACAAGGGAATGAGTAATCGTCCTGATACAATACCTTTCTTGGGTAAAATGACCAAGATACGGGGATTAGATATTTTCTTGAAGCAAAATACCAATCAGTGAATTGGAATAACATATTCACTGCTAATAGAACTTAAGATTTTGTTTAGGTTGGGTTAATAGGGTTTGGCCCTAACCCAATGATATAGGGTTAACAAACAAACCCCTAGGGATCTTGCCAAGTCGCAATTGATCCCGGATCGAGTGCTGGATGCATTCGGAAGGAAGGATTCACTCCTTAGCAGTTGGCCAAAAATAACGACCAATGGAAATGATTATGCTTATAACAGTTTTAAGAGCATTGTTTTGCTTTGTTTGCTCAAAGAATTAAGGGATGAAAAGATATCTAATGCTTCAGGTTGAAGGCATGAAGGGAGAGGCAGCTTCGGTTACCCCCGACTGCCTACCTGACCCTAAGCAAGGTGGTTGTTAACCGTGCCAGGCAGGTGGACCGAACCCACCACGAGAGGTCTCTCCGTTGAGCTCCACTTGGAGCAGGAGGACGCTTGGGTGCTAGGGGGGGCTCTAGCCGTAAATCCCTCACCTTCCAGGCCCTACACAAGAGGCCAACATGACTCGGGATTGGATCTTGAGGTCCGCATACTAGTCTATGGGTGGAATCTTGGATTACTAATCCTTGTGGATTGCTGGATAGTCTTCGGGCGGATTATGGATAAGCCTATGGGCCGGACTTTATGTATTTCAAAGATAAATATGATAACTTGTTGAAAAGGAACTTGTTTGACATTACTTTTCTATGTCAAGTTTTATGATTACGTGAAGAAACCAGTGCCTAACGGGTTAATTAAGGAAACTGATTGATACATGTCCAACTAAATGTGTTAGGTAATTAAATAACTAAAAAAACCTGAGGAAATTGCGGAGGATGTGGCCATGGGTCCATCCTACGGATGGGTGGTCCCCGTTAGCTGGGAACTTTTCTCAATCATGATGGACAGCAAGAAGATCGTTCAAAGAACACGAACAGCAAGAGCATTGACCTAGAGTCTAAGTTATAAATGATCCCGATTTACGTTGTTTTAGGGGAATGGAATGGGACTATGCCTTATGGCAAAGAGGTTGAGCTTTGCATCCCTCTCGTTTCCCATTCTCCTTGAACCAAGTGCAGCGTGAATCCGCTTCGGACCTGGTGTTTCTACGTAAAGTAGTTCGCTTGGGTTCAACGCTAGTTGCCATTAGGAAATGACCAATAGGGAAAACCATAATTTAGGTCGGTCCTAAGTGGGAACGGCCGGAATACTTCTGCTACGTGGTAGATGCGGAAAGTCCTAGATCGCAAAACCCGTAACATTCCATGGGAGTGCTAGGCGGAGCTTTCTAGACATCCTTTCCGATGGACTACTTAGACGTGTCCTGAAGATAATAGGTGGACACGTTACAGACAGGATGACTGCCTTCTTTTACAGGAATAGTATGAATAGCCAGGCTGCGAGGAATGCCTCTCAGCTCATCATAATTCCAAGGAAAGATGTTGCAGAATTCTTGAATCAAGGACACATAGTCCTCTCTTTCTGCTGAACTGAGCATGAAACCTAATTTAATTGGTTGTGAATCATTCGGTGTGCCAAGGTCCAACTCAATCACATCCGCGTCTCTTATCCTATCTTGTGGCTCTATCGGCTCATTTAGAGTTATCTGATAAATATCCTCTGTAGTGGACCCGTCTCTAGATTCATCACTGGATGATGTCTCATACCATATGGATCATCTGTTGTTTCTAATTCAGTAGAGAATAAAGGAGCTCTCTCACTTTGAGGAGACTTAGAGTAAGCATTGACTATTACTCGATTAGCACCTCTACCTAGAACCACTCGACCGGCGGGTATATCGACTTGACAATCTGTTCGTAAGATCCAAGGCCTGCCTACCAAGACTCGATAGCTAGGACATCCTGCAAATCTTATTACCCTATAGTCCAAGAAGCATTCTACACTTGCAATCGTAACATGGACTTTAGTAATGCAACCTTTTGGTTGCCTTAGACTATCATCAGCCATTCTAAGAAGGGTGGAGCTATCTTTTTGGATGCCTAGAACCAACCTCTCCATCAACTCTGAACTCATGATATTGATGGAGGACCCAATGTCTATAATAGCATACTCCACTAATATTCCATCCACGTATGCTAGAACCATAGGGCAATTCTTTTCAGCATGATCAAACCAATCTTCCCCTAATCATGCTATGCCCAAAGGTTCTACAATATACCCAATACGCAGGATCTTCTTGAATTCCTTGCGTACTCCTAGAGATAGTTTAATCAACTATAAGAGGTTTACATTTGGTTTGACTTCGCAAAGAGAACTTGCTAAATCAAAATCATGATAGGTAGCCAAAGCTCTCTTTTCTCGCCAAACCATCCTTTCTTTTGGTCTTGGGACCGGCTTTGCTGCTTCTTTTTTAGCTCTTGCCTTCTTTCTTGGCACTTCCTCATCCTTCTTAGGATCGAATTTTTTGTCAATAGGCCTTAGAGATCCACCTTCCACACCAGGATTCAGGACTTGCATCCCCTTATCCCCTTTCTTAGGGTTTTTCTCGACCGGTTTTGGATTATCTCTATCACCCTCTTTAGCCTTTTGGCCTCTTGTCATAGCTCGTAGGTTAGAGGTTTCAGCGCCATTGATGCGTACAGCCTCAATAAGGTTGACTCCATTGCCTTGTGGCAACTCTTCTATAGTGGGCTTTCCCCTTTGCAATATTTGTCTTGGTCCATCATTTTGCTGCACGTTATTACCTTGTGCTCTATGATTAACTGGACCTGGCTGTTTACTCCCTTGTTGGAGGGAACTAATCTTACTCCAACAGGTAGCGGCTAAGTGGCCTGACTTCCCACAAATATCACATTTAACATTTGGACAGTTTCTAGGGAAATGTTGTCTGCCACACCACTTACAGTTGAATCTTGAGGGACCACCCTCTTTAGGGCATCGACTCCCTATCAGATTCTGCTGCTTCTTCAGGAAATTGAGGTCAACAGCTATTTTCCGATATTGCTCAGAAATCGTGTCGGTATAGTGCTTCATCATATCCTTAACTTCACCAAGGACATTAGAGGCACTCGACTCATAACCTTGATCGTCTATCCGTCGTTCTAGTAGCCTAAAAATTTGATTAGGCATTGGTTGTTGACTCACAAGAACAATATTAGGGTTCAAAACTTGGCCTCCAACATTTGGTGGAGCCACCTGACTAGCCATAGGCATAGTCACACTGGGAGGAGCTAGCAGCAAAGGTACATTTTGAACCATGCTTCCTCTCCCATTAGGGTTATTCAAAGGCATCCCTTGACTTCCATTTATCAATGGTAAATTTCCTCCAGGTACTAGACCCACATTAAGATTTATTCGAGAGGAGTAGGCCATTTGTAATCGTGACTCTACTCCCTCTACCCGCGTGATGGTAGTGTCTATATCAGCCAAAGCCAAATTGCTCAATTGTACCTGAATATTGAAATTCAATCCATGCAAGAAGTATTGCAATTGGGCAGCCGGCGGAATAGGAATGTAAGTTTGTAACTTACGAAACACTTCCTTAAGCTTCTTGGCATAGGCTTTCACATTCTCATGGGGGTCTTGGCATATTACATTCAACACACGCAACCAGTATTGGCCACCTCTTTCAGGGGCATATTCTCCTTGGAAAGCTGCATAAAATTGGTCGATTGTGGTTATGGTTCTAGTCTCTATGCTATGATACCATACTAAAGCCCTTCCTTATAATGTCATGTTAAAGAACATAATAAGATGTCCCTCATCTTGGATGCAATAATTAAACATTAGTCTTTGGAATTCACAAATGTGAAACTCCGCATCTTCTTCAGCTAACCCATTTAAAATGGGCAAAGGAACTCCTAAACCTAGCAGATCCGGCGTCCCTACAGGAATTGCAATGGGTTGTGCCATGACGACAATCGGATTGACAATAGGAGTTTGGACTGACGGGATCACACCCCCACTTGAAGTGGGTTGACTTGGTGGAAGAGAGGAAGAACTTGCACTTCCTCCTGCACCTAAAGGACTATGTGCAGCAGTTGGGTTACTAAGAACACTCCCTGTTATGTGTATTGGGCTACTCCTTTAAGGATAATAGCGACTTACAATCTCCAACTGTCGTCTAGCCCTCTTAGCACATTCTGCTTTTTTTATTTCGGCTTGCAGTCCTTGTCAAAGGACATAAACCAACTTTTTGGTCCCTAAAAACCCTAGATTCGAGAACCACCACTTGTTGGTAGCTCCCGGAAAATGCACCACTGATGGGACCTCAAATGGGTTGACACTGGCTATGGAACTAGCCGGACGTCATGCTCATAATAGACAAACACACCCTCACGGCCTCGCGGGCCAGGAGCGTCTATCTCCTGCTGCTAAAGAACTAAAGCCTAATCTATGCATTTATAGTTTTGTAGTCCAACGTTTCCCTTTCTATAAACTCTACAAAGGGAGAACCCATACTCATTGGCAAAAAATACCACGACAATCACATACATGGGAGACAACCTCTCGGTGGAATCACCGCAGTCCCACTCCAGTCTCCTACAACCACTGATGGGACCTCAAATGGGCTGACACTGGCTATGGCACTAGCCGGACCTCATGCTCATAATAGACAAACACACCCTCACGACCTCGCAGACCAGGAGTGTCTATTTGCTGCTGCTAAAGAACTAAAGCCTAATCTATGCATTTATAGTTTTGTAGTCCAACGTTTCCCTTTCTATAAACTCTACAAAGGGAGAACCCATACTCATTGGCAATAAATACCACGATAATCACATACATGGAAGACAACCTCTCGGTGGAATCACCGCGGCCCCACTGCAGTCTCCTACATTGCAAGGATTGGCCCCTTGATGCGCTACTCAACAGATAGAACAAATGAACAAACTCCACTCTTTCACTTTGAGAGTATTCCAGGAGATACCATGTGTCGTTACCAAATAATCTCCCAAGAAACCGTGTTTTTACATAGCCATTAGACGGAGCCTCCATTGCTCTCAATCCAATGCTGCACATCAATCTTCAGCATCTCCATCAATCTCCATCACCATTTCCTTCATTCTCCCTCCCGATTCCTCCTTCAAGATGATGCACATGAACAGCCCATAGAGGGGAGAGAGAGGGAGGAGAGAGAAAGACTAGATTCAGATCTCATCATCTAGACAGCCATATCTCGCGTGAAGACCGGAGATATGATCAGCCAAGAGGGAGGAGAGAGAAAGACTAGATTTTGATCTCATCATCCAGACAGCCATATCTTGCGTGAAGACCGGAGATATGATCAGCCAAGAGGGAGAAGTTGATGCCCAATGTCTGTTGTATGGGTTGCTTTCAGCCCGACATCATGATCCATGAGGGGGAGGGTACATTTTTCGGTGCCTGCTCACGTTATCTTCCTCCACGCCATGCTCACGAAATTTTCACAAAAATTGGGGGGGGGGGGGGGGGGTTAAAGGTCCCAAAGGGCACCCCCCCCTTGGCCTTAAATTTGTCCACCTTTTCAAATCTTGACCAATTTTTGGCCTCTTCCTCGTCCGGGTTCCGTTTTAGCCTCTGAAAAATCCTGCGCATCCGTCTTAGCATCCCGCACTGACTGGTAACTCCTAACATCCCGCACAGTAGTCGAAAAATTTATCAAAAGTCCACAAGTGTCGCTCGAGCGCCTTTTAAAAGTCGTCTTTCACTTGGTGCTTAAAATCATCCTAGCTGTAGCCGCCGCCTTCGATGTTAAATATTTTTTCCCTAAATTCTAGATTTTTTGGCAAATTTTAGGCTTATTCCAGGCTCAAAACTCCGCTCTCACAAGACCTATGATTTGTTCACAAAAGTGAGCCTCCATCTTGAGGACTGCAATATAGAAATCATCTTTACAATTGGAAATTGTGTATTTGAGAAGGTGGTTTTCCTATCCATGGAGATTATTTCACCACCTGCAATAGTCTCAATTTCGATCATGGCTCCATCAAGGCTATTGATGTATGCATGACCTAGTGTGCATTTCATTTCAAGTTGTGAATTCCCTATAGACATGGAATTGGACTTTAGAGAAAATTTGATCTTTGAGTGTTTGAGAAACATATCGGAGATGCAATTTTTATACCTATTGACTACTTGAGAAATATACTAGAGAAGTAGTTTTTGTACCCTACTAGCTACCCTCATCAAGTGAGAAATTTTGAGTCTTTCATGCAAGTGGCTTTAGACTTTGCAGCACCACCTGAGCATGTCTCACAAATCATTGAAATAGCTACAACAACTTATTTTTTCAAGTGAGAAATATGAGAATGTATTGTGTTAGAGTATGCATTATACTATATGTCTATGGAGCATGCCTCAACGTCTTCATCCTTGAAGGCATATAATTCAATCCTATAACACCATATTGACTGTAACGTGTCCACCTATTATCTTCAGGACACGTCTTAGCAGTCCATCAGAAAGGATGTCTAGAAAGCTCCGCCCGGCACTCCCATGGAATGTTACAGGGTTTGCGATCTAGGACTTTCCGCGTCTACCACGTAGCGGAAGTATTCTGGCCGTTCCCACTTAGGACCGACCTGAATTAGGGTTTCCCCTATTGGTCATTTCCTAATGGCAACTAGCATCGAACTCGAGCGAACTACTTTACACAAAAACGCTAGGTCCGAAGCGGATTCATGCTGCACTTGGTTCAAAGAGAATGGGAAATGAGAGGGATGCGAAGCTCAACCTCTCAGCCATAAGGCATAGTCCCAATCCATTCCCCTAAAACAACGTAAATCGGGATCATCTATAACTTAGATTCTAGGTCAACGCTCTTGCTATTTGTATTCTTTGAACGATCTTCTTGCTGTCCATCATGATTGAGAAAAGTTCCCGGCCAACTGGGACCACCCCTCCGTAGGACGGACCCATGGCCACATCCACCGCACTTTCCTCAGGTTGTTTTAGTTATCTAATTACCTACCACATTTAGTTGGACATGTATCAATAAGCTTTCTTAATTAGCCTGTTAGGCACTAGTTCCTTCACGTAATCATAGCACTTGACATAGAAAAGCAATGTCAAACAAGTTTCTTTTCAACAGGTTATAATATTTATCTTTGAAAACCTAAAGTCCCCAACCCGTAGGCTTATCCATAATCTTCCCGAAGGCTATCCAGCAATCTACATGGATTACTAATCCAAGATTCCGCCCGTAGACTAGTATGCGGGCCTCGAGATCCAATCGCGAGTCACGTTGGCCTCTTGTGCACGGCCCAGAAGGCGAGGGATTTATGGCCAGAGCCCCCTCTAGCACCCAAACGTCCTCCTGCTCCCAATAGCGCTCAAGGGAGAGACCTCTTGCGACGCGTTAGGGTCAGGTAGATAGTCAGGGGTAGCTGAAGCTGCCTCTCCCTTCAGGCCTTCAACCTGAAGCATTAGATATATTTTCATCCCTTAATTCTTTGAGCAAACAAAGCAAAACAATGCTCTTAAAACTATTACAAACACAATCATTTCCATTGGTCGTTATTTTTTGCCAACTGCTAAGGAGTGAATCCTTCCTTCCGAATGCATCCAGCACTCGATCCGGGATCAATTGTGACTTGGCAAGATCCCCAAGGGTTTGTCTCTTAACCCTATATCATTGGGTTAGGGTCATACCCTATTAACCTGATCTAAACAAAATCTTAAGTTTTATTAGCAGTGAATATGTTATTCCAATTCACTAATTGGTCTTTTGCTTCAAGCAAATATGTAATCCCCGTATCTTGGTCATTTTACCCAATAAAGGTATTGTATCAGGACGATTACTCATTCCCTTGCAAGATAACTTGCATAAGAATCTGCCAATCTCATTGCGAGGAACTGGCCATTCCCTTGTGATCAAATCACAAGATCCTGCGACTCTAAATCTTGTTGCACAAGTGTCGCATCAAACTAAGGGACTATTTACCCATCGGATGGAGTCACAAAATCATGATTAGATATAACACTCCGTTCCTGATTGCATTAGGCCGACATTGCTGGTCCTAGGGTTCCGAGTTTCATCTTTTTAGCAAGAGATTCTTAGGAAAAAACACTAGATCACTTCTTGCAAGTATGTTCCAATGTCCCTACATTCCGTGAATGTGGGCAAGTCTTTAGGATATAGGAGTTGCAGCTTTGGTAATAAGAGCGACTAGGTAATGTCTTCAACATGCTAACCCTAGTTAGCTCTTTGGGATATGTTGCATTGAATTAACCCTTCCTAAACGAGTACCTCGCGGTTTTAGGTGTTTAGGTTTAAACCAATTTAACTTGTCTATTCTTGAAGATAATTACGCTACCATTTTTGTAACCACATGATTCATTGTCTACGGTTAAGTTGATTTACAAACCCTAACTTTTTGGGTTACGATCAGATCATAGGTTAAGTTAGAGCATCATTTCAATTGATCATCCTATAACCTGCAAACAAGATTCATACTACTAGGCTTTTAGGATTTTATGTTTAAACAGGCAGCCTTTTTCTACTTTCATTTCCGAATGAATTTATCGTATGCAGAACTTACACAACCTTTCGTTGATTTGGGTTTTTAGGCCACTTTCCTAGTTAAATCTTCTTCATGCAGTCCTAGCAATTTCCTACGGTTGCTAATAAATTTCTTTAAGTTTCCACATCTCCTTTGCCTTCTTAATTGAAGAAACCTCCACAATACCATTCTCATGAAATGAATAACAACACGGTGTTTGGTAATCAGTGAAAGCATAACCATCAGGTAAAACAAGACAGGCATGTACTTGGATAAGCATTCTTTCATGTGGCAAAAGCCCATCTACTTCCATTTCTAATAACTTAAATATTGAAGTGAAGAATGTCCTCTTATAATAATTTTCATAAGATATTTTGTTAAAGCGATTATTAGTATTTACTGCTATATATAATGCTACCATTCTCTCAAAGTCACAACACCAATACACATCATGCAATCCATGTCTCAATATGTCATATAGTAGTTCTCCATTTCCCGCAATGTGTTCTAAGGGAGAAGAAGTAGCACCAAAGGCTTCTTCCTTTCGAACTCTCCAAGCAAAAAACAAAGTACGTACAACACCTAAACATTCTTTTGACCAACCAATACATCGACTATAACTATAGAAGGCATGTGCAATATCTATGAGCAACAAACCTAGGTCAAAAATTGACTTTGGTATCTCATCAACTATACCTAAAATATATGGTAAGCACCATTGAATGAATTTTGGTTCTCTTCGGCCTTAAAGCTTTCATTGTACTTACTTGGATTACGAGGCCATCGTCCATGACGAATAGAGGGTGGAGAGAGCTTATAAGCATTGTCACAACAAAAATCTATCATCTTTTTCTTTTCATTGGACATGGCTCTCATGAGTACTCGTATGTATTTTTGAAATATATTTAGAGATAACACATGCATCGCATCATATACCAAGTCTATTGACAAGTTAAAACCATACAAATCATAAAGTTTCCATAGAATAGAGTCTCCAGCTAATCCTGCAAGCTTTAGTTTTCCATCCTTTTCAGCTTGTGTGGATGCCCTCTTTGAACTTGATAAGGCATCAATCATTTCACCTATGGACCGTTGGGTTGGAGGATATCTTGCTTGATATCGACTACCATCGTAAAGGTAACGTCCTTGGAATGAGGGATTACTAGTATCAAGAGTAGCTTGAGCTTTGTCTCTACGACAAAAGAATTGCCCACCATCTTTGAAGGATCCTATTTTGCATTGCGCAAGATGATCCCCTGTAACCATCATTAGCATTAATCTAACAACACAAAAGTTTGATTGTCCCATTGGATTTTCAAAAATCTTTTCTACAGGGTAGTTGTATGACACTTGCATACCATTTATGTAAAGGTCTTGTAGCTTACTAATAAGTGGTCTTAAAAAAGTTTGAAATACATCAAGAGTATTACGAATAAATTTAGAGCAACTAAAAGGTATGAATAAAACAGGAATAATGCCTAATATGGAACCCTTCCCACCATTAAGGACCTTAATTTCAACCACACCACAGTCCTTTTGAGTGGTACGAGAGGCTTGGGAGCCATCCCAATGTAAAAGAAGTGCCAAGTTCTGAGGATCACCTCTACACATTTTCCTTTTACATTTGTTGAGATGTCGACATTTTTTACAAACAAAATTATACTCTTGCATCTCTTGGTCAAAACCTTGTTCTAGGACTATTGAGAAACAAGACCTTGGAAAAGTTGTATATACTTTCCCACATGTAGGGTTGTTGCACGCAACAACCATCTCATACTTAGCATCAAAATTCCAAAAATCTTGATACTCATGGCACTTTGTTCCATCCCAAAACTCGTTTATGAATTCTGGTTGCATATGGATGTCTTTCCCTAACCATCTTGTTTTATGACGCCACATGCTTAGGAAATCATGACAAACTGTCTTGGATCGCAGTAAAAGATCTAATTGTTTCTTTAGAGGTAAATAATCAATAGCTAACATTTCTCTCCTTGGTTTATTGCATTTTTTACACTTTTCACAACATTCAATACAATCACGCTTTAGTATTCTTTTTCGCATATTTTGTTTGCAAGAACACAAGACTAAATCTTTGGCATAAGAATCTTCTTTACTAGGTGTAAGAAGTTCAATTTCATGATCATTTTTTCTACTTCCCATACAAACCTATAGCGCTCAGGTTGGACCATGCCAAGACCATGATATATAGATTCAAGTTGCTCCCAAGATCTCGGGACTCTCACTCCATCAAGGTTTCCATCCCATGTATCAGGTAGTTGCACTAATAGCTTACTTAAACTTGGCTTGTACTCTTCAAATCTCTGAGCTCTAGCCCTTGGATAACCCATGTCTCCAAACAATAATTGGAGCATCTTCTCTTATGCACTAATTGATATTTGGTTGTCATCCCAAAGAGCTTGAAGCTCAATTACTTTTTGTATAGTTTGTTGATATAATGATGGCCCAGTAATAGATATGTGATTGTCTATAGAAGGATCTATTTGAGGAGACTCAACATGGTTAATTGAGTTGTTGTCATGACTAAAGGAGGGACTTATAGAAGTATTGATAGTTTGATCATTGCCTTGTTCATGTTGCCTTTCATTAGGAGGAGTAAGACCAATTTTCATACTTAGTGCATCATATTTGGCCTTCAACTCCTGGTGCCTAATAAAAGTTTGTGGACCAACACTCCTCCAACCATTACAATATGCAAGGCAATCACACCACCTACGTCGTCTATTTAATTCACCTATGTTAGTTTCACCATGCATTAGAGATGATTCTTCGTGCCTTTGGTTCTCAAGATGATCTCCTTGCACATTTGAGTCCCTTGGTTCAGTAGGATGTAATCTTTCTAGAGAAGAATGCGTAGTCCCAAGCATGTCATTTTTAGCGTGTCTAAAATAAGTACTACGATTCACTAATTGCCAACCTTCAGCACTATGTGCACACTTATAGTTACATGTGCATTTTCTTAATGTGCTTGAAGAAGAAGACATCCCTTACTTGAGTATCTTCAATTTTTAGTCCAAGGTTGATGAAATTATGAGCTCCACAATTAAAACTCCAAGACTGCAAAAAAAGGCCCATAACATAGTTTATGTTAATAACATATTTTAGTTGTGCAATTAATATCATAGTTTATACTAGTTTAAACAATTAAAAACATTTTTAAAAAAATCAATCTTTCCTAAACACTTCCTTAAAGTGATGGGGTCGAATTTTGTAAACATTGGCATTAGTTGATGAGCACATAAGTGGGTATAAGGCCAAAATAAGGGATTGGAAAGTCGAGGAAAAATGAGGGAAAAGAAAAGTTGATGTACACAAATAAGGGGGATGCTTAAGCGTATAGGTAGCTTATTATTTGCAAATAGGGAATAAGAACCTTTTCCAAATTTGATAGAACCATCCAAGTCATACCCTTTGGTATGAAAGGATATTTATTATATCATGAAACACACTCGAAACACACCCTTTGCAAATAGGTATGCTCAAATCTATAGACTATCATTAGACCTTTGGCCTTGCTGCAAAAATGGTAATTTTAAGATAAGTGATTGTGTGGCTATATGAAAAGATTGGAAGCTACCAAATTGGAGCATTGAGTGTATCCTTGAATAATGATCGATATAAGGAGGTGTACATAGAACAATTAGAGGGCTATGTGCATTAGACTTTCCAAATTATGTGCGCAAGCTAAGGAAGGCTTGATATTGGCTAAAACAAGAACCTTATGCATGGACAAATATAATGAAAAAGTTCCTATATTGGATTTGAAGTTAACAAGGCTAATCAGTTAATGTATGAAAATAAGATAAATGTTAGCAATGTCATAATTGCAACCTATGTAGATGATCTTATTATGACAAGAAGTGACATTTAGTATCAACACTCTTATGTCTCCCTCTAATATTGCTATAATACCTCTATTCCACTCTAATACCTACTCCAATACAAACATTCAAATACCTTAGCTCTAATGCCTTCGAGACTCTAAACAGTCAGTGTAGTAGTACTGCTACCAGAACTGGCACTTCTCTCCTTGCATGTCATGCAGGAGGGACAGGGGTAGCACCGGAGCAAGCGTTTCGAGTTATGGCTGCTCTGCAATCGCAACGCCATGTTCTCTCATCCTCTGAACATGAGGACGAGGCGCAAGCTTCTTCCATTGCAGGCGCCAAAGAGGAAACCATGGACCATACCATCGCCGGCAGCGGCCCTAGTACAACATTAACGTCGATACCCGGGGATGTAACCCTTCACTACAAGGAATTGGGCAATTAGCGATGCCGATTAGAGACGGCGGATATCGGCATCACTATTTGCGTCGCTATTGGCATCGCTACTCGACGCAAATAGCAACGCCGCAGGGAAAAAAACGCAACCGAAACCCGAGCGCGGTTTTCATTTCTTTTGCTTCGACTTTTGAGAGCGAGAGCGAGGGAGAGAGTGAAGGCTTTGTGAGAGAAGAAGAGGAAGAAGACTTTCCGCCGCCACCGCCGTTGTTTGTGAAGGAGAGGAGGAGCCCTCATCGCAAAGAGAAGCCCCCCCACGCTCGCCATATCTCATTGGTGAGTCTCCCTCTCTCTTTCTTTTGCTTATTCAAGGTTTAAATCGTTCTCTTTTGCTTGTTTAGGAGAGGAAATGAAAGAGAAGGAGAGGGAGAGGGAGAGAGAGGGAGAGAAAGAGAGGGAGAGGGAGAGGGAGAGGGAGAGAAAGAGAAAGAGAAAGAGAGGGAGAGTGCATTCTCTCTCTCCCTCTCCCTTTTGCTTGTTTAATGTTTAAATCACTTTCTTTTTTGCTTGTTTAGGAGAGGAAATGAGAGAGTAAGAGAGAAAGAAAGGGAGAGAGAGAGGGAGAGGGAGAGAAAGAGAAAGAGAAAGAGAAAGAGAGGGAGAGGGAGAGGGAGTGGGAGGAAATGAGAGAGGGAGAGAAAGAGAAAGAGAGGGAGAAGGAGGGAGAGTGCATTCTCTCTCTCCCTCTTCCTTTTCTTAGTTGTTCCATTACAGTCGAGTAACATTATTTTAGGTATGCCTTGGCGTCACCAGCATAACCCAGATATAGATTATTCCACACACACAATGCATATTAATTTTCAAGGAAAATCTATTACATTATATGGTATGCATGCATCTAATGTTTTTCCACTACTTTCGCATACTCAAGCTAAACGTGCATTACGCAAGAGTAGTAAATCCTACCTCATTTGGGTAAATGAACTGCAAGTAAAGGAAAATCATATGCACCCTAGGCATAAAGAATTTCTTGCATATTTTAAGGACTGTTTTGCAGAAGACCTACCACCTGGTTTACCTCCTTCACGTCCAGAAGACCATAAGATAGATTTGATCCCTGGCACACAACCACCTTGCAAAGCACCATATAGGCATAATCAGATAGAGCAAAAAGAAATTCAGAGTCAAGTTGAGGAATTACTAAATAAAGGATTGATTTGACCTAGCAGTTCTCCATTCGGTGCACCTGTTCTGTTAGTTAAGAAAAAGAACAATACCTACTGTATGTGCATTGACTATCGAGCTTTAAATAAGATCACTGTAAAGAATAGGTATCCTATTCCTAGAATTGATGACCTTATGGACAAACTACAAGGATCTGCTATATTTAGTAAGATAGACCTTAAGTCTAGTTATTATCAGGTGAGACTAGATAAGTCTGACACATTCAAGACTGCATTTAGAACACAGTTTGGTCATTACGAATTTTTAGTGATGCCATTTGGATTGACTAATGCACCTGCTACCTTTAGTAGAATGATGAACCGTATATTTCTAAAATATCAGTATTGTGTAATTGTCTTCTTTGATGATATTTTGGTGTTTAGTCAAAATGAGAAAGAACATTATGAGCATTTGTCATTGGTTTTTCAGTTATTGAAAGAAAATCAACTGTATGCAAATCCTGAAAAGAGTGAATTCTTTAAAACAAAAATTGAGTATTTAGGTCATATTGTATCATCTGATGGAATTAAAGTTGATCCTAAGAAAATTGATGCAATATTGAATTGGCCTGTACCTAAAAATGTGCATGAGTTACGCTCATTCCTTGGTCTTGCTAGTTTCTATAGGAAGTTTGTATGTAATTTTTCATTACTTGCTTTACCATTAACCAAACTTCTGAAGAAAGGAATTGTTTGTCAATGGACTGAAAATCAACAAAAATCCTTTGACTTACTGAAACATGCATTAACCAATGCCCCTGTTCTACAATTGCCTGATTTTAATAGACCATTCTTTCTAGTAGTGACCGATGCTAGTGGATCAGGAATAGGAGCTGTACTTATGCAAGACAATCATCCTATAGCCTATTCTAGTTCTAAGCTGAAACCCTCTCAGCTGAAATATTCCACATATGACAAAGAACTATTAGCAGTTGTACAAGCATTAAGACAGTAGAAACACTACTTAATGGGTTCAGAATTTATGATTAAGACCGATCAGCAAAGTATTAGACATTTACTTAGCCAACCCCAAATCTCTGACCGTCATATCAAATGGGCCTCCTTTATTCAAAGTTTTCATCCTATCATTCAATACCAACCTGGAAAAGAAAATGTAGTGGCTGATGCATTGAGTAGAAGACCTACCATTCATAATATTTCTGTCATATCTTTTGATTCTTTGATTGCTATGAAAGATATATATCATCAAGATATTACTTTTCATGCTGACTGGAATAAATTGGTTCAAAATAATTTCATTCCTATTGATTCATTATCATATAATGATGGATTTATGTTTTATGAAAAGAGATTGTGTGTTACAATTCCATTCCGATCTTTTGTTTTGAATGAAATTCATTGTCCCCCATATCAAGGTCATAGAGGTATCATATCTACCTTACGTACGTTAACTGAAGATTTTTATTGGCCGCATATGGATGCTAATGTATCTAACTTTGTTTCTGAATGTTTGGTTTGTCAAAGAGTTAAGAGACATCATGGTAAATAGTATGGATTACTTATGCCTTTGTCTATTCCATCTAAACCTTGGGAACAAATTTCTATGGATTTCATTACTGGTTTACCTAATACTAAATCTAACCATGATATGATTTGGTCAGTTGTAGATAGATTTAGTAAACAAGCATATTTCATTCCATGTAAGAAAACTTTAATAGCATCACAAGCAGCACAATTGTTTTTGAAAACTGTTTTTACTAACCATGGATTGCCAAAAGTTATTATTTCAGATTGTGATTCTAGATTTTGTAACAATTTTTGGATTACTCTGTTTGCTAACCTAGGCACAAAGATTGATTTCTCATCTGCATTTCATCCAGAAACTAATGGACAAACAGAAGCCACTAACATCACAATTCTAGATCTTTTATGTGCATATACTATCTCTAAACCATAGACATGGGATACACATTTGCATTTATTACAGTTTGCATATAACAATACACCGCACACATCTACAAAGAAAGCACCGTTTGAAGTCATTTATGGATATAGATTATCTACACCTGTTGCATCTTTGTCAAATAGAATTCAGAGTGCTGATGATATTGCTAGTATGCATAACAATATTTTTGATGAGGTTAAAGATATGATTGCTAAAGCCTAGCAATCATATACCAAACAAGCCAACAAGAAAAGACAAGCAATGAATTTCAAAGTTGATGATTATGTTTGGCTGAGAATAGAAAAACGTAGACTGCAAAGCGTACATAGACATCCAGTTGTCAAATTAGCCCCTAGATTCTATGGACCATTTAGGATCATTCATAAAATTAATGATAATGCATTCAAGTTAGAATTACCACCTCACTGGAAAATTCACAACACATTTCACATTAGTTTATTGAGACCATTTAGAGGCCAATTACCTGTACACCCTGTTTATGAAAACCCACCTTTATTAGAGGAAGAGACTGAAATACTTGAACTAGAAGCTATCATAGACACTGACTTTATGACCACTAGAACTGGCCGAAAGTATTCTAGATATCTAGTTAAATTTAAGAACCATCCTGTAGAGGAAGCACAATGGATGCACGCTAGAGACTTAAATGCTTTCCCCACTCTCTTAGCTCCACATTGAGCTAATAGCAATTGAGGTCAATTGCTATCCCACCCCGGGGGTATGATGCCAGGAGGCATATTTCACGGTGGATTCCGTGCCATAGTGGATTCCGTGAGGTTTTACGTTGGATTCCGTAAACTTTGATGATCGGGGCTCATACACATAGTGGATTATTTGTGCGAGAAGTTGATGGGGACGCCTGTCCTTTTCGGGCGTTTCATTAATTTAGTGTGTACATGGGTGATTCCATAGCGGGTGATTCCGCAAAATGCATATTAAATTAATAAATGTTTATGAGTTTAGAGTGCACACTCGTAATAAATTAAGGTTAGAATTTATTTCTAACCAGTTGATTTATTTATGTAGCTGAAGACTGCTAGGTATTCATTTTTGTCGATTTAATTGTATTATTTTACTAATGATTGTGAATGCTTCAGTTGATGTGTAGAGATAGCAGCAGTGGCAGAGGAAAGCATTGAAGGATAGCAAGTATTCGATCTATGGATTATATTCTGATAGGCACCACGCCTATATTTTGTCATGTCTATTGAGGCATCAATTATTTATTATTATTTTGTATGCGCCCTTGCGCACGGTTATGTTATTTTTATTTGGACATTGTGTTGGGCGTGCCAAACTCTTTAGGCACCGTCCATTAGCTTTATTCCTATTTTTGTAAAAGCAAACTCAAAAGCTAAAAGCTTGATATATTTTTGTAAATTGGGCTATTATTGAGCATGAAGATGAAATATACACAAAATACATGCTTTGTGAAGCGCTCACACAAGGCATGGGGGGAGATTGCACCCAATTGGTCTCTTGCTCTTGTCATTCATGCTTTTTACCTTGTAACTTGTGCAAAAAGTAGAGTTCATTGTTCTTGGGGACCTTCCGGCATTCACTACGCGAGCATACAGCGTCCGATCTGCGCACCAAGATCCATCTCTGCCTGGTGCATGTAATGCTGCAAAGCATCCATTGAAGCTAACTGTGTCTTTGACAACAGGCATGTCACATCATCATGGCTTATGCAACCATTAAGCTTCTGCACATCAATACCCATTTTCGAGTACACGAGTGTAGCTGATGTGGGCCTCCAACCACCTATCCACATAAATGCTGCTTCAAGAGCAAAGGAATGATGCCCTGCAGGAAAAAAAACTTTAACCAATACAAGAAAACATGCCTCAACACAAAACTCTATTCAGTGGGGGCAAGTAGAAAGAATCAAACACAGTAAAGCCAAAGAATACTTTCATTCTCTTCTTGGCCACCCAAAAGTAAATTGAAATCTCACTCTATCACCTACACACGTGTATACAACAGATTCTCTGAAATTCATCATTTAAGCTTGAATGTTTTACTTACTAGACACAATATGTGTAAGCCAGGCTGTTAGTCAAGACCATTTTCCTGATGAGAGTTTTAGAAAGAAGAGATATAATATGTGCTAAGAATAACTTTGAGAAACAAGCTAGAGTGTTTGAATGGTTTGAGCAATCAATAAGCCCATCTTGAGGCAATGAAAGTAAGCCATTGAGCGTGTTTAGATTAGTATTCTATGCATGTCTGGATAGAATGACTACCAACTGTGTACTGAAAGTACTCTGTACATGGCTCCCTAATGCAATGAAGGTAAGTCATGCAGTATCCAATTCCAATAGAATATTATTAGTGCTTTTTTAATGCTAGCTTAGAGTACATTTGTGTCAGGCAATTCTCTTGGACAACCATCACTATATGTTTATTCTGTTCTCTTTCACAAGATGTGTTGTAGAAAAGTTCTAAGTTTTCATTTGTTGAAATGCAAGCCATGGGGACAAATGGAATTGTGAAGGAATGCTTCTTGTCATATGGACTTATGGGAAAAATGGAATAATGAAGGAATTCTTCTTATTGTATGGGCTTATGGACCTAAGAGTCTCGCAACGGCACAATTCAATACAAGTTAATGCAATCCACAAGCAATGCAACAAATAAAAAGTGTGTGAAGCCTGACCTGAAATAGTTGCAAGCAATCCATGAGTAGTGGGGGGAGGTTTGTGGGAGGCTTTGTAGATGCTCATGCAATCCTTCACAAGGTGCCTAACATGGGAATCAGGGCTCTTGGAGACGAGGGCGAACCGGAGGGCATGTACCTTGGCCTTCCACTGCAGCCAGATCTGAGCCAGCTGCCATGAGTCCTGGGCTTCCATGGGATCGATTAATGCTCGATGCGATGGATTGCGATGCCGAGCGTTGGATGTTGGACGCATGTAGTAGCAGAGCCCCTGCCCCATTGTTAGCCCTCGATTGTGCACAGTCCGAATGAGTACCCGCACTGTTGCGAAAATCAAAAGAGAACTCTATTTTCTCTTTCCTTCTTTTAATGTGAAGGTTTGATCACAAAGTATTTTGAGGTTCCTGGAAAAATATGCTATTGGGCTCCAAAAAGCCTTCCCACAAGCTTCAAAAATTTGTCTTTCTAAGGAGCTTGTACACTTTGAAGACATGCTCTCTCCTCCTCATCTTTCTACATGTTGCAAGCACTTCTCTTACGGTCTATCTAGATAGTAGATCATATTTGAGAATTCTTATTGGCCCAAATGGTGCTAATGTTAATGCCCTGATGAGATTCCATAGGTTTAATATGTCTTCGTCCAATACACCTTTGTGCCCAAACAATGCATCTTCATCATAACCTCTACATTAAGGCCTACAATTGTAATCCACCCTGTCATGTTCTTTTAGACAAAGCCTGCTTGCAAGGCAATGCTAGAGAACATGGAGAATTGACTCCCAAGATTGATGGCACATGACACACCATGCATGGATTTGTGTAAACTTATTGAGCCTCTCCTTCATGTTTAGCTTCTGCATATACACCTTACATAGAGGGGTTTTCAATTTTTTTATGGAGTACTAGACCACACTTTTCTAGTGCATTTCTGCCATATCTTCCAATGTTCCCTAGGGAAGATGGGTCTCCACTCCATCTACTGCTGCTTGAGGAACACATCATTCTTCCTGAATTCCAAATGTTTCTTGTGCTTAGCTTGAATCACATTTTTACCTCTAGCTATGACTTTCCCTTGAATTCCTCTTCGTATGAGTTTAAAATTTCTAACCATCTTCTCAGACTTTTCTTCTCCATGGCTTTGGAATTCTCTATCATCTTTTTTTGGGCCTACCCAATGCTCCTAATGATGATTTTTCCTTAGCATTTAAAATAAAGAAAATAGAGAATAAGGTATTTTGAATTTATTGTTTTGATCCTTTGTACCATTTGACTTCCTTTTCAAGTCTTATATTTCTTGAATATATCTTCTTTGATTCTTAATATCAAGGTGCTCCTAATTTCCCATCAAGCAAAGTATGTTAGAGCTGCATGAGGGATGCATGAGGAATACACTCCCAAGTTGAGTCTAATATGCTTCTTGGCCATTCCCCTAGTTACAATGCGGGAACTTCTAGTGTCTTATACGATAATCTAGGCTATGGATCTTCAATCTTCATTAATCTCATTGGATTCATGATGCCAAAACTAGGCCTTTCCTGTGCATGTATTTTTGGTCACTGTTGCATGTCACTTGGCTCACAACATACATAATGTACAAGATAGTCAAATGAATTCCTCCATCATATGCTCAGTAATTAAGTCCCCAACCCAAAAACATGCATGTTACTTGGCCTATGATAGATATGAACAATCGTAAAGGAGTGTTATAAACTTACTAGCATATATAGCCCCCAACCCAAATTCACATGCATGCTCTCTTGATAAAGGGCATGCCTAAGCACAAGTTGTTGACATTGGCACCTTTAAATCTCAACAAGTAACGTAACGATCCATGTTGGTATGTTATTATAAAAGTGTAGTTAACTCATCAATATTTAAGGACTCAAATAATATTCCTAATTATTATCCTGAACATATCTCTTTTAATTTTTTGCATAACATTGATGGCACTCCATCTTTTAATCTTTCCCTATTATTCATTTCAAGCTTTAAGTTTTTCCAACCTCACTTATGATTTGAGAGGTTTTGTGAAAGTAATTCACTCAATTCTTATGCAAGAGTTAGAGGCTGTGGGGGAACCAATGCAAGAGTTAGAGGACTAAAAGGGAACTTAGGTAACTTCCAAGTTAGCTCATATTAAGCTAACTTCCAAGCTATGGAGTTTTTTATCTATCGAGTGCTTTGCAATTTACCATTTTTTTGACTGGGTAGATAAGAACTTAAGACCTTATCATATTATTCCAAGCATCCTTCAAGTATGGGTTGAATCCTTCCCTTTCTAGAGAGGAAGCGCTAAACCTAAATAGAGATTGGCTTCCATTTCTTTCTCCAACTAAACCGATCCTTCTTAGATGGACTTCCTAGGAACCTCACATTCCGAGAGATCATAGAGAGCCAACTAATTAACATTCTATCTTTCTTTGAGCCTCCATAATCCTGAATAGAAAAATAGTCTTGTCAACGAAACATTTGCAATTAAGCTTTTAAAGGGAAAGCTTTTCTTTCTCACCTCCATTAGATGCCGAAGACTTTGGTGGTTGAATTTCTTTGTTTCCATCTTGCTTTAACTTTGACATCTCTAGGATTTGGGTTCCTCCTCTTGAGGGTTGTTTGTTTTCTTGGATTTACCCTTCTCAATCTATGAGCTTTTTTCTTTTTGCTTCTTTTGTGACTATGTTGCATGAAGTTCTTCCTTATCTTCACTCTTTTCTCCTTGGGCGCTTCTTAGCTCCATTCCTTTGCAAAGCACCCACGTTCTTTGCATAATATAAAGCATGTAACCAAGAAGAGAGAGAATTCTACATTGACCAGCAACTCAATCCCATTAGGATCATTGATGCCAGGAGGCATATTCCACGGTGAAACAAGAGTCCTACTTCACTTCTAGTGTCTTATATGATAATCTAGGCTATGGATCTTCAACCTTCATTAATCTCATTGGATTCATGATGCCAAAATTAGGCCTTTCCTGTGCATGTATTTTTGGTCACTGTTGCATGTTATTTGACTCACAACATACATAATGTACAAGATAATCAAATAAATTCCTCCATCATATGCTCAATAATTAAGGTCTGATGCTAAGAATCTTGAAAACACCCAAATTCTTTAGAATCAAGCAACTACAGCTCGAATTTTGCTAGTTGGAAGCCTAGATCCCTTAGCAACTTTGCTAACTCATTCAATCTTAGGTAAATAGGCTTACTTTTGCTCACATTAGTCACAACCCCAGATAGCTCTAGAAAACTTTCATACACTTTCATCAAATACATCTACTAGTTGCCTCTCTACTTGCACAATATTGGTAAGTTATTGTTGGCAAAGAATTGGGAGACCAAGTGTCTTCTTAATGGTATAGGAAGCCCCTTGCTTACCCCATGTTGCACCTTCAAATCCAAATTCCTAAGCAAAGGGTTGGTGATTATGGTAGCGAAGAGTAATGGGACAATGGGACACCCTTTGGCATCGACATCTTTACCTCAAATGGACCTAAGCATAGACCATTTACAAATACATTCCAAAGAGGATGAAACATCCCTACATAAATTCCACGATTCCTCCTCAAGGGGGACCTTCCCTTAAAATACATGTACATGTTGCATAGAGAATACTTAGCATTTCTTTGCCGAATGCATGGCAAAAAGGATACCACTCATGGACATAGCACTTGCTCCCCAAATTCTATTTTGACTCTCTTTTAATTCTCATTGAAACATTTTTTGTCACCCCACATCTTCTTCTGTAGCTCTTCCATGTTTATGCTAGCAACGACAATGTTAGCATAATCCATCTCCATCCCATTGTCTTGCTTCTATTGCTTTATGTTAGTGCTATGTGTTCCATCATCTCTTACTCCTTGTTCACCCCCTGAATATGCTTCATGCATGAAAGTGGGAGTATATGCCACATGTTGGTAGGAAATGTTGCTTTTTTAATGAACTTAATACAACTGCCCTAGTTAATAGACCATGTGCCATGACTATCTATTGAGAGCTCCCCTCTTCAAGTTTCCGCATACTCAAGAGGTTCTATGTCTTTCATTTAAGGAAAAGGCTATTACAATTTGAACTGTTTCTATTTTGGTAATGGATGGATACTTGTTTGTAAGGGGCTCAACTAACTTTTGATGACTATTTGTGCTTATATGGATGCTAGGTATATCCCACACTTTAGGGGGATTTGAGGGGAATTTCAAGATTTAGAGCCATGGCATTGAGTTGAATTGAATGAGATTTTTCTTTGTTTTAATGTGATAAGGAAATATTTATATTGTTAAAAATGATATTTTATTTATGGATGTGTAAACTATTTGTGCTATGTGAGTAAGAATTAAAAGTTATTGAAATGCACAAGTGTATCTTATAGCACATGTACATTTTGGATGCATACAAACATATCCATTACAAGTGTGTATCGACATTGTCTTATTTGAGATTGACTACATGGTTGATGGTTAGGCCTATCAATTGTGATGTATATTACTTAACATGACTATATAAGCATGACTATGTTAGATATTCTATACAAATTTGTTTTGATTTACTATGCATGCACATTATCCTATGATCCATAGCTTCATAATTTTATCCAATAAACATGGCTATATTAGGTGATATATAGAAATTTGCCTTACTTTACCATATAGACACTTATTTTACTAGTTATAGCTTCACATCTATCTAGTAAAATTAAGAACCTAGTTCCAATTTAAAAAACCCTAGTTACTAGCTAGAAAAAAATGTGTATTTACTAGTTATAAGGCTACTTACAATCTAGTTTAGTGTCTAAAGTTCCTTGTGAATTGGGTTGGCCGTTTCAGCATGGATGTATGAGTGTGTCTGTGTGTAATTACAGAGGGTGTCTTCTCTGATTTTGGATGGCAGGCAATTGCAGATGAGGAAGATGATTGGCGGCAGAAGAATCGCAGGGTGACAAAGCTTGAACATAATTTGAACGTGATGATGATGGCGTTATTGGAAAAGCAATCCTAGCCTCGGGATTTTGAAGAGAAGAAGAAGAAGTTTATAAAGCTCCCTTCCCGCAAGACCCATCGTAAGAGCCTTTCCGCAAATAGGCTTCAAATCCCACAAGACATCCGTAAACCCATTCCTAGCCACCACCTCGGTTTCTTCCTAAGAAGCTCATAAAGCCCCTTTTCCGCAAGCACCGTTTATCTGAAGTCCCGCGAAGGAATCTCCTATGTACGATGGAGAAAGGCAAAGATCATAAGGCTGCATACCAAGGTGAGTAAATTGGTAGACCGTAAGGCAAACCACAAGCCAAAATCATGCCTACAATGGCCCTAAAGAGTCACAAGGCACGCCTGCGAGAGGATCTTCTCCTAGTATTTACGTGGCTATTCCCCGGAGTCCACAAGTTGAGGTTTTATCTATTTGGATTCCACACAAAAGTATTGAATTATTCACGATAACTTCATGGATTAGGAAGCACTCATGCATGTTCAAATTCAACTAGTCAAGTTAAATGCAATTGGAAAATGAATTGGCTATTTGAACATTTACTAGAATTAGCTCAAGTTATGAAAATTGGTCATTGGTACGTTCAATGGAATGAATGAAAAGAACATAAGGTGTCTATGCATTTTTAGGACCTTACCAGTAAGTTTCCTTTTGTGCATTCAAAAGTGACGAGCCTAGGACGACTATTGCCTCATTACAAGGTTGAAATTATTGAGGTACACCTTTTACTAGGCATGGAAAGATGAATGGCATGTCACATTTTTAGATAAATCTTCTTGGTAATGATTCATTAAGGAAGTCCTTATCACCCGTAGGAAATAGCAAATCATGGAAATAATTCTAAGGGCTGCATTAAATAGGTTAACTCTAGCTTCAATTGGCATGAATCTCATTTAACTACGTGTAGTTAGGAAAGGATTGCATGTTGCACATTCATCGCACGTAAGAATTTCATTCATCAAGAGATGTAGTTAGGGAAAGGTTGCATGGTTCATTTAAGCATGAAATCTTAAAAAGCTTAAAAAAAGAATTGTGAGCATGATTCGTGAATGCAAGTCCTAGTAGGATCAATGGAAGTTATGCTGAAATTTAACATGCCTTTTGGCCTTAACAAGAAAAGTTAGGGATTGTGAATCTAGTCGTACGTAGAAGCAATGAATCTTGTGCTTACGTGAATTGTGACAAAATGCAACTAGTTTTCCTCTTTAGATCAAGTAAACATTTCTAGGAATGGTTCGTCCTTATCAGAAGAGAATGGTAAATTCATCGAAATGAGATTGGCAGATTCTTACGCAAGTTTATCTTGCAAGAGGAGAAATAATCGTTGTAATATAATACCTTTCTTGGGTAAAGTAACCAAGATACGAGGATTAGATATTTGCTTGGAAGCAAAAGACCAATTAGTAAATTGGAATAACATATCTACTGCTAATTGAACTTAAGATATTGGTTAAATTGGGTTAGTAGGGTACGGCCCTAACCCAAGGATATAGGGTTAACAAACAAAATCTTTGGGGATCTTGCCAAGTCGCAATTGATCCTGGATCAAGTGCTGGATGCATTCGAAGAGAAGGATTCACTCCTTAGAAATTGGCCAAATAAACAACCATTGGAATTGATTGTGCTTGTAACAGTTTAGAAAGCACTATTTGCATTGTTTGCTCAAGGAACTAAAGGATGAAAAGATATCTAAAGCTTCAAGTTGAAGGCCTGAAGGGAGAGGCAGCTTCAGTTACCCCCGACTGCCTACCTGACCCTAACCAAGGGGGTTGTTGACCGCGCCGCGAATGTGGACCGAACCCGCTGCGAGAGGTTTTTTCGTTGAGCTCTACTTGGAGCACGAGGACGCTTGGGTGCCAGGGGAGGCTCTGGCCGTAAATCCCTCGCCTTCCGGGTCCTGCACAAGAGGCTAACGTGACTCGGGATTGGATCTCGAGGCCCGCATACTAGTTGACGGGTGGAAGCTTGGAATAGTGATTCCTGAGGATTACTGGATAGCCTTCGGGCGGATTATGGACAAGCCTACGGGCGGAACTCCTTGTATTTCAAAGAAAAAAATGATGAAATGTAAAGAAAGAACTTGCTTGATATTGTTTTTCTATGTCACATGATAAGATTACGTGAAGGAACCAGTGCTTAACGGGGTTAATTAACGAAGCTGATTGTTATATGTCAAATTAATGTGCTAGATAATTACATAACTAAAACACACCAAGGAAAGTGCGGAGGATGGGCCATGGGCCCGTCCTACGGTTGGCTACCCGATTTACACTGTTTTAGGGGAACGGAATGGGACTATGCCTTTTGGTAGAGAGGTTGAGCTTTGCATCCCTCTCATTTCCCATTCTCCTTGAACCAAGTGCAGCGTGAATCCGCTTCAGACCTGGCATTTCTGCGTAAAGTAGTTCGCTTGAGTCTGACGCTAGTTGCTGTTAGCTAATGACCCATTAGGAAAACCCTAATTCCGGTCGATCCTAAGTGGGAACGGCCAAGATACTTCCGCTACGTGGCAGACGCAGAAAGAACTAGATCGAAAAACCCGTAACATTCCATGGGAGTGCAAGGCGAAGCTTTCTAAGCGGACTTGCGTATTGGTAGAATACCTTGCCACGAACAACTTTGCAGTTCGGAGTTTTTGCGCAGGAACAACCCTTCTAGGAGTTTTGAGCACAAGTCAGTTCTGACTCGAGTTGACTAGTCTGACTTGCAGAGTTGCAGACTTAGGTGACTTGCAGAGTTGCAGACTTGCAGAACTTAGGCCGACTTAGTGAACTTGCAAAACTTGATTACAGTCGACTTGCAGGACTTGATTTCTGGTGCGCAGGACCTGAAGTTTGTTGACTTGCTGGAGTTAAGAGCTTTGATTGACTTAGCTTAGTTATGGAACTTATGGCTTACCAAGCCAAATCTGATTTTCGGGTATCGCAGTATGTTGACAACGTGACTGAACTCGGCGAGATTATACTGACACCGCCCGAGATGAATTTTCGAGATTAAGCTTATTAAAGCTTAACTAAGCTTTAATACTTTTGATTTTTTTAAGATTTTAGGCTTGTAATTGAAACTTAGCTCTGGTTTTTGACGACTTGATGAAGGAGATGAATGTGTGGTCCTCCGCCTGTACAGCCTGGTCCTTCGCGATCTGATAGCAGAAACAGGGGTTCTTGATCGCCAGAAGTCTGCCTGTATCGACAGTTCGCAACAAGATTGACTGTAGAGCCCGATCGTTCCAGGAGCTCCGCCTTCGCACGAGATGGGTAGCGATTGGAAGCTCTTGATCTCAGCTCCGCTCTGATACCACTGATGCACAGATCGGTCGCAATATGCTCACGTAGTGAATCCCGGAAGGTCCCCAAGAACAATGAACTCTACCTTTTTGCACAAAAAACAATGTAAAAAGCATGAACGACAAGAGTAAGAGACCAATTGGGTTCAATCTTCCCCCATGCCTTGTGTGAGCGCTTCACAAAGCATGTATTTTTATGTATATTTCCATCTTCATGCTCAATAACAGCCCAATTTACAAAAATATGACAAGCTTTTAGCTTTTGAGTTTGCCTTTTACAAAAATAGGAAATAAAGCTAATGGACGGTGCCCATAGAGTGTGGCATGCCCAATCTCAATGTCCAAATAGAAATAACATATCCGTGCGCATAGGCGCATACAAAATAATAATCAATAATCAATGCCTCAATAGACATAACAAAATATAGGCGTGGCGCCTATCAAAATATAATCCAAAGGTCGAATACTCGCTAGACTCCAATGCTTTCCTCTGCCACTGCTGCTATCTCTACACATCAACTGAAGCATTCACAATCGTTAGTAAAATAATACAATTAAACCGACAAAAGTGAATACCTAGCAGTCTTCAGCTACATAAATAAATCAACTGGTTAGAAATAAATCCTAACCTTAATTTATTACGAGTGCGCACTCTAAACTCATAAACGTTTATTAATTTAATATGTATTTTGCGGAATCACCCGCTATGGAATCACCCATGTACACACTAAATTAATGAAACGCCCGAAAAGGACAGGCGTCCCCATCAACTTCTCGCACAAAGAATCCACTTTGTGTATGAGCCCCAGTCATCTAAGTTTACGGAATCCACCGTAAAACCTCACGGAATCTGTGGAATATGCCTCCTGGCATCAGCTCTCCCTTAAAAATTGGCAATGGGACCACATTTGCTGGCCTATCATCAATATTTCTAGGATGGATCTGACTAGGAAGGGGACCTTGAGTCACCATGGGGACTTCTGTAAAAAGTGCTTTTAGGGCGTCAAAGGAGGCTTCTGCTGTTGCGAGCTCGTTCTCAACTTTGATTTTGGCCTTCTCTCTTCTCATGTATCTCTAGACTCGTTCCAACACTTGCCTCTTTATTGCATCATTCATCAAGGGTTGGCTTCAACCAGTTGGTCTAGACTCAACAGGATAGTATCAGAGAGGGCTTCGTCTCTGATGGATTCTCTAGCCAACGTCTCTTCTACTTCCTTCTTTTCAACATCTCTGAATTCAGCTTTCAAACCACTACAGAGGGGGAGATATTCTGTTCTGAAAGTATCAAAACTCATTCTTCTTAGGATTGTTGTTGCATCATTATAATAATGCCAGCTTCAGAGGGTTTCATCAGTGTACGTTGTGAAAATCACTCTCTCTACCAACTTCCAGTGGGTTGCTAATTGGACAAACAGAAGATTGTTAGTGCACCAAGCATCCCATGTATCTTGTTGTTGAGCATCCACGAACAAATTCCAACTCTTTCCCTTCTTGTCTTCGTGAATCTCCACAGACCAAGACTCCTGAAGCTTTTTCATAATCTCCCACTTGATGATGTCTAGAAACTTCTCAATGAATGCCAAATCTTCCATGGATGGTCATACTCTCTTTTTCTGCTCTTCAGTTTGTTTCCAAAAAGTTTGCCACCAAGATGCAAGTTTCTGCTGCTTCACAGGAAGAGGAAACAATCCACCACGACCATGCATCATGATGGTGATATGTTTCCGCCATTGTGGGATGAACTTCTTATGGAAAGTGGCTTTGATAATGAGAAATTCCAACTCTTTAGTGGAAGAAGGAACTTTGCAAACATCCATTGAATTCTCCTCTTCTTGGCAATGCAATTTCCTTCATTTTCAGCCTCTTCTAGTGCTTGTTGATGGCAAGATTCCCCGGCTGCGCACTAAAAACATGGAGCCCCAAGAGGAACACCAAGGAACAGGGAATTCTCTTGCAAGAAAATCTATCTTTTAACATCAACAAGCTTTTATTTCATTCTTCTGATTATCAAAACAAAGAAAACAACAAATCTTCACGTAGCATCATAGTAGATATCTCCCACGGATTTGATAGAATCAACCATAATCTTCAACATCTTCATAAAATTCTTCAATAGAATAAAGAACACAAAATAATACACCATCTTTGAATGGAAATAAATCACATATTATCCTTCTTCAATGTCTTCATAGTTCTCTCTCTCAATCTCTCATATACATTTACACTGTTTTGATAGAATTGACTATCTCTGGCTCTCTCTCTCTCTCTCTCTCCATCAATAGTACATCATCTTCTCACTAAAATACTCTCTTAATAACTCTCAATAATCCTTCTTAGGTCGTGGATGCACCTCCCAAGAGGTATGTCTGATATGAAGAGTCACCAGAGCCACTACAGTGTCTTTTCATAGCTCACTACTGTCACTGTCACTTAGTCTCCTCTTCAGTCTTCAGCAGTTGCTTCTTCCACTTGTTTTAGCTCTTTTGAACTTAGATTCATCCTTTCCAAAGGTTAGAAAACTTTCCCAAAGTCACACATACATTCTACAGAACACTTACAGAAGGTCTATAGAAGAGTTACAGTATAGAACCAGAACAGCTACAGTACAGTTACAGTACAGAGACAGAGCAGAGACAGAACAGAGACAGAGGCTCTATAGAAGGTCTACAAAGGGTTACAGAAGGTCATTAGAACCTCATAACTCATACTCAAACCATTCCAAACTATCAAAAACTATTTAATAAGCTTTCAAAAGATCTCAATCTTCATCAATCATCAATCCATGCTTCATACAGAAGAAAATCAGAACAAAACAGAAGCTATACAAAACCAAGTAGAACCTATCAGAACATCACAAAACCTCATATCTCCACTGAGAATCATCATGAACTTCCAAAACATAATCAATATTATCCAAAACACTCTCAAATACTTCCATTAACAACCATACATCACTCTGAATCCATAAAAACTCAATCATTCAGACCTCAAAAACAACAAAAATCAGTCAAAATTTCAGTCTTTTTCCACTCTCAACATTCACATAAAACCCTACGCTTAGTAGCATGAATCTTGAATGCATGTTCTACAAGAATCAATAGAAGTTATGCCGTAACTTAGCATATGCTTTGATCTTAACCAGAAAAGTTAGGGTTTGCAAATCTACTCGTACGTAGGCAATGAATCATGTGGTTACGAAAATAGTATCGTAAATATCTTCAAGAATAGATAAGTAAATTAGTTTAACCTAAACACCTAGACTGCGAGGGACTCGTTTAGGAAGGGTTAAATTGATGCAACATATCCCAAGTGCTAACAGGGATTTAGCACATTAAGGATGTGGCCTAATCGCTCTTATTGTCAAGTTGAAACTCTTATAAACCTAAAGACCTGCCCACATTCATGGAATGTAGGGACAATAGGACATACTTGCAAGAAACGATCTAGGGTTTTTACCCTAAGGATCGCTCGCTAAAGAGATAAAGCTCGGATTGAGTTGGAACCCTAGGACTGATAATGTCGGCCTAGTGCAATCGGGAACAGATTGTTATGAAGACTCCCTAACCCTATTCCCTATCTAATCATGACTCTGTGATTAGAAGATGCCATTTGATGGGTAAAATAGTCCCATAGATTGGATGCGACACTTGTGCAACAAGTTGTAGAGTTGCATGATCTTGTGATTTGATCACAAGGGAATGGCCAATTCCCGGGAATGAGATTGGCAGATTCTTGCGCAAGTTTATCTTGCAAGAGGATGAGTAGTTATCCTGACATAACACCTTTCTTGGGAAAAGTGACCAAGATAAGGGAATTAGATATTTGCTTGGAAGCAAAGGACCGATCAGTAAATTGGAATAACATATTAATTGCTAATAGAACTTAAGGTATTGGTTAAGTTGGGTTAATAGGATACGACCCTAACCCAAGGATATAGGGTTAAAAAACAAACCCTTGGGGATCTTGCCAAGTCAAAATTGATCTCGGATCGAGTGCTGGATGCATTCAAAAAGAAGGATTCACTCCTTAGCAATTGGCTTGCGTATTTGTACTATACATTTTTGACAAAGTATCCCATGCCTCCTTTGGCGTACTTGCATCCTGAATATGCACAATCATAGAGTCTGAAATGCTGATAGACAGCCAATACATAACTTTTCTGGCTCTCTTATGCCATGCTTTAAATGCCTGCATTTGCTGTTGATTGGGAACATCAGGAAGAACTGGTTCTTCTTCATTTCCTGCAACAAATTCCCAATATCCTTTTCCCATAAGGAAATTCGTCATTCTAAACTTCCATGCTTGGAAGTTGTTCTTGTCAAGCTTTTCAGTGAAAATCTGTGAGAGAGAATCAGACGCCATTACAGAACACTGCAAAAAATTCTGTCACGGCAAAGAACACAACTTCAGCCTCACAAGGGCTAATCTGCAAAACTGACGAAAGTGGTATTTGACCACACAGTCACTTCCTAGTGACGATTTTGCATCAACAGGCAACAAGGATGATTCTGTAACTCCCAATGTCTCTGCGCACAAGCATACGATGCAATTTCTACAGTAACTTTTCACCGACCTGTAGATTAGTGGTCGCATAGCATAAAATTGGGCCTTTTCCTGAGTGCGTGCAGAAAACTTCCGCCTCCAAAATGGGCCCCGAAATGGCCTCAGATCAAAAAAACAGGGTCGCCTAGGACTAAAGCCCTTTCCCGCAGTATATACTGCCCTCTTGCTTCACCGCGAAGGGCGTCTCAACCTGAGACAATACACTCTTGCAATTTCCGGCTGTGCTACCTACAAAGATCTGCTCCCAAAACAGAAAATGAAAGCAACACTTCTCCTCTTACCAGAACACCGTGAGCTTGGCTTGCTTTCTTGAGCTCCTTACCACGAACAAGGCTATGATACCATGTCAAGATTGTGGGAGAGAAGGAAGGAGTCTCACTTGTAGCTTTCTTGCTTGCACAATGGGGGAATACACACAAAGGTGGAGGCTGAAAACAGTTTTCCTCTTCTTAATTGTGTAAGCCAAAAAGAACTCAAGTACATAGAAATAGAAGAACCCTATATATGGGTCTCAAACCAAACTCGACTAACTAAGGTGGCATACTAACTGAGCCATGAACTAGAGTAGATAAGGATAGCTGTTATTCATGGGCGGTGTACCAATCGCATCTGCAACTGACACGTCGGTGACATAAATGCACAACGGTCACCCTGGCATATCACGAGTGGAGCTCGATATCTCAACAGATTCCACCTGGATGGACAAAAGCACTCTCAACCATCAATATCCCCAGTTTATCTCGAGATGAGGACATCTCGATTCCTCCAAGCCTTGCCTTCAAGGCCTCTTTCAGAGCTGTCACCTCCCTAGTGTATACCATCATTTGCCTTGTTTTTTCCACTCAAAAAACCTGCAAAAGCCTCCTTTTTTTCTTCTATCTTGGCAATCATAGATTTTATTTCCTCATTCATCCTCTCACATTAGCTCTAGAGCTCTTTCACCAACTCATTATATTTCTGTGTTGTGCATTGTCGACGAGACTGAAGTGGTCGATACCTCAAGTCTTGGCACCTTTAGACCTTGGCCAAATTCTGCATCTGTTGCCAGTCTCTTGGCTCCTACCATTATGACCCATTATGATGTCATGGGTGCCATCTCCTACACTTTTCTTAGTAGGTATTGCCATCATGTTACATTCAATGACCACCACTTCTATGGCTCCTTGTACTAGGGTGGTTGTGGTGGCCATGACTAGTGATATTGCATGCATGGAGGCCTTTCCCTTTCCTTCTACCATTGGTCTTTTCTTGGTCTCCTCTATAGCAGCACTTATGCCAGGCATGTCCTCATGTGTTGGGCTCATCATGGCTAGCTCCTAAGATTGAGAGGGTTGTTCCACTCATCTTCCGATAGCAATGGCCACCTACTCCTCCTCCTCTCCTCTTAATCTTTCTTCCTCCTCTTCTTATCTCTTTTTACGTTACTCTTTGAGCTTCCTTGAATTTTGAACCCTCTGTAATTCTCTACTTTCTTTAGTGGTGGATATGGCTCTCTTGATGGAAATATTTAGCATGATTATTTGATTGTCCCCTTGGCTAGATGGTGTTGAGCCTTGCTGCCTATGCTCGCTCACCATTCTCCTGCTTGAGATTCCTAGTTATTGAGGTTGATGGTTAGCCTCCCTTTTCTTAGTTGCTTGCTCCAATTCTTCTTATTGAAACCTATTAACTTCTTCTTCCCCAAGGTTCCCTATAGAGTATTAGATAGGAGGGCTTGTTGGAATGGGTATGTGGAGCTCATGGATTGGCAGAATGTTCTGGTGTTTCCTTCCCTTTCTCTTCTCTTCCCATCTCCCCCCACAATATCTTAGATTAGTGTTGTTAGCACTCCTCAAAAACCCATGTTTGATGCCTTGGATACGGGTTTTTTTCTTTCTAACTCTCGGGCCTCCTCATTGCTAGGGATTCTCTACCTGTGGATCTTAGGGCTAATGTGAGTACCTTAGCTAATGGCATGAATTTTTATTCAGACAAAGGAGTTCATGTTTACTTCATCCAAGGCCTTCGCTGCAATGCTCTCAAGACATGGTACCCTTATCCTGCTCATGCATGCATTATACCTCTGGCTCCAGAAGAGAACATGCACCATCTTCGCTTGCAATCTAATAGTAGGATTGGGGATGTCTGCTATATTGATTCTATAATTTGTGTGCACTTGCTACTTATTCATCCCTAGAATGCCATATATATCTCTTTTTGGCCTCTTTTCTAGCTTGCTAACCAATCCTAGAGCTTTCTCAACCAACTCCAAGCTGAGCACATCTTCCACACTCTTGGTTTTGTCTCCTTGTTTGATTGCCACTATATTGCTATTCTTCTTGGCATCAAAGGATCCGAGGAACTCTGTGCACCTATTGTGACTATGTATTGGCCGACCTTCTCTAGGTACTTGGCTAGATTGCATTGTTTGACAATCTGCCTAGCCACATCCTCAATTTTGCCATGAGCTCTTCGAGGTTGTGTATGATTTGGTATCGTAACAATTGGTTGAACACATGCATTTCTATGGTGAGGTGATATTTTTTTCGTTCTTCTTTGGAAAATGGTAGTCCTTCCATTCGGATCCCTAACATAACACAACAGCTCTTAATGAGTTCTCTTTGAAGGACAATTTTTGGTTAGGACAACAAAGTAGTTAGAAGGAAACTTTATCAAATAGTGACATGTATAGGCCAACGAATGAAAAAAAATTACATATCAACAATGCATACATTCCATGCAATAAATGCATGCAAAAAGTTTCATTGAATGAAATTCCATTCATCTTTCCTCTTGGAGTTCAATCATATTTTGAATCATATTCACTTTTCACCTTACTCCCTCCCCTCTTGGAGCAATGAGAAACCTTCCTATGATTTGAGAATGAGGGGATAAGAGAATTTAGGATGCTCTTGATGGGCTCTAGTGTTTCATGAGGCCAATTGTATAAGTTTGGGTTAAGTATGGATTTGACATGATATTGTCCTCTAATGGTCTCTTTTATATCAAGATCGGTACTCTAAAAAATTGAGGCCACGTAGATGGGGTCATATTCAAAAGTCTTGATGGTGCATCCTTGCTCTACATTGGTCATAATTTGACAATCCACGTGCTCCCATTGGATGTCAAGAGAGTACTATTTTCGTAGGAAATCGAACTCGGATTTAGCTAGCTTTTTCAGCTCATCTAGTTCATCGGGCAACATTAGAACTTTACTTTTCTTGAAGGATGTGATTAGCCATTGGTTTAAAGCTTTTTTCTTGAGAAATTTTAGTGGCAATCAACTACTTTGTGATCGTGAAGCTTTTGTGAATATGAATTCAAATACCTTCCAAGAACAAGGCAAAGAGCATACATCATTTTCTCGGGAAAGTTCATAAAGGTATATCCTCTACATCATGTGCATTCCAGGCCTATTTATAAATATCCTTATCGCTGAATTTTTCTTAGATAAAACATAACTTTTTCTATTCAATCTATAAATAACCCCTTCACATTACACCCTTTTGTATGTAAAAGATATATGAAAATAGTATTTTAAAAAATACCTTATTTTAAACCCACTTGATGCACACATATATTCATGAGTAACTTACCCAAGATCATTTGTGATGTGTTCTTTAAGCATGTTGAGGTCCAAGCATTCATAGCTTGTAGCAAATAGGGTGAAAATGGAGTCTAATCATCTCATACATGTTAGTAAGTCATCTCCCATGTTCATTTCCATATCAAATGCCAATTTGAGAATTGTTCATTGTTGATAAGATGGTTTAAGGTCTATGGATGGTTGGGGTTTGACTGGACTAGACTACTAAGCTATAGTAGCCTTTACTATGAGTTGGTGATCGAAGTGTTTGTTATTTTTTTCTTCTGATGGAGCTTGCAATTCATGGGCCATGTGGATCTCTATCTATGTAGTGGGTGGTGCATTAGAGGTATTCAAGTAAGTCCTATTGGTATTGGGTCTAACTTTTAGGCCATAGAACCACTCAGTGTTCATGGGTTGAGCATTTTCTTGCTCACTCTAGTTTTTACCTCCTGTTGGCTCTCACGAATACCTCTCGAGGGGGGGTGGTCACTCATGAATATATGTATGTATAACGTGAGTTCAAAATAAAAGGTTTATAAAATACTATTTTTATACATTTTTTACATACAGAAGGATGTCATATAAAGGGGTTACTTACAGATTCAATAAAAAAGGGTTATGTTTTATTCAATAAAAATTCACAGATTAGGATATTTATAAATAGGATATGAATGCATGGCATGATATAGAGGATATATACATAATGAGCCCCCTTGAGATGGGTACGTTGATGTTGGTTGGAAGGTTGCGGTGGATGTGAAAGTGTGTGGATCTTGGATTTAGGCAAAAACACCAAGGTGTTGTTGTCATAGAAGCCTTGGGCACACAATAGGGATTTTGGTACCCATGTTGTCATGGTCCTTTGTCTATTTATGTAACGCCAAATTTTTCTCTCAAGTCTGGTGTATAGGATACAAGAGCCATGAAATCTTGCAGATGCGCCCTTGGTACGCTAGGATTTGCATTTTGAAACCCACTTGGTTACCTGCATTGTAGCTTTGGTTGGTGCTTCTAAGTGTTGTGAGTATTTCCTAGTGGATGTCTGTGCGGGTTCACTACCCCTCTACTTAGTGTTGACACTAAGTTTAAATACCAGTGGTGCTGTGGGCTTTCATGAACCCACAGTACCCTTGTTGAAAGCTGTGACTATCCTAACATTGCTTTTGGAAAGGTGGATGTGGTGAGACTTGTATGTCAGCATTGCAGTGATTCTATTTCTTGAAAGCATGATCCAAAAGTGATTCCTTGCCAACACATTTTTTGTTAGGTAGTACATAAAAGATAATTGGGAGGCTCTAAGTCTTGATAGAAACCATTACTTTGCACTTTCTTGGTGCTAGATAGGATTACCCCCAAATGGGCTAAGCTTGCCATTAGTTGGTTGCACTTGGGACTGACCAATGAGGGTCCAATGGTCATAAGTGAGGATATTTTTTTTGGCTCCATTGTCTATTAATGCATTAAATATGTGTGTCTTTTGGGCATTTACCATTATGTGCAAGTAGCTAGTGCTACTGTTTCTTTGTTCTTCTGTCTATGCTTGTGATGGTTGCCACTCACATTCATGGGTGGTATTATCATTGAAGGCTCATGTAGTGGGTGTGATGGAGGGTGGTACTTCTTGATGTGACTTCCATTAAAGAAGCCTAAACTCTCTCCTTGCAAGATTTTAAGCTCCACACTGTCGATCTGACTAATGTTACACACTTTGAAAGGTCCCAACCCCCTAAACTTCATCTTTTTTTTGTTACCCTTTATAGAGTACAAAAACACTAAGTCTCCTCATTCAAAGTCAAAGTGTTTGCATGCTTGTCAAACCAACTGTTACGCTGTGCTTTTTCATAGAGTAGGACATGGGTTGCAATGAGCCAGATTTCAAATAGTTTTTCTAGTTTGACTAAGCGATTTGTCCATGCTACCTTGCCATCCCATCTCTCTTAGATTGCTAATTTCAAGCTTTGAATGAAGAACTCTACTGGTAAGATTGCTTCAGTCCCATAGGTTAGCTTGAATGATGTTAATCCTACGGTTATTTTATAGGCTATCCTCTGTAAGCCCATAATGCTACCATTAGCTTATTGTCCCATTCATTGCAAGAGGTAGAGACCACCTTGGTTAGGACAATCACTAGGATTTTGTTTGTGGCTTTAGTTTGACTATTGGTTGGAGTGTAATACGGTGAGGATTAATAATGGATTATCAAGGTAGACAATAAGTAACACAATATTAGTGAGTTTGGGAATCTCCCAGTTCCCATTTTTTTTGAATACTAAAAGAGTGGCACCTGGATAACATGCCCATAAGTTTCTCAAAACCATATGATATGACCTATCATTGGAAAGCACTTGAAAAATGGAATCTATTGAGCTACAGAGCACTTGATTTAGAATTATAGTGTTCAAGTTATGAGAAATCCAAAGATTTGATGACGTGTCCCAAACTTATGGGAAACTCCCATATTCCCCAATATGGTGTTAAGTGGGAAATTACTTCATTGATGAAGTGTATGCCTTGATCACTGAAAAATTATATGTGACATTCAAACTTTGAAATCACTTGCTCCCAAAGAAATTTGACAATGGTCCTAATGTCATTTTTTTGAGTAGCTCAAGCTTCAGTCCACTTGGTGAAATAGTCTATGGTTATGATTATGTACCTTGCCTAGGCTATGAGTATTGTGCTACAGGGCTGATTGGATTGATGAAATCAATCCCCATTTTTCAAATGGTTGGCATGCTATTGTTGGGGTCAAATCCATCTTATCCTTATGAATTGGGACCTTGGATTGTTGGCACTTATCACAATGCTTCTTCACAAGCTTGGCTGCATCACAAAATAGTGTAGGCCACCATAATTGAGACTCAGGAGTCTTACATGTTGTTAACCCTCAAAGGAACAAAGGTGGAAAATCTGAAAAATCTAAAGCAGAAGACAAGGCCAAGGCAAAAGCAAAACAGAAGGTGAAGGCACGCCAAGAAGAATCCAAAAACGCAAGGAGTGTAGAAAAGTCCTAAATCAAGGAGAAAGGCGCACAAGAGAAGCGCAAGTTAATACTCTTATAAAAGAGCGCAAGGTGCACTAGGATTTATTTTAAAGAGTGGCGGGCTCTCACCGGTGAAAATTGTAAAGGTAAATGAGCGGTAGGGAGGAAGCTAGGAAGATGGGAGGATAGTGGGAAAAAGGGCCTAGGCCATGGCCTGCCATGTAAAAAAGGGGATAAGAGGATGATTGCCCAAAAGGGATTTAGGGTTTTGTATATAAATTTGAAAAGTGAATGAGAAGATCATTCTTGTGTGTGGCCAAAAGGCAATCTCTTCTTCTTCTTCTTCTTATTCTTATTATTATTATTATTATTCTTCTTCTTCTTCTTCTTGAGGGAGTCCCTTTTTGCTCTCTCTAAGTCCTCCTTCTCCTTTTTGCGGCCTTCATCCTGCTTCTTCTTTTGTGTCCTCCTCTTCTTAGGTTTCTTTGCTTGATTTTTTCTTGATTGTTCCTTATGTTCTCCCCCTTCTTCGTCACTTTCGGTCCTGTCGCTAGACAACTCTTGGTCCTGGTGAGAGGGGGCGACCTGTTGGGTGTTTCTCCTTATCCTTCCTCTACATCCTATGCCTCTTTTACTGCCTCCTAGATGAGGGCAGTCAAAACACTTCCATAGCCAACAAAAGAGGCTTTGGATGAGGCTTTCTTCCTCTCAGTGCTTTTGGAGGCTGGGTACTCCCCCCTGCTGGCTTGCTCCCCAAGGCTAGTGCTTTTGCTGCCTGGTATATAGTCTTGCACACATAGCCATTCCAGTCAACCTCATCTAGGGTGTGAGCTACTATGTTCTCCAGCATAGGCACATTGATCCAGTGCATGAGGAAATTGTAGTGCTAGTTGGGGGACAGTGCATGCACAAGTTTTGCTTGCATGCAGACTTTAGCATCAGGGATATCCTGGATGTTGATGTCATCATTGGTCAGCACCTCTTCCCTCTTCATCTTAAGCAAGGCATAGACATATCTTTTCTACTTCTTCTCCACCTTAGGACCTAACCCTAGTGCCTTTTCCACCAACGTTGGGTTCAAGGGTACGTGTACCTATTTGGCCTTCTCCCCCCTTCCCACTATTACAGTTTCACATTCATGATCTGGGTTGTATGTTTTGAGGAATTCCACACATTTTGTGTGGTTAGGCTCTTGTGCGAACTTCTCGAGGTACTTAGCAAAGTTGCACTGCTCTACGACCCTCTTGGTTGCTTCCTCCTTGGCTACTACTTTCTCAATATTATGGATGGTTTGAAATTTTAGTTGGTTGTAGGAACGACTTTCCAAGGAGATGTCGTACTAGGTCCTCTCCTCTTCTGTGAAGGGGAGTCGATGTGGGCACGGTCTTTTTGTGACATCTTTTGTTCTTGTCATGAACCATAATTCCCATTAGTGCTTTCAAAAATAATAATTTGTTGAAAAGAAAGACTTTATGTTTGTTGAATGAAAGCAGTAAGATCCAACATAGATTCTTCCCTTTAGACTTTTTGCCTTTTATCTCAAAGCTTTTGTGACATTCCTCCTACATCACCAATTTCTTATGTGTTTATGCTTTTGCTTGATCTTGATTGGTTTTAATTTGATTCACCTTACCCCCTCCCCTTCCAGATTGAAAAGAATCCTTCCTAGGATTGAAGGTTAGGAGGTCAAGGGCAGTTAGCATTCAAATATAAGGGTTACTTGCGCATGAGCCAAGTATAGAATTGTGGGTTATACTCCAACTGAGTCTTGTGGTCTAGATCGAAGGGTCAGGTACTTACATGTGTGATATAAGTGTGGACATCTGTTAGGAAATCTCTGGAGTCAACACGGCTAGCGATGTGTAGCTCATCTTTGGTCAAGAGACGATCAAGATATGGGTGTTCTTTGACGTGCTATTCCATGGGTCGGCCACAAAGAGTGGTTAACACTCTATATGTAGTGGGTGAGACATAGGTTGGGTCATACTCTGATGTCTTGATTACGCAACGTTGCTCAGCGTTGGTCATGATTTGACATCCTTTGAGTTCCCATTGCAATTGCCAAGTGTACCAGTTTCGTAAAAATGGGAAGTCGGTGTCAGCTAATGCTTTCAACTCCTCAACTTCTTTGTCAGTGATGGAAGAAGTCACTTGCTTATTGTAGGATGTAATGAGGCACTGTTTCATGTCTTGTTCTCTTGATTTCTCAGTGCATAGCAACTCGGCAGGAGCTAAGTGGGGTGTTTTGACAAATGTGAATTCGAATGTTTCCCAGGAATAAGACATCATGCAAACTTCAGTTGCTAAAGGCTCTTGCAATAGGCCTAAGTCCAAACGGTCATAGTTGAGAGCCAGTGACATGAATGTGGCATTTAAGCATCTAAGACAAGAAATAACGTCATCCCCTCTGTCTTCGGCTAGGTCTACGGCTAGAGTTAAGAATGATTTTCGCTCGTAGGAGGGTTTAAGGCCTGCAGGTGGCTGTGGTTTGATAAGGGCTAGAAGGCTTGGTGGCAGATGGTGGTAGTTACCCATGAAGCAGTGGTTGAGCCTCGTGGATGAGCATCGGAGTAGTAGCTACTATGGATGGGCTGCTACATTCGGATTGGGTTTGGAAAGTCTTATCAGCACTAGTAGGGGTTGAAGTGTATAAAGGCATTTGTGGTTTGGGCCGATAGGCTTGCTCAACACTTCTGGGCTTATGCACGGGTGATCTTGTAGGTGGCAAGTCCTGGAAGCATTGCGAATTCTGGTTATGAGGTTCTATGGGGCTTCGGGTGATCAAGCTTGAGGGTGGTGTGTGAGTAGAGCCTTGGACCATTCGGGCCTTAGGGATCCATATCGAGGCATTTCCCTCATAGTAGCCTTGCGCTTGCAAGAGGGATTTAGGAACCCATCTTGGCTTGATCATGCTTTCATTTCTGTAATTGCATTTCAACCTCCTGGGTTTTGATTTTCTTGTGTTACGAGGACGTGAATGTCTTCTCCTAGGCAGTGATTGCGGTTGTTTAGGCCTCCATTAAAACTTAGGTTGTTGGGCCTTAGCTTTTACTGCTGTGAGTGACGGCTTGTGAGATTCGGTGGATGGTGGCTCAGCACTATCCCGCTCCCTAGACTTGGCTACGAGTACTTCTACTAGTGGCCTTGCGGACTTTGATGAGGTCACGCAGCCCTTGCTAAAGGCTGTAACAATGCGGACGTTGCCTATGGCGAGGTGGATGCGCTGCAACTCATAATCAACATTACAGTGAGTTTGCTTCTTGAAGGTTCACCCTAGCAATGACTCTTGCCTGTGTCTTTAGTGTTTGGAAACATGTAAAGGATCATTGGTACATTCTCAGACTCGATAGAAACATCGCTCCTGCACTTGCCGAGAAGTGCATACGAGCGGCCCCCATATGGGCTAATTTGGCATTAGTGGGCTGTAGTGGTAATTTACCAAGTTGAGTCCAATGATCATGAGTTAAGACATTGAATTTTGCTCCCTCCTTGATCAAAACATTGAAAGTGCATGTTTGCTTAGTAGTGACCATGATGTGGAGGTATGCGGGTTCTACGGCTTCCTCATCCTCATCATCAATTTCCATGATTGTGGCGACTCGTACTTTGATAGGGGGTTCTAACATTGCTGGCTCATGCAGCGGATGCGTGGGAGGGTAGTACTTCTTAATGCAACTGCTATTGAAGAAGTCTATGCCCTTGCCGTCTAGAGTCTTGAGCTCAATGTTGCTAGTTTGGCTGACTGCATGAACTTTGAAAGGCCCAAGACCTCTAAACTTCATTTTCTGCTTGTTTTCTTCAAGTGAGTATAGGAGCACTAAGTCGCCCTGTTCAAAGTCACGCTGCTTGACATGCTTGTCAAACCATCTCTTACGTTGTGCCTTCTTGCATATGAGAGCATGAGTGGCTAGAAGGAGAGTTTTCGAGAGGCGTTCAAGTCCATGCTCCAGAACTTGGACGATGTCATCTGTCCAATATGGCATTAGATCACCGTTGAACAAATCTCTCTCGCTGGAAAGGTTGAACAGATGGGTGTTTAGCAATTCATCGACAATGCCTTGTGGAGGGGAGCTACGGAGCTCTACCCCGAGACCTACGGACCGCTTATTGATCAAGCATTCCAAGCCAAGCGGCCATGGCTACCTCTCACATAGCCGATGCACAATGCCTACCTTACGGGTGTAGTGAGCTTACCTTGATACTCGATTGAGTTCCCTCCTCTCTCTTGCACTCCGGTAGCTCCAGATCCTTGTGGCAAGCTCAAGCAAGCTCAATCCCCCTCCGTCAGGCTCCATCCTCCATATCGGCGCAAGAGAAGAGAAGAGAAGATGAAGAGAGAAGATGGGGAGCTTCTTCTCCACGATCCCTCACTCTCACACCCTCCCTCCCTCACACTCCCTCACTCCCTCACTCAAGCACAAGCAAGAAGGCAAGAAACAAGAGAGGAAGAAGAAGAAGCTTTGGCCACACACAAGAATGAGCTTCTCATTCACTTTTGAACTTTATATACATGCCCTACTTTTTGGGTGGTCATCCCCACTTTTTACATGGCCGGCCATTAGCCTAGGCCTGCTTTTCCTATTTTTCACCCTTCTAACTTATCCCATTCACAACTAATATATACAATTTGCACAAGAGTGAGCCCGGCACTCTTTTCACAAGGATTTGGGAGTGCCTTCACATTTAATGGCATGCTTTTACTCTTTTCTTTTCTCGAGGCGACACTGAAGCCTTCTGGAGAGGTCATCATTCAAATTTTCGGGGTCTAATCTCCATCCGGGGTGCCTTTTCCTTTCTTTGTCCTGTTCCCTTTTGGTTATCTCCTTCTTCCATTTTTTCTACACCTCTACTCCATTTTTCGATCCTCTGTGTTGTGGTAAACATCACCCCCTCTTAGCTGAGTACTAGTCCCATGGCACTGGGGTGGGGAGCAGTAGGGTAGTTGGGGTTGCTGCTAGGTGGAATTGGTGGGTAGATGACCACAATCAAAAGGTGTTCTTGTGAATGAGAGATGATGGAGTTTGAATCCTGGTGATTGGGAGAGATTCTGGCGTGCTTTGATCTTCATGAAGATGCTCGACATTTGTCACACAGTTGTAGCTTCCCTTCTGCGACGACTGTCAAAATTGGGGCTTTGTAATCATTTGGAGAATATGTGGTTCCAAGATCTATGCCAATGGTGGGTCCATCACTGAGTTTTTCGTCTGCTTGATTTGGTTGAGTCATGGTAGCCATCAGTAGGCAGATGGTCGGCCACATCAAGCATGTTGGTCCATTTAATTGTCGGAGTATGCAAAAGCTCCTAAAGCTGCTGTAGTGGTGTTTGTCCGACTTATGGAAAAATTCCTGGTTATTAGCAGATGTCATGGATGGTCCTCCATAGTTGGGTCGTCAGTCACTGAGTCACGATCATAGCCTGCAAGAGAAATTTGTGCACTCCCTAAGGGGTGTGTCTGTCTCACGGTGTGGTGTAAGTGCATGTGCAGTGGAGCTGGGAGATGGGTCTAACCTTTGGTAGGCCCTTGGTAATGTCCCAAACTTAAGGACCCAGTTCGTGTGTTGTTGGAGGTGTAGTGCAGAACTTAGGGTGACAGGTCTAGAAGTCCTACCCTTGATGTGTCCTAAGCCTAAAGTGGCGGGAGAGGCTAGGGGTAGACCCTAGGTGTAGTGAGCAAAGTGAGCCCTCGTGCTTTTTTTTTCTTTTTTTTTTTGAGAACTGCATACAAAGAAGGCGTTCTGGCTAATGCCTATCACTTTCAGCGAGAGTACGGGGTGGTCGCAAGCATTGGGATAGAAATGCACGACTTTGTAGATATTCTTTAATAGCGGCCCATGCCTTCAGAGGTGTGGATGACAAGAAGGGATGATTACACCTTGTGAAGTGGGTATCATTCATATTCTCTAAGATTTCTAGGAAAAAGGAGGGAAGCACGGTTTCCCTCATCATTAATCTAGTCATAGCCCTACTATCTATCCCTAGGTTTATGTCAAAAAAGAGGGGAGGGAGGTGGGCTTCCTCGGCTGTAGGTCTCTGTATTAATAGGAATTTGATAAGACTAAGATAATTACAGGTGGTTAGGAAGGCTGGATTCGGGCAAGAAGAAAAATCCGCGAGAAAGTGGTTGATGGATGGGAGGAGATCCTCTATTCTAAAACTAGGCATTCCTCGAGACTCTGGGCATTTACGTTATATATTCTAGGGAAGTCAAAATCCCCATGAATGGTTCGGTCATAATCAACTCCATGCTTACAGGGGTAGGGCATGTAGATGGGGTCGTTGCGTTCTTTAGGAAGTGAGCTGCAGAAGGCGGTCCAGACATCAAAATTGGCATCCCAAATTCTCCTCTACCACTTCGGTTGTGCCTCGTAGCCTTGCACGGTTTTGGGAACCCTGTTTACCTTGTCCTACCAGTAATCTGTAGGCTCTTGCCTCAACCTGGTTATTATGAGGCTCCTTTCTTCTATCCACCTGTTTGCAAGATCATTGGCCAGGTTCTTGATCTTGGCTAGAATGCCTAGAGGCAACGCATGGTCTAGAGAGCGTGGATAAGAAAATGAAAGCTCAAATGGTCTCGTTTGGAACTCCCGGTCACGCCATATGATCAATTCCTGAGGCCAATCGATAGGGTTGGGATCCCCTTGTAGTGGCACCGGCTCTTCAGGGAATTGTCTGGGCAGTGACAGTGCTCTGCATTATGCTTCCTCTGCTAGTTCCTGCCTTCTTCTTCTGGCTGCCACAATGCACTCGGGCATGTGGGCATCTTCGAGCTCTTCAAGTGGGAGATATGGTAGAGGCGGACTGGGCATTCTTCGTTGTTCTTCTTCAGCATCTTGCTCCAAGTCTAGACCCTCTTCGACATTCTGCTCAGCCAATGCTGGGGCCACTTGTGGTGGTGGTGATGGCTGCTCCTGTTCTTCGAACCCAAGTTCCTTAAGCTCATCAGTTGAGAGGCCGGCACGGCGTAGATAGTGAAATTTTTGCTCTTTCATGATTCCTGTTTTTGTTGGAAGCTCCCACTCTTGAAGGCCATATCTTAGTGCTCAAGTAGTCAGTTCTAGCTTCCTTCTTACCTTCTCCACTCAATCATTGCCCTCTGCTTGGGCGACATGTAGTATTGTGCTGAGAAAGGCTTGCCTTTGGGCGTTGGCGTATACATCGGCTGCTTTTGCCCTGGATTCGGCAAGCACTCTCTCGCACTCAACCTCTACTAAGCGTTCCGTTAACTGCCTAACCCTTTCAAAGTTGTTCTTTTCCCACTCGTTGTCTCTCTGGACCATCTTCATTCTTCCCTCTTCCAGCTCACTTGCCAAGGTGATTACCACCTGCTCTGCTATTCATTTGTTACGATCTAGAGTTGGTTCCACTCCCTGGATTTCCGAGCTAGCTGTTCTTCAGCAAATTTTTTCTCTTGATTTGCAATGCTGAATCTCTCAACAATTAGTTCTGACTTTTCTTACGCTAGCTGTTTGTGGTTTTGGATCTCCGCAAGGTGCAATCTTCTTTGTGTGAAGGCCATGGCCATGAGGGCCTCTGTGTCTTCCTTGGCAATCTCCAATGCACCTTGCAGTCGTTGTGCCTCCTGTTGCAGCCCTTGTGCTTCTGCTGCGAGGATTGCCAACCTTTCCTGTGCTAGGAACTCTATCTCTCTCTCCAGTCTGTCTTGTTCCTTGTGTTCATACCATAGCTTTGCTATGGTATCCTCTTGCCGCTCGCTTGGCTCGCCTTCTTGAGCTGCTAACTGTCCATACCATTCTAGTTTGGCATTTCTCTATTCCAGGTCAGCATATTGCTACACTAGCAACTTTAAGCTCCGCTTCTCTGCCACCATGTTTTTCTCTTTGTCCTCCAGCCTTTGTCTCAGGCGGCTCTCTTTTTCCTAGGCTTCTTTCATTTTTGCTTCTAGTTGATCTTGTAGTACTTTCACCTCCCTTTTTCGGTTGGCTCCTTGCCTTGAAACTTCTAGCCTCAAGGCTGCAAAAATTTCCTTTTCCTTATCCAACTCCACCAAGGCCACCTTTTTTTCTTCCTTTGCCTTGTCCAAGTGTGTTAGGAGCTTAGCCACGTAAGCGTCGTAGTCCGCACCAGGTGGAATGGGAGTAGGGGCTGTAGTGGTTGACGCCTCTAGCTTTTGCCGTTTCGGATATTTCCTGGACTCAGCATCTGCAGTAGCAGCGGGTCTTTTTGCTCCGGTTTTCGGTACAATCTCAGCCACTTTACTGACAAGCATCTGCATCATGCTCATCAGTTGGGCCGTGTTTAGAGAGGGCGTGGGTTGCGGGGTAGTTGTGGTGTCGGTTGGCACTGGCACAAAGGAGGAAGGCAGGGGGTGCAACATGGATTTTCCCTTGCCTACAATCACTTGGGCCGCTTCCACACTACCACTTTCTTCAGCCTCATGGTGGGGACTCAAAGGGTTGATCTCTCCTATTCCATGGGTTTCTTCAACAGATCTACGAGTGGCCTTTGCTAACTCAGCTAGTTCTTTCATTCTTAGCTCGTCGGCTTCCTCCTCCGTCCTTCTTTGCCTCTCTTCTTCTGCCCTTTTTGACTCTTCTCTAACTCTTTTGATTTCTTCCTCTTTCTTTTTCCTTCGTTGCTCCTCCACCCTCCTTGACTCTCTTTGAGCCCTCTTCACCTCGGCCCGCTCCTCTTTTCTCAGTATTTGCTCCTTCTTCTTTTGGCTCTTCTCAGTCTTCATTTGCTTCTGTGGTTTGGCCGTTTGAGTGGGTGGTATTTTTGGCTCTCCTTCATCGCTTACTGTCTTTTCGCCCGAGCCGTCTTCCTCATGGTGAGGTGATATTTGGTGCATAGCTTGCTCTTCCTCTATGCGGGCATCCTTGATAGCCTCATTGATGATTGCCGTGAGGACACCTTCGTATCTGATTGTAGAGGCTTTTGTGGTAGGTTTTTTTCTTGTCGATCGTGTGGTAGAGGCTGGAGATTCCCCAGCAGGCAGTGCTGCAGCTGGAGCTAGGAGCGCATCTAAACTCGTGATAGTTTTTTGGACAGAGACATTCCAATCCACCTCCTTTGGAACTCCTGCTGCGATGCTTTCCAGCAATGGCACCCCAATTCTATTCATTAGTGTATTGTATCTGTGGCTCGAGAAAAGGGTGTGGACCATCTTAGCTTGCATCCTTGTCGCAAGGTCTAGAATGTCAGCCAAACTGATTCCATCCACCGTGTGCACGCCCTCTTTTCTGATTCCCATCATGGCGTACACATCTCTTTTTGGGGCGCCTCTCTTTCTTGGGCACAAGCCCCAGGGCTTTCTGGACAATGTCTGCGTTAAGGGGCCCTTGCACCCTTCTTTCCTGGTCACCCGCCCTTACTAAGACTATGCCATAGCTCCTTCCTTCATCAAAGCTCCTTAAGAAGTCCGTGCATATGCTGTAGTCTATAGTCTGTCTGACCTTTTCCACGTACTTTTGGAGGTTACATTTGTCCACCAACTTCCTCACGGCTGGCTCTTCCAGGATGGCTTCATCTAAATTCATGGTATACTTGAACGTGAATTGGCTAGATCCATGCATCTCGATGCTCATTCCCTACTTTGTTAGCTCCGCTTCAGGGAATGGGAGTTTACTTTGTCCAGCCATGGTAGGTATTAGTCATCACACCAAGTCAACATTAGTGTTATAACTTGACTTGTCACTAACAAAAACCCAAGAAAGAATGCATGTGACAATTTGTCATGCTGATTCAGAGGAATGAAACTTGGAAATAATTCACAACCAACATCTATTTCCTCCTTGCATTCTTTCCTATTTGAATTCAGTTGATCATTTTCATCCATTATACATCTTGCTACATCACTTGGCTCTCATTTTCTCCCCCCCCTTTCCTCAAGTGTTAAGGGAGTCCTTCCTAGTATTAGCAAGGGGAGGAGGAAGGCTCGCATGGGCTGTGTGGGGCGAGTTACTTGGCCAACAGCCAAGTATAAAGGTTAGGGTTATATTCAAGATGGGCATGATGATCAAGTTCGCATGATCGTATGGAAGCTTGAGTGATGTAGGTCAAGACATCATGAAAGATGTCCCCGGAGTTGAGGTGACTAGCAATGTGTAACTCCTCTTCCATGAGGAACTGGTCAATGTAAGGGTGGACCAACACCTGGTCATCTAAGTGTATGTTGCATGTAATGTCCAAAACCCTAAATGAAAGAGGTGCCACATAAGTAGGGTCGTGTTCAATTGTTTTTATTGCCCTCCTTTGCTCAGCATTGGTCATGATATGGCAGTCTTTTTTCTCCCATTGGAGTCATAAGGCATACCATAGTTGTAAGAATGAAGAAGCAGAGTTGGAAAGCTGTGCGTGAGCTCCTCCAGTTCTTGTTCAGGTGTAGAGCAAGCAAGCTTGCGGTAAGAGGTGATTAGTCTTCTGAGAGCAGCTTGCTCCTTTGAGATTTCTCCATTAGCAATTAATTCGGTGGCAATTTTGGAAAATTTGATGGTCATAAACTCGTAGTCTTCCCAAGTGCATGGCAATGTATGAATATCAGAAGCAAGGGGTTCGTCAAGAAGTCCTAGGTCAAGCCTCTCATAGCTCCTAGCGAATGTGGTGAAGGTGTCATCCAACTCCTTGATGCATGTCACTACGTCGTTTCTCGAGGTCTCAGCAAGATCCTTGGCCACTGAAAGGAAAGATCATCTTTCGTACGAAGGCTTAAGGCCTGCTAGTGGTGATTTTAAGCGTCAAAGTGCTTTAAAGGCGCCCGAGCGACACTTGTTGATTTTTTATAATTTTTCAGACTAACGTGCGGGTTGTCAAGAGTTACCGGCCAATGTGGGATGTCAAGCCGGATGCCCAGGATTTTTGAGAGCTCAATTCGGAGTCCGGACGGGGAAGGAGCCAAGAAACTGTTCAAGATTTGAAGAGGTGGACATTAGAGTGGTCAAATGGGTAAGTGACCCTTGGGGAAAATTTTTAATGCCACATGAAATGTTGGGATGAAGGAAAAAAACGTGAGGAGAGAGAGAGGAGGATGGCGTGAACAGTATGGCGCCGAAAAATGCGCCTAGATCTTGGGGATGTCTCCTCCTGCCTGTGAACAACCATACATAATGACTATGGGGCTTCATTTCCCTCTGGATGCTGGTCATTTCGCCATGCTTCACTCGCGCAATGGTGGTCTCTATGGAAATCTCTGATTTTAGTCTTTCTCTCTCCTCCCTCTCTCTCTTCTAGAGGCAGATTCATGTGGGAAGAAGAAGGATTGACGGATGCTTGTCCAACCGAGATGGGATTGCTCTGTGATGCAAGAGGAGGGTAGATTGCTAATTCCGGACTATCATGGACATTAATGGCTGCTGGAAATCAGTCCCGAGACATGGCAAATAAAAACCCGCAAACCGCAAAGAACGGTAATTTTTTTTTTACAAAGGGAATTGATGTTTTTATGCAATTTTCTTCGTGAATATTTGTTCCCATGGGCTGATTATGCATCATAATGTTTTTTGCTATGAGTTTGATCAGTTTATGCTCAAAAAATCAGAAAATCATAAGTGTTATGACTGAAATTAATGGTATAAAACCCGTAAAACACGCGTTTAAGAGGCAAAATGGGAGTTTTTTGCAAAATAAAGGGGAAACATGAGACATAACATTAATAAAACCTGAAATTTTGCTGTCAAAGAACTAAAGGGCCATAGCCCATAATCAATTTCAATTTCTAGTCATTTTTTATTCAAAATAATAGAGGAAAAATGCCTAAAAATGGTGAAAAATGGGTTTTAAATGGGGGAAAATTAGGAAACGATAAAAGAAAATTTCCAAAAAATTACATAAGTGTTTGTGCAATGTATAATGAAGGTAGAGCACGAGGTTAGCCTGGTTTACCCTCATTTCTATGTTTTTGTCCGTATTTATTGCTTTCTCTACAAAGAAATACACATAAAATGACTCTTACACCTATCAACGATTGCAAAACATTAAACGGTAGGGTGAGAGGAGAGTTTGAGTATCAAAGTACAATCTTAAATCTGATTTATGTGTTGCATCATGGTTATAGGACATCGTTTTAAAATAAAGGAAAAGGCAGCATGAGCGTAAGGCTCGGTGTCTCTCCTTGTTTCAACACATAAACATTAGCATGGAAATCATGGAAAGATTGGTTTCGCACGATGCACAATGCTGATTTTCTATTGTTTGTGCACTAAACCATTCACATTATGCACTATGCATGGTTCACGGTATCGAAGGAAAATCTCTTGGACTACATAGCAATTGTTTTCTTAGGACTTTGACCCACGATTGAGAATGTGAGGTTATCCCTTGCTGTAGGGTAGAGGGTCGGTTTCCTAAGGGACTGTGAAGTGAGAAAGCATAGTATATCTCCTAGAAATACAAGAAATATAAAAGAGAGGAGTTTGTGTTCGTTTGTGTTATATATTTAGCAGCGCATCAAAGGGCCAATCCCTGAGATGTAGGAGAGCTGCAGTGGGGCTTCGACTATTAGTCGGTGGAGTGCCTCCTACGTGTGTGTAATCAAGGCGTTATGCCTATGTATAAGGGTTCTCCCTCTGAGGAGTTTAAGGGAAATGTTGCACTATAAACTATAAACGCGGGAATTAAGCTTTAGGGTAGTTTGTCCTTCAGCCTTAGATTGACGCTCCTGGTCTGCGAGGCCATGAGGGTATTTGTGTGTCATGAGCATGAGGTCCGGCTAGTGCTATAGCCAGTGCCGACTGGTTTTAGATCCCATCAATGGTGCGTCTGCCGGGAGACACTTATAAGTGGTGGTTTTCGGATCTAGGGTTTTTAGGGACCAAAAGAAAGTTGGTTTATGTCCTCTGACAAGGACCGTCAAGCTGAAATCCAAAAAGCCGAACGTGCTGAGAGGGATAGACGGCGGTTAGAGATCGTAAGCTGTTATTCTCCTCAAAGGAGTAGTCAAGTACGTATACGAAGCAGTGGTCTTAGTCAAGCAACTACTCCACCTATTCCATTAGGTGCAGGAGGAAGTGTAAGATCTTCTTCTCCTCCACCAAGTTTACCCACTTCAAGTGGGGGTGTGAATCCGTCAATTCAAGCTCCTATTGCTAATCGGATTGTCACCATGGCACAGGGTATTGCAATTCGTGCAGGGATGCCGGATTTACCAGCCTTAGGAGTGCCCTTGCCCATTTTTAATGGGTTAACGGAAGAGGATGCATAATTTCACATTTGTGAATTTCAGAGATTGATGTTCAATTATCACATCCAAGACGAGGAACATCTCATGATATTCTTCAATATGACGTTAAAAGGAAGGGCTGCGGAATGGTATCACAGCATAGAGTCTGCTACTCTCTTCTTTCTCAATCATGTTTTGTAACATAGTATAAAGGCATTTTCGCTAGAGGCTGTGAGGTAGAGAGGCATCCATAGCTACACAAGTTTGAAGGAGTTCAAGAATTTGAAGGTTTGCTACTCAAGAGGCTTAAAGCTTAAAGATTAAATATTGAAGGCTTGACAAGGACTATAAAGTTTTGAAGGAATTGAAAGGGTTTTCACTCAAGAGATGTATCAAAACATATCTTCTTCATTTATTCATTATCTCTTTGGTTTAAATTGGGTGTCTGCCATTGCCTAAAGCTAAGGGTTGCTTCAGAAAGGACCCTTCTTAAGGGGGATCTTTAAGCCTTATGCTTAAAGGGCATGCTTTAGATAAGCCAAGGGATTACTTCCATACAAACTTAGGGGCTTCTTCACTCAATCGGGGGGTTTCAAGGGTATGCTTCCTTAGTGAATAGAGAAACAAAGAAGAGAAGAAAGAGAGATCTATTTGAGTTCAAGTCTCTCAAATTCATCATTTTATCCAAAAACTATAGTTTTCATTAATTGGTTGTAGTTCCACATACACTCTTGTCCACTCGCATTTTGAACTAGTCAATGCTGTTTTGAGACTATCATGTGCTGTATATTAGTGAGATAGAGAAAGAAGAAGAAATAGAGATCAAGCCAAGTTGAAGGAGGAGCTTAGAGCTCTCAGCAATCATCTAGTATCTAAGGATGTCACAAATCCATTCGTTTGCCATCACAACATGTAAGAGGCCTTCATCATTTTGTGTTGTCCAAAAAATACCAACCCTATTGCCAATTATATATTTTCATTATCTTCTTTATTTCCTACTCTATAAGGTTAATGTTAAAGCCCCCTAAATCCCTTTCACACTCAGCCTCTTCAAATTGATTTTTACAAAGGCTCCTTCACACTAGGAATTCCAAATTGGTTATTATTTGAGCCTTCTTCACATGGTAAGAACTACACTATCTTATTCCAATATTGAGCCTTGTAAAAAAACTATTTTGATCTAAAGCTCACCAATACATCCATCAAAATTTAGAGTAAATAATGTATATTCATCATCATAAGAATACTTTAAGCCATGTATACATGTATGCATCTATGTATCCCATTGAGCTACCCGAAAAACAATGGTTTGTTTTCATCATGCATAGATGTCTAAGTTTATTATTCAAAATCAATTCGAAGGCCATTTTCATGCCTCAAAAATCACTAAATACTATGTATATCACTGAGTCAAAGTCAAATGAAATCCCAAACTGTATGTATCCCAAGATTACTCAAGTCATGAAATATTTATCAAGCCAAAGCAACGTGTATTTGTGTATCCAAAAAAAAGAGAATATCATAAGAATTAAATTCAAAGAGCAGTTGATCAAAGGAAAGACCAAGTTAAAGACCATGATGGAAATGAAGTTCAAGAAAGTGACCAAGTTTTTGTTTCTTTTTTTATTTTTGTTTTTTGGTGTTGGCGGCAGGTGAGTGTGATGTATAATTATTGTTAGGTAGAAGCGTGTGCTGGATATTGTTAGCATACTCAAAATGGCCCTCACTAACAAGCATTAGAGTGCGAGATTGTATAAAATGTAGAAGTAAATAGCCATTTTGACAATGGCGTGACTATCTAATGAGAATTGAAGTGTGAGCTATTGTACTAAAAGGAAGGCATGACTCTCTCAAACAAACAAGCTTTGAAGGTGAGAGATGATAGAAGTGTGGAAGAAATAATAGCATTGAAGTGAGATATAGTGCTAACACATGCAAAACAGTTGGAATGAGAGAGAGTGTGTGTATGTGTGTTTTTCTCATGTGGGAGGGAGTGGAGTGTGTATGGTCATTAATGTTGAGTACAGAAAGATACATGGGTGTGTTTGTATAGGAAAGTGTATTTTTGAGAGAGAGAGAGAGAGAGAGAGAGAGAGAGCTTAATCTAAATGGTTTTTATGCTATATATTCCTGAAAAGTTATTCATGAATAGAATGAGAATATTAACTTTGGATATTTTTCATGTGGCATGATAGTATCTCTTAACATGGCTATTTTCTCAATGTACTAAGATTTCTAAGACATTTGCTATTTTTTCAACTAAATTTAGTTTAGTACATTCTTACTTTCTCTTTGCAACCTTGGACATTGTTTCTCCTTCAAGTTTTACTTCATCTAAGTGTAATATAAGGGTTCTCCTTAGGCTTGAAATGAGAGAGTAGATTAGTTTATTATCGTCCATGGAAGGCCAAATTATGACCCATCAGACCTTTCTAGATATACAATGATTCTCTTCCCCCATGGTAGGAAAGGGCTAGCTATGGTGAAAGAATGATCTATGCAGTCTGGTTCTCCCAAAAGCATAACATGCGGGTGATGAGAGCCCCTAACTTTGATATAGGAATAGTGGTGAAAAATTGGTGAAGTGGCCCTTGTAAAGGGATATCAAATTCAGCCCGTATGTGTGCATATCCTGGGCATGTCATAATCATGTGCTTGTTTGATTCTACACTCTGTAGTCCACACAGCTTGCATAACCTCATCTCTCTTGCATGTCCACTCCATGCACCTGTCTCGATTAATAAAGTGTGTGATCAAATTCAAAGTCGTGCAATACTCCGTGAAATTACCACTGAGAGTAGGTTGGCTATGTATGGCTTCGTGTGTGCCTCTACGTGCATGTAGAATTCCCAACATGAAGGATAGATATGCATACTGTAATAAGAAAGTTTGCCATTTTCTCCCTTGCTTTAATGTTTTTCTTGATACACTTGTAAGAGATCTGATTGAAATGTATCCATGCATATATCTTGGGATGCCATATCTAGATATCTATCCACTTTGCACCCTTTAAACCATTTTCGCATATCCAGTACCCATTCTATTGAAAGCACTTTACTTTTCCACGTTTTCTATAGGCATGTGCTAACATCCCATTCCTGTTTGGGGAGCCTATTGTCATCCATTTGACGTACTCGAGTGGTATATCTTAGTACTCGGATCATAGCATGTACCTCAATTGGCCAACAGGCGATTTCCAAAAGCATAAGTACACATGGTGTCGTGATTTTGATGCCCAAATATCTAGGAATAAAATATTTTTGTAGCTTCTCAATGTCATTCCATGTAGAAGAGGAGATGCTCTCCCCCCCACACTTCCACTCCCTATAATACTGTCTGTAGAACATATGCACCAAAAATCATACACCATATTTTTTGAGCATTTAGTATCTTTATGGTTGCAGTGGTTTTCAAAGTGATAATACTTTATTTTCCCTACCGCTAATCGCCGCTCCACACAAGTATGCCATGTGTAGTCTACAGGTATCTGAATCCCCAAGTATTTGATAGTAGATACTATCTCTATAGACTATCTTGCATAATGTACCTCTAGAGGGGTCCTTGATTGCTTAGTGTGCATAGCCATTAGCTTTGTTTTTTAGTCATTCACCATCAAACCTTTATCTTGACAAAACCATTTAAGAATCCCCATGAACTGCTGCGTATGTTCCTCAGTATATGTAAAGAAGACCACATCATTTGCATAAAGCAGAAGTAGGATGGAAAACATACCAATATGCAGACTTTTTGGATTCCTCTTCATTCATAGCCATAATAAGTATTTCCTCTAGCTTATCAATGTATAAACCAAATAATGTAGGGGAGAGTGGGCAACCTTGTTTGACTCCCATATTAATCTCAAATACTTGTGATAGCCCACTGTTGTGACCTCTGAGGCGGCACACCACTCATTGATATATCCTGTAAATTCCCATGCATAGATAATTTGGGACCCCTAATTCTTACATTAGTTGCCATAAGCCAACTCTTGGTATGGTGTTAAAAGCCTTCTTAGAATTCACAAAACAACAATACAAGGTTGCTCCCTCAAGACGACTCTCATCCATAAGCACACATAAAGTAACCAAATGGTCTATGGTGTTATGACACCAGGGTGAAAACCTACTCGTCCATAAGCTCCTTTGTTATTAATTTCTACCCATTAATTGCATTTCCAAGATAGTGTTGAATAGCTTTGTCATGGCTGAACTGACCATAATCATACGTTAGTTTGTTAGCAAATTGCCATCTCATCCCTTACGTACATCACATTTGATGGGGTTTACCCCTTTATGCATGCAAAGTATTGTAACATACTATAGCATATGAGCATCTATAAAATCCCCCATAACATTTGATAGTTTGGTTTACCATTTTCTCCATGCTTGCCTTGGACATTTCTCAAACTCCCTAGCATCTTCATTCTCTTTGGCCACTACATATCGTTGTCACTTTTTATGTGTGAGAGCAATATATCATTTTTCTACCTCACTTCATTCTTGTCCCTTAGGGAGGATTTTCAACTTTCTACATGTAGCCTTACATTCATCATCAAACCATTTCTTGCATGGAAATCCTTTGACATTTTTGTGATTGCTCTTTGGTTTTCCAAAAACCTCCATATCCATATTTAACATTCCATCTCTTAGATCATCCCATGTGCTCCTAGTAAGATTGCTCATAAGACTATCCACATGACCAGCATATGCATGTTTCTTGTCTACATCAAAACGAAATGCACCAGTAGCTAGTGCGTCCCCTGCATGTCCTACATGGTGGAAAATGTCAAGTGTCAAGCCCAAAGCTACTTGATCCGATTCTGGATGTTTTTCACCCAGCCAGAACTCTCTGATCATGCATAAATCATTCATGTGTACCATTACATAGCCTACCACATTGGAACCTCCACTAGTTGAGTAGCACATGTATCCTTTAGTAATTGGGGAAAAACTTCATACCATTCAATATTGGAATGTGAAAACCATTAACCATATCCATCAAAGCACATCCATGAGCGTTAATGTACGTATCCTCAGATTGTCTACACCAACATGCATCTACATCCTCAATCTCTTCCTTGTCTAACTCATCACGTGCTATGGGCTGAAATTGCATACGTCCAATATGTGCATTTAAGTCACCTAAGACCATCACATGTCCTTGTTCCATATATGTGCATGCATCCATACTCAAATCTTCAAGAGGTTCTTGCAAATCCACTTCATGTTGTGCATACAAGGGGGACTCCTTATGTGGAATGTAACATCCCTCAATGTACATCGATGTAGTGTGCTTGAGCATAATCCATATGTACCACTTAAGTTGGTCTACTTTACATACATCAATCATTCCCTCCAAATGATATTTGTATATGCATGCAACTCCTCCTTGCCCTCTTTTTCCTACATGTGGCTAATAAGAGAGAGAGAGAGAGAGAGAGAGAGAGAGAGCTTGCAACATTAGAAATGTCTAATAAATACCCTAACACCAATTATAAGTGTGAAAAGATACATCTAAGTATGGACATTGGAACTACACACACATACACACAAATACATGGAGAGGTTTATGGTGTTTGTGTGTGTGTGCATATATATATATATCTCACACTCAAATTTTAGTGTGCAAATATGTACTATTTGTGTTTCTCCAAGCAAAGGGAGGTAATAGTGTGATGGTGTTGAGATGTAGAGAGAGAAGATATGTAGAGACGTGAGAGGGAGAGAAGAGACATACCATATGCACTACCAAAGACTACATCATATTGATCACAATCTACATATATATAGGTGAGACCTAGTCTAGATAGGGTGAGCTATATATAGCTCCAACACCCCACTCAAACAAAGGTCTCTAGTTGGATATGAAAAAACTCTTCGAGAGCATAAGGAAAAAAATCAAGATCCCATATACAAATATATAAACATGATCAAGAAAGATTATTGTGTGCATGTGAGGTGAGACCAAATGTGTTTATACAAAGATTACCAAGAAGTGTGAGGTAGATGTGCATATGTGAAGTGTATGGTGCCTACTACAAGGAGTATGTACAATGGCACTACAATGTCATAATAGATTAATTCCCAAAGATTGAAGTTGAGACAACTCCAAGTTTTGAGCGCAGTAGAGTGAAGGGTGCTTCATTGAGTCTTTGGTGAATATATTTGAAATCATCTGATCACTTGAACAATGTTTAATCATGATTGTTCCTTTCTTTACTTCATATCAAACATAATGATAATGCACTACAATGTGTTCAGACTTGTTATGCCGAACATAGTCTTTAGTAAGACTAATAGCACTTTGATTATCACATCAAAGTGGTGTGATGGAGAGAGGAGGATGGCCAATATCTAATAGAACTTTTCAAAGCCATACTAATTCTCAAGCCACTAAAGATGAAACTACATATTCAGCCTCTATATTGGAAACAGCAAGACAACGTTGTTTCTTACTAGTCAAAGAAACAAGACAACCATTGATAAAGAAACAATTTCCACTTGTAGAACACAGATAAGTGAGAGCTTGCCCAATTTATATCTGTATAGACCAAAAGTTGAAGTGAATGTAGAGAATCAGAGTTTTGTTGGCATCAATAAACCAACCCAAAATCTTTAGTGCCTTTCAAATACTTCAAAACTCATTTAGATGTAGTCCAATGTTTAAGGCATGGAGAACTAAGATGTTGTCCAAGAAAATTTGTATAAAAAATAATGTTAGGTCAATAATTTAAGCCAACAAATTGAAGACATTCAATAAGATTACATAAGGTTGATGTAACGCTAATTGTCCATCATTTTGCATAAAGTGAGAGTCTTTGGTAGAGCTCACAAGACAAGGAGTACTAATAGGATGTGTAGAATCCAAACCAAACTTTTGAATAATATCTTTAATGAACTTTGTTTGACGTAGTTATAGAACACCCTTTTCTCAAAAGACCTGAATCTAAATACCAAGATATGAGTGTATGTCTCCAAGATCGAGCATGTCAAACGCATAAGATAAAACCTTCTTTACTTGTTGAAGGAAGTTGAGATTGTTAGAAACAAGTATAGTATCATCCACATATAGAGCAAGAGTAACAAAACTATCATTGCATAGCTTGACATATAAGTTAGGATCTGAAGAACAAGAGATAAAACCTTGTTTTGTAAGGAAGAGATAAATATTTTGATACCAAGCTCATGAAGATTGTTTGAGACTGTAGAGTGCCTGATGAAGTTTACAAGCAAGATTTTCCTTATGTTTGACTATAGATCCCTCTAGTTGCTCCATGTATATCTCTTCCTTTAGATCATCATTAAGAAAAGTAGTTTTCACATCCATTTGGTAAACCTCCAAATCAAACTCAACAGCAAAAACTAACAAACTCAAATACTAGTAATACAAACAACAAGTGAGAAAGTTTCCTAATTTAAACTCCTACAATTTGTGAGGAACATTTGGCAACTAGCCTTGCTTTGAATTTGTCAAGTTTTCCATATACGTTTTTTTTTGTCTTATAAATCCACTTGCATTTAATAACATTACCTCCAAGTGGTAATTGAGTTAGAACCCATGTATCTTTAGAGAGAAGAGATTCATACTCAACTTCCATGGCCTCCTTCCATTGTTCCTTTTGTAGGGGTGCCATGGCATTACTATAAGAGAGAGTATCTTCACAAATATTAAGAGCATTCTCAAGAATATTAGCATCATAAACATGACAACTATCATGCTCATTATCAAGTAGAAGATCAACATAAAGATCAAATCCAAGGTCATCATCATCAACAATAGGTGCCTGATTTGAAGAGTCAATATTATCCCATGAAGGAGGTTCATCATCATATAGAAAATGAAAATAAGTGAGTAATGACTTTGTATCATCAATGTCCTCTAGTGACCATGTCTGCCCAACATCCTCTCGAGACCATGTGTTGCCCATAAGTTGCTCATTGGAAATAGCATCACGACTTATGATTACCTTCTGGGAAGATGGATCATAAAACTTGTATCCCTTAGAAAAATTTGAATATCCAATGAGAATAACTTTCAAACTAGGAGAATCAAGTTTTTTGCGAGTCTCTTTGGGTACATGAATATAAGCAATACATCCAAAAGTTGGAAAATATGAAATAGAAGGAGTTTCACCTATCCAAGTACTAATCGGTATTTTACCAGAAGGAGCAGTTGTAGAAGATGATTTTGCACAAATACTACTGTTAAGATTACATTAGCCTAGAAACATTGAGATAAGCCAGAATGAATGAGCATACACCCCATGGCAATGAGAATAGTCTTGTTTTTACATTCAGCAATACCATTCTCTTGAGGAGAGTAGCGAATTGTTTTCAGTTCTGTAGCTTTTTTTAATTGCTGAAAAGATAATAAATCTTTTGATTTACGTGGCAAGAGAAAAACTGTGGTGTATCTTGAGAAGTCATCAATAAAAGTCATGAAATAATGATATTGAGATTTTGATGGAGGAAGAGGTCCACACATATCAGTGTGAATAAGATCAAGCAAATCTCTAGAATGAGTTGTGATGGAAATGAAAAAGGGTTTGCAAAAATGCTTTTCAAGTGCACAATATTCACAAATACCCATATGAGGACTAGCTTTGAATTCCGTACCTTGAACAAGGTCACAATAATAAAGATCAACAATCTTTGCAAAATCAAAGTGAAAAAAGCAATGATTTCATATTTTAATGTTAAGATTGCCAGGAGCTATAACAACATTTGCAACATCTTCATTTAAAGATAACTCAAAAATATTACCGTTTGGAGGAGCAATAGTGATGGTTTGGCCATCTTTCTCAATGCGACACTTGGTATGGTCAAAACCGACAAAGAGACGAAGATCTATAAGTCTTGCAACTGAAAGAAATTCCTTTGTAGATCTAGGACATGTAAAACTCCATGCATGATTCTTGTTGAAGAAAGAGACTTGGCAAGTTGTGTCATTAGCAAGATAAACCAATTTCTTGATAGGAATAGAATGATAATTATGTAACCATTGGGACTAATATGTCATGTTTCCCGTAGCACCAGATTCAATAGTAAAAAGAGATCCATCAGGAACATGAAATATCCTTTCCAAAGAGATAGAATAACTCACAAAATTTTCTTCTTCAGTAGTGTTGTCATGTGTCTTTTCAAGATTTAGAGAGGTAATTGAAGTTACAATTGAAATGGAGCTAGCTACCTACTTTATTGTGCATCACATATGGAAAAAGGGACCTCCCTATCCTTTAGGAGGTATTGGGTATACTTGGGATGAGATCTCAAGCTAAGATAAAATGGTTCTTTATTAGTGTTTATATTGTTGTCTATATGGCAGATGGAATATGATGACCATTTTGATGAGCTTCTAGACTTGGTTGGTTTAAGGAATCGCTAAACACAACTTAAAAGACCATGATTTAATGAAGCTAACATGAGGTTAAAATTTTGAATGCCTCTCAAGAGTGATTTGGAAGAGATAAGATAATTGAACTGCCTCCAATGCACATTTTTTGAAAAGGTATTCATGGTTTGCAGTTTATGGGAGTTCCATCATCTAGTTTTTTTAAAAAAATCTCACTAAGGACTCTTTATTTAGAGAGATTCGTGTAGCTCTTAAAAAAGTGTAGCCTAGATAACAAGGAGGAGATTCTTGGGGATGTCAAGAATCACTAGTGGGGAAACTTGCTTGAGTTACTACACCAAACACACACAATATACATAAGAGGAAGCTCACTTAAGAACACAAGAAGAGAGAGGGAGGCTAAAATGTTTTCTTGCTAATTTCTTCTTCTTCCTCCTCACACTTTACAATGTACACAAAGTATAGATAAGATACAACATAAAGGAAAGTGGCCTACTGATTCAAACAGTGCATAACTGACTATACTAATAGACTCATGATATAACTATGCCAAATGTTGTAAGTAGGTGGGATAAACTAAATATAATAAGTGATAAGTCACTAGCCCTGTGAGGATCATAATGACCACCAACGCGCTAAGTGTAGGTGTGCAGGCCCACCTAGCTAGCCAGTCTATCATTAATGTCTGCATGTGTTGAGCTTGCCATGTCAACACTCCCCCTCAACCTCAACTATATCTTTGCAACTCCAACAAGTAAGCTTTGAAACTTTTAAAGCTTCTCTACATCCAATGCCTTTGTGAAAATGTTAGCTCTTTGATCCTGTATATTGACATATACCAAGTCAATCTCTCCTACAATTACCTTCTCTCTCACAAAGTGGTAATGCACCTCAATGTATTTTATCCTAGCATGGACCACTAGGTTCCTAGTTGGTTGTATGTTGCTCATGTTGTCACAGAAAATGACAACTTGACCATCTCCCTGCATATCCAAATCATCCAATAACTTTTATAGCCATACCATCTCACATGCTACCATATCATCACCTCTATACTCAGCTTATGTACTCGATAAAGAAACTATAGGTTGATTTTTATTACTACTCCATGTAACTTTTGCACTACCAAGGGAAAACATGAATCCACTGGTAGATCTTCCATTGGGACATGCTACCAACCAATCTAGATCTATGTATCCAAACACCTACATATCCTTACGTGTCTCATAAAAATTTCCATAATGCAAAGTGGACTTCACATACCTCAATATCCATATAATTGTATCCAAGTGAGGCTTTCTAGGCATTTGTATAAAACTGACTGACAACACCAACAATAGAGCTCAAGTCTAGCCTTGTGATAGTCATGTAAATCAAACTTCCTACTATCCTCTTGAGCATAGTAGGATCTCATATCTCATCCCCTACATCAGCACTTGACTTCACATTTTTCTCGAATGACACTAAAAGAGGATTATATGATGTCATACCATACTTAGATAACATATCCAAGCCATATTGTCTTTGGTACAATCATATACCATCATTACATTTTATCACCTCAATACAAAGAAAGTACCTTAGCTCACCCAAATCTTTCATCCCAAACTTCTTCTTCGAAAATTCCTTAACTTTAGCAATCCCACTGTCACTATCACCTACAATAATCAAGTCATCCACATAGATGACTATGATCACTAAGCTTTCATCTCATTTTCTTACATAAAGTGAGTGATAAGCATCAAAAACATAAAATCCAATTTTAATAAGATACTCTCCGATCTTGTCAACATACTCTAAGTGCTTGCTTCAGCCCATAGAGCGCCTTCTTTAACACTTGCACATATATCTAGGATGCTATAAATCCTCATAACCTAATGGATGCTCCATATACACCTCTTCTTAAAATTAACCATGAAAGAAGGACTTCTTGACATTCATTTATTGCAAACTCCAAGACTTGGTTTTTGCCAAAGCAATCACACATCTAATAGTTGCCATTCTAGCAAATTGACTGTATGTCTCTTCATAATCTATACCGTATGTTTGAGCATAGTATTTCGCAACCAGCCTAGCCTTATACTTGCCAATAGAAGCATATGTACTATGCTTGATTTTGTAAACCCTTTTACAACCAATAGCTTTATTTCCCTTAGGTAATGGTGCCAAATTCCAAGTCTTATTGAACTCTAATGCAACCATCTCATCATCATTGATACATCCGAATGAGCAGACCACTAACAACATCCTCAAAGCAAGTGGACTAAGCATCCTCAAATACCTTTACCATATAAGCATAATGGTGAGATGCCTTCAAAACCAAATCTTCTAATAGGATGTCTAACCTTATTAGACCTATGTACCACTTGATTACTTAGTGGAGAATTTAAATTACCAAGTGCTCTTTGTACACTTGGAATCCTGACTAAAGGAATACTAAGCTCATCATCTAAACCCTCTAAGCCCCTAGAATCTCCATCAAATCCCAAATGACTAGTAGATATATCATTACTATCTGATACTTTCTTCTTCCCTTTGTCTTTACTTGCAACACTTCTAGATGCACTTGAAGGTGTGGGTGGGGCTACTTCTTAGTCTCCCAGACCAAGAGCTGGCTATGGATATAGTACTAGATGTTGTTTCTGGGTCCACTAAGGCTCCATGATTCTTGCTTTTCCTTATGCATATTACTACCATAATCATAATCATCATCCAATACATCACTAGTAGATGCATACCAATTGCTCATCTCATAAAAAATAATATCCATGCTCACTTGAACTCACCTATGTAACAAGGTTATAAAAACGATATTCTTTCTACTCTAAAGACTATCCAATAAAAATACATTTTGCAATCTTTTGTAGCTCTTCTAGCACATGAATATATACAATACAGCCAAACACTTTCAAGTATGACATATCAAATTTCTTGCCTGTAAATAATTCTTTGGGGGTCATTCCATGAATTGCAGCTATGGGCGTGCTATTCATAATATATATAGTAGTATGAACAACTCTAGGTGTTATCTTCATAATATAGATAGTAGTATGAACAACTTGAGACAAAAAAAAATTGGCATATTCTTTTCAGCCATCAGTGCCTGTGTAACTTCTACAATATACTTATTTTTTCTTTCTGTAACTCCATTCTGTTGTGGAGTATACCTGCAAGTAAACTGTCTCTTTATCCCATGAGACCTCAAAAAGTCACTAAACTCTTTAGAGAGGTACTCTCCCCCTCCATCTGACCTCAAGCACTAAACTTTTAAATGTGTTTCTATTTCAATAGTAGCCTTGAAAGTTTTGAAGTGCTCAAATACATCACTCTTTTCCTTCATGAAATATATCCATAGCTTCCTTGAATAATCAGCAAATAAACTAACAGAATATTTATTGCCAGCAAGATATATAATCTGTGTAGATGCCCAAACATTTGTATTTACAACCTCAAGTATGTTTCTACTCACATCTTTGTCATCCAAAAAAGATTATCTTACCTGCTTTAGAAACTAACATGTTTCATACACTTTATGAAGTTCTACAACTCTAAAAGCAGGCAACCCTATAATAAATCCTTTGGACTACATTAATTTTAGCCTTTTCACATTTGTATGTCCAAATGTTTATACCATATTTCAATGTCCACAATCACTGATTTTTCTTTAGCATACATAGCAACATTCATAGCAAGGATTCTAGCATCTAAAGCTAACATGGAGCCAACTCTACTTTCTTTATTTATTAACCTATACTTATTATCAAAGTCTTCTATAAAACAACATTTTGCATTAAATCAAACTTGCAACCCAGGCCTTACCATTTGACTATCATACACTACATTCTTTGTGATGATTGATGATACATGTAATACATCTAACAAACTCTTTGTCTAGCTATCATGCAAGGACAAGGGAACCTTTCTAATGTGTGAAAGTGGGTGGCATGAATCATCACTCATTTGCACATAACCTAGATTTTGTAAATAATGCATCTCTCCTAACCATTCAACATGATTGGTCATATGATTAGATTCATGTGAATGAATATGCCATACATCATCATGTGTCCCCTTTCCTGTAATAGCATTCATCATATGCTGCATAATAAGCAAATGCTCATTTTTATATTCATTCTATTGTAAAGAAAATGCATAGTTATCTTGCTATATTTTACCACTGCGCAGATCATCTATACTATTATTTGCAATCTTGCGGCTCTACTTGCATACCGAATCTCACAGCAATATGAGATTTCTCTTTGCCTTGCGTCTAGTGTCTCCACAAGCACTATCCAAGAGAAAGAGTGAAGGAATGAGAGAGCTTCTTACTTGTTGCTTGCTTGCTTAAATCCTTGCTTATTCTCCTTCACTTAGTCCTTCAAAACGAGTCTCTCTTAGTAACCACTCTGATACCATGTTAATAATCACGTGGTGGAAGAGTTGCTTGGGTTGCAACATCGAAGACACACCATAAAAAGAAGAGAATGCTCACTCAACAACACAAGAGAGATGGTGCATTTTTTTGCTGATTTTTTCTTCTTCCTCCTCATGCTTTAAAATGTACACAAAGAGTAGATAAGATAAAGCATAAAGGAATGTGACCTACTAATTGAAATAATGTGTAATTGACTATACTAATCGACATGTGCTATAAATATGCCAATTGTAAGTAGGTGCAACAAAATAAATATAATAAGTGATAAGTCAATGGCCATGTGAGGATCATAATGACCATTGACATGCTAAGTGTAGATGTGTGGACTCCTCTAGCCAAGCGGTCCATCCTCATCTAGAAGTGTGGACTCATCTAGCCATGATTACATGGGGAAGAGGGGAGGCTTTTTTCATGAAAAAACCATCATCTTGGGAAGAGGAGTATTGATTTTATAGGGAAGTAACTTCATATATGTGTGGAAGTTGAGAATAACCACAATTTGGGGGAGGGGGGATCCTTATATAATGAAGTGATAAACAGAGGATGATTGTAGCATTTCTACTCAATGCTTTGAAAATATGTGACCTCACATGGAGTTGATCCCACTGTATCGCTTCTGGGTATCCCTTCATTGTTGTGGAGTTTTCTATCATTAATATTTTGACAATGATGAAACATTATCAACACACAATCTGAGTAAATAAATGAAGAAAGGAGCAGCATGGCTTGCTAGGTAGGAGGGGAAGAAGTAGGTAGTGTATGAAGAAGTCAATCTAGTTCATGTTCATGAGCAAAGGGTAATCGTGAGAAGAGATCATCATAATAATCACATGTTGTGAGAAGATGACCATGCCATGATTAGAGAAAACTATCTATGTATACTATGAATCATGGATCTAGATCATTGCATTGATTGAGGAGTGGTTGTGAGTTATGACTAACAAGAGAGCAAAAAAGCATTAGGCTTGCAACAATAGCTTAGAAGGAGACAAAACTGCACCTTTCACTAAGGTAGTGTGCTATATGGTTGTAGAGTTTGGGGACTATATGACTATTCTGAAGCTGCAAGAGTTTTGAGAGCTTGCCTTGATGGTGATGAATAGAAAGAAACTAGACAAAGGGAGATTGTGCTTATGCTCATAGTGATTTAGATTAAAGGCGGTGAATCTTTAATTGTGGCAGTATCACATATAAGATTCAGGGAATACTTTGCTTTATCTCTACCATGTCTTTTAGGACAATAAAGAGAAGCACAGAACCAGGATGGAGTGATTGACATGTCTAAAAGGGAAGCAACAAAAATCATTCTCACTCAACATATGCTTATGGCATTAAGGCTCTTATTTTGATGAAGAAAGCAATTTCAAAATAGGGCCACATGCATAAAGAACATGATCAAGGCTTGCTATTGATGTGAGAAAGTTCATATTTGAAAAGGGAATATATTAAAAGTGCTAGAAGATTACAAAAGAGAACATAGGTCACACTTTTATGTTCTTCTTCTTCATGCATTAAAGCTTTTAGAAGTTTTTAAATTTAACTACAAGAGTATCTTATGATGGATCTAGTGAGATGTATTTATAGAATCATACCTTTAATTATGTGCATCTTTTATTGACAACAAAGGGAGCTACTGAAGTGATGATAGCAAAGGCCTATGAATGTTTGCAGGGTTATGTGCTTTGTCTAGATATTGGGGTTTGAAGAACTAAAAATATTTATGAAAGGGGTGAAAGAAGAGCACTTCCACTTATACCATTTCAAGGTTTTAAGTAGACAATATTGGAGCATGTAGGGTTAAAGGTTTATTGTAGGGATAAGAGATAGACGGATGTAGGAAAATTGAGAGATGGAACAAGATAAAACAAAGAGAATCTAGAATTTGGAGGATTTAATGGAGACAAAAAGAGATCAAATTGAAAGATTTCATTTCATACACCTCAACAAAGCAATGAATCTACAATACATCTAATAGATTTGATAGATATGCCCAAGAGAAAGGCACATGCACATACTTGAGACGATTTCCCAACACTAACTAAGACTATGGCACAATAATACATGAATAATCTTTGCTAAATATAATCCAAAAGTTTTAGGTAACACCTCAAAATCTCATTCATATATCAATCTATTAATGGAACATGATAGGTGGCACTACCATAGACAAGACACATGAATCAGAATGCATAAATCCCTATAAATAACCTCTATAAGCTTGAGAAGCACTTTAGCCTTGTAATTATTATAGTTTTATAACAATAGTAAAATATGATGTAGATGCTATCACAAATCCAAGAGAAAATCTATGTTTGTTGTCTATACTATGTCTACTAAAGGTAGAGATCAAGAATCAAGTAGCAGAACTCAAGAGAAGCCTTGTTTGAGAATCGAATCTCTATTTCTAGCTCGATATCTTATTCTTGACTATTATTCAAAACCCAAAACACTCCATATGAAGAGCATAAACCCATCAAAACTCCTCTTTGATGTTCAAGGAAGGCATTCCTAACGTTCAAGACCAAGAATCAAGTGAGAGATCACCTCAAAGACCTTCTAAGTGATAAAAATCTTCAAGGATAGCTTATTTACTTCTCTTCCCCTATTTTCCGTTGTTCAAAAATAGTATCTTTAGTCTCCTTTCTCTTCTCTAATGTTGTAGGAATAAAAAATGGGACCGACACTAGCCTTAGGGCTCTAACCCTCCTATTCTCACCAAACAATCTTCACACCCTCGTAGCCAGGAGTGATTGGAGTCTACAAACTTCTCTAATTAAATCATCAATTTGTATTGATTTTTAGTCCAATGATGTTGACCCTGTTGAGATATCGAGCTCCACTCGTGATATGCCAGGGTGACCGTTGTGCATTTATGTCACCGACTTGTCAATTGTTGCAGATGCGGTTGGTACACTGCCCATGAATAATAGCTAGATGACAACTATCCTTATCTACTCTAGTTCATGGCTCAGTTAGTATGCTACCTTAGTTAGTTGAGTTTGGTTTGAGACCCATATATAGGATTCTTCTATTTCTATGTACTTGAGTTCCTTTTGGCTTACACAACTAAGAAGAGGAAAACTGTTTTTCAGCCTCCAGCTTTGTGTGTATTCCCCCATTGTGCAAGCAAGAAAGCTACAAGTGAGACTCCTTCCTTCTCTCCCACAATCTTGACCTGGTATTAGAGCCTTCTTTGTGGTAAGGAGCTCAAGAAAGCAAACCAAGTTCGCGGTGTTCTGGTAAGAGGACCAGTGTTGCTTTCATTTTTCTGTTTTGGGAGCAAGTCTCTGCCAGGTAGCACAGCCGGAAAGTGCAAGAGTGCATTGTCTCAGATTGAGACGCCCTTCGCGGTGTAGCAAGAGGGCAGTATATGCTGCGGGATAGGGCTTTAGCCCTAGGTTGCTCTGATTTTTTGATTTGAGGCCATTTTGGGGCCTGTTTTGGAGGCAGAAGTTTTCTGCACGCACTCAAGAAAAGGCCCTGTTTTATGCTGTGCAACCACTGTTCTACAGGTCGATGAAAAGTTACTATAGAAATTGCATCGTATGCCTATGCACAGAGACATTGGGAGTTACAGAATCATCCTTATTGCCTATTGATGCAAAATCGTCACTACGAAGTGACTATGTGGTCAAATACCACTTTCGTTAGTTTTGTAGATTTGCCCTTGTGAGGCTGAAGCTGTGTTCTTTGCAGTGACAGAATTTTTTGCAGTGTTCTGTAATGGCGTCTGATTCTCTTTCACAGATTGTCACTGAAAAGCTTGACAAGAACAACTTCCAAGCATGGAAGTTCAGAATGACGAATTTCCTTATGGGAAAAGGATATTGGAAATTCGTTGCACAAAATGAAGAAGAACCAATTCTTCCTGATGTTCCCAATCAACAGCAAATGCAAGCATTTCAAGCATGGCATGAGAGAGCCAAGAAAGTTATGTACTGGCTGTCTATCATCATTTCAAACTCTATGATTGTGCATATTCAAGATGCAAGTACACCAAAGGAGGCATGGGATACTTTGTCAAAAATGTATAGCACAAATACGCAAGCCAGGAAAATGCAGCTCAAGCAAGAGTTGCACAATGTGCAAAGAGAAAGTATGAGCATCAATGACTACCACATGAAGGTGAAGAAGATTGCAGATGCACTTGCTTCCATTGGGTTGCCAATGGAAGATGATGATTTAGTTTCTATGACCTTGAATGGTCTAGGAAAGGATTATGCACAGTTCCAAACATCCATTTCCATCCGTGAAAGATTTTCTGATTTTGAGGAGTTGATTGCTCTTCTAATTTATGAGGAGCAGAGAAATGGTGGTGCATCTTCTTCAGGAGGAACTTCAAAAGAAGCTGTCTTCTTGTAAAATTCCGTGTGGGAAAAAATAAATCAGACTTTTGAAAAAAAATTCCCCCCCCTTATCCCTCCAGCCGACTGACGAGCTGGAGGGGGAGGGGAATAGAAGGAGCTACTAAGCTCCTTGGTGGAGCCTTGGAGGGAGGGGGGGACATGCGTGTCGACACGCAAGAAGCAAAGATCCCCCTCCCTCCACTATTTAAACGAGGGGAGGGGGGGCCGCTGGACAGAAAGGCTGGGGGCCGTGAGAAGAACCGAACGCCACCATAGCTCCGAGCTGAAGAAAGGGAGTCGAATCGCCACTGCCACGCCGACCATCTGCCCTCCATCACGTCACCATCGACTGCTGCAGTCCAGTCCTGCCGTTTTGGCTGAATTAGCTTTTCTTCCCCCCCCACGTGGCCCTTCGAGAAGCCCCTTGGAAGGTTCCAAGGTGGGCTTCTTAAGCCCTTGTTCTTTCCCCCCCTCTCGGGGTTTTAAATCCCCCCCCTAAGGCCCTTGTTCTCCCCCCCCCGGGTTTTCAAACCCCCGTAAGGCCTTGTTTCCCCCCCTCCTGGTATATTCCCCCCCCTAAGCCTTGTTTTTTTTCCCCTCCGGATTTTAATCTCTCCAAAGCCCTTATTACCCCCCCGGGTTTAAATTTTCCCCCCCTAAGCCCCCTTGTTTCCCCTCCCGGTTTTAATTTTCCCCCCCTAAGCCCTTGCCCTTTTCCCCTCCGGATTTTTCTTTAAACTATTCAAGTCACACCCCTAAGCCTACTTTGTCCTTAGGCTACCTTGCAGACTTCCATTTTTCTTGCATAAATTCCTTCACTCACTTTTTAAATCTTTTTGTGCAAGTGCTCTTGTAGCTAAGCTTTGTGTTCTTAGTCTTATCAAACAAGCCGATGTCCACACACTTCCATGTCCTAAAAATCCAAGTCATCATCATGACCTCGTATGGTATCCCGTAAGGAAGAATATAGCCGTGAGATAAAAGATAGGGAGGGAAGCAGAGGGAGTGAAAAGAGGGAGTGAAGGAGGAAGAGTGGGAAAAAGGTAAAAGATAAGGAAGGAGAAGACGGTGGAATTCCAAGAAGAAAAAGGAAAAGGCTATCTCACATTCGAACTACAATGCCGCCGAAGAAAGTCCAAGGTGTAGCGGCGGGAGGGTCATCTCCCGGTATCCATGTGGATATCTCCCCTCAAAGCTAGGTTTTTCTTCTTGGTGTTAATTCGGTTTTAAGTCAATCATGCAAAGGAAAATTGTTAAGAAAATATATATTTGTTCGAGTTATTTTTAACGAAGGATTTAGCTTATGAATGACAATGTATACAAATTAGCTTTCTTCAAATTGCATCAAGCATTATAAAATTATAGGCAAGATTAACCATTTACTATAGTAATATATTCCTAAAGTGTAGAAATTATATCTTGCACCATTAGTCTTATTCCTTTCGCAACGAATCATGGTAAAATGGCTAAATTCATGAAAGGTTTCTTTTTATGCTCAAATTACTAGGGAGTTATCTTTGCTAGTTGCACATCTTAGCAAGGCAACTGTTGTTATTTGGCATGAGTTCATCTTTAAAGAAAACAGAAGTTAAATGTTAGGAATTAACAAGTATAAAAATTAGATATACAAACTCATTTGGAAAGAAAATGTAATGGGGAATTGTTGGATGACACTCTATTAACACTTTTCCCCTGCTATTTGAGGACTTGGGACTAATAAAGTGTGAATACACCAATTTCTCAGCTAGGCCTTTGTCCCAAGAAGTATCGTCGCTCTTTGTATCATCTTGGCATTATGCTATATGCCAAATTAAACTATATTGATTGGGAAAGTTAATTGTCACAAGGATAGTAAAACCGTGACAAGACGAGTAAGATTACTTTCTAAAAGCTAACTGAACCAATCTTTTCAAAAGCTAACCGAACCAATCTAAACATAGAAACATTCATACCTAAACACTTGACTACTTTCCTTACCGTAAAGACAATAATTTCATAAAGATAAGAAACTAGGAAACCCTAGGCCTGACATACGTCAGCTTAAGGAATCTAAACAGGTTATTCCATCGCAGGACTTACGCAACATGTATGAAATCATTTTGTGATTGATTCACAAGGAAAAAGAGAGAAAAAAAAACCCTCATCAAGGACGGCAGATCCTTATGCAAGCTATCTTGCAAAAAGACGTATTTTTGGGTATCCTTTTAAATAAGGAAAGTTGTAAACCAGAAACTAGCATATCTAAGGTACCTTAGGGTTAACCAAGTTGGGTATACCCTACACCCGAATATAAAGGATCTTGCCAAGTTACAAGATATCTTGAGAACGACTGCTGATACACTCAAAAAGGAAAGAATACTTCTTTAGCAGTTTGCCATACAACTGGGTTGATTAATGGAAATGTTGTGCTTGCTAGAGATTTTAGGGCTCTATTTGGAATTATGAATTACAAATTAAACAAGTACCTATACTTGAGGTTAAAGGCCTGAAGGGAGAGGCAGCTTCAGTTACCCCCGACTGCCTGCCTGACCCTAACCAAGGGGGTTGTTGATCGCGCCGGGAACGTGGACCGAACCCGCCGTGAGAGGTCTCTCCATTGAGTTCTACTTGGAGTAGGAGGACGCTTGGGTGCCAGGGGGGCTCTGGCTGTAAACCCCTCACCTTTCGGGTCCTGCACAAGAGGCTAACGTGACTCGGGATTGGATCTCGAGGCCCGCATACTAGTTGACGGGCGGAAGCTTGGAATAGTGATCCCTGGAGATTACTGGTTAGCCTTCGGGCAGATTATGGACAAGCCTACAGGCGGAACTTCTTGTAATTCAAAGATAAAATGATGAGATGTTAAAAGAACTTGCTTGATATTGTTTTTATATGTCACGTGATAAGATTACGTGAAGGAACCCGTGCTTAACAAGATTAATTAAAGAAGCTGATTGTTATATGTCAAATTAATGTGTTAGATAATTACATAACTAAAACAAATCGAGGAAAGTGCGGAGGATGGGCCATGGGTCCGTCCTACGGTTGGGTGGTCCCGGTTAGCCGGGAACTTTTCTCAAAAATCTCGAAGAACAGCGGAATGATCATCATCATAAAAAAGAATAACGAGAACGATGACCTAGAGTTACTTCTTACCCGATTTATGTTGTTTTAGGGGAATGGAATGGGACTATGCCTTATGGCAGAGAGGTTGAGCTTTGCATCCCTCTCGTTTCCCATTCTCCTTGAACCAAGTGCAGCGTGAATCCGCTTCGGACCTGGCGTTTCTGCGTAAAGTAGTTCGCTCGGTCTAACGCTAGTTGCTGTTAGCTAGAGACCCATTAGGAAAACCCTAATTCCGGTCGATCCTAAGTGGGAACGGCCAGGATACTTCCGCTACGTGGTAGACGCGGGAAGAGCTAGATCACAAAACCCGTAACATTCCATGGGAGTGCCGGGTGGAGCTTTCTAGACATCCTTTCCGATGGACTGCTAAGATGTGTCCTGGATGATACTAGGGGACACGTTACAGTTGGTATCAGAGCCGATCAATAACGGAATTGTTTTTATGAGATCTCAATAAAATGAAATAAAGAAATTGTTGCTGTCCAAACATTTCCTCATCTTCAATGCTGTCTTGCAGAACTATGAAGCGTGGAACAAGTTTTTGGTGTTTCGAGTCATGTTTATGACTGCAATGCATTCTCCGCTTTATAGACAGAATTGGGATGATGAACATCCTGGAGCAGATTTATAATCCATCACCTTTATACATAGAACGAAGATGGACGGGGTCTTCAGGAATCTACTACATAGCTGCCCACCGGTTCGCTTATCTACAGACCAACCTAAAGAGGATCAAGTGGTTGGAAGACTTGAAAGTCGTGAAGTTGTTCATTTTTGTGGAAGCTCACGTAAATTCGACTTTACATATTCAAGGTGGGAGGGTTGAAATGAACTCATATGTAAATGAGGTAGTAACCCATGTAATCCCAGCCGACAGGATTAAAGTGTTGGGCCGCCATGAGAAGTATGGATTCCAACGAAAAGGGTATCCCGAACTTCCAATGAATTATCGATTCCTAAAGATCCATGACCCAAAACCCTACTATTACACAGTTCCTGTAGACAAATGCAATACAACGTTGTTCTCCCCAAACTGAATATAATGATTGAATTATCATCACACGAGACGTATAAGGCTACGTCCATATAAATATAAATAAGGACTTCTTTTATCAATATCTGGCTGTGCATCAGAGTTGTTAAAAAGTTAAGTAGCTTCATGATTTACGAGATAGCTGAACTAAATATAAGCTAACGTCAATTATCATATAATAACGTTAAGAAAACTTTTATCCAGGCACAACCCCAGGTACAAGTTCCAAATTCGCCCCCTACATCAAGTACTGCTGTGACCCAGGAGAAGAAGTTCCTCCTCAAGCAGATAAAGCCACCCGAGTTTGACGGGAGAGGCAGATTCGTCCAGTCTGATGCTGAAATTTGGATTGAATCTATGGAGGATTACTTTGAAGCAGCTGGTACTGCACCTACCAATCAGGCCATGCTCGCCAAGTTAAAACTCACCGGCGAAGCTAGACTATGGTGGAAACAATGGTGCAGGGATCAAGGGACCTTAGAGGGGTCCGTTACCTGGGAGAAGTTAAAGAAAGCCGTGCAGGGGAGATATTTGCCACCTGCATATCGTACACAGAAAATGAATGAGTTCTACGAGCTAAAACAGCTAGGACTCACCCTTGACGCATACTACTCTAAATTTGTCTCACTCTTAAAGTATGCGCCACAGATGGACATGACGCAGCATGTGTCCAAATTTTGCGCGGGCTTAAATCCACCCGTAAATACCCGTCTCGAATCTATGCATCCGTCAGATCTTCAGGATGCACTCATTCGAGCGGCGCCTATAATTCAGGAGGTGCAAGCTAGACCAAGGGGTAACAAAACTTGGTCCTATAGTGACCCGAACAGAGGAGCATTCAGACCTCAAGTGAAGAGAGTTCAAGGCCACAATCAGGGACAAAGGAAGAAAGCAAGGACAAATAACGTCAACAACTTTGTTCCTACTCAAAGTAATGGCCGAAACCTCCGATGTTTCCACTGCAATGAACCTGGTCACTTCAAGAGGCAATGTCCCAAGCTTAGCGGGGGACATCGTCAAATGCCTTTCCAAGGTGCAGGCCGAGGTCAAGGAGCCGCCACCCATGGAAGAGGAAGAACTGCCTGCATTACCAATAGGCAAAGATGCGAAGCAAAAGAAGAGCAAGATCCGACTATGGAAGCGGAATTTGAAAGAGCGACAGTCCATGTCGCTTTACACAAGAAAGGGACGAATCGCCAGTTCTCGGTGATTCAAACACCGTCGAACTATCAAGATAAAGGTTTCAAAACCTTGATTGATTGTGGCAGTACACATTCCTTTATCTCACCGCATGTGCAAAAAGATTAGGAATAGCCACAGTAGAAGCACCTACCCTGCTTGTGGAATTGGCAAACGGTCGTGAGGTAACTTGTACCAGGCAAATTGCTAAGGAAGAATTCTTTCTGGGAGGAAAGAAAACCTCAGTCAAATTCAGAGTCATGAATTTAGGTATCCATGAGTGTCTACTCGGGATGGATTGGCTTAAGCCTAATGACGCCCACATCCACTGTGGAAAGGGTCAAGTTTCCTTTCGAAACTCTGAAAGGGAGTTTGTCACAACTCAAGGTGAGGCAGGAGTACCAAGAATCCAATTAGCCAAAGTATCGCGGATCATAAAAGGAGTCAGAAAAGGATTACCTGTTTACCTTATCAAACTCAACAAGTTAGATCAAAAGCAAGAGTCTCATGAAGGACCTTCTTGGCTAAAGGAATACGCTGACGTATTCCCTGAGGAATTGATTGAACTTCCGCCTCCAAGAGAAGTAGATCATGAAATTAGGCTAGTGCCTAGAGCTGCACCAATTGCGAAGAGGCCTTATAGAATGTCCATACCTGAAGCAATTGAGTTGAAGGAACAACTCAAGAAATTGTTGGATCAGGGTTACATCCGGCCTAGCAACTCACCATGGGGAGCTCCAGTACTATTCCAGAAAATGAAAGATGGGACACTTCAACTATGTATTGATTACCGAGGGTTGAATCAATCAACAGTCAAGAACAAGTATCCTATTCCTAGAATAGATGAGCTTCTTGACTGTCTTCAAGGTGCAAAGATCTTCTCCAAGATTGATCTCAGGTTAGGTTACTATCAAATAAGGATCAAGGAAGAAGATATTCCAAAAACGGCCTTCAATACAAGATATGGGCACTTTGAGTTCTTGGTTATGTCATTCGGGCTTACAAATGCACCTGCCACCTTCAATAGATTAATGCAGGATATTTTTAGACCATATCTTGATGATTTCATGCTTGTCTTCTTCGATGACACTTTAGTCTATTCTAAACAGGAAGAAGATCATGAACCTCGATTTGGGATTGTCCTTGAGACAATGAGGTCTCATAAGCTGTATGCAAAAATGAAAAAGTGTGCATTCTTCAAGCATCAGATTGAATATCTGGGATTCATAGTATCATCAGAGGGAATATCAGTAGACCCAGCCAAAGTCAGAGATGTGCTTGAATGGGCAATACCAGTATCCGTCAAAGAAATACGTAGCTTTCTTGGCTTGACAGGATGGTATAGGGTCTTTATAAAAAACTATGCTTTGATTGCAGCACCTCTTACAGACTTACTAAAGAAGCAGACTTCTATTACATGGTCAACTCCCGAACAAAATAGCTTCGATAAATTGAAACAAAGTTTGATACCAGCACCTATTCTAAAACTTCCTGACCTCAATAAAGAGTTCAAGGTAGTAACTGATGCCAGCATTCTTGCCTTGGGGTGTGTACTTATGCAGGAAGGTCATCCAGTAGCATACTCTTCAAGGAAATTGAAGAGTCATGAAAAGAATTATGCCATGCATGATCTGGAATTATTAGTTGTCATCCATGCTCTAAAGCTTTGGAGACACTACCTGTTGGGTAACAAGTTTACTCTAGTAACCGATCATAAGAGTCTCAAATGGATTTTTACCCAGAACGAGCTCAACATGAGGCAATGTCGATGGATCGAAGTATTGGAGGAATATGATTTTGAAATCAAGTACCGACTAGGGAAAGAGAATGTAGTTGCCGATGCACTCAGTCGCAAGGCATTCCTAAATTCCCTAATCTTGCAGAATCCATCAACGACCAGATCTCTGGCTACAAAGGTATCTATGCCAAACAACCCTATACTTGAACTAGCTAGAGAGGAAGCGTGCCATGATTTGGCCTACCAAACAATGATAAAGGAAATATCTACCAAGGAGCAGAATCAGAAGTTGCAAGCTAAGTATCAGGAATTTTCCATTGATAATAGGCTTGTCTACTACAGAGCAAGGCTGTGTATACCAACAAGCCAGTCACTTAAGCAGAAGATATTATGGGAAGCTCATGATTCCCCTTTCGCAGGACATCCTGGCTATGCAAAAACTCTTAATGCAGTTAGGAAGAGCTACCATTGGGAGAGGCTCAAAGATGACGTTCTCAAGTATGTCACTGAATGTTTGTCTTGCCAACGTATCAAGGCCGAACATGTCATGATGCCAGGGAAACTACAACCGCTTGACATTCCCCAAATGAAATGGGAGTTCATCAGTATGGATTTTGTTGTGGGCTTACCCCAAGTCCAAGGAGGATACAATTCCATTATGGTTGTGGTTGACATGCTTACCAAGATTGCACACCTGATTCCAGTAAAGACAAACTATAAAGCCTCTGACATTGCAAGATTGTTTATCAAGGAGATATTCAAGCTACATGGGTTACCTAAAAGAATTATTAGTGATCGAGATTCTCTCTTTACATCACACTTTTGGAGAGCTATCTTTGAAGCTATTGGGACTCAACTCTATTTTAGCACCGCCTACCATCCGCAAACGGATGGACAAACAGAGCGAGTGAATCAAATCATTGAGGATATGGTGCGCAGATCGGTCGTTGTATGCTCACGTAGTGAATCCCGGAATGTCCCCAAGAACAATGAACTCTACCTTTTTGCACAAAAACAATGTAAAAGCATGAACTACAAGAAGCAAGAGACCAATTGGGTTCAATCTCCCCCATGCCTTGTGTGAGCGCTTCACAAAGCATGTATTTTATGTATATTTCCATCTTCATGCTCAATAATAGCCCAATTTACAAAAATATGACAAGCTTTTAGCTTTTGAGTTTGCTTTCTACAAAAATAGGAAATAAAGCTAATGGATGGTGCCCATGGAGTCTGGCACTCCCAATCTCAATGTCCAAATAGAAATAACATATCCGTGCGCATAGGCGCATACAAAATAATAATCAATAATCGATGTCTCAATAGACATAACAAAATATAGATGTGGCACCTATCAAAATATAATCCAATGGTCGAATACTCGCTAGACTCCAATGCTTTCCTCCGCCACTGCTGCTATCTCTACACATCAACTGAAGCATTCACAATCGTTAGTAAAATAATACAATTAAACCGACAAAAGTGAATACCTAGCAGTCTTCAGCTACATAAATAAATCAACTAGTTAGAAATAAATCCTAACCTTAATTTATTACGAGTGCGCACTCTAAACTCATAAATGTTTATTAATTTAATATGCATTTTGCAGAATCACCCGCTATGGAATCACCCATGTACACACTAAATTAATGAAATGCCCGAAAAGGACAGGCGTCCCCATCAACTTCTCGCACAAAGAATCCTCTTTGTGTATGAGCCCCGGTCATCTAAGTTTACGGAATCCACCGTAAAACCTCACGGAATCCACCGTGGAATATGCCTCCTGGCATCATACCCCCGGGGTGGGATAGCAATTGACCTCAATTTCTATTAGCTCAGTGTGGAGCTAATAGATGGGGAAAGCATTTAAGTCTCTAGCGTGCATCCATTGTGCTTCCTCTACAGGATGGTTCTTAAATTTTACTAGATATCTAGAATACCTTCGGCCAGTTCTAGTGGTCATGTAGTCAGTGTCTATGATGGCTTCTGGTTCAAGTATTTCAGTCTCTTCTTCTAATAAAGGTGGGTTTTCATAAACAGGGTGGATAGGTAATTGGCCTCTAAATGGTCTCAATAAACTAATGTGAAATGTATTGTGAATTTTCCAATGAGATGGTAATTCTAACTTGAATGCATTATCATTAATCTTATGAATTATTCTAAATGGTCCATAGAATCTAGGAGCTAATTTGACAACTGGATGTCTATCTACACTTTGCAGTCTACGTTTTTCTATTCTCAGCCAAACATAATCATCAACTTTGAAATTCATGGCTTGTCTTTTCTTGTTGCTTGTTTGGTATATGATTGTTGGGCTTTAGCAATCATATCCTTAACCTCATCAAAAATACTATTATGCATAATAGCAATTTCATCAGCACTCTGAATTTTATTAGACAAAGATGCAACAGGTGTAGATAATCTATATCCATAAATGACTTCAAAAGGTGCTTTCTTTGGAGATGTGTGCGGTGTATTGTTATATGCAAACTGTAATAAATGCAAATGAGTGTCCCATGTCTGAGGTTTAGAGATAGTATGTGCACGTAAAAGATCTAGAATGGTGCTGTTTGTGGCTTCTGTTTGTCCATTTGTTTCTGGATGAAATGCAGATGAGAAATCAATCTTTGTGCCTAGATTTGCAAACAGTGTAATCCAAAAATTGTTACAAAATCTAGAATCACGATCTGAAATAATCACTTTTGGCAATCCATGGTTAGTAAAAACAGTTTTAAAAAATAACTGTGCTGCTTGTGATGCTGTTAAAGTTTTCTTACATGGAATGAAATATGCTTGCTTACTAAATCTATCTACAACTGTCCAAATCATGTCATGGTTAGATTTAGTATTTGGTAAACCAGTAATAAAATCCATAGAAATATGTTCCCAAGGTTTAGATGGAATAGACAAAGGCATTAGTAATCCATACTGTTTACCATGATGTCTCTTTATTCTTTGACAAATCAAACATTCAGAAACGAAATTAGATACATCTGCATCCATATGCGGCCAATAAAAATCTTCAGTTAACATACGTAATGTAGATATGATACCTCTATGACCTTGATATGGGGGACAATGAATTTCATTCAAAAAAAAAGATCGGAATGGAATAGTAACACACAGTCTCTTTTCAAAAAACATAAATCCATCATTATATGACAATGAATCAACAGGAATGAAATTATTTTGAACTAACTTTTACCAATCAGAATGAAAAGTAATATCTTGGTGATATGTATCTTTCATAGCAATCAAAGAATCAAAAGATATGACAGAAATATTATGAATTGCAGGTCTTCTGCTCAATGCATCAGCAACTACATTTTCTTTTCCAGGTTGGTATTGAATGATAGGATGAAAACTTTGAATGAAGGAAGCCCATTTGATATGACGGTCAGAGATTTGGGGTTGGCTAAGTAAATGTCTAATGCTTTGCTGGTCAGTCTTTATCATGAATTCTGAACCCATTAAGTAGTGTTTGGATGATTGTCTTGCATTAGTACGGCTCCTATTCCTGATCCGCTAGCATCGGTCACAACTAGAAAGAATGGTCTATTAAAGTCAGGAAATTGTAAAACAGGGGCATTGGTTAATGCACATTTCAGTAAGTCAAAGGATTTCTGCTGATTTTCAGTCCATTGATAAACAATTCCTTTCTTGAGAAGTTTTGTTAATGGTAAAGCAATTAATGAGAAATTACGTACAAACTTCCTATAGAAACTAGCAAGACCAAGGAGTGAACGTAATTCATGCACATTTTTAGGAACAGTCCAATGCAATATTGCATCAATTTTCTTAGGATCAACTTTAATTCCTTCTTTTGATACAATATGACCTAAATACTCAATTTCTGTCTTAAAGAATTCACTCTTGTCAGGATTTGCAAACAATTGATTTTCTTTCAGTAATTGAAAAACTAATGATAAATGCTCATAGTGCTCTTTCTCACTTTGACTAAACACCAAAATATCATCAAAGAAAACAATCACACAGTACTGATATTTCAAAAAGATACGGTTCATCATTCTACTAAAGGTGGCAGGTGCATTAGTCAATCCGAATGGCATGACTAAGAATTCGTAATGGCCAAACTGTGTTCTGAATGCAGTCTTAAATATGTCAGATTTATCTAACCTCACCTGATGATATCCAGACTTAAGGTCAATTTTACTAAATATAGAAGATCCTTGCAGTTTGTCCATAAGGTCATCAACTCTAGGTATAGGATACCTATTCTTTACAGTGATCTTATTTAAAGCTCGGTAGTCAATACACATACGATAGGTATTATTCTTTTTCTTGACTAAGAGTACAGGTGCACCAAATGGAGAACTGCTAAGTCGAATTAAACCTCTATTTAGTAATTCTTCAACTTGACTCTGGATTTCTTTTTGCTCTATTTGATTGTGCCTATATGGTGCTTTGCAAGGTGGTTGTGTGCCAGGGATTAAATCAATCTTATGGTCTTCTGGACGTGAAGGAGGTAAACCTGGTGGTAGGTCTTCTACAAAACAGTCCTTAAAATATGCAAGAAATTCCTTATGCCTAGGGTGCATATGATTTTCCTTTGCGTGACAATTCATTCACCCAAATGAGATATGATTTAGTACTCTTGCGTAATGCACGTTTTGCTTGAGTATGCGAAAGAAGTGGAAAAAAATTAGATGTATGCATACCATATAATGTAATAGATTTTCCTTGAAAATTAATATTCATTGTGTGTGTGGAATAATCTATATTTGGATTATGCTGGTGTCGCCAAGGCATTCCTAGAATAATGTCGCTTGACTGTAATGGAACAACTAAGAAATTTCTTCTTTCAGTATATGAACCAATTTGGATCTCTAAATCTTGAACTTCTTGTGTGCCATTGTACCTAGTGCCTAAAAATGCAGCTTTTATGCGATAATACGTAGGTACAGTCTGTAATTTCAATTCCTTTACCAATTTTGCTGAAATAAAGTCATGAGTACTACCGTCATCATGCAAGATAGTTCCTTCCTTTCCATGCACCAAACATTTCATAGTCAATAATGAATGTGGAGTAGGCATACCTGGTAAAGTATCGGAAGTAGTAATGTCATCCTCATCTTCAGTGAAATCAGGCATATCCTCATGCTCGTCTTCATCCATGGCTCCAAGATAGTTGATATGTGCTGGTGGCTTCTTTGAATGACAATTTGCTGCGAGATGCCCAGGCTGATGACACTTATAACATACTATTGGCTTGGCTTTGGTTACATTATTTGCAATGGCTGGAAGTCTGGGTACATTTGGATTTGCTTGTGGAATAGGCTTAGGATTTGGATTGACATTGGATGGTAATGCAGGTGGTTTAGCCCAATTCTTGCGGAAAGATGGTGAAGAGAAATGACCTGGATTAGACCTTCTAAAATTGGAATTGAATTGTTTAGATCCATAATTACCATTGACTTGGAATTGCTGTGGTCGTCTGTCTCTACCGCGTAACTTATCTTCAGTGTCGTGAGCTAGTGAGATGGCGTCTTCAAGGGTAGCAGGCTTGAACATGTTCACTTCAGCGTAGTAATGTCCAAGAAGTCCAGACATATACTTTCGCTTATTTGTCGTCTCTGGTACATCTTCAAGCATGCGTAGCTGTAGGAGTGCATTCCAAAAACGCTCTGTATACTGTGGAATAGGCTCACGATCCCGTTGTTGAAGTACATCCCATTGCTTGATAGCCTTCTCATGAAATTGCGGTGGAAGGAAATTCTGCATGAACTTCTTCTTGAAATCTTCCCAAGTAGCAGGACATTCTATGCTCTTGCGTACTACAGTCCACCAAAGTGATGCTCTGTCTACCAAATGATTAGTAACACACTTGATTTTATCTTTTTCTGGATAAGTTTCTTCATGGAAATAGTCATCAAACTGGCTAATGAATGATAAAACAGTCTTTCCTTCTCGTATGCCATTGAAAGTGCGAAATTTGAAACTTCGTTTACTTATCTTTGATTCCTTGCGAATAGTTTGTGCTTCAAGAGTGGCGTTGATGGTACGTCGAATCAAATCTTCAGCTTGAGGTTCTTCTTTGTCGGTAGACGCTCTTTGTAATTTTGTTAATTGCGCTTGCAATGCTTGCCTAGCCCTTCGTTCTTCTTCCAATTGCAGCATGATTAGATCCAGCTTTTGTTCCATGGTAGGCTCAGGTAAGTCGTCTTCAGCCATAGGATCATCCATATGTGGGATCGTTATCTTGTAAAACTCAAAAGACCTTTCTCACTCAAAATCAAGTTAGCAGGATGAGCGTAGCTCAAATTCGGGGTTACAAGGCTATGTATTTTTGGGTATTTCTTTTCAATTTTCAGAAAATCTGCAATATTTCCTTCTCCGTTTGCTGAAAATACTTCAGCGAACCTGTAGATAGGTAGAATACCTTGCCACGAACAACTTTCCAGTTCAGAGTTTTTGCGCAGGAACAGCCCTTCTAGGAGTTTTGAGCACTAGTCAGTTATGACTCCAGTTGACTAGTCTGACTTGCAAAGTTGCAGACTTGCAGAACTTAGGCCGACTTGATGAACTTGCAGGACTTGATTCCAGTCGACTTGCAGAACTTAACTTCAGAAGTGCAGGACCTGGAGTTTATGAACTTGCTTGCTTTGCCCAACTTGATGAAAGCTTAGTGATTTAAGCTTTATAGCTTAAGCTTAATGGAGAAGATTAATCGTGGAAAAAAAAACGGCGCAGATGATGAAGACGTGGGCAGCCGTTTTATGCCGTCGCGAGAATCTCGGGCGTCCTCAGATACCTCAATGTCAAGTTGTGAAGCAATTAAGCTTCTTCTAAGCTTAAGTCAAGATTAAACTTAAGAGAGATAAGAGATATGAAATTTTTTTTCTCACAGTATGTCCACGACTTGATAAAGGAGATGGATGCGTGGTCCTCTGCCTGTACAGCCTGGTCCTTCGCGATCTGAGAGTAGAAACAGGGGTTCTTGATCGCCAGAAGTCTGCCTGTATGGACGGTTCGCGACGAGATTGACTGTAGAGCCCGATCGTTCCAGGAGCTCCGCCTTTGCTCGAGATGGGTAGCGATTGGAAGCTCTTGATCTCAGCTCCGCTCTGATACCACTGGTGCGCAGATTGGTCGCTGTATGCTCACGTAGTGAATCCCGAAAGGTTCCCAAGAACAATGAACTCTACCTTTTTGCACAAAAAACAATGTAAAAGCATGAACGACAAGAAGCAAGAGACCAATTGGGTTCAATCTCCCCCCATGCCTTGTGTGAGCGCTTCACAAAGCATGTATTTTATGTATATTTCCATCTTCATGCTCAATAATAGCCCAATTTACAAAAATATGACAAGTTTTTAGCTTTTGAGTTTGCTTTCTACAAAAATAGGAAATAAAGCTAATGGAAGGTGCCCATGGAGTCTGGCACGCCCAATCTCAATGTCCAAATAGAAATAACATATCCGTGCGCATAGGTGCATACAAAATAATAATCAATAATCGATGTCTCAATAGACATAACAAAATATAGACGTGGCGCCTATCAAAATATAATCCAAAGGTCGAATACTCGCTAGACTCCAATGCTTTCCTCCGCCACTGCTGCTATCTCTACACATCAACTGAAGCATTCACAATCGTTAGTAAAATAATACAATTAAACCGACAAAAGTGAATACCTAGCAGTCTTCAGCTACATAAATAAATCAACTAGTTAGAAATAAATCCTAACCTTAATTTATTACGAGTGCGCACTCTAAACTCATAAACGTTTATTAATTTAATATGCATTTTGCGGAATTACCCGCTATGGAATGACCCATGTACACACTAAATTAATGAAACGCCCGAAAAGGACAGGCGTCCCCATCAACTTCTCGCACAAAGAATCCTCTTTGTGTATGAGCCCCGGTCATCTAAGTTTACGGAATCCACCGTAAAACCTCACGGAATCCACCGTGGAATATGCCTCCTGGTATCAGGATATGCTTAGGGCATACTGCTGTCGAGAGCCGAAGAGGTGGATTCAATACTTGCCATTAGTTGAATTTGCCTACAATGCTTCTTACCAGCAGAGCATTCAAATGACCCCTTTCTAGGCATTGCATGGTCATGATTGTCGAAGTCCCCTAAACTTTTCTGATCCAACCCTAAGAGTTGAAGCTTCAAGACAAATGTTGGAGGACATGGATGATCAAATAAGGTCAATAAGACAAGACATACAAGCAGCCAAGGATAGACAAAAGGCATATGCAGATTTGAAACGTCAAGAAAGAGTCTTCAAAGAAGGAGTCATGGTCTTCATTCGAGTATGCCCTGAAAAGAGTTCTCTATCCCTAGGAGAATGCAGGAAGCTAAGTCCAAGGTATTGTAGGCCGTATAAAATCCTCAAATGCCTAGGACCCAATGCTTATAGATTGCAACTCCCTGAGAACCTAAAGGTTCACAATGTATTCCATATCAGCCTATTGAAAAAATATGTACCCAATCCTAATCATGTACTTAATGACCAACAAATTGTAATGCCTAGTCAAGGAGTCCTTGAACTAAGGCCAGAAAGGATCTTAGATGTTAGGGAAAGATAGTTAAGATCTAGAACCTTGAAAGAACGCCTTGTCCAGTGGAAAGATTATCCCAGAGAGGATGCCACTTGGGTAGATGAAGGCACTCTCATGTTGAGATATCGAGCTCCACTCGTGATACGCCAGGGTGACCGTTGTGTATTTATGTCACCAACTTGTCAGTTGTTGTAGACGCGGTTGGTACACCGCCCATGAATAGTAGCTACATGATAGCTATCCTTATCTACTCTAGTTCGTGGCTCAGTTAGTATGCCACCTTAGTTAGTTGAGTTTGGTTTGAGACCCATATATAGGGTTCTTCTATTTCTTTGTATTAGAGTTCTTTTGGCTTACACAAACTAAGAAGAGAAAAACTGTTTTCAGCCTCCACCCTTATGTATATTCCCCCATTGTGCAAGCAAGAAAGCTACAAGTGAGACTCCTTCCTTCTCTCCCACAATCTTGACATGGTATCAGAGCCTTGTTCGTGGTAAGGAGCTCAAGAAAGCAAGCCAAGCTCGCGGTGATCTGGTAAGAGGAGCAGTGTTGCTTTCATTTTCTGTTTTGGGAGCAAATCTCTGCAAGAAGCATAACGGAAATTGCAGGAGTGCATTGTCTCAGGTTGAGACGCCCTTCGCGGTGAAGCAAGAGGGGAGTATATGCTGCAGGATAGGGCTTTAGGCCTTGGTGACCCTATTTTTTTTATTTGAGGCCATTTCGGGGCCTGTTTTGGAGGCGGAAGTTTTCTACACGCACTCAGGAAAAGGCCCAATTTTATGCTGTGCAGCCACTGTTTTACAGGTCGGTGAAAAGTTTCTGTAGAAATTGCATCGTATGCTTGTGCGCAGAGACATTGGGAGTTACAGAATCATCCCTGTTGCCTGTTGATGCAAAATCGTCACTAGGAAGTGACTGTGTGGTCAAATACCACTTTCGCCAGTTTTGCAGATTTGCCCTTGTGAGGGTGAAGCTGTGTTTTTTACAGTGACAAATTTTTTTGCAGTGTTCTGTAATGGCGTCTGATTCTCTTTCACAGATTGTTACTGAAAAGCTTGACAAGAACAACTTCCAAGCATGGAAGTTTAGAATAACGAATTTCCTTATGGGAAAAGGATATTGGGAATTTGTTGTAGGAAATGAAGAAGAACCAGTTCTTCCTGATGTTCCCAATCAACAGCAAATGCAGGCATTCAAAGCATGGCATGAGAGAGCCAGGAAAGTTATGTACTAGCTGTCTATCAGTATTTCAGACTCTATGATTGTGCATATTCAGGATGCAAGTACGCCAAAGGAGGCATGGGATACTCTGTCAAAAATGTATAGCACAAATACGCAAGCCAGGAAAATGCAGCTCAAGCAAGAGTTGCATAATGTGCAAAGAGAAAGTATGAGCATCAATGACTACCACATGAAGGTGAAGAAGATTACAGATGCACTTGCTTCCATTGGGTCGCCAGTGGAAGATGATGATTTAGTTTCTGTGACCTTGAATGGTCTAGGAAAGGATTATGCGCAGTTTCGGACATCCATTTCCGTCCGTGAAAGATTTCCTGATTTTGAGGAGTTGATTGCTCTTCTAATTTCTGAGGAGCAGAGAAATGGTGGTGCATCTTCTTCAGGAGGAACTTCAAAAGAAGCTGTCTTCTACTCAAATGCTGGAAGAGGTAGAGGCAGAGGTAGAGGAGGCCGATTTGGAGGCCGTGGTAGAAATCAGAATATGCAGCAAACTCAAGAAAACCAGTCCTATGGAGGAGGACGTGCTAACTCTAGAGGCAGGGGGAGCCAAAGAGGTCGTGGTGGATGGCAAAGATGTCAAAATGCAAACAGTAATGTTGAATGCTACTATTGTGGTAAAATGGGTCATATGGCTAAAGACTGCTATAAAAAGCAGAATGACATCATGAATGGAAAACTGCAATAAGGAAATTATGCATCTTCTAGTAGACAGGGTGATGACAGAAATGAGCATTTGTTTATGGTGCAGCATATGAACAATTCTGTGATAAATGCAGAAGAAAGCAACGATGTGTGGTATGTTGACTCAGGTGCATCAAACCACATGATAGGTCATGCAGAATGGATGGAGGATGCAAGGAAAATGGAAAAACCAGGATTTGTGGAGACTGGTGATGATACTGCACATCCGATTGTGCAGATTGGAAAAATTACTTTGTCTATGCAGGATGGGAAAAAGAAATACCTGTCTGATGTATTTCATGTCCCGAATATCACCAAGAATCTAGTTTCTGTTGGTCAAATGGTTGAACAGGGCTTGTAGGTCAGATTTAATCCTCATGGATGCTTTGTTGAGGATATGAAAAATAAAGGTCGCTTGATAGCAAAAGGAAAGAAGAAGGGCAGAATGTTTACGTTGGATGCAGACATGTCTGAATTGTGTGCAGCAATGTTTGCACATGGGACCGGTGTAGTTGCAGATATTGATATCTGGCATAAACGCATTGGTCATGTTAATGTACAGCGACTTAAATCAATGCAGGCCCAAAATATTGTTGCAGGATTGCCTAAATTCAAGGTTGCAGAAATGCATAAGGTATGTGAAGCCTGTCAGTTTGGAAAACAGGCAAGGAAACCATTTCCTAGACATGTTCAAGAGAGTAAGAAGCCATTGGAATTAATCCACTCTGATGTGTTGACTACTAAAGCTGCATCTCTTGGAGGCTGTCATTATTTTGTCAGTTTTATTGATGACTATAGCAGAAAAGTTTGGGTGTATTTTATGAAAAAGAAAAGTGAAGTTTTTGGGCACTTCAAAACTCTTAAAGCTATGGTTGAAAAAGAAACAGACCTACAAGTAAAATGCCTAAGGTCAGATGGAGGGGGAGAGTACCTCTCAAATGAGTTTGCAAGGTTCTTGCAGGAGCATGGCATAAAGCAGCAATATTCATGCAGTCATACCCCACAGCAAAATGGAATTGCAGAAAGAAAAAACAGACATATTGGAGAGGTGTCTCGTGCCATGCTCAATGAAAAAGACCTGCCAGATTTTTATTGGGCTGAAGCAGTTGCTACAGTAGTCTACATAATGAACAGGACTCCCACTGTAGTAATACATGGAATGACTCCAGAGGAGAGGTATACTAGTAGAAAACCAGATATTTCTCATCTAAAAATTTTTGGTTGCATTGCCTATGTACATGTGCCAGATGAGTTGAGATCCAAGTTGGATCCAAAAGCTGAGAAGTGCATCTTTATTGGTTACTCTCTGCAGCAAAAAGGGTATAGATGCTATAACCCTTCTACTCGTAAGTTTACAGTGAGTAGAGATGTTGTTTTTGATGAGATGAGTAGCTGGTATAAACCAGTAAATGTGATTAATGATGTAGATGCACAAAATGGTAATGCTGCACAGAATTCACAGTAGCAGTCACAAAATATTAGTGGACCTGGAGAGTCCTCTACCAGTGGTTCACATTCTTCGCCATGGACAGGCAGATTGAGATCAGGAGAATCTTCTCAAAGTAATGCAGATAGTGGTATGCAGGTATCACGAAAAGGAAAAGAGAAGGTTGATCAGCCCATGTTTGATGTGAATGCAGGTCACTCTTATGTGGATGGTGAATCCAGTGGCTCAGAACAGAGCATTGATGATGAGTTGGGTATTCCTTTTATTGTTACACCTGGAGTAAGGAAGACCAGGGATGTTTTGAGAGCACCTGGGAGTGAACCCACTTTGCGCAGGTCTACCAGAGTTAGGTATCCTGTGGATAGGCTAAAATATGATGGATTTACAGTCATTCACTATGCATATATGGTTAAAGTGATACAGGAGCCAGAACCGACTTCTTTTGAGGAAGCCATGGGAAAAGAAAAATGGGAGAAAGCCATGGATGAAGAAATGGATGCCTTGGAAGCAAATGCTACATGGGAATTGGTACCTTTGCCTAAAGGTAAGAATTCAATTAGCTATAAGTGGGTTTATAAGGTGAAGCACAATGCAGATGGTTCTGTGAATAGATACAAGGCAAGATTAGTAGTCAAGGGGTATGCACAAACATATGAAATTGACTATGAAGAAACATTCAGTCCGGTTGCAAGGATGGCAACCGTAAGAGCAGTCGTTGCTATGGCTGCATCAAAGGGATGGTCTTTACATCAGATGGATGTAAAGAATGCCTTCTTGCATGGTGATTTGCAAGAAGAGGTCTATATGGAGCAGCCACCAGGATATGTGCATGCTGTTCATCCTGAGTTTGTTTGCAGGTTGAAGAAAGCCTTGTATGGCTTGAAGCAAGCACCTAGAGCATGGTCTGATAAGATAGGGCAGTATCTTGTCACTATTGGCTTTCAGATTTCCAAGGCAGATTTCTCACTTTATGTGAGAAAAATAGAGAAAGGTATTATGCTACTTGTCATTTATGTTGATGATTTGATTATGACAGGTGACAGTGATGAAGATATCCTTCATGTGAAAATGCTATTGAAGCAGAAGTTTGAGATGAAGGATTTGGGAGAGCTGCGTTATTTCTTGGGCATTGAGGTGATTAGATCACCAAGTGGGATACAGCTCTTGCAGAGGCAGTATGGATTGGACATACTGTCCAAATATGGGATGACAGGCTGTAAGCCTATTTCAGTTCCTTTGGAGCAGAATGTGAAGCTGAGCGCAGATGCATGTGAGCTTTTGGAAGACCCTACTATGTACAGACGCATAGTAGGAAGCTTGATTTATATGACTATTACCAGGCCAGATTTGAGCTATGCTGTTGGATTGGTAAGTCAGTTTATGCAGGCTCCAAGGAAACCGCATTTGGATGCGGCTAGGCGCATACTCAGGTATGTGAAGTCCACATTGCAGTATGGACTATTTTATGAGATTGGGGTTCAGATACAGTTGCATGGATACACTGATGCTGATTGGGCTGGTAGCATTTCTGATAGACGATCTACCAGTGGATATGTGTTCTCTTTTGGGAGTGCTGCAGTCACTTGGAGCAGCAAGAAACGGCCTACAGTTGCCTTGTCGAGCACAGAGGCTGAGTACAGGGGTGCAGCAATGGCTGCATGTGAGGTAGCTTGGTTGCATAAGCTACTTTATGATATGCATCAGTCTACAGATGGGCCAATTGTCATTTATTGTGACAACATGAGTAGTATACAATCGGCAAATAACCCAGTCTATCATGCTAGAACAAAGCACATTGAGGTGCATTATCACTATGTGCGGGAGAGGGTTTTACTAGGTCTTATTGATCTAGTTTATGTCAGCACAGAGGATCAGGTAGCTGACATATTTACGAAGGCATTGGGCGTAGAGAAGCTGCGCAAGTTCAGAGACCTGCTTGGTGTGCAGGAATTGGGATTGAGCTCGAGGGGGAGTGTTGAGATATCGATCTCCACTCGTGATACGCCAGGGTGACCGTTGTGTATTTATGTCACCGACTTGTCAGTTGTTGCAGACGCGGTTGGTACACCGCCCATGAATAATAGCTACATGATAGCTATCCTTATCTACTCTAGTTCGTGGCTCAGTTAGTATGCCACCTTAGTTAGTTGAGTTTGGTTTGAGACCCATATATAGGGTTCTTCTATTTCTTTGTATTAGAGTTCTTTTGGCTTACACAAACTAAGAAGAGAAAAACTGTTTTCAGCCTCCACCCTTGTGTGTATTCCCCCATTGTGCAAGCAAGAAAGCTACAAGTGAGACTCCTTCCTTCTCTCCCACAATCTTGACATCTCAACCATCAATATCCCCAGTTTATCTCGAGATGAGGACATCTCGATTCCTCCAAGGGGGAGAGAATGTAAAATTCCGCGTGGGAAAAAATAAATCGGACTTTTGAAAAAAAAATTCCCCCCCCTTATCCCTCCAGCTGACTGACGAGCTGGAGGGGGAGGGGAATAGAAGGAGCTACTAAGCTCCTTGGTGGAGCCTTGGAGGGAGGGGGGGACATGCGTGTCGACACGCAAGAAGCAAAGATCCCCCTCCTTCCACTATTTAAACGAGGGGAGGAGGGGCCGCTGGACAGAAAGGCTGGGGGGCGTGAGAAGAACCGATTGCCGCCATAGCTCCGAGCTGAAGAAAGGGAGTCGAATCGCCACTGCCACACCGACCATCTGCCCTCCATCACGTCGCCATCGACTGCTGTAGTCCAGTCCCGTCGATTTGGCTGAATTAGCTTTTCTTCCCCCCCCCACGTGGCCCTTCCAGAAGCCCCTTGGAAGGTTCCAAGGTGGGCTTCTTAAGCCCTTGTTCTTCCCCCCCCCCCTCTCGGGGTTTTAAATCCCCCCCCTAAGGTCCTTGTTCTCCCCCCCCCCCCCCCCCCCCCGGGTTTTCAAACCCCCGTAAGGCCTTGTTTCCCCCCCCTCTCGGTATAATCCCCCCCCTAAGCCTTGTTTTTTTTCCCCTCCAGATTTTAATCTCTCCAAAGCCCTTATTACCCCCCCGGGTTTAAATTTTCCCCCCCAAGCCCCCTTGTTTCCCCTCCCAGTTTTAATTTCCCCCCCCTAAGCCCTTGCCCTTTTCCCCTCCGGATTTTTCTTTAAACTATTCAAGTCACACCCCTAAGCCTACTTTGTCCTTAGGCTACCTTGCAGACTTCCATTTTTCTTGCATAAATTCCTTCACTCACTTTTTAAATCTTTTTGTGCAAGTGCTCTCGTAGCTGAGCTTTGTGTTCTTAGTCTTATCAAACAAGCCGATGTCCACACACTTCCATGTCCTAAAAATCCAAGTCATCATCATGACCTCGTATGGTATCCCGTAAGGAAGAATATAGCCATGAGATAAAAGATAGGGAGGGAAGCAGAGGGAGTGAAAAGAGGGAGTGAAGGAGGAAGAGTGGGAAAAAGGTATAAGATAAGGAAGGAGAAGACGGTGGAATTCCAAGAAGAAAAAGGAAAAGGCTATCTCACATTCGAACTACGATGCCGCCGAAGAAAGTCCAAGGTGTAGCGGGGGGAGGGTCATCTCCCGGTATCCATGTGGATATCTCCCCTCAAAGCTAGGTTTTTCTTCTTGGTGTTAATTCGGTTTTAAGTCAATCATGCAAAGGAAAATTGTTAAGAAAAGATATATTTGTTTGAGTTATTTTTAACGAAGGATTTAGCTTATGAATGACAATGTATACAAATTTGCTTTCTTCAAATTGCATCAAGCATTATAAAATTATAGGCAAGATTAACCATTTACTATAGTAATATATTCCTAAAGTGTAGAAATTATATCTTGCACCATTAGTCTTATTCCTTTCGCAACGAATCATGGTAAAATGGCTAAATTCATGAAAGGTTTCTTTCAATGCTCAAATTACTAGGGAGTTATCTTTGCTAGTTGCACATCTTAGCAAGGCAACTGTTGTTATTTGGCATGAGTTCATCTTTAAAGAAAACAGAAGTTAAATGTTAGGAATTAACAAGTATAAAAATTAGATATACGAACTCATTTGGAAAGAAAATGTAATGGGGAATTGCTGGATGACACTCTATTAACACTTTTCCCCTGCTATTTGAGGACTTGGGACTAATAAAGTGTGAATACACCAATTTCTCAGCTAGGCCTTTGTCTCAAGAAGTATCGTCACTCTTTGTATCATCTTGGCATTATGCTATATGCCAAATTAAACTATATTGATTGGGAAAGTTAATTGTCACAAGGATAGTAAAACCGTGACAAGACGAGTAAGATTACTTTCTAAAAGCTAACCGAACCAATCTTTTCAAAAGCTAACTGAACCAATCTAAACATAGAAACATTCATACCCTAAACACTTGACTACTTTCCTTACTGTAAAGACAATAATTTCATAAAGATAAGAAACTAGGAAACCCTAGGCCTGACATACGTCAGCTTAAGGAATCTAAACAGGTTATTCCATCGCAGGACTTGCGCAACATGTATGAAATCATTTTGTGATTGATTCACAAGGAAAAAAAGGGAAAACAACCCTCATCAAGGACGCCAGATCCTTACGCAAGCTATCTTGCAAAAAGACATATTTTTGGGTATCATTCTAAATAAGAAAAGTTGTAAACCAGAAACTAGCATATCTAAGGTACCTTAGGGTTAACCAAGTTGGGTATACCCTACACCTGAATAAAAAGGATCTTGCCAAGTTACAAGACATCTTGAGAATGACTACTGATACACTCAAAAAGGAAAGAACACTTCTTTAGCAGTTTGCTATACAACAAGGTTGATTAATGGAAATGTTGTGCTTGCTAGAGATTTTAGGGCTTTGTTTGGAATTATGAATTACAAATTAAACAAGTACCTATACTTCAGGTTAAAGGCCTGAAAGGAGAGGCAGCTTCAGTTACCCCCGACTGCTTGCCTGACCCTAACCAAGGGGGTTGTTGACTGCGCCGGGAACGTGGACCGAACCCACCGCGAGAGGTCTCTCCATTGAGTTCTACTTGGAGCAGGAGGACGCTTGGGTGCCAGGGGGGCTCTGGCCGTAAACCCCTCGCCTTCCGGGTCCTACACAAGAGGCTAACGTGACTCGGGATTGGATCTCGAGGCCCGCATACTAGTTGACGGGCGGAAGCTTGGAATAGTGATCCCTGGGGATTACTGGTTAGCCTTCGGGCAGATTATGGACAAGCCTACGGGCGGAACTTCTTGTAATTCAAAGATAAAATGATGAGATGTTAAAAGAACTTGCTTGATATTGTTTTTATATGTCACGTGATAAGATTACGTGAAGGAACCCGTGCTTAACAAGATTAATTAAAGAAGCTGATTTTTATATGTCAAATTAATGTGTTAGTTAATTATATAACTAAAACAAATCGAGGAAAGTGCGGAGGATGGGCCATGGATCCGTCCTATGGTTGGGTGGTCCCGGTTAGCCGGGAACTTTTCTCAAAAATCTCGAAGAACAGCGGAATGATCATCATCATCAAAAAGAATAACGAGAATGATGACCTAGAGTTACGTCTTACCCGATTTACGTTATTTTAGGGGAACGGAATGGGACTATGCCTTATGGCAAAGAGGTTGAGCTTTGCATCCCTCTCGTTTCCCATTCTCCTTGAACCAAGTACAGCGTGAATCCGCTTCAGACCTGGCGTTTCTGCGTAAAGTAGTTCGCTCGGTCTGACGCTAGTTGCTGTTAGTTAGAGACCCATTAGGAAAACCCTAATTCCGGTCGATCCTAAGTGGGAACGGCTAGGATACTTCCGCTACGTGGTAGACGCGGGAAGAGCTAGATCGCAAAACCCGTAACATTCCATGGGAGTGCCGGGCGGAGCTTTCTAGACATCCTTTCCGATGGACTGCTAAGATGTGTCCTGGATGATACTAGGGGACACGTTACACTTCTACTCAAATGCTAGAAGAGGTAGAGGCAGAGGTAGAGGAGGCCGATCTGGAGGCCATGGTAGAAATGAGAATATGTAGCAAACTCAAGAAAACCACTCCTATGGAGGAGGACGTGGTAACTCTAGATGCAGGGGGAGCCAAAGAGGTCGTGGTGGATGGCAAAGAGGCCAAAATGCAAACAACAATGTTGAATGCTACTACTGTGGTAAAATGGGTCATATGGCTAAAGACTGCTATAAAAAGCAGAATGACATCATGAATGGAAAATTGCAACAAGGAAATTATGCATCTTCTAGTAGACAGGGTGATGACAGAAATGAGCATTTGTTTATGATGCAGCACATGACCAATTCTGTGACAAGTGTAGAAGAAAGCAACGATGTGTGGTATGTTGACTCAGGTGCATCAAACCACATGACAGGTCATGCAGAATGGATGTAGGATGCAAGGAAAATGGAAAAACCAGGATTTGTGGAGACTGGTGATGATATTGCACATCCTATTGTGCAGATTGGAAAAATTCCTTTATCTATGCAGGATGGGAAAAAGAAATACCTATCGGATGTATTTCATGTCCTGAATATCACTAAGAACCTAGTTTATGTTGGTCAAATGGTTGAGCAGGGCTTGCAGGTCAGATTTAATTCTCATGGATACTTTGTTGAGGATATGAAAAATAAAGGTCACTTGATAGCAAAAGGAAAGAAGAAGGGCAGAATGTTTACGTTGCAGACATGCCTGAATTGAGTGCAACAATGTTTGCACATGGGACTGGAGTAGTTGCAGATATTGATATCTGGCATAAACGCATTGGCCATGTTAATGTACAATGACTTAAATCAATGCAAGCCCAAAATATTATTGCAGGATTACCTAAATTAAAGGTTGCAGAAATGCATAAGGTATGTGAAGCCTGTCAATTTGGAAAACAGGCAAGGAAACCATTTCCTAGACATGTTTAAGAGAGTAAGAAGCCATTGGAATTAATCCACTCTGATGTGTGGACTACTAAAGCTGCATCTCTTGGAGGTTGTCATTATTTTGTCACTTTTATTGATGATTACAGCAGAAAATTTGGGTGTATTTTATGAAAAAGAAAAGTGAAGTTTTTGGGCATTTCAAAACTCTTAAAGCTATGGTTGAAAAAGAAATAGGCCTGCAAATAAAATGCCTAAGGTCAGATGGAGGGGGAGAGTATCTCTCAAATGAGTTTGCAAGGTTCTTGCAGGAGCATGGCATAAAGCAACAATATTCATGTAGTCATACCCCACAACAAAATGGAATTGCAGAAAGAAAAAACAAGCATATTAGAGAGGTATCTCGTGCCATGCTCAATGAAAAAGACCTGCCAGATTTTTAATGGGCTTAGGCAGTTGCTACAGCAGTCTACATAATGAACAGGACTCCCACCGCAGCAATACATGGCATGACTCCAGAGGAGAGGTATACTGGTAGGAAACCAGATATTTCTCATTTGAAAATTTTTTGTAAGGATTTGGGAGAGCTGCGTTATTTCTTGGGCATTGAGGTGATTAGATCACCAAGTGGGATACGGCTCTTGTAGAGGTAGTATGGATTGGACATGCTGTCCAAATATGGGATGACAGGCTATAAGCCTATTTCAATTCCTTTGGAGCAGAATGTGAAGCTGAGTGTAGATGCAGGTGAGCTTCTAGAAGACCCTACTATGTAGAGACGCATAGTAGGAAGTTTGATTTATATGACTATTACCAGGCCAAATTTGAGCTATGCTGTTGGATTGGTAAGTCAGTTTTGCAGGCTCCAAGGAAACCGCATTTGGATGCGGCTAGACGCATACTCAGGTATGTGAAGTCCACATTGCAGTATGGACTACTTTATGAGACTGGGGTTCAGATACAGTTGTATAGATACACTGATGCTGATTGGGCTGGTAGTATTTCTGATAGACGATCTATCAGTGGATATGTGTTCTTTTTTGGGAGTGCTGCAGTCACTTGGAGCAGCAAGAAATAGCCTACAGTTTCCTTGTCGAGCACAGAGGCTGAGTACAGGGGCGCATCAATGGCTGCATGTGAGGTAGCTTGGTTGCATAAGCTACTTTATGATATGCATCAGCCTACAGATGGGCCAGTTGTCATTTATTGTGACAACATGAGTAGCATAAACTTGGCAAATAACCCAGTCTATCATGCTAGAACAAAGCACATTGAGGTGCATTATCACTATGTGCGGGAGAGGGTTTTACTAGGTCTTATTGATCTAGTTTATGTCAGCACAGAGGATTAGGTAGCTGACATATTCACGAAGGCATTGGGCGTAGAGAAGCTGCGCAAGTTCAGAGACCTGCTTGGTGTGCAGGAATTGGGATTGAGCTTGAGGGGGAGTGTTGAGATATCAGCTCCACTCGTGATATACAAGGGTGACCGTTGTGCATTTATGTCACCGACTTGTCAGTTGTTGCAGATGCGGTTGGTACACCGCCCATGAATAATAGCTAGATGACAGATATCCTTATCTACTCTAGTTCGTGGCTCAGTTAGTATGCCACCTTAGTTAGTTGAGTTTGGTTTGAGACCCATATATAGGGTTCTTCTATTTCTATGTACTTGAGTTCCTTTTGGCTTACATAACTAAGAAGAGGAAAACTGTTTTTCAGCCTCCAGCTTTGTGTGTATTCCCCCATTGTGCAAGCAAGAAAGCTACAAGTGAGACTCCTTCCTTCTCTCCCACAATAATCTTGACAGACGCTTCCCAACTCTAATAGAAGGAGTATCCACACATACAAGTGATCAATACCTCATTACACACATATTCAAAGCACCCCCAAGCTAATCGTTGTAGCTCCTAATGGCTCTCCTACACCCCGACAGTTGGCCCTAGGATGTGCCGTATTAAGCATAAAACACAATGATAGCATTGTCTAATACTTTTAAATCCACCTGGCATCTTGAGCTCATATGTCAAATCATCTTTAGTTGGATGTAACGTGTCCACTAGTATCATCCAGGACACGTCTTAGCAGTCCATCGGAAAGGATGTCTAGAAAGCTTCGCCCGGCACTCCCATGGAATGTTACGGGGTTTGCAATCTAGGGCTTTTCGCGTCTGCCACGTAGCGGAAGTATTCTGGCTGTTCCCACTTAGGATCGACCGGAATTAGGGTTTTCCTGATTCGTCATTTTCTAACAACAACTAGCGTCGAACCCAAGCGAACTACTTTACGCAAAAACGCCAGGTTCGAAGTGGATTCACGCTGCACTTGGTTCAAAGAGAATGGGAAACGAGAGGGATGCAAAGCTCAACCTCTCTGCCATAAGGCATAGTTCTATTCCATTTCCCTAAAACATCGTAAATCGGTTAAGACATAACTCTAGGTCAATGCTTTCGTTGTTCATGTCCTTTGACGATCATCCCATTGTTCTTTCAGATTTGAGAAAAGTTCCCGGCCAACCGGGACCACCCAACCGTAGGACGGACCCATGGCCCATCCTCCACACTTTCCTCGGTTTGTTTTAGTTATGTAATTATCTAACACATTAATTGGACATGTAACAATCAGCTTTTTTAATTAATCCATTAAGCACTTGTTCCTTCACGTAATCTTATCACGTGACATAAAAAACCAATATCAAACAAGTTCTTTATTAACATATCATCATATTTATCTTTGAAATACAAGGAGTTCCGCCCGTAGGCTTGTCCATAATCCGCCCGAAGGCTATCTAGCAATCCAGAGGGATCACTATTCCAAGTTTTCACCCGTAGACTAATATGCGGGCTTCGAGATCCAATCCCGAGTCACGTTAGCCTCTTGTGCAGGACCCGGAAGGCGAGGGATTTATGGCTAGAGCCCCCGTGGCACCCAAGAGTCCTCCTGCTCCAAGTAGTGCTCAACGGAGAGACCTCTCGCAGCGGGTTCGGTCCACGTTCCCGGCGCAGTCAACAACCCCCTTAGTTAGGGTCAAGCAGGCAGTCGGGGGTAACTGAAGCTGCCTCTCCCTTCAGGCCTTCAACCTGAAGTATAGATATTCATTTAATTTGTAATTCATAAATCAAACAGTGCTCTAAAATCTCTAGCAAGCACAAACATTTCCATTGATCGATCTTGTTGTTGGTAAACTGCTAAGGAAGGAATCTTTCCTTTTGAATGCATCTAGCACTCGATCCGGGGTGCCTTGCAACTTGGCAAGATCCTTTATATTTTGGGTTAGGGCGTACCCTATTAACCCAACTTGGTCAACCCTAAAGTTCATTGGATACTTTAGTTTTCGGTTTTTAACCTTCCTTACTTAGAAGGATATCAAAGAATACATCCTTTTTGCAAGATAACTTGCGTAAGGATCCGCCATCCTTGTTGAGGGTATTTAACCTTTCCTCTTGTGAATCAATCACAAGACCATATGACTTCGTACTTGCCGCGCAAGTCCTACATCGTACTATGCGGTTATGGAGTTACGGAACAATCCGTCTTCAGTTTATTTAAGCTGACGTTTGTCGGACCTACGGTTTCCTAGCTTTATTATTTTCTCAGGGATAAACCCTAGTTCTTATTTTTTGGTTACAATTTACTGGCCCTATATTCAGGGAATGTGGACAGGTATTTAAGGTATTTTACTTCATTCCCAACGAATATTTTGCAGCATTTTTAATTTGGTTAACTCTAGAAGGTAATTTCGAGATTACTTCCGTATGATTTGTTATCTACGTGTCAATTGACTTTTCAATCTTATACTTCATCGATTTGAGGTTAGGTTAAAGCAATCTTTCCCTTGCTAAGTTATGCAGCTAGCAATGACAACTTCCTAGATTTTAAGCATTGCAAGAATCCTTTCATGATTTGCACTTTCCATGATGAATTTGTTGTAAAAAGGAAAAGGGGTTAAAAGTGCCAGATGCAGTTTATATCTTCCAAACTTAACCGAAGTATACTAATTTAATGGGTAAATAATCTTGCTCATCATTCGTTTCAATGCATAATAATTTTTGAAGGAAAACTATGTTTATACTTTATTTATTTTGCATGTTTAATTAAATTAAATTCCTTCATCGTAGATAACTAGGACAAAATATATCCTATCCTTAACTATTCATCTTGCATGATTGAATTAAAACGGATATAAAATTAAGAAGGAAAAACCTGGTTTTGGGGTGAGATATCCACATGGATCCCAGGAGATGACTCTCCCGCAGCTACTCCTTGGACTTTCTTAGGTAGCATTGTAGTTGTAATCCTTCGAACGTTAAAGCAGCTTTACACTCCTTTTTAGAATTCCACCGTCGCTTCAATACTCTTCTTCTCTCTTTCGAGGCAAGGAGTCATTAAGGGATTGGCCACGAGAAGGGGGTAATAAGACCTTCAAGGTCTTAATTTCTTCGGGAGACCAAGGTTTACAAAGCCTAAAGAAAAGGCCCTATAGGGGTATATACACGGTACAAGGGTGTGTGTGAGTGTGGTTTCAAAAACATATGAAGGGGCCTTGGGATATTTGGGCACGGGAGTGAAAGGACTTAGAGGTTTCAAACCCGGGGGGGGGGGGGGGGGGAATGAAGGGTAACACAAGGGTTTTATAGGTTAAACACGGGGGTGAAAAGGACTTAGGGGTTTCAAACCCAAGGGGAAAAATGAAGGGTAACACAAGGGGTTTATAGCACGGGGGGAGGGGGGGCGGGAAGGGTGTGTAAAAAGGGGACATGAGGGAGGGTGAAAGGCCCTTAAAAAGGGTTACAATCGAGAGGGGGAGAAAGATATAAATGGGGACACGGGGGGGAATAAAAAGGGGCTTAGGGGGGGTGTGTTAAAAAGGAATATGAGGGGGGTGAAAGGGGGCTTAATTAGCCTAAGGGGGGATTTTTAGGGGGTACTTTCAGCAGCCATGGGAAGGGGGCTTTAAAAGGCCACCCTTGGAATCTTCCAAGGCTCTAAGAGTTCTCACGATGGCCACGTGGGGGGGGGGGGGAAGGGAATGTCTTCCTCAGAACATAGTCGCCAAGCAGCGCGGCCTACTAACTTAGGTGGCAGTGGCGGCTGTCGTAGGAGAACGATGGCTGAATGGCAACGTAAGGTAGCGGCCTCTACAGCAGCTCGACATCCCAGGCGAACTGGCGGCGACCTCTTAGCTTCTCCCTCCCTCAAGACTCCTGGTAGACTCCCCTAATGGTAGTAAGATAGCGCCTTCCTCTCTCCTCCTTTTCTTGCATTCCCCCTCCCATTTATATAGGTAAGGGGAGGGGGATCCTTCCTCCCCTACGTGGTTGCACCATGGCGGTTTGTAGCCAGAGAGCTCCACTGAGGAGCTTTTTCCATTCATTCTATTTCCCTCCCTCTCCAGCACGACAGTCGGCTGGGGAGGGGAATAAGGAAAAAAAAATTGCCATTATCTTGGTAATTTATCAAAATGCTATATTATTATCCCCACTACCTAAAAGGAGGGGTTCATGCGGGTAGTGTTCGGTATATTACATTCTCTCCCCCTTAGAGGAATCGAGATGTCCTCATCTCGAGATAAACTGGGGATATTGATGGTTGAGAGTGCCTTCATCTATCCAAGTGGCATCCTCTTCGGGATAATCTTTCCACTAGACGAGGCATTCTCTCAGGGTTCTGGATCTTAATTGTCTCTCCCTAACATCTAAGATCCTGTCAGGCCTTAGTTCAAGGACTCCTTGACTAGGCATTACAACTTGTTGGTCATTAAGTACATGGTTAGGATTAGGTACATACTTCTTCAATAGGCTGATATGGAATACATTGTGATCTTTAGGTTCTCAGGGAGTTGCAATCTATAAGCATTAGGTCCTAGGCATTTGAGGATCTTGTATGGCCCACAAAACCTTGGACTTAGCTTCTTGCAATCTCCTAAGGATAGGGAACTCTTCTTAGGACGTATGCGAATGAATACCATGTCTCCTTCTTCGAAGATTCTATCTTGACGCTTCAAGTCCGTGTATGCCTTCTGTCTATCCTTGGCCGCTTTATTTGGTCATCCATCTCTTCCAACATCTGCCTTGAAGCTTCAACCCTTAAGGTTGGATCTGAGAAGTTTAGGGGACTTCGACAGTGATGACCATACAATGCTTGGAAAGGGGTCATCTGGATGCTCTGCTGGTAAGAAGAATTGTAGGCAAATTCAACCAAAGGCAAGTATTGAATCCACCTCTTCGGCTCTCGATAGCAATATGCCCTAAGCATATCCACGATGACTTGATTTACTCGCTCTGTTTGGCCATCCGTTTGGGGATGGTAGGTGGTGCTAAAACATAGTTGAGTCCCAATAGCTTTAAAGACATCCCTCCAGAAGTGTGATGTGAAGAGAGAATCACAATCACTAATGATTCTTCTAGGTAAACCATGTATCTTGAATATCTCTTAGATAAATAATCTTGCAATGTCGGAGGTTTTATAGTTTGTCTTTACTGGAATAAGATGTGCAACCTTGGTAAGCATGTCAACCACAACCATGATGGAGTTATATCCTCCCTATACTTGGGGTAAGCCTACAACAAAATCCATACTGATGAATTCCCATTTCATTTGCGGGATGTCAAGCGGCTGCAGTTTCCCTGGCATCATGACATGTTCGACTTTGATACGTTGGCAAGACAAACACTCGGTGACATATTTGAGAACATCACCTTTGAGCTTCTCCCAATGGTAGCTCTTTCTAACTGCATTAAGAGTCTTAGCATAGCCAGGATGTCCTGCGAAAGGAGAATCATGAGCTTCCCACATTATCTTCTGCTTAAGTAACTGGCTTGCTGGTATACATAGCCTTGTTCTGTAGTAGACAAGTCCATTATCAATGGAAAATTCCTGATACTTAGCTTGCAACTTTTGATTCTGATCCTTGATAGAGATCTCCTTTGGCATTGATTGGTAGGCCAAATCATGGCATGCTTCTTCTCTAGCTAACTCAAGTATAGGGTTGTTTGGCATAGATACTTTTATAGCTAGAGATCTGGCCGTTGATGGATTCTGCAAGATTAGGGAATTTAGGAATGCCTTGCGACTAAGTGCATCGGCAACTACATTCTCTTTCCTTGGTCGGTACTTGATTTCAAAGTCATATTCCTCCAACACTTCAATCCACCAACGTTGCCTCATGTTGAGCTTGTTCTGGGTAAAGATCTATTTGAGACTCTTATGGTCGGTTACTAGAGTAAAGTTGTTACCCAACAGGTAGTGTCTCCAAAGCTTTAAAGCATGGATGACAGCTAGCGATTCCAGATCATGCATAGCATAATTTCTTTCATGACTCTTCAATTTCCTTGAAGAGTATGCTACTGGATGACCTTCCTGCATAAGTACACATCCCAGGGTAAGAATGCTAGCATCAGTTATTATGTCGAATTCCTTATTGAGGTCTGGAAGTTTTAGAATAGGTGCAGATACCAAACTTTGCTTCAATCTGTCGAAGCTATTCTGTTCGGGAGTTGACCATGTAATGGAAGCCTGCTTCTTCAGTAAATCCATTAGAGGTGCTGCAATCAAAGCATAGTTTTCGATGAAGACCCTATATCATCCTGTCAATCCAAGAAAGCTACGTATCTCTTTGATGGATACTGGTGTTGGCCACTCAAGCACATCTCTGACCTTGGCTGGGTCCACTGATATTCCTTCTGATGATACTATGAATCCCAGGTATTCAATCTGACGCTTGAAGAATGCACACTTCTTCATTTTAGCATATAGCTTATGTGACCTCATTGTCTCAAGGACAATCTGAAGTTGAGGTTCATGATCTTCTTCCTGTTTAGAACAGATTAAAGTGTTGTCGAAGAAGACAAGCACGAAATCATCAAGATATGGCCTAAAGATATCCTGCATTAACCTATTGAAGGTGACAGGTGCATTCGTAAGCCCGAATGACATAACCAGGAACTCAAAGTGACCATATCTTGTATTGAAGGTCATCTTTGGGACATCTTCTTCCTTGATCCTTATTTGATAGTAACCTGACCTAAGATCAAACTTGGAAAAGATCTTCGCACCCTGAAGACGATCAAGAAGCTCATCTATTCTAGGAATAGGATACTTGTTCTTGATTGTTGATTGATTCAACCCTCAATAATCAATACATAGTCGAAGTGTCCCATCTTTCTTTTTCTGGAATAGTCTTGGAGCTCCCCACGGTGAATTGCTAGGCCGGATGTAGCCCTGATCTAGCAGTTGCTTGAGTTGTTCCTTCAACACAATTGCTTCTGGTAGGACATTCTATAAGGTCTCTTTGCAATTGGCGCAGCTCCAGGTACTAACCTAATCTTATAATCCACTTCTCTTTGAGGTGGAAGCTCGATCAACTCTTCAGGGAATACGTCCGCGTATTCCTTTAGCCAAGAAGGACCTTCATGAGACTCTTGCTTTTGATCTAATTTGTTGAGTTTGATCAAGTAAATAGGTAATCCTTTTCTGACTCCTTTTATGATCCGAGATACTTTGGCCAATTGGATTCTTGGCACTCCTGCCTCACCATGAGGTGTGACTAATTCCCTTTTAGAGTTTCGAAAGAAAACTTGACCCTTCCCACAGTGAATGTGGGCGTCGTTAGGCTTAAGCCAATCCATTCCGAGTAGACACTCATGGATACCTGAATTCATGACTCTGAATTTAACTGAAGTCTTCTTTCCTCCCAAAAAGAATTCCATCTTAGCAGTTTGCCTGGTACAGGTAACCTCACGACCATTTGCCAATTCCACAAGTAGGGTAGGTGCTTCTACTATGATTATTTCTAGTCTTTTTGCACATGCTGGTGAGATAAAGGAATGTGTACTACCAAAATCAATCAAGGTCTTGAAACCTTTACCTTGATAGTCTGACGGTGTCTAAATCACTGAGAACTGGCGATTCGGCCCTTTCTTGTGTAATGCAGCATGGACTGTCGCTCTTTCGAATTCTGCTTCCATGGTTGGATCTTCCTCTTCTTTTTCTTCACACTTTTGCCTATTGGCAATGCAGGCGGTTCTTCCTCTTCCTCGAGTAATGGCTCCTTGACTACGGCTTGCTCCTTGAAAAGACGCTTGGCGATGTCTTCCGTCGAGCTTGGGACATTGCCTCTTGAAGTGACCGGGTTCGTTGCAATGGAAACAATGGAGGTTTTGGCCATTACTTGGAGTAGGAATGAAGTTGTTGACGTTATTCGTCCTTGCTTTCTTTCTTTGTCCCTGATTATGACCTTGAACTCTCTTTATTTGAGGTCTGAATGCTCCTTTGTTCGGGTCATTATAAGACCAAGTTTTGTTACCCCTTGGTCTAGCTTGCACCTCCTAAATTATAGGCGCCGCTCGAAGGAGTGCATCCTGAATATTTGATGGACACATAGATTCCAGACGGGTATTTACTAGTGGATTTAATCTTGCACAAAATTTGGACACCTGTTGTGTCATGTCCATTTGTGGCGCATAATTTAAAAGTGAGAAGAATTTAGAGTAGTATGCGTCAAGAGTGAGTCCTAGTTGTTTTAGCTCGTAGAACTCGTTCATTTTCTGTGTGCGATATGCAGGTGGTAAGTATCTTCCCTGCATGGCTTTCTTCAGCTTCTCCCAGGTAATGGATCCCTCTACAATCCCTTGATCCCTACACCATTGCTTCCACCAAAGTCTGGCTTCGCCGGTGATTTTTAACTTGGCGAGCATAGCCTGATTGGCGGGTGCAGTACCGGATGCTTCGAAGTAATTCTCCATGGATTCAATCCAAATTTCACCATCAGCCTGAATGAATCTGCCTCTCCCGTCAAACTCGGGTGGCTTAATCTGCTTGAGAAGGAACTTCTTCTCTTGGATCACAGCAGCACTTGATGTAAGAGGCGAATTAGGAACCTGTACCTGGGGTTGTGCCTGAATAAAGGTTTTCTTAACGTTATTATATGATAATTGACGTTAGTTTATATTACAATTTTAATTCAGCTATCTTCTAAACAATATAGCTACTTAACTTTTTATCAACTCTTATGCACAGCTAGACATTGATAAAAAGAAGTCTTTGTTTGTATTTATATGGGCATAGCCCTTTCGAATACAACGTTTCATGCGATGATAAGCCAATTGTTACATTTAGTTTGGGGAGAACAACATTGTATTGCATTTATCTACAGGAACTATGTAATAGTAAGGGTTTGGGTCATGGATCTTCAGGAATCGATAAGTCATTGGAAGTTCAGGATATCCTTTCCGTTGGAATCCATACTTCTCATGGCAGCCCAACACTTTAATCCTGTCGACTGGGATTACACGGGTTACTTTCTCATATACATATGAGTTCATCTCAACCCTCCGACCTCGAATATGTAAAGTCGAATTTACGTGAGCTTCCACAAAAACAAAGAGCTTCACGACTTTCAGGTCTTCCAACCACTTGATCCTCTTTAGGTTGGTCTGTAGATAAGCAAACCTGTGGACCGCAATATAGTAGATTCTTGAAGCACCCGTCCATCTTCGTTCCATGTACCAAGGTGATAGATTATAGATCTGCTCTAGGATGTTCATCATCTCAACCCTTTGTTGATAAAGCGGAGAATGCATTGCAGTCATAAACATGACTCGAAATACCAAGAACTTGTTCCACGCTTCCTAATTCTACAAGACAGTATTGAAGGTAAGGAAATGTTTGGACAGCAATATTTGCTTTACTTCATTTCATTGAGATTTCATAAAAACAATTGCGTTGTTGGTCGGCTCTGATACCAACTATAACGTGTCCACTAGTATCATCCAGGATACGTCTTAGCAGTCCATCGGACAGGATGTCTAGAAAGCTCTGCCCCAGCACTCCCATGGAATGTTATGGGGTTTGCGATCTAGGGCTTTCCACGTCTGCCACGTAGCAGAAGTATTCTGGCCGTTCCCACTTAGGATCGACCGAAATTAGGGTTTTCCTGATTGGTCATTTCCTAACAACAACTAGCGTCGGACCCAAGCGAACTACTTTACGCAGAAACACCAGGTCCCAATGGATTCACACTGCACCTGGTTCAAAGAGAATGTGAAAGGAGAGGGATGCAAAGCTCAACCTCTCTGTCATAAGGCATAGTCCCATTTTGTTCCCCTAAAATTGCATAAATCGGTTAAGACATAACTCTAGGTCAATGCTTTCATTGTTCGTGTCCTTTGACGATCATCTCGCTGTTCTTCGAGATTTGAGAAAAGTTCCTGGCCAACCGGGACCACCCAACCGTAGGACGGACCCATGGCCCATCCTCCGCACTTTCCTCGATTTGTTTTAGTTATGTAATTATCTAACACATTAATTGGACATGTAACAATCAGCGTTTTTAATTAATCCGTTAAGCACTGGTTCCTTCACGTAATCTTATCACGTGACATAGAAAAACAATATCAAACAAGTTCTTTATTAACATATCATCATATTTATCTTTGAAATACAAGGAGTTCCACCCGTAGGCTTCTCTATAATCCGCCCAAAAAGGATAGAAAATCAGAGGATAAATTATCTTACAAGCCTTACTATTCAACATTTAGTGCAAGTTTACTGACGTCACACAATCTAGAGAAAGATGACTGGAGGTTTTGAGTTGTCTGGAGGGGGGGGGGGAGGCCATAGTAGTCACCTATGCATGATGATGAAAGCTTGAGAGGGTGACGGTTTGCAACACAATAATTACAATGGAAAGGAGAACCGTGGAGTACTCGACATCAGCTCATAGTGTCTTTGGGACGAAGGAAGGAAGAGAACAAAGATCAATTGGGTTGGCCGTTGTCGCATGGAATTCACACGGGGGTTCGTGAAAGTTGCTTGCCACAGGGATGCTTTTAGATGGAAGAATTCAACGAAATAAAACTTATCCAAAAGAATATTGAATGAGAAAAACAAATTCTTTATTAAAAATATAGGCAAGTTACAGGTTCATCAGACTTTTCGATTAGATCAAAAGAGTTATGGGAAAGACAAGAATGAATTCTCAATTTGAGAGAGGAGAAGAAGGTGGGATGTGAGATTTTATGGGAAGAATTTCAAAGAAGGTGAGGAGAATCAAGAACAAACTCAAGCACTTTTGTAGAATTTATGCTGAGAATTTCAAAGAGGGCAAGGAGCTCATACATCATCAACTTGAAAGCCACTTCACAGATCTTGATGACGACCTTCAAAGTAGTCGAGAATCTTAAAGCTCAACTCAAACCCAACTTCATAAATGACTCTCAACAAAAACTTCTGTGTAGACAAGGGGCTTAACGCTCGACTTCACGCCTTCTCTCCAAAATTGGATGAACATCTTCAAAGAAGGCAAGGGATACAAGCTTCACCTCTAGACTAGCTCTCACTTGATTGGATGATGGATCCCCATCTACGGCTCTCATAGTGTTGCCCTTATATAGTTTTCTCTCCTACATCTTCACATTGTGCTTTTCTTTACCCAAAAAAAGCCTAAGGATTTTTAGCTTAAAACATTAAGGTTTAGCTTTTAACGCTTATGCTTACAGAAAGCATAACGCTAAACTGTCGTATCATCTCTTCTCTTCGTAAAATTTAATTATTAAGCTTTTTTCACCATCCCTTTTGCCGCTCCCTATACGCTTGCAGGTCATGGCACACTCAAAACTTGAGGCAATGCAGCAACCATTTGAGGATCAAGTCTAATAAGAGGGCCACTTGTGATTCACTACTATCATGGGTCCAACCAAAAATGCAATTTCATGAAATGCCACTATGGGCACTACAAGCACGAGGCCAAATGTAGACCACACTATATTGATGTTCGTTGCCAAAGGAGACCCCATGCACAAGCTTGTGACAATCAGAGAAAGTATAGGTAGCAACGGCTTGATAATCCATGCAATTGGTGGCACAAAATTGTAGCTATTGGAGCTACTTTAGGGTAGATAGCTACACCTTGGCTTGATTATTCAGGTCAGGTTTGGTCTTTGCACTCCTAATCTGTAGAAGAAGATCTGACAATCGAGATGAAGCCCTTCTTTCTATACACAAGAGCACTAATAACGTTCATGATAGGCAAACAAGGGGATCATTTGTTTCTACTTGATTCAATGGAAGTTCCAATGTAGTTGCAATGGTCGATGGTTGGCACTAGACCATAAATTTCTATCATAACCTTCTTTGGAAAGTCCAGTATGACTATAGTGCATCTTGAATCTGAGGCTTAGACACCAGCCTTCTGCCACAAGACATTTCTTTATGACATGTATGCTTAGCATATTCACTATATGATAAACAACTTTTTATTTGTAGCCCATATAGGTCCACAACTCAAGTTCATATGCAATTGCAAAGAGCATGTTGTCTCGATGTCTATTAGAAGATTTTATGGTAGCTTTAAGTTCAGCCAACTTTGCTGACACCTCCTCTATCATCTGAGCTTGCCGTTCAATCTCCTCAGGAAAATGTTATTTTTTTGCTCCAAATGCTTCTCAAATCTTCATAATCTTCACCTTCGTCTTCTCAAAAAATACTATCTTCTCTACCTTTTTCCCACTTCGATTGCAACATATGTTGAATCTAGTGTGCATACCAGATGACTTCAAAGTCATTCTCACCAACAACATTGTACACTTTAACATGGTATTTATGTGCAATACATGAAGCAAAGGGAAAAACACTTAAAGCATGAGCTTGTGTATAGCTAGTCATCTATCCACTTTGCGGTGTGCTGTTTAAGTTCTTTAAAAATCTCCTCCATCATATCTTCGACAGTCACTTTTGTAGTTGGTCTAACAACTGCAACAAGAATAGAAATAGGCATAGGCATAGACACAGGCATAGAAATAGAAGAAATAGTAGATGGTTCAACAATATTCCAGGAGAGTTCATGGTAGGAGAAGACATTGTTGATGGTGATTGAATGCCGTTCTGCAAGCGAGCCTTCTATCTCCACCTCTTTGTCTGTGTAGAGACCGCATCAACAGCATCCTACCAATCCATCTTCAATCCCATAGGCTGCGTGTAGTCTTCAAGAATCTCTCCCAACTCATTCTCAAGTGCACGATCAATTACTTGCAAGAATAACTCTAATTTTTCTCAATTTAGAGCTCTTTTACTCTAGTCCATCCAATAGCTTAAAACATTAAGGTTTAGCTTCTAAATCTTATGCTTTAAGAATCATAACACTAAATTGCCACGTCCTTTCTTCTTTTCTTAAAAAGCATAGTAATTAATCTTTTTCCACCACCCTTTTGCCACCCCCTATATACACTTGTCGGTAATGGCACACTTAGAACCTGAGGCAATATGGCCACCATCAAAGGACTAGGTCTAATTCATAAGGGTTGCTTGTGATTCACTACTATCTTGGGTCCAACCAAAAATGCAATTGCATGAAATGCCACTATGGTCAATACAAGCACGAGGCCAAATGGATACAGCATTGCATTGATGTTCATTGCCAAAGGAGATGCCATGCACAAGGTTCTATGGTGGCTTTAAGTTCAACTAACCTTGTTGAAACCTCCTCTATCATTTGAGCTCACCATCCAATCTCCTCAAGAAAACTTTATTTGTTTTCTCCAAATGCTTCTCAAATCTTCATAATCTTCACCTTTGTTCGCTCAACAAATACTATCTTCTCTACCTTTTTCCCCACTTTGGTTGCAACATATGGTGAGTTTGTTGTGCGTACCAAACAACTTCAAAGTCATTCTCATTAATAACATTGCACGCTTTAGCATGGTATTAATGCACAATACATGAAGCAAAGGGCAAAACACTTAAAGCATGAGCTTGTGTATAGCTAATCATCTATCCACTTTGCCGCTTGCTAAACTGTCAATCCACCTATGAATTTGTGCATACTCCCTCTTCCTTTTTCTGCGATTAAGTAGGTCTTTTGCGCCCAAAAAATATGAGACCTTTGAAGTATTGCAAGAAATCCTATACTCAAGCCCCTGCACAATCAATTCATTCCATACCACTATATCTTGAAGTGGCAAAGTGCTAAATACCTTGCTTGCCTCTGCTAGCAATCCACATTTCATATACATAATAACTAGTCCTTTATGTAAGTGAGGCTCTTTTTCCATTGCCCTTTTCACTATTTCAAAGTGTATGAATTCATCTAATTCAAAAGCTCCCATTGTATTGCAAGTTTTCAAGATGAAAACATACATAAGTGCATCCACTAATGACATCTTTCACCTACATTTCTTTGAAAACCATGAGCACCTCATCCTCAAGACCATGTTCAACATATGTTGTGGTTAATGCATTCCACAAACTTTTTCATATGAATATTATCAAACACTTGCTATGCTTTCGTAAGCAATCTACAGTTACCATACATATCTACAAGTGTGTTGGCCTCAGAAAGCTCTCTTTTCAAACTCCGTTTTGATTGTTTTAGCATGTAAAAGATGGCATGACTCTTAGTCCTTTGTAACACCAACATCTTTTAAGCACAAAAGTGACAGTATTAGGATACTCCAAAGTGGCTTTGCAGTGGTGGACATGTAATGTCACAACATCCGTCCCCTCCAAACTTGCACATCCCCCGGATGGGCCAAATTTTTTATTGTTCCCACCAAGATCATATGGGTAATCATTTGGGTAATATGACAAGTAGATAAGTTGACATAGGTTATCACAGCATCCTCCTCAATCATATGGATGAATCAAAGTAAATATGTTCTCATAGATCATCATAGTATCCAATGGCTTGGTCTTCTCTTCTGCAAAAATCTTCTACATAACATCCAGATCTTCTTTGGTTGGTTGAACTTTAGACAATTCCATCATTCCAAACTCTCTTTCTTACTTCAATGGACCAAGTCTTGTTTGTGCCTTGTCCACATTGACGTTTATATCCATATCCATCATAGGCGTCATCACTATCCAAAGGTAATCTAATCTTCTTGTCATCTGTCTTATATTTTTTCAGTACTCTAGCTTCTTTGCTACAACTTGTAAATTTCAGCCCTTGCAGTAAATACCGTGGTAAATACAAATTTTGCTATATATAAACAACACCCAACTCTTTTTGCTGAAATATTTCAACAAAGAACACTTTTTGCTGAGAAATATTAGCACCTAAATTTTCTTACAACATGAAATCAACAATCTTACAATTCATCTCTAGAGAATTGACTTGTAAGACATATGATACCTCTTCATTTTCAAACTTTAGCAATGCTGACAGATTCTCCATAGTCTTTGAGCATGATAGCTTGTCATAAAGGCCATTAGTAATCTTCTCATCACAAATATTCTCCTCAATCTTCTTCAAGATTGTAGTCATCTCGATGTCGGAAAGTAGCTTGAATCCAGGTTGTGTTTTCGGCTTTGGATCTTTTCTCTTCGGGGCTTTCTAATCTTCCTGTACTTTCGGCTTCTAAACATCAGCCAGACTTTGCTCTAGTTATAAAGAAGAAGGCTGAGAAACTTGACTCCTTGAGATTTTTCCATCCTAGAAGAATTTGTAGGGGTAGATGAAGTTGGGGCTAAAATTGAAGCTAGTTACTACTCCCTTTCTAGTCATCTTGTTTTGTAGGTCTTTTAAGTTCTTTAAAATCTCCTGCATCATACTTGACAATTAGTTTTATAGTTTGTCTAACAATCGCAGTAGGAATATGCATGGGCATAGACATAGGCATAGAAATAAAAGAAGTAGCAAATGATGCAACAAAAGAAGTAGGAGAGGTCGTGGTAGGAGAAGACATTGCTGATGGTGACTGCATGTCGTTCTTGTAAGCAAGCCTTCTATCTCCATCTCTTTGTCAAAAAAGAGACCACATAGACAACATCGTGCTAATCCGTCTTCAATCCCATAGGCTGCGTATGGTCTTCAAGAAGCTTTTCCAACTTATCCTAAAGTGCACGATCAACCACCTGCAAAAATACCTCTATTTTTTTCAAGTTTAGAGCTCTTTGCTTTAGTGCATTCAACAGGTTATATCGCTCTTCAAATTCCCATAACAACTTCTCAAATAATTTGCGCTCACTAACCACAACCTCGATCGCCTTGGTCGCACCATGTGTATGCTCTTCTTCTTATTGTAACATTCATTGTTGATCAAATTCTTGCTAATGTAAGTACTTTCTTCTGCTATTGCATAGATAACTACATTTGTTGATTCTGAATCATGATGGTTGAAGATAAGAGTTTGCAATAAAGTCTTCATCTCATCAATTGAAAAAGAAGAAGTAGTCAATGATGAGGGTGGATTATTCAAAGAGTCTCCCATCTCGATGATCAGAAGCAACGCTTTCACGTTGGGTTCACCAGATGCGGCACGGAATTCGCACGGGGTTTTGTGAAGGTTGCTCACTACAGGGACGCTTTGAGATGGAAGAATTCAACGAAATAAAACTTATCCAATATAATTTTAAATGAGAAAAAAAATTATTGATTAAAAATACATGCAAGTTAGAGGTTTGTAAGACTTTTGGATTAGATGAAAAGAGTTATGGGAAAGAGAAGAATGAATTCTCAATCTGAGAGAGAAGAAAAGAAGGTGGCATGCAATATTTTATGGGTAGAATTTCAAGGAAGGCGAGGAGCATCAAGCTCAAACTCAAGCCACTCTCGTGGAATTTATGCTGAGAATTTCAAAGAGGGCAAGGAGCTCATAGCTTGACTTGAAAGCCATTCCGCAGATCTTGATTATGACCTTCAAAGTGGGCGAGAAGCTTAAATCTCAACTCAAACCAAACTTCATAAAAAACTTGCCATGAAAACTTTGATGTAGGTGAGGGGCTTAAGACCTCAAGCCTTCTCTCCAAAATTTGATGGCAATCTTCAAAGACGGCAAGGGATAGAAGCTCCACCTCTAGCCTCTCTCACTTGTTTTGATGATGGATCCCCCCCTAAGGCTATCATAATGTCACCTTTATATAGTTTTCTCTCCTACATCTTCACATTGTGCTTTTCTTTACCCTAAAAAATCCTGAGGCTTTCTAGCTTAGCACATTAAGGTTTAGCTTTAAAAGCGTATGCTTTAGGAAAACACTACGCTTTAAGAAAGCATAATGCTAAACTGTCATGTCGTTTCTTTTATTTGTAAAGCTTAATTATTAAGCTTTTTTCACCATCCTTTTTGCCACCCCCTGCATATGCTTGCCGGTAATGGCACACTTAGAACCTAAGGCAATACGGCAACCATCGGAGGACCATGTCTGATTTATGAGGGCTGCTTGTGATTCACTACTATCTTGGGTCCAACGGAAAATGCAATTGCATGAAATTCCACTACAGGCAATACAAGCACGAGGCCAAATGGAGACTCCACTACATTGATGTTTGTTGAAGGAGACTCCATGCACAAGCCTATTGCAATCAGAGAAAATGTAGGTAGCAATGGCTTGATAATCCGTGCAATTGGTTGCATAAATGTGTAGCAATTAGAGCTATTGTAGGGTAGATAGCAGCACGCTGCTTGATGCTTCAAGGGGGCTTTGGTCTTTGTACTCCTAATTTGGAGAAGAAGCTCTAACAATCGAGATGAAATGCTTCCTTCCATACGTAAGAGTAGCCATAACGCTGATGGGAAGCCAACAAAGGGATCATTTGTTTGTGTCTGACTCAATTGAAACACTAATGCAGTTGTAGTGGTCGACACTTGGCACTAGATCGTAAATTTCTATCATAATCTTCTTCGGCAAGTCCAGAATGACTGCAGTCCAAACTCAATAGCCACTCCCATAGATCTCCTCGCAACTTCAAAGTATTCGTCATCAAAATTCTATGGGAGTGGCTATTGAGTTTGAGCTCTGAGCTCCTCCCTTTCCTTGAAGATCTCTCCATCAAATCCTCACATTCCACCTTCTTCTCTTCTCTCTTAGATCAAGATTATGACCTTGTCTTCTCATTGGTGAGTGAACCTTTTCTTGCTTTGAAGAGATAAGGCGAATTTCTCTACAAGGGGCTCATCCTATTTGCTACCGAGCATCATATCAATGAACAATTTGTCATCACAAGTTCCATCTCGAGCTTATCATATATCTTTTGATCATATCCTTTAACTCCTTTTGACCAAGAGTCTTTTGAACTTGTATATTGTCTATATCTTTAATCAATCAGTATGTTTTCATATTCGCCTTGTATCTAAACTTTTTCTTTTGGGTAATTATTTTGAGTTGAGTACTCTTCATCAATGTTTGCTCCCATCTCACAAAGCGTCCCTGCCGGCAGCGAGTGACTTTCACAAACTCCCACGCGTATCTCATGTGACACCATAGGGCCCTGGAGGTTTAGGCTATAAGGCTTGAGAGTGGTCTTTGGAGTGAAAGAGTAGTTGTCGAGCCCATTTGAGATCGCGATATAGCATCATTGAAAACCTAGCTTCTATCTTTCCTATTCATGAGAATGTGTATCTTAGTAAAAAAACCTTCCTTCAAGGTTCATCCCACGCTCACAAAGCAAGGCTTCTTATATTCAACATGTGAAGACCCTTTAAATCTTGGCAACCGTGTTTGTACTTTGCAGGAGTCAGTTATTATCAGAATTCCGACAAGATGAATGCAGAAGTCAGTTATCATCCATATGCTACCACAGAACAGCGCAGTTTAAGTTCAATACGTCAAGTTGACCGGTTCAACTTGTTGGGTAAGTCCTTCAGGCTCGTGGTGCATAACTTTTTCATGATTTCTAATGCATAATTGATTAATTCGCTGCGGTCAACGTCTTACCTTTCCAGTCATTTCAATATGCATGGGTCTGAACTCTGAAAAACGATGTCCTGTCTCTGATCTATACTTAAAAATTCGATTCAGAGCGTCGCAGCCCAGCTGGCTCAGATACACGAGAAACGTGTTATAAGACTAGCTGGTCCAGAATGCAGAGATTCAGTCGCCCCAGGCGGCACGATTGATATTAGTACATCAAGGCCTCTCTCATTTAATTCGTAGTTCCCTTTGTTTGTCTACTAAATATATCGTAATCTACGGTTGATCGTCAGCGGATTTTCAAGTCCAATCTGGCTTCAGACGTTGTTGCTGACCGACGGGCTAATGACGATCGACCAGGATGGCGACAGCCGGGGGCGGCCTTCTAGATTCCGAAAGTCACTTGCTACAGGCTTTCTAAAAGGTTAGACGATACGCCTGGACCCCGGACAGGAGAAAGAAAAAGCAGAGATGTGTAATGCAGGCGCAACATTAGGGCATCTTGCCACGATTTTTTTCGCCCAGAGCGAGTTCGCACTGATGAACATCCCGCACTAACTGATGCACAGATTAGCAAATTATCCCGATCAGGTCTTAGAATGTCTCCGAAATGATATTTTAGCTGGAGACGATCCACGTAGTACTGATCAGGATCAGCTACATCGGACGGGGGCTCCTTCTGGATTCATTAACCCTCTAATAGACGCTATCTCGGACCATAATACATTGCTTTATGACTCTTCCACGGATCAGAATAGCATTCAGCCTCAGTATTATCTTGATCATGCGGTGCCTAATCACGCCCACCTGGCGTCCTGCACGTCGAGCCTACACATGGCTCTAGCTAGGTCAGTACTGGCAAGATCACGAGCCCCCAGGTGAATTCCACTGTAGTACTGAGCCTAAACGGCGTGCACATTGTAGTGATCAAACGCAATATACAAGCGTGCAGCCGAAGCAAGGGTTTGGCGATCACGCCAAAGAAGAGCAATATGTTAAGGTTGGACAATATAGCAGTGATCTAGCAAGCTATATAACAAGGTTACAGCCATACACAAATCACAAGAAAGGGCATGTCGATGTTGGGCCCTCGTTAAATGGCGAGTTAGGCCGTCAATTCAAGGATCCTGCGTCAAGTACTATTGAAGACAGGCTCATTCGTTCCGAACGGGAATTTGTGCACAGGCAAGCTATTTCCAAAACGTGTATCAATTGTAAAACCCTTTAGACAACTATGTTTTTGATATATTGTAAAACCCTTTAGAAAACTATATTGTGATTGGTGAATCTCACTTCAACAATCTCGGTCAAATTTTCCTTCTGCGGACAATTCCTTCAACCATTCGTTGTGCAATATGTCAGCACCACGCTTCTGCACTTGCAAGTAGTCTGAAGTAATGTGAAACAGCCTAACTCACTCATTTGCCCTCACCCATACACACATCTCACGCGCGTGCGCGCACAGAGACACTCTCTCTCATATATGCACATAATATCCTATTAGAAATGTCACACAACTCTAGGAAGTATGCAAAATAGCATAGTTCTTGCAACCCCTTTCCCAATGGCCTTGGACACCCTACCTCCACATTCCTACCCACATAACGGAACCAAACGATCCCGCATCTGAGACGAATAGGAGCAGTTGGGTAACTTTTGCTAATATAACACAAGTTATAAAATGCACAACAATGGCTATCATTGCTTTTGGTGTGTTTCAAAAAGGGACTATGGGAAAGTCCCCTTAGTGCACATGAGCTTGTTGGCACTTTATAGCGTACTTGCAAACTATACGTTATCTATATGCTTTATGCTTGTATCTAGCTCGCATGCAAGTGTGAGCTGTGGATTATACATGCATATGCAAGATCTAGGCACAACATATTACATGAATAGACCTTATAACCATGGCCAGATGGTGCACATGACCCATGAGGAAAACCTTGTAAACCATAGTGTGGCTTATGTTGTAGATGACAAATAGACACATTTTTTAAACTTGAAGAATTATCTGTCTAACACCCTATCTAAACACCCATGTCTACATGAGTCATGTTTGCAATTTGAATGTGTTTATAAACATGCTTATAGACACAATAGTTTTTTACTTATAAGACTAGGAAGGTGCTAGTTGCAAATCGTAGGTCCATTTGCGATGCAATTATTTAAATAGCAGTTCCTAGTTTTCTTTTCTTTCTATGCACATTAGAGATGATGCCATTATGCCATAATGAGTCTAATTAAGAAGCTGATTTTAAGTATGACAGTGCATCAAATTGACATGCAAAACAACAACACATGTGCATTGTCTCATTCAACAAGACATTATGACAATTCTAGCATGATACAATAATGAGATTGTCCAATGAACCTTGTTTTGTCCACTTGAAAATGTTGACGAGCGTGTCATACATACATGTGAAAGCCAAATTTTGGATTGATATACGAAAATAACCAGTCATAGATATAGATATTTTCCTTGGATTCTCTATCTTTTAAGCCCAATAATTCTTCTCTTCCTTTGGATGAATATCCTCTTCTCCCTTTGGCTCATTATGTTTTTCTTTTTGTCAATCCACCTATACATGAGACAATATAGATATTAGCAACAATTAAAATGTATGAATGATTAAAATAAAAAATATATAGCTTATAATTTCATCGTCCTATATTTTGATTTTTATGCCTTAGTCTTTCTAGTACTCTATGATTAGGTGCTCCACGCCTAGATTCTCCTAGCACTTTGCACTAAGGTTCTCCTAGCACTTTGCACTAATGTTCTTCTAGTGCTTGGCACTAGGATTTGAAAACAAGTTTCATGTGGCAAGAGGGATCATGGGAAGTTATTTACCTTGCCCTATCTTTTAAGGGAATATGTGCAAGACTGGCAACTAGGCCCACAAATAACCTAAGAAAGGAGGTACAAGTATGATGCAATATTAGAGTCATTTCACAATAAATTATACCTTGTATGCCAAAGAAGGTCCTAACTAAAGGTTTCGTGACATAGGATGATTGAGCAGCTTGATGATCATCAACATTTTGCTTAAATCATGATCCCTTCTTCGATACACCTATTGGAGACCTTCGAAGTTATTGAGCCTTCTACTAAAACTTGTTCATACTAAGAAGTTTCAAGTAGAAGCTTGTTACAGTTCTTGATGTGAAAAAAAAATGCTAGCTTTAGATTGAGAAGTTTATAATTAGATCCATGCATAGATTAATGTGAATACCAAGGTTGCTCGATCGAGGCACTCATGGTAGAGATTGAGAAGAAATGATGGAAGAAATCTTCATTATACTATGGAAAGAGACATGACAATTCTAGATGGAGTTGCATGGATCATCTCACTTCAGATTATACGGCATCAAAACATACACGACTAAGTTGTAAGTATCTAATCATGATATCAAGTTTATACATTTATGTTGTGATTGATTATGTTTGATTCTTATGAAGTGTAATTTTACAAACTTAATGTATCTTCTCAATATATGTACAAAACATTTTAGTGGGGTGGCATGTGGCGACTCTATGCTACCCCCCACAAGAAGCCACTTGCCTTTGTGAGTTATTGAAGAATGGGCTAGTTGAGGAGATCCTTGCTCTCTTCTTCTATTAACTTCAATGGGATTTCTCCTTAAGAATGTCCTCTTGATGTGCAAGATTGATGGGATCTTACTTTGTTTCCCATGTGTTAAGAGAACTCACATCCTTGGAATGATAATATGCCGTATGCATAGCCTTGATGGTTCCTTGGAATCGGAACACTTCCTATGCATCACTTGGATGTTTCTTTGAGCACATTTGGATTGTTTTCAATTAAGGAAAAGGAGCAATGCCTAATTCTCATGCATTATGAAGCACAAATAGTTCATCATTCATGTCTATACATTACCACTTTAGTTCACCCTTATTAGGTATGATCTAGTCTTCTCATGAAGTGATGTTGACATTGAAGATATATGATCACCCAAATAGAGTCCCAAGTATCCTCTATATGCTTTTTCTCTCACCACTTCAAGGACATCCATGACTACCAATACCACACTCTCTTGTATTTGCATGCATCGAGACTCCCTACCTTCTAAAGTCATTGGGAAAATGAAATAAAAAGTGGAGGATGCTAAACTTGTAGATGGAAGTGTCATGAATGAGATAGCATAGGTCTCATAATCTATTGCATCTAAATATCTAGATCATCATTTTAAGAGGTGAATCCTAGATATGTCAATAGTTGTATGAATTATGAATAAAGGTATCCACTAAGAAATATCAAATTTGGATCAGTGACAACAATCCATGAAACATAAAGTTTTTCAAGAATCTAAAATTAAAATGTATCATAGATCACATATCACATATGGCAATTTAGGAATATGCAACACAAGACAATCAACACGTATGTCTAGCATAGTTTGTATGTCTTTCTAGTTGAACCTATACCTATATGGCTAAGCATAGGGTAGGCTAGATGGAGCTGTAGAGGCTAGGCTAGACATATATATAGTCTAGGTTGGTCATATGCATTGTCATACGTATTAACATTCACCACATGAAAAAATTCTCTGCAACATTCCGTGAATTAAATCCTAGAGGTCGAGGGTAAAAGCCCCACCAAAAAAAGGGGGTGTTTGGCCTATTCTCACATTGCAAAGGTTATAGGGGTATCCAAAAGTGCTTGAAGTCTTAAGGGAAAATAGAGAGCTAAACTTTGACTTGTCTTCATGGAAAACTAGATAGCTAAATTGTAAAGGCAATTAACCCTTAGCTGGTGCGCAGATCGGTCGATGTATGCTCACGTAGTGAATCCCGGAAGGTCCCCAAGAACAATGAACTCTACTTTTTGCACAAGTTACAAGGTAAAAAGCATGAACGACAAGAGCCAAAAGACCAATTGGGTTCAATCTCCCCCCATGCCTTGTGTGAGCGCTTCACAAAGCATGTATTTTATGTATATTCCATCTTCATGCTCAATAATAGCCCAATTTACAAAAATATATCAAGCTTTTAGCTTTTGAGTTTGCTTTTACAAAAATAGAAATAAAGCTAATGGACAGTGCCCAAAGAGTCTGGCACGCCCAATACAATGTCCAAATAGAAATAACATATCCGTGCGCATAGGCGCATACAAAATAATAATAAATAATCGATGCCTCAATAGACATAACAAAATATAGGCGTGGCGCCTATCAAAATATAATCCATAGGTCGAATACTCGCTAAACTCCAATGCTTTCCTCCGCCACTGCTGCTATCTCTACACATCAACTGAAGCATTCACAATCGTTAGTAAAATAATACAATTAAACTGACAAAAGTGAATACCTAGCAGTCTTCAGCTACATAAATAAATCAACTGGTTAGAAATAAATCCTAACCTTAATTTATTACGAGTGCGCACTCTAAACTCATAAACGTTTATTAATTTAATATGCATTTTGCGGAATCACCAGCTATGGAATCACCCATGTATACACTAAATTAATGAAATGCCCGAAAAGGACAGGCGTCCCCATCAACTTCTCGCACAAAGAATCCACTTTGTGTATGAGCCCCGGTCATCAAAGTTTACGGAATCCACCGTAAAACCTCACGGAATCCACCGTGGCACGGAATCCACTGTGAAACATGCCTCCTGGCATCATACCCCTGGGGTGGGATAGCAATTGACCTCAATTGCTATTAGCTCAATGTGGAGCTAACAGAGTGGGGAAAGCATTTAAGTCTCTAGCGTGCATCCATTGTGCTTCCTCTACAGGATGGTTCCTAAATTTAACTAGATATCTAGAATACCTTCGGCCAGTTCTAGTGGTCATAAAGTTAGTGTCTATAATAGCTTCTGGTTCAAGTATTTCAGTCTCTTCCTCTAATAAAGGTGGGTTTTCATAAACAAGGTGTACCGGTAATTGGCCTCTAAATGGTCTCAATAAACTAATGTGAAATGTATTGTGAATTTTCCAATGAGATGGTAATTCTAACTTGAATGCATTATCATTAATTTTATGAATGATTCTAAATGGTCCATAGAATCTGGGAGCTAATTTGACAACTGGATGTCTATCTACACTTTGCAGTCTACGTTTTTCTATTCTCAGCTAAACATAATCATTAACTTTGAAATTCATGGCTTGTCTTTTCTTGTTGGCTTGTCTGGTATATGATTGCTGGGCTTTAGCAATCATATCTTTAACCTCATCAAAAATAGTGTTATGCATACTAGCAATATCATCAGCACTCTGAATTCTATTAGACAAAGATGCAACAGGTGTAGATAATCTATATCCATAAATGACTTCAAACGGTGCTTTCTTTGTAGATGTGTGCGGTGTATTGTTATATGCAAACTGTAATAAATGCAAATGAGTGTCCCATGTCTGTGGTTTAGAGATAGTATATGCACATAAAAGATCTAGAATGGTGTTGTTTGTGGCTTCTGTTTGTCCATTAGTTTCTGGATGAAATGCAGATGAGAAATCAATCTTTGTGCCTAGGTTAGCAAACAGGGTAATCCAAAAATTATTACAAAATCTAGAATCAGGATCTGAAATAATAACTTTTGGCAATCCATGGTTAGTAAAAACAGTTTTCAAAAACAATTGTGCTGCTTGTGATGCTGTTAAAGTTTTCTTACATGGGATGAAATATGCTTGTTTACTAAATCTATCTACAACTGTCCAAATCATATCATGGTTAGATTTAGTATTTGGTAAACCAGTAATAAAATCCATTGAAATTTGTTCCCAAGGTTTAGATGGAATAGACAAAGGCATAAGTAATCCACACTAGTTACCATGATGTCTCTTAACTCTTTGACAAATCAAATATTCAGAAACAAAGTTAGATACATCAGCATCCATATGCGGCCAATAAAAATCTTCAGTTAACATACGTAATGTAGATATGATACCTCTATGACCTTGATATGGGGGACAATGAATTTCATTCAAAACAAAAGATCGGAATGGAATTGTAACACACAGTCTCTTTTCATAAAACATAAATCCATCATTATATAACAATGAATCAATAGGAATGAAATTGTTTTGAACTAATTTATTCCAATCAGAATGAAAAGTAATATCCTGTTGATATGTATCTTTCATAGCAATCAAAGAATCAAAAGATATGACAGAAATATTATGAATGGCAGGTCTTCTACTCAATGCATCAGCCACTACATTTTATTTTTCAGGTTGGTATTGAATGATAGGATGAAAACTTTGAATAAAGGAAGCCCAATTGAAATGTCGGTCAGAGATTTAGGGTTGGCTAAGTAAATGTCTAATACTTTGCTGATCGGTCTTTATCATAAATTCTGAACCCATTAAGTAGTGTTTCCATTGTCTTAATGTTTGTACAACTGCTAATAGTTCTTTGTCATATGTGAAATATTTCAGCTCAGAGGGTTTCAGCTTACAACTAGAATATGCTATAGGATGATTGTCTTGCATAAGTACGGCTCCTATTCCTGATCCACTAGCATCGGTCACTACTAGAAAGAATGGTCTATTAAAGTCAAGCACCTGTAAAACAGGGGCATTGGTTAATGCATGTTTCAATAAGTCAAAGGATTTCTGTTGATTTTCGGTCCATTGATAAACAATTCCTTTCTTCAGAAGTTTGGTTAATGGTAAAGCAAGTAATGAAAAATTACGTACAAACTTCCTATAGAAACTAGCAAGACCAAGGAATGAGTGTAACTCATGCACGTTTTTAGGAACAGGCCAATTCAATATTGCATCAATTTTCTTAGGATCAACTTTAATTCCATCAGATGATACAATATGACCTAAATACTCAATTTCTGTCTTAAAAAATTCACTCTTTTCAGGATTTGCATACAGTTGATTTTCTTTCAATAACTGAAAAACCAATGATAAATGCTCATAATATTCTTTCTTATTTTGACTAAACACCAAAATATCATCAAAGAAAATAATTACACAATACTGATATTTCAAAAAGATACGGTTCATCATTCTACTAAACGTAGCAGGTGCATTAGTCAATCCGAATGGCATGACTAAAAATTCGTAATGACCAAACTGTGTTCTGAATGCAGTCTTGAATATGTTAGACTTATCTAGCCTCACCTGATGATAACCAGACTTAAGGTCAATTTTACTAAATATAGAAGATCCTTGCAGTTTGTCCATAAGGTCATCAACTCTAGGAATAGGATACCTATTCTTTACAGTGATCTTATTTAAAGCTCGATAGTCAATACACATACGATAGGTATTATTCTTTTTCTTGACTAACAATACAGGTGCACTGAATGGAGAACTGCTAGGTCTAATCAATCCTCTATTTAGTAATTCCTCAACTTGACTCTGGATTTCTTTTTTCTCTATCTGGTTATGCCTATATGGTGCTTTGCAAGGTGGTTGTGTGCCAAGGATCAAATCTATCTTATGGTCTTCTGGACATGAAAAAGGTAAACTTGGTGGTAGGTCTTCTGCAAAACAGTCCTTAAAATATGCAATAAATTCTTTATGCCTAGGGTGCATATGATTTTCCTTTACTTGCAATTCATTCACCCAAATGAGATAGGATTTACTACTCTTGCGTAATGCACGTTTAGCTTGAGTATGTGAAAGTAGTGGAAAAACATTAGATGCATGCATACTATATAATGTAATAGATTTTCCTTGAAAATTAATATTCATTGTGTGTATGGAATAATCTATATTTGGGTTATGCTGGTGTCGCCAAGGCATACCTAAAATAATGTCACTCGACTGTAATGGAACAACTAAGAAATTTCTTCTTTCAGTATGAACCAATTTGAATCTCTAAGTCTTGCACTTCCTGTGTACCATTATACCTAGTGCCTAAGAATGCAGCTTTTATGCGATAATGCGTAGGTACAGTCTGTAATTTCAATTCTTTTACTAATTTTGCTGAAATAAAATCATGAGTACTACCATCATCATGCAAAATAGTCTTTTTCATTCCATGCACCAAACATTTCATAGTCAATAAAGAATGTGGAGTAGGCATACCTGGTAAAGTATCGAAAGTAGTAGTAGTGTCGTCCTCATCTTCAGTGAAATCAGGCATATCCTCATGTTCGTCTTCGTCTATGGCTCCAGGGTAGTTGATATAAGCTAGTGGCTTCTTTGAATGACAATTTGCTGCGAGATGTCCAGGCTGGTGGCATTTATAGCATACTATTTGCTTGGCTTTGGTTACATTATTTGCAATGGCGGGAAGTCTAGGTACATTTGGATTTGGCTGTGGAATAGGCTTAGGATTTGGATTGACATTGGATGGTAATGCAGGTGGTTTAGCCCAATTCTTGCGGAAATATGATGAAAAGAAACGACCTAGATTAAATCTTCTAAAATTGGAATTAAATTATTTAGATCCATAATTACCATTGGCTTGGAATTGCTGTGGTCGTCTGTCTCTATCGCGTAGCTTATCTTCAGTGTCGTGAGCTAGTGAAATGGCGTCTTCAAGAGTAGCAGGCTTGAACATGTTAACTTCAGCGTAGTAATGCCCAAGGAGTCCAGACATATACTTCTGCTTATGTGTCGCCTCGGGTACGTCTTCAAGCATGCGTTGCTAGAGTAATGCATTCCAAAAATGCTCTGTATACTGAGGAATAGGCTCACGATCCCGTTGTTGGAGTAGATCCCATTGCTTGATAGCTTTCTCATGAAATTGCGGTGGAAGGAAATTCTGCATGAACTTCTTCTTGAAATCTTCCCAGGTAGCAGGACATTCTATGCTCTTGCGTACTACAGTCCACCAAAGTGATGCTCTGTCTACCAAATGATTAGTAACACACTTGATTTTATCTTTTTCTGCATAGGTTTCCTCATGGAAATAGTCATCAAACTGACTAATGAATGCTAGAACAGTCTTTCCTTCTCGTATGCCATTGAAAGTGCGAAAGTTGAAACTTCGTTTACTTATCTTTGATTCCTTGCGAATGGTTTGAGCTTCAAGAGTGGCGTCGATGGTACGTCGAATCAAATCTTCAGCTTGAGGTTCTTCTTTGTCAGTAGACGCTCTTTGTAATTTTGCCAATTGCGCTTGCAATGCTTGCCTAGCCCTTCGTTCTTCTTCCAATTGCATCATGATTAAGTCCAGCTTTTGCTCCATCGTAGGTTTAGGTAGGTCGTCTTCAGCCATAAGATCATCCATATGTGGTTCCGTCATCGTGTAAAACTCAAAAGACCTTTCTCACTCAAAATCAAGTTAGCGGGATGAGCGTAGCTCAAATTCGGGGTTACAATGCTTATGTGTTTTTGGGTATTTCTTTCTCAATCTTCCGAAAATGTGTAATTTTTCCTTCTTCGTATGCTGAAAATGCTTCAGCAAACCTGCATATGGATAGAATACCTTCCAACGAACAACTTTGCAGTTCGGAGTTTCTGCACAGGAACAGCCCTTCTAGGAGTTTTGAGCACAAGTCAGTTCTGACTCCAGTTGACTAGTCTGACTTGCAAAGTTGCAGATTTATGTGACTTGCAAAGTTGCAGACTTGCAAAACTTAGCCGACTTAATGAACTTGTAGAACTTGATCACAGATTACTTGCAGAACTTGATTTCTTTGGTGTGGGACCTGGAGTTATTGACCAGAGATGACTTGTCTTACTTGATTTGAGTAAGCTTAATGGATTAAGCTTAGTGGGGGGGCTTAAAGAAGAAAAACGGCGCAGATTCGTCAGGGGGGCGTTTTTTTTTCGCCGCGGAAAAATTGGAGATACTCCTACACCTCGATGACGATTTTTGAAGCTATTAAGCTTCTTTTAAAGCTTATGAAGCTTACTTTTAAGCTTTTTGAAAGAAGGAGTTATGAAAATAATAAGGCTTATCTCTCTGTTTGACGACTTGATGATGGAGATGAAGGAGTGGTCCTCCGCCTGTACAGTCTGGTCCTTCCTGATCTGATGACAGAAACAGGGGTTCTTGATCGCCAGAAGTCTGCCTGTATCGACAGTTCGCTACAAGATTGACCGTAGAGCCCGATCGTTCCAGGAGCTCCGCCTTCGCACGAGATGGGTAGCGATTGGAAGCTCTTGATCTCAGCTCCGCTTTGATACCATTGGTGCGCAGATCGGTCGCTATATGCTCACGTAGTGAATCCCGGAAGGTCCCCAAGAACAATGAACTCTACTTTTTGCACAAGTTACAAGGTAAAAAGCATGAACAACAAGAGCCAAAAGACCAATTGGGTTCAATCTCCCCCCATGCCTTGTGTGAACGCTTCACAAAGCATGTATTTTATGTATATTCCATCTTCATGCTCAATAATAGCCCAATTTACAAAAATATATCAAGCTTTTAGCTTTTGAGTTTGCTTTTACAAAAATAGAAATAAAGCTAATGGACGGTGCCCAAAGAGTCCGGCACGCCCAATACAATGTCCAAATAGAAATAACATATCCGTGCGCATAGGCGCATACAAAATAATAATAAATAATCGATGCCTCAATAGACATAACAAAATATAGGCGTGGTGCCTATCAAAATATAATCCATAGGTCGAATACTCGCTAAACTCCAATGCTTTCCTCCGCCACTACTGCTATCTCTACACATCAACTGAAGCATTCACAATTGTTAGTAAAATAATACAATTAAACCGACAAAAGTGAATACCTAGCAGTCTTCAGCTACATAAATAAATCAACTGGTTAGAAATAAATCTTAATCTTAATTTATTACGAGTGCGCACTCTAAACTCATAAACGTTTATTAATTTAATATGCATTTTGCGGAATCACCCGCTATGGAATCACCCATGTACACACTAAATTAATGAAACACCCGAAAAGGACAGGCGTCCCCATCAACTTCTCACACAAAGAATCCACTTTTTGTATGAGCCCCGGTCATCAAAGTTTACGGAATCCATCATAAAACCTCACGGAATCCATTGTGGCACGGAATCCACCGTGAAACATGCCTCCTGGCATCATTAGCTTTTGGAAGCCAAGGCCAATGTTAGCCTTTAGAAGGCTAATTTTGGGGAGCATGTAGGTGTAATTTTTTATTATTGCATGTGATGGAATGATAGGGAATGCTATGAATAGAAGAAGGTAACTTGCTACTATTGAGAGGGTAGTAATCTTAGAGTTAGAGATTTGGAATAAGATTGAAGCTATCAATGCATAGAGAAAGCATCCAATGTGGCAATGATCTATTAAGGAAGACATTTAGCATAAAGAGATGAATAAAGGTGGCAATGTTGCTATAAAGAGCTTTCATGAAGAAGTATAAAAGACGATCCCCACACCATTGGCTAGCTTGAGAGTGACATGGTTTTAGGGAGGCAGCTATTGAAATATACCGCTAATTAATATTCAAAAAACTTAATTGAAATGCCATCACAAAATGTATATATACATAAGCAATTAATACAAAAATACATATTGCCTATTCACCTCTCTCTCTCTCTCTCTCTCTCTCTCTCTCTCTAGTGGCTCCATTCTTCTATATGATTCATGACATCAGTATGTAAAATCATAAATTATCCCCCTCATTAATTCCTACACGGTATCATTCACCAACATGTTCCTCCCTCCACACTCATTATCTCCATATTGCCTATGATTCTCTCTCCTTGTTTCCATTTTTTTGTTCAAGGTCTTGGAGGCCATGTGCATAGCCAAATGAGCAAAGTATCTGCTCCAAGCATGGTGAGGGACCCCAAAGAACACCATCTTGTATGTATAGAGGCCGATAAAAGAGGACACATTTTTCCCATTAAATTGCTTGAGCTCTTGCCCAGCTGCCTCCAAAGCTTTAATGGCAGTAGCATCACTGCACTCTTCATCTGGCCTCCGTTGTTGCTGCAGTTGCATCTGCTGCTGAAATTGCAATTGTTGTTATTGGTTCTCTTGCATCAGACAAACCAACTACTGCAAGGCATCTCCTCCCGAACCTGATGATTCTCCCATTGTGCTTTCTCTTCTGCAGCCGGCCTTCATGTCAAGTTCACCAGTGTCGTCGTGTTGGGGCCAAAGGTCTACCACCGGGGTATGGAGAAAAAGAGGAGTGAGAGATTCAAGGTAAGAAGAGAGAGAAAAGAATGGGGTTTCATAAGTCTTGGGTTTTAGAGATGATTTAGTTGGAGAAGAAGACCTCAAGCTTTTTCATATACTTAGCATACATGAATGGCATCAAAGACTTTGACTCGATTACATCAAGTGCTTATGAGGTTAATAGACCATTACATGTAGAGATTTTATCTCAGATTTAATCCAAATACATATTTCAAATGAAAGCCCAAACGGTTACAATTTCATGAATTCCAATGAGCAACAACTCCAAGATACAAGTATTTGAGTGGTAGATTCCACTACTTCTAAGCTATAGACCAAAAGCTCTTGAAATGCACTGATAAAGCTATAAGTACAATTTAGTTCTTTTTTATGACAGAAATTTCCAGCCCATTAACAAGCCCCCAAATGTACATAAACTCAAGAATATGCCTCTCTATTCACTCTCAAATGAAGCCTTGATGCTTAGAGGTCAATATCAAGACTTGCAACCACATAGATCCCTTGATTTCCCTTCAAGAAGATAAGAACAGTGGATTGCCTTGTTAATGAAAGGTTTTAGCAGTCCAAATCACTCCCATACACCTCCAAGATCTCACCTTTACTTGCTCCAAAGGTCACAAGAGTACCCGAGCACAAGAAGGCATTAAATGGTTACAAGAAATGGAAAGAGAATGGAGATGAAAGCTCAAGAGAGCATGCTTGACATTAAATCCCTGTTTTCCCCTCTTTCCCATAGCCACAAAGCTCTTCTTTTCTCTCTCCAAATGTATGGTCCAAATGTCACATACCTTCATGAGAGTTGTTTGCCATATTGCCCTTGCTCTTGACTTGAGTTTGCATGCTCCTCATACTCTCCATGTGGTCCATTTGGCGCAGCCGTCTCTAGCCCTGTTTCAATCTGCATTTTGCGTTAAAAAATGTGTTGGCCCTTCTCTTCCTTCAATCTCATCCATTTGAAAGTCATATGACTTATACAAGTCACTTAAATCCTCAAAACGGCTACGTACTAGGTCCCATGATAGAAACTTAATGGACTTGGCAAAACTTGGCTTCATCCTTTGACAATGTAAGTGAGTATTTATTGGTTATGTGCAAGAAAAGAAGGCTTATAAATGTTATATTCCCTTCACACAGGTGACACTTGTGAGCAGGGATGTTATATTTGATGAGATGGCTACTTGGTATGCATCACCTACATCAATACCATTTGATATGCCTTTTGCACATGCTTCTACAACTAATTTGCAACAGAGTACTACATAGCCAGGTCCTAGTGTGACATATGTATTTTCCTCTATATCTCCATGTTGTGCTGAAAAGATAGTCATCCTTGCATGTCCATGATTCTACAACTGATTTGCAGCAGAGTACTACATTGACAAGTCCTAGTGTCATAGATGTATCTTCCTCTATATATCCATGTGTGCTGAAAAGATAGTAATCCTCACATGTCCATCCTCACATGCATCCATATGCCTTCATTGTTGGGAGAGTGATTGAAGAATGCTTGATGCATAGGAACAGCATCATGTAGGAGAATTAAGATTATAAGGTAATGTAAAGCTTATATTATAAGGAAGAAGGTAGAAAATTTTTGAACAAAAAAATGGAAACAAGGAGAGAGAATCATAGGCAATATGGAGGTTATGAGTGTGGAGGGAGGAACATGTTGGTGAATGATACCGTGTAGGAATTAATGAGGGGGATAATTTATGATTTAACATACTGATGTCATGAATCATATAGAAGAATGGAGCCACTAAAGAGAGAGAGAGAGAGAGAGAGGTGAATAGGCAATATGTATTTCTCTATTCATTGCTTAGGTATATATACATTTTGTGTTGGCATTTCAATTAAGTTTTTTGAATATTAATTAGCGGTATATTTCAATAGCTGCCTCCCTAAAACCATGTCACTCTCAAGCTAGCCAATGGTTTGGGGATCATTTTTCATACTTCTTCATGAAAGCTATTTGTAGCAACATTGCCACCTTTATCCACCTCTTTATGCTGAATGTCTTCCTTAATAGATCATTGCCACATTGGATGCTTTCTCTATGCATTGATAGCTTCAATCTTATTCCAAATCTCTAACTCTAAGATTACTACCCTCTCAATAGTAGCAAGTTCCCTTCTTCTATTCATAGCATTCCCTATCATTCCATCTCATGCAATAATAAAAAATAACACCTACATGCTCCCCAAAATTAGCCTTCTAAAGGCTAACATTGGCCTTGGCTTCCAAAAGCTAAGAGTTAAATGCCTTTACAATTTAGCTATCTAGTTTTCCATGAAGACAAGTCAAAGTTTAGCTATCTATTTTCCCTTAAGACTTCAAGCACTTTTGCATACCCCTAGAACCTTTGCAATGTGAGAATAGGCCAAACACCCCCTTTTTTTGGTGGGGCTTTTACCCTCCACCTTTAGGAGTTAATTCACAGAATGTTGCACATAATTTTTTCATGTGGTGAATGTTAATACGTATGATAATGCATATGGCCAACCTAGACTATATATATGTCTAGCCTAGCCTCTACAGCTCCATCTAGCCTACCCTATGCTTAGCCATGTAGGCATAGGTTGAACTAGAAAGACATACAAACTATGCTAGACATACGTGTAGATTGTCTTGTGTTGTATATTCTTAAATTGCCATATGATACATTTTAATTTTAGATTCTTGGAAAAAATTATGTTTCATGGATTGTTGTCACTGATCCAAATTTGATATTTCTTAGTGGATACCTTTATTCATAATTCATACAACTATTGACATATCTAGGATTCACCTCTTAAAATGATGACCTAGATATTTAGAGGGAATATATTATGAGACCTATGCTATCTCATTCATGACACTTCCATCTACAAGTTTAGAATCCTCCACTTTTTATTTCATTTTCTCAATGACTTTAGAAGGTAGGGAGTCTCAATGAATGCAATTACAAGAGTGAGTGGAAGTGGTAGTCATGGATGTCCTTGAAGTGGTGAGAGAAAAAGTGTATAGAGGATACTTGGGACTCTGTCAACATCACTTCATGAGAAGACTAGATCATACCTAATAAGGGTGAACTAAAGTGGTAAATGTATAGACAAGAATGATGAACTATTTGTGTTTCATAATGCATGAGAATTAGGCATTTCTCCTTTTCCTTAATTGAAAACAATCCAAATGTGCTCAAAGAAACATCCAGCTGATGCATAGGAAGTGTTCCCATCCCAAGGAACCATCAAGGCTATGCATACGGCATATTATCATTCCAACTATGTGAGTTCTCTTAACAAATGGGAAACAAAGTAAGATCCCATCAATCTTGCACATCAAGAGGACATTCTTAAGGAGAAATCCCATTGAAGCTAATAGGAAAAGAGAGCAAGGATCTCCTCAACTAGCTTATTCTTCAACAACTCACAAGGGCACGTGGCTTCTTGTGGGGGGGAGCACAGAGCTACCACATGTCGCCCCACTAAAACATTTTGTATATATATTGAGAAGATACTTTAAGTTTGTAAAATTACACTTCACAAGAATCAGACAGAATCAATCACAACATAAATGTATAAACTTGACATCGTGATTAGATACTTACAACTTAGTCGTCTATGTTTTGATGCCGTCTATGCCTAGCATACTCACTGTATGATAAACATCTTCTTCTTTGTAGACCATATCAGTCTACAACTCAACTTCACATGCAATTGCAAAGAGCATGTTGTCTTGATTTCTATTACAAGATTCTATGGTAGCTTTAAGTTCAACTAACCTTGCTGACACCTCCTCTATCATTTGAGCTCACCTTCCAATCTCCTCAAGAAAAGGTTATTTGTCTGCTCCAAATGCTTCTCAAATCTTCATAATCTTCACCTTTGTTCGCTCAACAAATACTATCTTCTTTGCCTTTTTCCCACTTTGGTTGCAACATATTCCATACCACTATATCTTGAAGTGGCAAAGTGCTAAATACCTTGCTTGCCTCTGCTAGCAATCCACATTTCATATACATAATAACTAGTCCTTTGTGTAAGTGAGGCTCTTTTTCCATTTCCCTTTTCACTATTTCAAAGTGTGTGAATTCATCTATTTCAGAAGCTCCCATTGTATTGCGAGCTTTCAAGATGAAAACATACATAAGTGCGTCCAATAATGACATTTTTAAGCTACATTTCTTTGAGAACCATGAGCACCTCATCCTCAAGACCATGTTCAACATATGTTGCGGTTAATGCATTCCACAAACTCTTTCATATGAATATTTTCAAACACTTTCTATGCTTCAGCAAGCAATCTACAGTTACCATACATGTCCACAATTGTATTGGCCTCAAAAATCTCTCTTTTCAAACTCCGTTTTGATTTTTTTAGCATGTAAAAGATGGCATGACTCTTAGTCTTTTGTAACATCAACATCTTTTAAGCACAAAAGTGACAGTATTAGGATACTCCAAAGTGGCTTTGCAATGGTGGACGTGCAATGTCACAACATCCGTCCCCTCCAAACTTTCACATCCCCCGAATGGGCCAACTTTTTTATTGTTCCCACCAAGATCATATGGGTAATCATTTGGGTAATATGAAAACTAGATAAGTTGACATAGGTTATCACAGCATCCTCCTTGATCATATGGATGAATCAAAATAAATATGTTTTTGTAGATCATCATAGTATCCAATGGCTTGGTCTTCTCTCCTGAAAAAATCTTCTACATAACATCCAAATCTTCTTTGGTTGGTTGAACTTTAGACAATTCCATCATTCCAAACTCTCTTTTCTACTTCAATAGACCAAGTCTTGTTGTTAGAGCAAACTCTAACTAGAAGAAACCAAATGATCAAGGAAAAAATGACATGAATACATAGCTATGCCATAGCCACATCTCATATAAATGTGTTGCTCATGGCACAATGCACCCCTATCTAAACTCAAAGAAAAAAACTACAATGGAAAATCGGGATGTAAAGAGGCCTACCCTTACATGGAACTCACCTAGTGCATGGTGGTCATGAGTATATATCCTCATGAAAGGTGGAAGGAAGAACCTTAAGCTCTAGAATTAAAGAAGCTACAAAATGTATGTTCAAAAGAAAGCTACAAACGTATGTTCAAAATAATAAAAGATGCAAAAAAATCCTAGATTTCCAACGCTTATACTAAACCTTGATTCCTAGGTTTAGTATAATTGACATGTCCTAAAATAGCTAGATTACAAACCATCCCCAATATGTTTTGTCCTCGAGTCTTGAGATGTGATATAAAATAAAATGAAGCTCAGTGTTGTGATGGGAATCCATGTCATCAATTCATCATATACCATAATAGAAATTCTCCAATGAATAGAAGTAGAAGTGAAGTTTCAAATATGTTAAGAGTCTATACATAAGAAAAATAGGGTTGCTTCATCCAAAGTGCTATAATTTTTCATATAGATCTCCAATTTTCACAAATGAGACGACATAGTTATAAAGTAGAGACCATGGAGAATCTTGGCATACCATAGAAGTCCCTCTTTGATGAGGTTATAGCAATATACTGTTGTATAGAAAATTATTATAGCAAATTGTCCTTCATAGACTAGAATCCCATGTAGTCACACTATTTTGATAGAGCTTTATGTCTTAAGAAGAAACGCTTAGTATACTTGACTATCACCATAAAATGTTTGAATTAAAGAATACCAATAATCATGGGGTGAGTTTTCTTGGCTCAAAAGACCATCAAGATCAAATGGAAATCCATTAATCTAGTAGCCTTCGGAATGAAGTGGAAACACATCCATATAATAGCTTCCAGAGCCAAATCATGTTGAAATGAAAGCTATGAAATACATGCTATATATTACCTAGATTAAATGGAAGCATGTGATCAGAGTTTTAATGATCATGTAGCATGCATGCTAGAGGAATCCTTCATGAATGATAGGATTCGGGTATATCATCAAGAGGTAGTCATAGGTGATGCAGTCTAGAATTTCCTTAGAATATTGCAAACATTGTTACCTAGGCTCACTTGAGTGTGCCCATAGAGAAATATATGATCTATCCCCACAAGTAATGACCTAAACATAAGGTTCCTAAATGGTACTATGGTCACCTAACAATTTATCTAGTGTCAATCATAGGTGATTTCTTGTGCAACTAACAATCACCCAATGGTTCATAAGTGATTACTTATATAATGTACATGGCTGAGGACCCTTAATGACACAATTTAGTGGCCTATCATGAGCTTATCCTAAATGATGCCACATGGTACTCCTTAGAATAACGTAGGGTTAGTCATCTAAGCTCTCTTGAGTCCACTTGATTTCGAATGCTACTAGAAGCAAATTGAAGGCTCTTGGTTCAGGTAGAGTGAGAAACGAGGAGGAGCAATATGTGTCAACCCCTCTACTTATAGATTATAGTCTTGAATTTTTGGTCCCATAAAATGGCATTGGTCTCAGGGTCTAAGAAAATACGCTAGGTAGTCAAGCATTTGAGCTTCTCGTAATTCAAACCTCTGGAAGGAAAACTCTCAACTCACCAAGACCACCCATCCATAAGGTAGACCCCGCATCAGGGGTTCTGCCCTCTTGCTTTTCTCAAGGGTGTATTTTATTTGTTTAATTATCCGAACACATTTATGTTTGACATGTAAAGACCATTTCCTTAATTAGTCATTAACAGTGTTTTCTTCACTTAATTTATTGTCAGAGATAAAAAAGAAATGTCAATCCAATCCTTGGAAAGAAACTGTAAAACAATGTATGTATCCTGCATCTTCTCCAAGGTGCAATCCCACCATGGTAATCCTATCTCTTAATCTAGGACTTGTGTACAAATCTACCATTAACCCTTGTTTCTTGCTAGTCTAACATCCTTCTTGTAGAGAGACCTCTCGCATTTAGGGCCAGTCCTAACCTCTAGTGTGGTCAAACTAGTGTAGATAACAAAATTTCCACCCATGAGGGCATCAATGCACTTCTTCAAAATACACAACCAAGAAATCTACCTATCATTAATAGCTAGGAAGATATTCCTTTTCCATAACATCAATTAAACACTCACAGTGAATATTCTAGAAAAGTCAACCACCTTACCCTTGGCTAAGAAAACCATTTCTTTTCAAAGAAATAATCCCTATCTTGAAAAATGCCAATTCAGCATCCAAAATTATGTCCTTGAATTTTGCAAAGAAGATAAAATTCAAAATAACGTATTCCTCCTTAAAATGCAATCATATAAATTGATACATGCACCTATCCTTACAATTTAAAATAATACATCATTGGCCTATCTACCTAGTACATCACAAGCATTTCCTCAATTCATTCAACTCTTTATCATACACAACCTATGCATAAATTTCTTAAGGATTCACAAGGTATCTACCCTTACATCTAATTTAATCTTACCGAGCAATCCAACTACACTTTTCCTCCCCAAGAGAGAGCAACATTTCTATGAGGCTTAATACCTAGGGACTTTAAGGCCTTACCCTTACAAGTGGTGGTTTCAAATTAATTTGTGTCTTGAGAAAATTAATCTTAGCTACAAAAGTAACCCATTCTTTGCTTCATTTTCCTAAACCCAAGAAACCCCCTATACTATTAAATATTGACCCTTCTCCATCATTAATATGCAAGTGTATTTTGACGTATAGATATTTATGAGTCTAAACTAAGGTTCATACATCATCTTAATGGAACCAAATAGAACCAAACCCATTTATGTATTGATTGAAAGAAGTAATGATCAAGAGTAGAGGGGAATTTATGAAGCACGTGGGGTCCTTTGCATTGTAAGCATCATGGAGAGTAGTTAGATGAATATATGATGAAGATCTCATGCTCATATAACTTTTGTTCTCCTTTTACTTCATCTTTACCTCTCTCTCTCTCTCTGTCTCTCTCTTTCCTTCTCTCCCTTGCTATCTATTATTGTACCTCCTTCTACCTATCTCTTTCTCTCTTCCTCTTTATCTCATCTCTTTCTTTCTCTAAATCTATCTCTCTCTCATTCCCTATCTTCCTTCTCTCCCTCCCTCTCTATTCCTATCCTTCTCTCTTCTTTTATATCTTCTTATTTCCCTCTACCTCTCTCTTATCCCTCTACTTCCTCTTCTTTTATCTTCCCTTCTCCCTTCCTCTCTTCTCTTCCTCTATTCCCTTCTTCTCTTCATCTTCATCTTCTCTCTCTCTCTCTCTCTCTCTCTCTCTCTCTCTCTCTCTCTCTCTCTCTATTATCATAAAATTCTAACAATCAATAAAAATCCCAATAGGCTTAATATTTTAAGGCTTTTTCTAGAATTAGGGAGGGGAGAGAGTGGACGTGGCTCTTGTAGTCACCTGACATAGTTGAGCTCTCCCTCTTTGTCAACTTCAATGCGTATTTTTTCTTTTGGTCACATGGGGGTGAAGAAAGCAGCAGATCTTGGCATTGGAGGGGGAGTGATGGGGTGTAGGTGTCGAGCCGCTTGGTTGCATGGTGGGCCAAAAGAGGGTGTAGAGTAGTATAACAAGAGGAGGTAGCAGTGGGATGACAATGAGCTACATGTAAGTATTCATTTGTCTTTTTTTTCTCTTTTATAGATCTTTTACTTTTTAAAAAAACATTAAGGGTTAAACCTTTTAAGTAAATTTTCCCACTCAAGCCCCCATTCTTGTGGGTGAGAGGAGGATACTATATCCTTTCCCCCTTAGAAGAATTGGGATGTCCTCATCGCGAGAGAACTTAGGGGTTGTTGTTTCTTAGCATACAATGTATCAAAGGACTAGTGGGTTAGGATCCACCATCCTTTGACTATGATACTCTAATTGTGTACAAGCACTTAAACTTAAAAGGAAAATTATTACAATGTATTATAGCGCAATTATTATTGCAATAGTTGAGGATCATTACAAGTATAAGACCTATTACATCTAATGAAGAGATTTCTAAGATCTCTTGAATCATCCTCAAAGATTTGAATGGGTCATAGGTTTTGATCATTAGCAGATTCTTGAAGAAAGTTTAGCACTGAACTTGGAAACTACGCTTTGTTTTTGGTTCCTCCTCTTCTTGATCCAACTCAAGGAAATCAACTTAGATATATCCTAGCTGATTGCAAAGGAAGTATTGGTGATTGAGGTATCTCTTTCAAATGTGCCCTATCTCATTGCAATTGTGGTACTTATTTCCTTTGTCCTATGGGTCATGATAGTGTTCTTCCTTATTTTCTAAGAGGTAATTATCTTCAAAAGGTTGATCTCCGTTAGGCATTCTCACATGAGTGGTGAATGAGCATAAACCTCTCACACAACCTAAAGACATGAGAGAAAAGGAGCACCATTATAGTTAGTGGCTTAGTGCAAGGCCTCAAATTCAACTCTTCTAGCAACCTTAAATAATGCAAAGAAACATAGGATAAAGGACAAGATCTATCCCAACACCACCACCTAGCCACCCTTCCAACAATCTCATAGATCAACAATGTCCTCCACATTTGACAATTCTTCAAATGAATCCTTCATATAAATGGATTATAAATAATCATAGTAGATAAAGAAATCTCCCTTAAGGCATAAATTCCTAGTAATAAAACTCAAATACTATCAATGGCCCAATCTTACAAGTAGCAATCTTCAAAATCAATCCCACCAAAATATCAAGTTGTCTCCTCTATATCATACCAAAGTATAGTACTTGTAGTAATGTTTAAGGAGCACATAAGGTCATAGTCTAAGGGGCTAGTTGATTGGCTCCAATAGTTCATTGAAATTGGCAATCACCACTTGAATTATAGTTTTCATAGATAAGTTAAGGTATGGCCATGGTCACTCATCTAAACTACGTTGCAGTGTTCCAGAGAACCACATCTTGTCTTCTATGAAATAAAGCTCTTCATAAGCTTGCAATTGACATTCATCATGATAATTAGAAAATGGGTTTAAAAAATAATTTTTGTGACTTCATGAATAGTAAGATGCTTGTTTTTCACTTATGTCTATGACATGACAATGAGGATCTCACAATTAAGCAACTCTTCCCAATAAGTTTGCTAGCCTCCTTTGTCTTAAACTTCAATCGTTTTTGGATTAATCCATGTATCATAGGTCTCAACCCTTCCAAACACGTTGATAAGCAGCTTAACCATGGCAATTTAAGCTTCCTAATTTGATGACAAAGCTAGTCGTGCCCTCTCAATCTTCTAGAAAATACATGACAAACATAAACTACTCCTCCACTATAGCACTAAATACTCAAGATGATGAGGCTTATGAAACACATGCTATCATGCAATGAAAAGAGAACACCCACATTGAGATGATAATGGATAGCATGCTCCTCCTTCTGTATGATGTTTTGCTATCTCATCAAAGCATGTTGTACAAAGTATGTGGCCTTCCTCTAGATTTTGTAATTACCATGAAACAATGCACCCATAGATGGTTTACATACCTAAAATTATGCTGATAAGTTTGCTTGCTTATTTGCTACACTTCCTAGTCTCAAAACCATTGACCTATTATATTTGTCAATAATTACCTCCTTTCAAAAAAAAGTACATTGTCCATCCACAGACATCTGGCTCTAATGACACACCGAATCGATCACCCCTCCTCAAATTACTAGCTCGTGCCCTTCTTCAGTTTAACCACTAATGCTCACATAACTAACTAGATCCCCTTCATGACCATATGGTCATGACCTAAAATGGGCGCAACACTGGCTTTAAGGCTCGAGCCAAGCTCCTGTGCTCCCCAAAACACCCTCACGGCCTCACAGCTAGGAGCGTCTGAGGCTACAAACTACTCTAAATAAATTATATGTTTGTATCAATTTGTAGTCCAACAAATTTTCCCATCCCAAATTCAACACACGGAGTATACCAAACATACAAGTGACTAACACCTCGTTACACACACATATAGAGAACCCTCTAGTCGATCATTTTGGCTCCTATGGCTCTTCTACACCCTAGGGATTGGCCCCAGGATGCACCGTCTCAAATATAAAATATAATCATCACATTTTCCACTCTTTTTCCAATCTACACATTCCAGGATATATTTTTGTTTCCTCACTTAATCAAAGAAAATGTACTATCCTACAGTAGCTGAGGGATCCTCACACTCTTATTGTTGGCCAAGAGTTTTAACAACCAATTACAATGCATCTAAGAGACTTCCTCTTTCTTAATACCATGTATAATAATGCAAATGCAAGGTGTAATGTCATATAGTGATGAAACAAATCAACCAATGTGTCATGTAAAAAACATTGTTTCAATGATTTTCTTTCTAATGACTAATATCGGACTATTTCGTGCTATTGTCACTTTAAACTTAAATAAAGTGAGTCCTATATGCCATAATATGCATGGAAATCAAAATGTAATTGATACTTAACTTTTTGTAACCCCTTTTCCCCTATAGTTTAGGTTTTGCAATTGTGCATCAGCTTAAGAGGGTGTTTCATGTCATTTTTGCCATGTAGAAAGGAGATAAACATACACTTTTATATAAAGATGCAGGTAGGATGAGGTAAATCCCCATATCCTACCTTCACCATACATCCACATACATATTCCTAATTTATAGTAGTTTTTTAAGTATGAAGTCTAATGTTTCCCATAAAAAATTTCCATCTTTCATGATTTTTTATCATTTATTTTAATATTAATTGTTAATTTTTTAATTTTCAAATTCATAAGATTATGTGGATTGTGATTTAGCATTATGTTCAATATAACTTCATAGAAACACCATTTGAATTATAAAAATCCATAAAATTATCAATTTTCTACTAAATCTCGCATTGTGAGTTTTATGGTTTTGGATTTTATTACATGAATTATTAGAAATTACTAATTATTCAATAATAATAATAAGAGATTCATCATAAAATTCAATAAAAGACCACTTATGCTATAATCTGCATATGCATCACATTGTATTTCAAAAATGAGAAGCAACGAATGCTCTTTTACATCCACTGATTCTCTCTTTGCATTTTCTTGTTCCATTCCTCATATCTTGTCATAAATGGGCACCCGTTTCCCCTCATCATCTCAACCCATATGAACCACGTTTATGGTGAGAGAGAAAGAGCAGAGAGAAAGATTGAATTTCTATCATTTCATTCAATGCATCAAATTGCTTCACTTTACCACTACTTGTTAATAAGGATAATATCATGATACGATGAGGGGGCATTAGTAAGGGCCACATCATCGTACACGATGGTATTGAAATTACTATCATTCTAGACTTCAGCAATCATTGAGGATTTTAAACTAGGTTGGGAGGTCTCAGAGGCTCATGTAAAATCTGGTGGTAACCCGCTTGTTGAGAATGCTCGGTTCAATGTCACCCTAGCCAATCTCCTGATAGGTTGCAGAAGAAGAGTTCCTTATAAATCACCAAGATAGAAAGAATTAGTGGCAATTGTATGGAAGATCCAAAATAGGCCACTCCACCTCATTTTTAATTTTCTAGAAAGCTTTCCCATTTGAGTGCGAAAGACCAAGACAACTTGTCCACACTTGAAGAGTTTCTTCTTGGAGAGGGGATTCGCTTGGTACTTCAACTTGGACTATGGACTTTGAATAGGAGGTATGAACTCCAAAATTTTGTCCTCCTCTAGCTCTGCTAGATTTTATATTGAATTTTACTAAGCCAAAAGTGCTACTAGGAGCTTAGTATCTCAATCTTTGTGATGATGCTCAAGTAGATTTGTAAGTAGTTTTCACATTCTTATGGTCAACTAGATTGGTAGACTTGGTGAGGTCATTGGCTTCTGGATAATTTAGAGTGTATTTCTTACAAATGACCATAAGAATGGAAATCATATATATTTCATGACTTTATTTATAAAATTAATTTCTCAATCACTGACCAATTCAACACGACAATCATAGCACATCAAGATGTGCTTGAAGAGGCACTTTGAATACTTATGCATAATTATTAGATGTTACCTATGCTTCAACTCACTTGGTGCAGTAGTCCATTGCTATTAGGATATACTTCTTTCTAGTGTATGATGATGCAAGTTTAATAGAGTGGAAAATTTCTAGTCCCCATTTTCAAAAGTTCTTCAGCAGTGGTGAGATTGGGTGAAGGGGTAATCGATCTAGGGATAGAGTTGACCAAGTAGTTGGCAAGCATTACAATTCTAGATAAATCTATAGACATCTCATACATAGTAGGCCACCATAGTTCAACTTTTTGGATTTTTTGACTTGTGATATCTATTCCAAATAGGCCTTTTGCAATGCCCTAGCGAGCTTCTTCCATGACCGCATCCTTTTCCATAGAAATACCAATACATTGTAGCACTTTGCAGAGTGCTCTAGGGTAGAGTTGGGCTAGGACGGATTTAAAATGCTGACTTTCAAGAGCCATCCATTTGCACTAGTCATGAAAATGTGATCCAAGATGACTAGCAATTCCTCATACCATGTCCATTGACAACTGGGTGGGTTAGGCTCTAGGCTCTAAATAGGCTGCATAGAATAGTGGGGCATCTTGAAAGTCATCATCTATTCTTATTGAAGCTTCTCTAGAATCAATTTGAGATAAGAAGTTGGCAATGCTCCTATTTTATGTATGAACTTGAAATCAAACTCTTGCAATAATAAAATCTATCATGCTAGTCTTTGTATGACATTTTGCTATTTGACAAGATAGGCCAAAGCAGAGTGATCCATATAAAAGAAAAAAGAGTGGCCGAGTAAATAGTGACAGAATTTCTTCATAAACTAGATCATGCCAAGGCATTCCCTTTTTTTTATTATATAGTAATTTCTCTCAGCATAGTAGAGAACCATCTATTGGCATAGAAAATTGGTCAAAACCAACCATTCTCATCATGTTACATGAGCACACTATCTATTGCCATATTTGAGGCATCTACAAAGACATGAAAAGGATTTTTCCAATCAGATGAAATCAAGATTGGGGCATTGGACAAGAGTAGTCAAAGACTTCAGAATGACAAGTCTGCTACCTCATTCTAGTTAAAAGTTTCATTGGGAGTGTGGGCTAATTGATCGAGAGGAATAGCTACATGGACTAGAAGATACAAGTACCATTTGTGCCATTAAACTTTCCATAGAAAGGCTAGTAGTGCAATTGAGGAGTCAAAAATAAGGGCATGCATGATGGCAACTACCTTGTTGGTATCCATGACTATGCCATCACTCGAGATAAATGTGATCCAATAGGACACTGCCTTTCATTGCAAAAAGATACATTTCATGGGATTTGTACTTTCAATGACTTTGTGGCATCTGGTGAAACAGAGGCAAAGATGATGCAAGCTAAGTAGGAGTGTTTCAAAGATATTGAAGTCATGCAAGAAGACACACATGTAGTCTATTAGATGGGACTCGAATATTTTCTACATATCCCGCTAAAGACAAACAAGGGTATTGTTTAGTCCAAACAAAATTACTTTGCATACAAACACACCCCTTGCCATGATAAAAGTAGTTTTGGATTGATCCTCGAAACCAATTGTGACCTTGGTGTAAAAAGTGAATCCATCCAAGAATGAGTATATCTCATGTGATGAGAAGCCTTATCAAGAGTATTGTTGAGGTGTGGGATGGGAAACGGATCTAGAAGTGCTATAGAGTTGATATTTTTTTAATCTATATAGATTCTAAGTTTCTTATATTTTTTGGGAACAATGACAATAGCCAAAATCCATTGTGCTCAATCCATTGGAGTGATGAAGCCAACTTAGAGGAGTCAGTCTTCTTTGATTAGCTTTACCATATGGGTATTCATTTGGTATCTCTACATGCAAACTTGTGAAACATGTGATTTGAGGAGAATCTGATGTTGGTAAAGTGGGGGATCGAGTCCCTTCATTTCAAAGTCATTCTAGGTAAAAGTATATTTGAATTAGATTAGGAAGGCAACTAGTTGATCATGCACATCAAGCTAAAGGTGAGCACACTGATTTTGACTAGTTTTGTTTATTTTGGATCAAGGTAAACTGTGGCGAGAGTATCCTCCTTAACTGGTGAATTTTTTGCATTTGAGCTTTAAAATATCTCTTGTTGGAGCATGTCCAAAATTCCAAAATTGGCTATAGTAATAGCTTGAGTTGTTTTTGCCTCCAAGTCTAGATTCTAAGTTAAAGTTCATGGAGATTTTGGCCCTAAGTTGATTCTGGCTCTTGGGTAGGGTTGAGTAGGGAGTGTGGATCCAAGTATTATTGGTGAATCATTTGGAGTACATCCACCAAAAAGATAGCTCCAAGTGGGCATTAGCTAGTACCAAGAATGCAGCTTCCTCATCATCGTCCAAGCCATCCAGCATGTTGTGTAATATTTCCGCGTAACCGTACCGTAAATATTAACCTTCCGCACGCCGTGTAAACCCCGTACAAAGGGTATCTCCTGCATTGAAATTATTGACCGCGTAATGTGTGACCCGCGCGCGTGAAATGGGGTCCTCCGCTTTGGTAAATCAAGACCGGGAGATCAAAACCGCAAGCCGCACGAAAACACCCTCTTGGGAGGGACAATTTTAATTAAATTAAGGCAAAAATTTTTACTATTATCCCTTCCCCCAGCCGATGCATGGCTGGAGGAGAGGGAGTGTGGAGGGGGGGATGGCCAAGTGAGGGTTGCATGAGGAAAGCTCTCCACGTGGGTGGAGACCCTCTTCCCCACCCCCCATTCCTATATAAACACCCCCATCAAGGGGGTGTGCTAAGGAGGAGGCTGTGAGAGGAGACTGTGGAGAAGGAAGGCCGTGGGAGAAGAAGGTGTGCTAGAGAAAGGGAGAGGGAGCGGGCCGTGCTGGTGAGGAGGATCGTGAGGGTCGCCAGTCCACCGCTGCTGCCGCCCAGGCTGCCAGGCCGCCGTCGCTGCCGCCATCCCGTCCGCCACAGCTGCCAGACACCTTCCACTCGCCGCCACGCTGTCCACGACCCCCCCCTTACGTGCTTCTCTGAAGCAGAAGCTTCTTAGAAGCTTATTTGGAAGCTTGTAAGAGGGGCCTCCTTAAGGGCCCTTCCCACCACCTGTCCCGAAATCCCCTTCCCACCACAATTCCGGGAAAAGCCCTTTCATATCCCGTTCCCGGATTTTGGAAGAGGGGATGGTGAAGCCATAAAGACCTCACAAGAACCTTCGACAAGACTTCTGGCAAAGACTTTAAAGCCGCAAGCCGTCCTAATTCCGTGCCGATTCGAGTTTCTTGAAAGACTCCTAAAGCCTTCGTCGCAAGCACCATCCCGAAAAGGAAATCTCCCGCCTACAAGGATAAAGGCAGAGGTCGGAAGGCCGCATTCCGAGGGCCGTCACTCTATAGACCACTAAGACGAATCGGAAGTTGAATTTACGACTACGATGGCCCCAAAAAGATCGCAAGGTGCGACCGTGGAAGGCTCATCTCCGAACGTGCAAGTGGACATCTCTCCGACTCCACAAGTCCAGGTTCTTTCAAGTTATTTCCGCATAAGGAAAAGATTAGGCGCGCTTAGCCCATAAAAAGGAATTGCATTATTACGCTTAATATGCATACGGAAATTGGAAAGAAATACATCTCTTGAACATTAGGTAAGATTAAAATTGTCATGAATTTGAACGAGTAAAAGACTAATTGCATGTAGATTTGGTACCTTATCAAGGTAATGAGTCTAAACTTAGGCAAAGAAATGGAATTTTTAAGTGCATTATCTTTCGTCTTAGATTTGGTAGAAATAAGCGTATACTGCACATTAGGCAACATACTTCTCGTAATGATTTCATAGGAAAAGGTTAGCACCATAAGGTATCATCCGGGAAGAAATAATAGAGTACCAAAGTGAACGTATGGACTTGCAAATAGCTTGTAAGATGAAATAAATTAACACTAGTTTGTATAAACTTCATTATCTACTTCGTAGCTAGGAGAACGTTGTGTATTGCGTAGTCGTCATGCCATCGTTAAGAGCTGCATTTAGGAGTCAAAGCATAGTATTCAAAAGTATGGACTACAAGTAGTAGGCATGATTAATTGGTAAATCCTAGTAGGACCTAGGGAAGTTAGCGTACAGATTAACAAACATTTTACCTTACCAAGGAAAGATAAAGTTATCATGGACTATGTGTTGCGTGAAAACAATAAACCGCATGCTTACGCGTATTGGTGGAATTGTATCTATTGTTCTCCGTTAGATTTAGTTTACTACTTTAGAAAGATCATCCTTGTCGCAAGACAAGCATAATTGAATTGACTAAATAATCTAAACCACAAGGATTCGTGGGACATGATTGAGTCAATATGATGGGAATCCTAAGTGTTAACTAGGGTTTAGTACAATAATAATTCGACCTAGCTTTAGACGAAAACCGTGAATCTAAAGATCCTACACCATTCACAAATTGGCAAAACAATTAGATGTTCATACATGAAATGATCTAAGGTTTTATCCTAAGGATCATGACGAAACTCCGACGGAGTTGCATATTTCTGGAACCATGGGCCAACCTAATTAGGAATGATTTGGAGGATGTCTAATCATCCTGTTACTCACTTTTGGAATAATTTGCCAAGGAAAAGGAAAGTTAAGTATTTGCCTTGAAGCAAATGACCAGACTATAAACCAAAGCGGCATGGTCGCTGGAACCTACCACAACTAAACACTAAAGTATGGGTAGGGTATGACCCTAACCCAAGAATGATAGGAATCTTGCCAAATTGCAATTGATTCCGGAACGAATGCGGATTGCATTCGGAGGAAAGGAAGTCACTCCTTGACAGTTTGCCAGCCACAACGACCATTGGAATTTGTTTGTGCTTGTAACCGTTAGAAAAGCACTATTTGCATTGATTGCTCAATGAACTAAAGGAGGAAAACATATCTAAATACTTCAGGTTGAAGCTGAAGGGAGAGGCAGCTTCAGTTACCCCCGACTACCTGCCTAACCCTAACCAAGGGGGTTGTGAACCGCGCCGGGAACGTGGACCGAACCCGCCGTGAGAGGTCTCTCCGTTGAGTTCTGCTTGGAGCAGGAGGACGCTTGGATGCCAGGGGGGGCTCTGGCTATAAATCCCTCGCCTTCCGGGTCCTGCACAAGAGACTAACGTGACTCGGGATTGGATCTCGAGGCCCGCATACTAGTCTATGGGCGGAAACTTGGATTGAGTAATCACTGAAGGATTACTGGATAGCCTTCGGGTGGATTATGAATACGCCTACGGGCGGAAACTCCTTGTATTTCAAAGATAAAAGGATAAAATGATAATAAAGAAGTTGTTTGACATTGTTTTCTTTATGTCTTGTGATAAGATTATGTGAAGGAACCAGTGCTTAACAGGGTTAATCAAGGAAGCTGTTTGTATATGTCAAACTAATGTGGTAGGTAATTACATAACTAAAACAAACCGAGGAAAGTGCGGAGGATGGACCATGGGTCCGTCCTACGGATGGGTGGTCCCGGTTAGCCGGGAACTTTTCTCAAGATCTTCGATGAACAGAGGATGATCGTCATCACCAAAACAAGCAAGGAGAACAATGTCTTGGAAGTACCGATTACCCGATTCAGGCTGTTTTAGGGGAACGGAATGGGACTATGCCTTTTGGCAGAGAGGTCGAGCCTTGCATCCCTCTCGTTTCCCATTCTCCTTGAACCAAGTGCAGCATGAATCCGCTTCAGACCAGGCGTTCTGCGTAAAGTAGTTCGATCAGGTCTGACGCTAGTCGCTGTTAGTAAATGACCAACAATTCCAGCCGATCCTAAGTGGGAACGGCCAGGACGCTTCCGTTACGTGGCAGACGCGGAAAGTCCTAGATGACAAAACCCGCAACATTCCATGGGAGTGCCGGGTGGAGTTTTCTAGACAACCTTTCCGATGGACTGCTAAGACGTGTCCTAGAGGGTTCCAGTGGACACGTTACAGTTGGTATCAGAGCCGACTTATAATGGAATTGTTTTCATAAGATTTCATTAGAAGTGAAGTAAAGAAATTGTTCCTATCCAAACATTTTCTCATCTTCAATACTGTCTTGCAGAATTACGAGGCGTGGAACAAGTTTTTGGTGTTCCGGATCATGTTCATGACTGCGATGCATTCTCCGCATTATAGGCAAAGAATTGGAATGATGAACATCTTGGAACAGATTTATAACCCATCACCTCTATATATAGAGCGAAGATGGACTGGGTCTTCAGGAATCTACTACATAGCTGCCCACCGGTTCGCTTATCTACAGACCAACTTGAAGAGGATCAAGTGGTTGGAAGATTTGAAAGTCGTGAAGCTGTTCATTTTTGTGGAAGCTCACGTGAATTCGACTTTGCATATTCAAGGTCGGAGGGTTGAATTAAACTCATATGTTTATGAGGAAGTAACCCGTGTAATTCCAGCTGATAGGATCAAGGTATTGGGACGCCATGGGAAGTATGGTTTCCAGCGGAAAGGATATCCCGAACTTCCGATGAATTATCGATTCCTAAAGTTACATGACCCAAAACCCTACTACTACACAGTTCCTGTAGACAAATCCAATACTATATTGTTTTCCCCAAACTAAATGTAATGATTGGATTATCATCGCTCGAGTTGTTGTATGAGGCTACGCCATATAAATATAAATAAGGACTTCTTTTATCACTATCCGATTGTGCATCAAAGTTGTTGCAAAAAGTTAAGTTGCTTCATGAGTTACGAAATAGTTGAACTAAAGATAAGTTAATGTCAATTATCATATAATAATATTAAGAAAA